>NC_052148.1:164861288-165475957 GCF_902713615.1 Scyliorhinus canicula
ACTGACTTACGCTCCACTGCACTTTCAACCTAACAATCTTTGTGTGTCATGGCCTATATTAAGGCTTTTAATTGGAGCTTGAGCTTTTTTTGAAACTGATGGTCAGCTTTAGAAAGCTTTTGTTGTCCAGATATGATAAACTGGCAGCAAAATCACATACAAAAAAAGGTTTTGCTTCATCTCCTGGTCTATTCCTATTTTAGTTTAGACTTCATATTAGGCAGCGAGGATTTCCCTGAAAGACAGGGGAAATCTCATCACCAATTAAAATGCAGGCTCCTATGACACTGTAATTGGTAGAGTTTGTTCCCAAAATTGATACTGAATGGTTTTAGAAGCAATTTGAGCTAAATTGCATTTCCTGATCTGCCACAAAAATGGCTACATCCGTTATGTAGAGACAACGGGCGTAATTCTCCGCTCCCGCGATAAATCGGGAAGGCCGTCGTGAACTCGGCCGAGTTTAATGACAGACTCGGAGGCCGCTCCTCTCACCTTATTCACCCCCACCCGGGGGGCTAGGAGCGGCGCGCCGTTATTCTCGGCCGCCGGGCCTTGACGCTTGTGTCAAGGCGGCGCGCCGAGAATGACGCGACGGCGGCGCTTATGTGGCGGCTGACGTCACGACGGCTGATGGCTCAAACCCGCGCATGCGCGGTGGCTGTCTTCCCCTCCGCTGCCCCGCAAGACGTGGCGGCTTGATCTTGCGGGACGGCGGAGGGGAAAAAGTGCGTCGCTTTTAGATGCCGGCCCAACGATCAGTGGGCACCGATCGCGGGCCAGTCCCCTCCGGAGCACGGCCGTGGTGCTCACTCCCCTCTCTGCCCCCCACAAGCTTCAAACGGGCCTTTGGCGCCTATGTTCACGACGGCAGCGACCAGGTGTGGTTGCCGCCGTCATGAACCGGTCGCGACGGCAGGCCGCTTGGCCCATTCACCCCCCACCCACCCTACCCCCCACCCCCTGTTCGAGGACACTACCTCCCTACCCCCCTCCCCCCTCCCCCCACCCACCCACCCCCACCACCCCCCAACCCCCCCACCCCCACCCCCCCCCACCACCCCTACCCCCCACCCACCCCCACCACCCCCCACCCCTCCCACCCCCCCACCCACCTCCACCCCTCCTACCCCCCCCCCCCACCCTCACCCCCCCCCCCCCCACTGTTCGCTGCGTTCTCCGGGATGCCAGCCCCAGTTTGCTCACAGTCCAGCGGTCCGCTCACCTTGAAAAGCATGTGTGTCAGCCGGCGTACTCAACTTGCATGCCGACGTCGGGACTTCGGCCCATCCGGGCCGGAGAATAGCGGGATGCTAGCGGGACGTTGTGTGAAGAAATGTCTCCTTATCTCTGTCTGAAATGGTTTACCCTGAATCTTCAGACTGTGACCCCTGGTTCTGGACACATCCATCATTGGTAACATCTTCCCTCCATCTACCCTGTCTAGTCCTGTTAGAATGTTATAAGTCTCTATGAGATACCCCTCATTCTTCTGAACTCCAGCGGGAACAATCCCAACCTAGTCAATCGCTCCTCATATGACAGTCCTGCCATCCCTGGAATCATGTATTCAATGCTGAGTTGGATAGATTTTTAATGGACAAGGGAGTCAAGGGTTGGGAGAGGGGCGGGGACAGGCATTCAGACAGGAAAGTGGAGTTGAAGCCACATGATCTTATTGAATGGTGGACAGGTTCAAATGGCTGAATGGTCTACTCCTGCTCCTAAGTCCTATGTTCCAGTACCTTCACATCCAAATTCCCATCCAAGTCACGCATCACCCTGATTTGGACATGCATTGCCAGACCTTCATCATCATCACTGGATCAAAGTCCAGCAATTGCAAACTAATAGCATTGTGGAAGTACCTCCACCACACCGACTGGGTGTTGGTTCCTGAAAATGGTTAACTGCCACTCTGTGAAGGGATGGACAATACATGTCAACCTACTCACTGAAGTCCATATCAAAACCACGATAAAAAGTAAATCTGTTAAACTATCCTCTGCTGAGTTGGTGGTGACAGATGCTCGTGGCATCCCTGGGACAGGTAGGGAATCCAGCCATGTTTCTCATTCATTGCTGCTGTTGATTTTGGAAAGTACTCACTAATCCTGATATCAGGAGATTATCAGGAGTTCCCAATGCTGGCTTCAAAATGCACATAGGTTGCTAATGCTCACTGTTCTACACATGAAGAGTGGTTAGTTTGGCAAGGTAAGAAAAGGCATGTGAATCTATATCCAACTAGGGAGCAGTGCCTTCAGGAGTGAGGGGTAAAGAAAAAGCAGCAATTTTAAACAACTATTACAGTACATGTCAGAATCAATGACGTAAGGAAGCAAAGTATTCAGGTCACATTAAAAAAATTCCAAAAGTTAAGTAATACATTAAGAAAAAGAGGTGATTTTCAAATGCTGATCAATCATCTCTTGCCTAATAATATTCATACAGTAGTTAACAAACATAGGTAGTTAGGGCATTGAGGTCGAGGTAATTGATAGAGTGGATAGTCTATCTTATGCAATTGTCAGGCCATGCTACCAATGAGAACATTAGGATCCTATCATCTTCATTGGATCCCATCATCTTCATTGAATCCCACTTTCAATCTGGAATGAATACAAGTGCCAGGGTGGTGTAGGTGAAATTTACCTTTTTTGTCCATTGCAAATGGGCATTGAGTAATGTGGGGAAATCCCAATATACCTGTTTGGGTGGGAGTCTCTGTTTCTGAGATGAGTGTTGACGGCGACGCAGAATTTGTGGCACTGAACCTGGATTGATTCAACAACTGCGGAGGGGCTAGCACCGGCGTCAAGCGGAACATAATTGATTCCAATGAAAAACGGTGCAGGATTCGCCAGGTCCCTGATTGACACTCAGGAGGCTGACAAGCTGCAGCCACATACATACGTCACTCCCCACACACACCATCCCAGCCAAAAAGATAGCACTGGTTGTGCTGGAGCGCGCCCGTACAACCGATGAGTCGGCTGGGACCAGAGGGCACCTAGGGGGGGTGGTCTGGGGGGACGCCTATAAGACCCATGGCACTCAGTTCACAGTGAGCTGCAGCAGCCAGCGCAGTTGCATGGCTGCCATTCCGGCTGCTGCAATGGTGTTCCGTGTCCGTACCCCCCGACCCCACAGCCCACCTCCTGGCCATCCCCGCTACTCCCCCTGGTCCTGGCAGAAGTTCCCCGGCCAGCGGCATAGCTGTCAGCAAACTATGGCGATGCTCAACACTTTCCGTACCCCATCTCTCTCCCTCAGCAGCTACAATGCCGGTTTCACAAGTTTTAAAAGCACATCGGAGGTGGAGAATCGCAGAGTCTATGGTGAATATCAGGTCAGGCCCATTAATGATAGCAAACGGTGTTGACTGTACTTGCGATCCGGAACGCATTGACGCTGCTGTTGAGGTGACGGAGAAAAACGATTTGGTGTCAAATCGGCACTTGCTGCGATTTTAGTGTCAGAACCTATTCTCCATCCAATGCTGTTTTGCAATTTTGGCATCAGCCAACAGAGAACCCACCCATTGTTTTTCACCCATTTGCCATCACTGGGATGATAACCACCTGCCAGCAAATATAGAATATCGAGCTCAAGGTTTCCCTTTTATTAGATTGAGAAAATGGTTGTCTTTTTCCATAACTAAATACCTTCTAGTAAAATACCCTACAATTAGAGAATGTAATGTTGTTAATATGTTTCTAATATTAAACACTTTTCTTACTCTTGTTATATGTTAACGGTGCTCTACAAATGCAAGTTGTTGGCTTAGATTATGAGGAAAAAAGGGACCTGCCTGTTTTTCATTAAAAAAGGGAAATTTCACCGTGATACACCACAATTTACAGATTCTGTTCATTTTTGACACTGAGTAAAATTGGGAGACAAGAGCAGCGTGAGGAGGCCAGCTGCCTCCACCTCCAAGATGACATGCATGCCAGCTACGACCCCATAGACCTGGGACATCCTGGTGATGGTGGAAAATCCTGCTGCACGGGCATCCTGTTGGGCCTGGTCCATGTCAAAGTTTATATAGCTTGGTCGCCAGGCTAACAGGACATCCGTGACCTCCGGTGCACTTGTGGGCTGCAGCTTATGAGAGGCCACACAAGTACCCGGTCGAGCCCTGGAATGATCTGGACACGTAGAGGTTCAGGGCTGCAGTGACCTCGATGGCCACTGAGAGCGGGTATCCTCCTCCTCCACATGGCACCAAGTCTGCAACGACAAAGCACAAGTGCCGCACCATCTCCTTGTTGATGCAGTGTCTCCTGCGGCCCACGCTGTCCACCTTCTGTTCAAAAGACCAGCGACGCATGTACACCTTGGGACATCGCCGGCCTCCCGCACTGGGACCCTCCCTGGCCTGATGGACGGCCGGGCCCTCAGGGTGTGGGGAGGGGCCCTGCACACGGGCCGCCATCTTGGGCCTCTGTAGACGCTGCTGCCGTCACCTTCTCTGGCGTCTGGCCGCCTGACATGCCAGCAGCACCACGAGGACAGCTTCCGCAGGGTCCAAGACATCAGCTATCCCATGTAATAAGGAATTGGAGAGGGTGTGGGATTGACAACCAGTGGTGTCTTCCACGCCGGGACCCTCCATTCCCCCATTGCTACCCACCCTTGCCATCCGACATGCCCTGCCTGCCCATGCAACCCTGGCTGCAGCGGGTGGCTCTGCTCACCAAACCCCACACCCTGTACCCCAGCACGTAACATTACCTAGACCGAGCACTGGTCCCCTCCTCGATGCACATACCCACCGTCTGGTCGGCGAAATGTTCCCGGTGGTCAGATGGAGGCTGTTATGTCCGCGGTTTGCATCCCGCAGTGTTCAGACACAGTGTGCAGGCATCACGGTCTGATTGGAATACCAGGCAATAACTCCCACATGCACGCCTACCCATGGGAATCCACTTGGGAATATTTTGTTTCTTAAACAGTCAACAGCATACAAAAGGGTAAAACAAAAAGATTAAACCAAATCACTTATATCATCATAGCCAATAATCGGCATTCGTCATTATCATTTACACAAAGTTCCAACAGAGCAGTTGTACAAAGAAACCCAAATGCACAGCAGACAGGAAGCAGTCAGCAGTACATTAAAGTGGGAATCCACTTCGGAGTTGCAAAGTTCTCACTACAGTTGCCAATTCCCAATTCAGCCGTGCGGCCAGAGGCCAGTGGGAGCTATGGGTGGTCGGTGGGGGGACAGGTAGGGGCTGGGGTTGCCCCCGGAACGGAAACACTCAGCCCAGGTGTGGTGTGGTGGACCTGCGAGCGCTGAGACACCCATCCCCCCGCCCCCCCCCCCCCCCCGGCCATGGGCGGGCAACCCCCCCCATCCCGTCTCTACACCCGTCCCATCCCACTCTGGCTCTGCACTCCCCCCCCCCACCACCGATAGCAGAACACCCCGACAGAGACTGGCCCCCAGGGGGCTCTCCCTACAAGCACTGAGGCAGCAACCCAGTGCCCGTGGGTTCATTGCCCGGGAGTGAAGTTGGCTACTCACCTCCCCGGATCCCACAGCAGCCCTTCCACCAGCTTTATATTTTTTAAAAGAAGTACTAATCAGTGCCCACGTGACCACCTGCTAGGGAGGCGGTTAAATCATTGGATGCCGTTAGATAGGGGGCTCCCGTTAATTGTATAGAGATTGGCCTTAGGTGATGATTATTAGTTTCTCTCCATGATATGGCAGGCTCCTGATTTCAACAACGAGAGTAGGCCGATTAGATTGCCAACCGATTGGTGCACAGCGCGGTCCTCATTTTTGGCTTCTCCCTCGATCTAACGGCCTTGTTGCGCTCTCACTAACACGCAGCGTGGCCATTAAATCGGAACCTGAGTCTCTAAAAAGGGTTGGAACTATTGTTCTGTGAACTTCAGTAGAAAGAAAATCATGTCGAATGAAAATTCAACTTGCATTTCATCGAAAGCTCGTTTAATGTTGTTGGTTAGAGCAATCCTTCCCCAATCCCCCCATTTTTACCATTAGACGGATAGAGCGAGGAATCCTCTCAAAATAAGTCACACTATGATCTTTGAATTACTGTTTTCATTCCCTGTCCATAAAGTCCTAGTTTTAGACCAATCTGGAAATGTGAGAACAATAAAACAATCTCAAAATTATTCACTTTTCTCGCATAAGTACCAGCTTCCAGTCCTCAATTCTTCTTTCAATAGAAAGGAAACATAAAAAATGACAGATTTCAGTTCAAAAACAACTAAATTTTGGAAATGGTTTTGTAACCACCAATTATAAAATGAACTGTATTGTCATTTTCACCATAGGATTACTTAAACTCTGCGCTCCTCTATTATTCATTCTGCCATGCCAATCAATCTGCTGATTTACATCTTTGATAAGTGCACAGCAGAGCTGTTTCAAATGCTCCCTGTTATAAGACTGGACTTCCTATTCCAAGTGTTACAAGCGAGTTCCCAGGAGGCTCGGCTTCATTTCCTTCAAAATTGACTTTGGTCTGATTGAGATCAGCAAAACAGCGGCGCCATCTGAAATTTTAACACCACTATGGAAGAGGATCTGTGGGCGTCTGGAGCCATTTCATTTCTTAGTTTTCCTCTCAGTTCCCAGTATTTTAAAGAAGTTAAGATATGCGGATCAGAATGAAATAGTTTTTGTTCACATTAGAATCAAGTATGTACGAAGACAGTACTTATAATTACTGACGTGTTCTCTTTCCTAACCGGTGAGGTGGTGTGCACTAATTTCAATCGTACAGCATCGGTACTTTCTTGTTGCAATTATCCTATTCAGACGGGCAACTATTTTATCTGATACAAACAGAAACACTACATTTTCCCTTAAATTCATGCACAAAGCACAATGAACTACTTCTACTGATAATATTTGTACAGTTTGTGAGACAGACAGCTATTTCTAACATTGTCCTCATGGATCATTTTTAAACTTGAGGTTAACTCACACCAATCACAAAATTGTTAAACTGATGTTGTTTTGGCCATTGTTGTTTTGTAATTTTTACATTGTTGCAATGCAAGATATGCAGGGCAAGGTTTAGCGGCTGCTAAATCTCGCGAGAGGCCAAAATTGGGATTTACACCAACAGAGAATACAGCAAAATATAGATAGATTGGAGAGTTGGGCAGAAAAATGGCAGTTGGAGTTCAATCCAGGCAAATGCGAAGTGATGCATTTTGGAAGATCTAATTCAAGAGCGGACTATATGGTCAATGGAAGAGTCCTGGGGAAAATTGATGTACAGAGAGATCTGCGAGTTCAGTTCCATTGTACCCTGAAGGTGGCAAAGCAAGTCGATAGAGTGGTCAAGAAGGAATACAGCATGCTTGCCTTCATCGGACGGGGTATTGAGTACAAGAGTCGGCAGGTCATGTTACAGTTGTATAGGACTTTGGTTAGGCCACATTTGGAATACTGCGTGCGGTTCTGGTCGCCACATTACCAGACGGATGTGGATGCTTTAGAGAGCGTGCAGAGGAGGTTCACCAGGATGTTGCCTGGTATGGAGGGTGCTAGCTATGAAGAAAGGTTGAATAGATTAGGATTGTTTTCGTTGGAAAGACGGAGGTTGAGGGGGGGTCTACAAAATTATGAGAGGTATGGACAGGGTGGATAGCAACAAGCTTTTTCCAAGAGTGGGGGTGTCAATTACAAGGGGTCACGATTTCAAGGTGAGAGGGGGAAAGTTTAAGGGAGATGTGCGTGGAAAGTTTTTTACGCAGAGGGTGGTGGGTGCCTGGAACTCTTTGCCAGCGGAGGTGGTAGAGGCAGGCATGATAGCATCATTTAAGATGCATCTGGACAGATATATGAACAGGCGGGGAACAGAGGGAAGTAGATCCTTGGGAAATAGGCAACAGGTTTAGATAAAGGATCTGGATCGGCGCAGGCTGGGAGGGCAGAAGGGCCTGTTCCTGTGCTGTAATTTTCTTTGTTCTTTCTTTGTTCTTAATTGGGACTTCTGATTGCGATCTCCAACCCCCCCCCCCCCTCCCCGATGACAGGATCAGGATCACACCCAGGAAAGAAGGGCACAAACGCGCCTTACATGAGTTTGAATCCATTGCAATACTTAGCATGGTTAAAACATTAAAACATTGCATCATCAGCCCTCATTGTATCTCTCGCACCCCGCACACCCCGCTCCACTGCGAATCACGACTACTTTTTAAAAATGGGAAACCATCATCATGATGTCCGAGAGGAAGGAAGGAGGTGAGTCCTTGAATACTTGCTGCCCGTTTAATGCAAGAGGGTGATGACGCCTCATAGCGAGGAATGGTCTGTGATGCTCCTCAGATATTGCTTATGTCTGACTCCTGTCAGCACGTTGACTCATGTCTGAGTGAGGTTCCGCGCTACATTCCTTCGTCCCTTTGTTCTAGAGGGGCAATAGTGGGAAGGGTCTAGGGATTACTGAATCATGTTGGAGTCCTATCACTACGATTGAAGTATTCACCCTGACAGGAACTAACCGTCTCGTGGGCTCGAGGGCCCACTGAGAAAACCTGCATCCTGATGGAAAGAAGAGCTATGCCAGTGGAAGGACGGTTCAAGAATGGAAGGCATTAAGGTGGAGAAGAACAATAATATTTAATTCAGCGACGTGCAGATTTCTCAAGTGAGAATGTCCCCCCTACTGCTTACTTCACCCATGCCCATGCTGTGCCCCTGAAATTCCTTTAACTTCCGTACCCTCTTACTACATCTTGGTGTGTTCCCAGGATGCACATCAGAGGTGGTTGCGGCCTGGTTCCTTCCACGCCCTGTTGTCTGAGACACCCATTGAAGGAGTCCACTGGACAGCCAGGAACTGGAGGTCACTGGACTACCTTTGGGTGGCACTGCTGTTGTCATGACACCCTGGGTGCGATACTCCGCTCCCCACGCCGGGTGGGAGAATCACGGGAGGGCCAAGCGACTCACGACACGCTCCCCTGGTGCCCCCCACGATTCTCCCACCACCCGCTCGGAAGAATCACCGCTCGCCGTTTTTCACAGCGTCCGGTGATTCTCCGGCCCCGATGGGCCGGGCGGCCTGCCGTTCCCGACCGGTTCACGACGGCGGCAACCACACCTGGTCGCTGCAGTCGTGAACATGGGCGCCAAATGCTAGTTTGTAGCCTGAGAGGGAAATGAGCACCATGGCCATGCTCGGGAGGGGACTGGCCCGCGATCGGTGCCCACCGATCGCTGGGCAGGCGTCTCAAAGCAACGCACTCTTACCCCTCTGCCGCCCCGCAAGATCAAGCCGCCATGTCTTGCGGGGCAGTAGAGGGGAAGACGGCAACCGCGCATGCGTGGATTGGAGTCGTCAGCCGTCGTGACGTCAGCCGCGCATGCACGGGTTGGAGCCGGCCAACTTGCGCATGCGCGGCTGACGTCACACAGGCGCCGCCATCGCATCATTCCCGGCGCACCGCCTTGACGCAAGCGTCAAGGCCTGGCGGCCGAGAGTTACGGAGCACCACCCCTAGCCCCTCGGGTGGGGGTGAATAAGGTGAGAGGAACGGACTTCCCAATTTTTCACGGGAGCGGAGAATTCCGCCCAGGCCTGTTCGTCCCACTATGCCTGAGTTATGCCAGTCTCAGGAATGGGGAATTCAGATTGGCTGATCACTCCCAGAGTCTCCTAGTTGGAAAGCCCCAGGATGTTACCCAGCAGAGCCTCCTCTCTCTGGGTGCTCAAGGGCCCATGGCTTATTCTATGGGATGGAGGAGCAGCTGGAGTGAAATCCATAAGCATCCAGCACAATTGTCTGCACCATACAGTTTAAGCCCTTAGCGATGGTCCTCAGGGATGTCAATATAGACATCAGTGGTGACTACCAGAATCTCCTGTGACAGACGGCTGCGGGACTTTTCCATTCAGCTTTGCAGTTGCAGGAGTGATGCTGACTCCCCCTCCTGGTATTCCCAGCTCTGCCGTTGCATCACCAGAAGCTGAGGGGCAAAGGTGTCCAGAGGCATGGCATCTGGTTGAGTCCCGGATTCCAGCAGACCTCTGACTTTCTGATTCTTGGGACATTCCTGCTTCCACCTGGTGGGCATTAGAAGCTGTGTGATGCTCACCAGATTGTGACCCAGGCACCTGCCTGGCAAGGTCACTCACCAACATGTGCATCCCTGCAATGGTGGATATTGCGAGTGAAAGCTGTGACACCTCTTCGGTGTCATCCTCTGAGATCTAATCCGAGGGCGTGTTGAGGAGGGAGCAGTTCGACACTGCTGGCGGACGGGACTAGGCTCTTCGGATGATGTTATTGAAAGGCAAGACATGAGGTGCAATTCAGTGGACTGAAGTTAAAGTCCGCTGAACGATGCTTTTATCGGGGTGTTTCTTGGCAGCTGCAGCCCAGAGAAGCATCCTGCTATTCAACGGCACTCCGTTTCATTTGACCGCAGCGAGTTTCTCCCTGCCGAGGCCACACTTAGAGGGATTTCCTTCTGGCAAGCTTCAGTGCGCCAGCAGGAAGGGCTCCTCGCAGATCGTGGCTCCATTTTGTCCAGCAGCCTCAATCTCTCAGCCCCGCCCCCCCCATCCCTTTCAGGTCAACCCCACACTTTTGTGACCACTCGCAATCCCCTCAATCTTGGGGAGGCCCACGGGAACCTTCCCTCTACTTGGCAAGGCCCTCCGCCCAGGCACATGAGATTCTGGTAGTCACCACTGATGTATATATTGTATATAGAGGGTGTTGTTATAAGTGCTTTACAGTAAGGCTCATGTACTACAGGTACGGGGGTAGATCCCTGCCTGCTGGCTCTGCCCAGTAGGCGGAGTATAAATATGTGTGCTCCCCATACAGCAGCCATTTCATCAGCTGCTGTGGGAGGCCACACATCTCAGTGTAATAAAGCCTCGATTACAGCCTACTCTTGTCTCTGCGTAATTGATAGTGCATCAGAGATGCATGCATGGCACCCAACCCCTAGCAGTGCCAGCCTGACACTCTGGGCACCTTGTGGTGGTGCCTATATCGCACTTCCAGGGTGCCAGACTGGCAGGACCAAGGTGCCCAGATGCCAGGAGGAGTGCCAAGGTCCTCTTGGTCAGGTTGCTGGCATAGACCAGTGCTGCCATTGTCTCTCTTTGTCACCTTGCTGGAGGGCCTCCTGCCAGCCCGAGGTTATATTGTAGCCCCCCTCTCCTCCGCGGCATCCAGTATAAGGGTGAGGGCCTCCTCCGTGAATCGAGGAGCTGGCTTCCGAGATGCCATCCTCCTGGCTTGAATGAGAGCAAGTGTTGTGGAGCCGTTTAAATGCAGCGCATCCCTCATTTAAGTGCTCAGATGACCCCTGGGGCGGGCGAATCAGACACTTTGTGCGTCAGACGCAAAGTTTTTCATGTGGAGAAAATAAATTGTCTAAGTGCCTGAAAATGGCGGTCTGGATCGTGCCTCCGGGATTTGCACCGATTTTCAGAAAGTTCTGCCCGAAGTATACTGTCAAATTCACACCTTTACTTTGAACTTATATCAATCTATATATACCATTAGACTTATGGTCAAGTTGTCCTTCAATTGAAGGCAGCGTCAATCTGGGCTTTGAAGTTCTTCTTGATAATATGGAGGAGATGCACATTGTGGAGTTGAATGGGTCTTTCTTCTAATTTTCCTGAACTCTGTCCCCAAGTTAGGGTGCTTCAGTGAGATCAGGGACCTCTGTTCATAGCAAGCCCAATCTAGAACTTGTGTGGTCATTTAAAATTCTGTCAACTATTTCAAATAACAATTATGATGTTCCCGAGAAAGCTAAAATGACTGTGAAAAACCAATGGTTTTGTGGTACCAGATTATGCTATTAAATCAGTTTGCAGCTAAAAATTGGATTTAGCATTTGTTAAATGTAGTTAAACCTCAGTACTACATGGTGTCTGGGACCTGCAAGGCATTCCTTATCAGCACTTTATTTCATTGAGGTTTGTGTTCCTTTGCTCGGTCTACTGCAGCGTCTCCCAAGAGCACAAGAACAGTTTGTGATAGTGAGAGGTTTGTAATAACACAGTTTGTTATATTTAGGTTGCACTGTAAAGTCTCACAGCATTTGTGAGACTGTGAGCATGTACCTGGGGACTGGTGGTGTTCCGATCAAATTTAGTCAGCCTATCAGTGACACTGAGCGATCAGATTAGATTAGATCATCCTGTGTCGCTGTGCGCTGCCTGATACCTTCTTCTACAGTTTCAAATGTGACCTGACAACTGCTTCAATAGCACTAAGTGGTTTCAAAACAAAACAAAATTATATTGTGCAATACTGCAAAAAGGAATGAAGTTCTTGAAATGGAGAAGCAAACAGCTTGTGAAAAATATTGAAATAGTTATGCAGTGGTATTAATTGTTTTGGAAGATTTTGTGATCCAGGTATTGTTTCTCTCACTCATCTTCTTCCAATAATTTGCTTCCCTCTTCTCTTCAGAAGACATTAACCCACTTGGGGCAATCTTCATCCACTTGTGCACCCCTGAGTTGCCAAAATGCTCTCCCAGTGCCCAAAACATCTTGCCAATAGCGTAAAATCAAACGTTTGTCCCTGTTGGCTGTCTGTTGAGGTATCCATGGTCGCTACTTCATCCAAGTGATTATTATTCACGTGTGGACCTTGACAATGAGTGTGAGAGATCATTTAACTGTGGTAGTCCTCAGAGGAAAATCTGATCCGCTACTCTGATGCCTAAGTGTGGCAATCTCAGCAGGGGGTTAGCAGATAATAATCAGGAGTGTGACATTGATCAACTGCCCCTTCCAAAGGCAGATGCCTGAAAGACTATTGCTATTGCCCATTGTCCCAAATGAGGTCAGTACTCACAAGGGATTTGAATCAGGGACATTCCTGATGTGTAAACCTCAGTTATTCACTGAGTAAACCGAGTCTACAGAAAAGTCAATTATGTCGGCTTAAGACCAGCATCTACTTCAAATGATATTGAGATGATATATTGAATACTATTGAATCCAGATTGTTGTTCAGTACTTACATAGAAAAAAAACATTGAACTCTAATTAGCAACATTCAATTTAATTATACTGAAGAGTTAATGGGCACGGTTCTCCGCTCCCCACGCTGCGTGGGAGAATCGCGGAAGGGCCCCGCGACTAATTTCACGACCCCCAGGCGCCCCCCACGATTCTCCCACCCCCCGCTCGGAAGAATCGCCGGTCGCCGTTATTCATGGCGACCGGCGATTCTCCGACCCGGATGGGCCGAGCGGCCTGCCGTTCGCGACCGTTTCACGACGGCGGCAGCCACACCTGGTCGCTGCCGTTGTGAAAATTCCGTGAGATGCCTGTTTGGGGCTTGTAGGGGGCCTGGTGGGGAATGAGCACCACGACTGTGCTCGGGAGGGGACAGACCCGCGATCGGGGCCCACAGATCATTGGGCCGGCATCTCAATCGGACGCACTATTTCCCCTCCGCCGCCCCGCAAGATCAAGCCACCACGTCTTGCGGGGTGGCTGAGGGGAAAGACGGCCACCGTGCATGCACGGGTTCGAGCTGTCAGCCGTTGTGACATCAGCCGCACATGCGCGGGTTGGAGCTGGCCAATCTGCGCATGCGTGGCTGATGTCACATAGGCGCCGCCGTCGCGTCACTCTCGGCGCGCCGCCCGGCGGCGGAGAGTTATGGAGCGTCGGTCCTAGCCCCGCCGGGAGAGGAGAATAGGGGGCGAGGAGCGGCCTCCGAGGCCATCGTGAAACTCGGCCGAGTTCATGACGGCCCTCCCGTTTTTTCCCGGGAGCGGAGAATCACGCCCAACATATTTTGGGCTAAACTTTTGACATCACCGCTTTAAGTGCACAGCAATTACAACGTGTGATTGCTCCAACCCCAATCAAGGTTGTTCAGGCCGCCGAAAACGTGATGTTTTCATGTCATGGCAGCCCAATGCTAAATGCACTGTCGAGTGACTGCACGCTCAGCAGGATATTCAGATGTATGCAAGGCTTGCATGAGTTAAAGCTTACCTGCATTTCCAAAAGGGAAACTGCATTGAAGCACGTGTTGGAACTGTCTTTATATTTGTTTTTGTGTAAGGAGGAAACAACAACAGGTTGGAGAGAGAGTTCCCAGGTTCTCCGCTGCAGCGCTCGATGTTTTCGTCCAGAAGGAGGAAGGGAGGAAAGTTTCTTTGTAGGGCGAAAAGATTTATGCTTTGAAGGGAATGAATGCAGGGAGCCACGGACTTCACTGCAAGGAGTCCCCAAGGACCTGGTTGAAGGACCGTAAACAGTTCAGCCACCTGACCTGAGTAGTCAAGGTCATGATCAATCCACCTGCCCTGAACATCTTTGGACTGTGGAAGGGAATCGGAGGACCCGGAGGAAACCCACCCCCTGCACACACACAGTGGAAGAATGTGGTCCCTCCACACTGACAGTCACCAGTCGCCAGAGTCAAACCAGGGTCTCTAGAGCTGTGAGGCAGCAACGCTAACCACTGTGCCACCATGTCACTCCATGTGAACTGCTGCCTGGCCACTGCATCCTAACAATGAAGGCTGGGTATAAGGGCAGATGTCAGCAGACGAAGAAGAACCATCAATTAAACCCACAGTCATGGTTGCTAGCTCAGATATCGGCACTGTGTGTACTTCAGAGGGTTACTCAGAGGTGGCATTACTATGTGATGGGTCACTGGGTACACGTGGGCTGCAGCTAGTCCAGGAGGAAAGGATATCCTGGACAGTGAGGATGCAGAAAAGGTCAGCAGAAGACTCACAGGCGGATTTAAAGGGGTGATTTTCAGGAGAACGCTAATGAGCTTGTATACCTTGAAACTTGTTGCATTGGCAGCCTGTCAATAAGTCGGTTTTCATTGCCAAGGGATATTGTGGAGCCTTACTTCAGAATGATGAAACAAGGTCAACAAACAAATATAGCGCTATGATTGAAAGAAAGGCGGCATGGCGGCACAGTGGTTAGCACTGCTGCCTCACAGTGCCAGAGACCTGGATTCAATTCTGGCATTGGGTAACTGTCTGTGTGGAGTTTGTATTTTCTCCCCTTGTCTGGGTGGGTTTTCTCTGTGTGCTCCAGTTTCCTCCCACAGTCCAGAGATGGATTAGATTTGTTGGATTGGATTTGTTTATTGTCACGTGTACTGAGGTACAGTGAAAAATATTTTTCTGTGAGCAGCTCAACAGATCATTAAGTACATGGGAAGAAAAGGGAATAAAGGAAAATACATAATAGGGCAACACAAGGTATACAATGTAACTACATAAGCACTGGCATCGGATGAATCATACAGGCTGTAGTGTTAATGAGGTCAGCCCATAAGAGGGTCATTTAGGAGTCTGGTGACAGTAGGGAAAGAAGCTGTTTTTGAGTCTGTTCGTGCGTGTTCTCAGACTTCTGTATCTCCTACCTGATGGAAGAAGTTGGAAGAGTAAGTAAGCCAGGTGGGAGGGCTCTTTGATTATGCTGCCCGCTTTCCCCAGGCAATGGGAGGTGTAGATAGAGTCAGTGGATGGGAGGCAGGTTTGTGCGATGGACTGGGCGGTGTTCACAACTCCCTGAAGTTTCTTGCAGTCCTGGGCCGAGCAGTTGCCATACCAGGCTGTGATGCAGCCAGATAGGATGCTTTCTATGGTGCATCTGTAAAAGTTGGTAAGGGTTAATGTGGACATGCCGAATTTCCTTAGTTTCCTGAGGATGTTTTGGCGCTGTTGTGCTTTCTTGGTGGGAGCGTCGACATGGGTGGAACCCACGTGTGCAAGATGTGCAAGTTAGGTGGGGTTACGGCATTGCAGGATAGGGCAAGAGCCTGTTTCGGGTGCTCTTTCGGAGCATCAGTACAGGCTCGATGACCTGACTGGCCTCTCTCTGCACTGTAGAGATTCTATGATTCTATTCTATGATTCTAGGATGAGTTCCTGTGTAGTGATCCTGATATCCTCCCATTGGGAATGACTTGGTCATTATCCCTATTTGTTAATATGGTAGTCACCTTTATCACCTATTCAATCATGGGAGCAGTTTATTAATTTAGCGATTCTACTGTATAAGTTGGCTTTTGTTATAAATAGCCAGTTATCTTCATTTCTTTTTCAGTTTTAGTTTGAACAAGTGGCAGCACTTTCAGTTAAAAGGTTTTAGGCTCAAGACTTGCTCCAGAAAGTGAGCAAAAGCTGGAGGAATTTTAGTTCAGTTACTGGAAGATAGTGGGAAAGATGGAAACCGCAAACCCAGTATTTCCTACTTTACACTACAGTATTGCCAAGAGTTAAAATGACCCTGGGAGCGCTATATTGCTGGAATTCCAATGAAGCTAAGTCCAACATGCTAACTCCCTTCTTAGCTCTTTTAAATAGATGTTAAAGATCCTGTGGCAATATTTGAAAATGAGCAGGAAATTCTTTTTTCCTAGATATTATTCTTCCCTCAACCAACACCACGGGAAATAACAGTTTAACCGATTATTTATGGCCATTTGTAGATATGAGCCAGGGGCAGGAATAGGCCATTTTGCCCCTCAAGCCTGCTCCCCCAATTAATAAGATAATGGGTGGAATTCTCCGACCCCCACCGCTGGGTCGGAGAATTGGCGTGTGACGCGCTAATCGCGCGACACTGCCCCACCGGCAATGCGGAGAATCGGCGCGGCGCCGGTCAGGGGTATGCGCCGACTCTCCGGCCCGGGCCGGCACAGGCTGGCGCGCTGATTCTCCGGGCCGGATGGGCCGAGCAGCCGTCAACAAAAAGCCGAGTCCCGCCGGCGCCGTTTTAACCTGCTGTGGGCTGGCGGGACCTCGGCGTTGAAGGGTCCGGGTGCGGCCTGTAGGGGGGGGGAGGGGGGTCTGACCCCACGAGGGGCCTCTGTAGTGGCCTGGCCCACAATCGGGGCCCACCGATCAGCGGGCCGGCCTCTCTACCCCCCGGCCTCCTTTCCTCCATGCTGGCTCCTGTAGCCCTGCGCCATTTGGCGTCGGGGCCAGCATGGGGAAGAAGGCCACTGCGCATGCGCTAGTTGCCGCTGGCTCAACTGCACATGCGCGGACCCCACGGCGCCAGGTTCAGGACGGGATCGGCAGCTGGGGCAGCGGAGGCCGTTCCAGCGCCGTTCTAGTCCCCTGTGGGCTGCAGAATGGGGTCCCAGAACGGGCGTCGGAGTAAAACACTCCCATTTTTACTCCGCCGCCGGCACTTAGCAGCCCGTCGGGAGAATCCCGGCCCATGGCTATCGGATAGTGACCTCAAATCGGTATTCCACCTACTCCTGAGAACCTATAATTTCCTTCCTTATCAACAATCTATCCACCTTTGCCTTAAAATATCGAAAGACTTACAATCCTCTGAGAAAATATTTCTACTCATCTCCATTTTAAATGGGTAACCCCTTAATTTTAAAAAGTGACCCAGTTCTGGATTCTGCCACAAGAGGAAACATTCTCTCCCATCCAATGTGTCAAGACACTTCAGCAACTTCTATATTACAATCAAGTCACCTCTTACTCTTCTAAACTCCAGTGGATACAAGCCCAGCCTGTCCAACATTTCCTCATATGGCAACCCGCCCATTGGTCTGGTAAACCCTCTTTGAACGGCTCCCAATGTATTTACATCTTCCCTTAATCAGAAGACCAGTACTATACACAGTACTCCAGATATGGGGCACAATTCACCCGAAAAATTTGCAAGTGTCATTTTGGGCTCGCTTGGCAGGGTGTTCCTTGACGGCTGCATTGGCGAGATCGCAGTCAATTTTCAACCGCACTCAGTCCCGAAAATTAGCCCCCACGGGCTTCCCACAATTACTGGCTGTCTTGCCGCGGTTTCCCTGGATTTGCACCTCAGCAACCCACTGCTAAAACTGCGGAACAGATTTTAAACGCTACCTCACCACTCCCTCCCAGTCAACACACAAGCATGGCAGCCTGCTCCTCGCTTTGGGGATGCTGACCTGGCCAGGCTTCTCAACACTGTGGATGAGAGGCGGGTATCCTTTGCACCCGAGGGGTTGGAGGGCCAGCAGCAGGCTCAGCAATGCCACCTGGGAGGCAGTGGTAGCGGCTGTCAGTTTGGGCAGCGTGACAAGGAGGACCGCCATCCAATGTCAGAAGACCAGCAAACTTCACTGAGCTGTGAGGGTAAGTTACCACCTCTCTCCTGGCATCAGTTCCACCTAACACCCCTCAAATCCCCAACCACACCCCCAACAAATCACTAGCTGACATCTCGCACTCCCCCCACATCCAATCTTTGTGCTTGTTCCACAGAACCCCTGCCACCCACCAGCACAACCCCTTCATGTCCAGGTGCGGTGGCCACACATGCCACCTGCTATAGACCCCCTGACCCATCAAGCGTGCAGCTCCCAATGCCCACAATTTGTCCCCGCAGGAAAAAATAGCCCATAATAAGTGGTAAATGGCCAATATTTGGTGCGGAATGCCAGAGATCTGAGTCCTCACCACCTATGAAGAATGGGTCCTGGAGATGCCAGGTTTGACCTGGGAGGGAGCAGTTACCGACAGTGAAGTTGATTGTACCACAGAAATAAGGATCCAATGTCCCTTCACCCAGATGACCTGTCTTAAGTAATTAGTTCATGGGCAGTACGGTGGCACAGTGGTTAGCATTGCTGCCTACGGCGCTGAGGACCCGGGTTCGAATCCGGGCCCTGGGTCACTGTCTGTGTGGAGTTTGCAAATTCTCCCCGTGCCTGCGTGGGTTTCACCCCACAACCCAAAGATGTGCAGGTTAGGTGGATTGGCCATGCTAAATTGCCCCTTAATTGGAAAAAAATAATTGGGTACGCTAAATTTATTTTTAAAAAGGAATTAGTTCATGTCAGACAACTGATCCTTCCCTCTCACTGGTCACGTGTCCATTGTCTCTCAGGATCTTTAACTGATGAGGCCGGCTCATCTGGAGTCATTTCCCCCCGCGCCACCCAAGATACCAACTCAGAGGAGCGCTCTGAGGAGACCACCATCAAGGCATCACAGCTATCACTCCTACCTTCCACCAGTGCAGAGACACTCACCTTGATGGGCGACATTGGTAGACAGGCTGCTGGGGCACAATCTAGTGAGCACCACAAAGTTGTTGATGCAGATCAGATGGAGGAAGGAACATTCAAGGGAGTCTAGTCTGATGCCGAGTCTCTGGACAAGGTTCTCCTAGAGCTGATGCAGATGATAGGCCAGAGCCCTGACATTCAGGAGTGGATGTTGGGTATAGTCGAGCGACTGCATTGCCAATTGGAGGTGCCTCAAAGGCTTTAGGAGCAGGAGATGGTGCCAACAATGCGTGGCACTGAGGCCAATACTGCTAGGGTAGCGGCCGCCGTGGAGAGCCTGCAGGACGATGTCAGCTTCTTGAGTTGTCATGCCCAAGGCAAGGCTCAGTCTGTGATGACCATGACTGAGGGCCTTGACATCATGTCCCAGTCGCTGAGGGACTTGCCCCAAATGCAGATGGACATTGCCGAAGCACTGCAGAACATGACACTGACAACCATCACTGAGGACGTCAACGCCATAGTGCAGACACTGGGGAGCCACCAGATTGGCAGAGCCAGTTGACTAGAGGCATTTGGAGTGCACTCCAGCTGCCTTTCCATCCCATGGAGTCCCCAGGGCCTTATAGGAATCGTCAGGGAGGAGGAAACATTGGAGACCAACACTAACCCTCCCACCAAGGAGACATGGGCTGTATCCAGTTCTTCTAAATCCCCCCCCTTCTGACACCGGCACATGTAAAGGGCAGTGGGTAGAACAGGGTGGCACGATGGTGCCATTGACAACGATAAGTCGGCCAGCGCCCTACGGCTCCAGGCCCATCAGAGAATATCCACCAAGGGCATCAAAGGCCACAAAGTGTGAAATGAAGCAGGCTCCTTCCACCTCTGATATGTATCTGGGGGCACATCTAGACGTAGCAATGGACCATGAAAGATCAATAAGATTGATAGAGCACTAAATCGGCACTGGTGATGTCACTGTCCGTGGCTAGGGGGAATGGAATGTAAAATATGCACTATTAAAACATGTTACACCTGATACACATGCAGCCTCTGCCATACTAATCTTCACAGCATGCCTGCCTGCACCCACACCCCATGTTGCCCTCCGCTGCCTCCAACCATCATAACCCAGGCAAGGGTCCAAGATCAAAAGCTCCTGATGCAGACCCCATTCAGAGGATGGGTGTGAGCGCGCTGTCAGCAGACAGACAGGAGACAGACTGTTGCAGAAACTGAGGAGCACCAGGGCTTATGTCACAGAAAGTGATCATCACTCTCCTGCCTTGTATATTGACCGTTGACAGTGCCAACACATGCCCATCACCCTGGAGAGATGTTACAGACCCTTGTGGGTGGAACACGGCAGAAGGAGCGGTGTGATGGGGGGCTGGGAATAGGGATGGAGGAGGGGGGATTGAGGAGAAGGTGCATGGGGGGAAGGAGGGGTTGGAAGAAGGGTTTGTGGGGGAAGGCGAGAAGTGGGGGAAGGGGAATTGGTGGGGAAGGAGGGAAAGGATGGGGGGAGGGGGAAGGAAGGATTGGGGGGAGAGAGGAAAATTGGGGATGTTGAGCTGACGGACACAGCCTCGTCCAATGAGAATGTGGTGAGGATGAGGACCTCCGGGAGTGTCAGGCCTTTGCTACTGCCTGTCCTTCATTCTCCGGCTCCTCCTCTGCTCCTCCATGGGTTCATACTACAGCCTCTCCTGGTCAGCCTCCTCCTCAGATGAGGTTGCATGTCTGTCCTCCGCCAGCAGGTTGTCCCGCTGCTGTACCAGGTTGTGAAGGGCACAGCAGACCACCACAAAGCGGGAGACCCTCTGGGAGGTATACCCCTTCAGGACCACATTTTCAGGAGTCTGATGAAAGTGCAGTGACTATCGTTATCCGGGCCAAAAGATATTGGGAGATGCAGCCTTTAGTAATTATAAATTAATTAATCAGCAATTATTAATTAATAAACACATATTGGTGATGACAGGGCAGGTAATGTGCTGTGATTGCAGGTTATGTGAGCTTCTGGATACCGGTGTAAACTAGGGCAAACACATCTTTAGTGTATTGCAAATGACAAAATAGCCTTTTAAATTGTGATAGCACTATCCTCCATTTCTGTTGAGGAACTTGTGAGGGGTGATGGGTGATTTTTTGTGAAAATGAGCTGATATAGCTTTGTATTGGTACCTATATGGAACAGTGATCTTTCCGCACCGCTCAATGACAGCTCGGGTGGCAACATGGTCCTCATTATATCAGGTCTCCGTCTCAGTCTCAGACCTCCCTAGGGACTTAATCAGCCATGACCTCAGCGGGTACCCCTTGCCCACAAGAGCCAACAGGTCATCTTCCCTGATGCCCCACGCACGCAGGTCAACATGCACGCCATCTATTGCCCCCTGGACCTGGAGAATCCCGGCAATGGCGGAAAATCTCACAGCAGGGCACCTTGGTGGGCCTGGTCCAGATCAAAGTTGATATAGTCTGATGCCCTCATACAGGGCATCTGTCACCATCCGGATATACCTGTGTGCTGCACTTGTGAAATACCAGACAGGTCCCTGCTCGAGTCCTGGAATGAAACAGTGGCATAAAGGTTGAGGACTGCAGTGACCTTCACGGTCACAGGGAGTGGGTGTCCTCCTCTTCCTGCATGGGTTGCCAAGTCCGCAAGGACATGGCTTATGTGCCGCACTGTCTCTTTGTTGAGACTGAGTCTCCTGCGGCACACGCTGTCTGTCATCCCATTGAAACACCGCCTGTACACCTTGGGTAGTCATTGGCCTCCCACTGATGGGTGGCTGGGTCTTCAGGGTATGTGGCCGCCCTGTGCAGATGGGGTACTGCCTCTAGCCTGTGTCCACGCTGCTGACTTCTCTGGCACCTGGCCTGCCACCAGCAGCGTGAGGGCAGCCGTTGTGGGACAAACACCAACAATCATTTTCGTATCTGTAAGGAATTGGAGAAGAGATAAGACTGATGATCAGTTAGGGCTTCCATCCTGGGACCCTCAAATCCCACAAGCCTCCCTCACACTTATGGTTCCCGCCTTCTCTCACAGTGCCACCCACTGAGCCAGTTGTGCTGACAAACCCCACTCTGCACTCTCACCCTCGGCCACATCAGGAGCCCCTAGACCCCAGACCTCTGCCGGGAACATTAGGGAGACTGTGCTCAGGTGCCCTCTCCTGATCCACACACTTACCTGCGAGATCCCCAGGGCTGAAGCCCAACTGTCTCTGTGGCGCAGACGCATCTGTGGTGAATTATACTGCATTGTAATTCACACTGTATTGCATTGCAATGTATTATGTCCTTGTGGGCTCTGTATGTGAGCCGTTGCGTGGCTCTGCCCATAGGGGGAGATGAGGAGCTTGTACTGAGCTTCACACTTGGCTCCGCCCATGGCTCCTCCCCCTAACTGGAAGTATAAAGTACTGCAGCCGTAAGCCTGCTCTCAGTTCCTCTGGTCGCAGGCTGGCTTAGTTGTAAGACTATTAAAACCACAGTTTACTTCCAATCGTGTGTCTAGTGAATTGATGGTCACATCAATTTAATAGTCTTAGAAAACTTGAAGCAAACTACTATGGAATCAGCCCGCAAACCTGATCAACTAGCACTCAACCCGTAGGCTGCAGAGGCCAAGGAAATCTTCCTACACTGGCTTCGATGTTTCAAGGCCTACCTGGCTGAATGAAGCACTTCCGAGACTACAGAGGAGCAGAAACTCAGCCTACTGCATGCAAGGGTGAGCCATCGTATCTCTACGCAACTTAATTGTACCAAGGCAGCACGTGGCACAGTGGTTAGCATTTCTGCCTACGGCGCTGAGGACCTGGGTTCGAATCCCGGCCCTGGGTCACTGTCCGTGTGGAGTTTGCACATTCTCCCCGTGTTTGCATGGGTTTCACCCCCCACAACCCAAAGATGTGCAGGGTAGGCGGATTGGGCATGCTAAATTGCCCCTTAATTGGAAAAATAATTGGGTATTCTAAAAAAATTTTTTAAGTATTTAAAATCTTAATTGTACCAACTCATATACTGTGGCCCTGGCCATGCTCGACCGACTGTACGTGAGGCCGATTAACGAGGTCTATGCTCGGCACATTTTCACCACCCGCCGCCAGCGCCCCACGGAGTCGCTAGAAGACTTTCTGCGCGGGACTGCAATTTTCAGGCTGTATCAGCCGCCCAGCATATGGAACTCGCTGTCCGTGATGTATACGTGGCAGGGCTCAGGTCTAACTATGTGCGCCAGCGATTGCTTGAAAAAGGGACCCAGAACTTGGAGGACACTGTAGAGTTAGCTACAACTATGGGGGTCGCATTCCGCAGTTTGAACTCATTCCCCGCGGACGAAGCGACCCCATCGTGGGCCCCCGACCAGCGACTGCCCCAGGCCTGCGCCGCGCGGCCACCCACCCACTATGCAGCGCCAGCGTGCCATTTTTGTGGACAGCCCCAACACCCACGACAGCACTGCCCGGCCCGCAACGCGACCTGCAGCAGCTGCGGCTGCAAGGGAAACTATGCTTGAGTATGCCTGGCAAAGTCGAAAACTCCAAACTCCCCCGCAGTCCAAAGCACTCGCCTCCCAAACTCACAGGCCCGCAGGCCCCGTAATGCTGCAGCGTGTCTGCCGACTCCGCCTCCACCCGACATGTGCGACTCATGGGGGCCGCCATCTTGGCAACCCTCCCCCACGCGGCCGGCCACGTGCGAATCATGGGGGCTGCCATCTTGGATGCCATCTTCCTCGCCGCCCGCCTTCTTCTCCCGAACCCTCTCCGCTTCGGAACTTCGACACTCCTCAGTCGAAAAGGAAGCTCAAGCCATTGTGGAAGCCGTACGGCACTGGAGGCACTACCTCGCAGGTAGGAGGTTTACCCACATCACCGACCAAAGATCGATTGCCTTCATGTTTGACAACTCACAAAGGGGCAAAATTTAAAATGGTAAAATCCTGCGGTGGAGGATCGAACTCTCCACCTACAATTACGATATTATGTATCGACCGGGGAAGCTCAACGAGCCCCCGGATGCCCCGTGCGCCAGCGCACAAGACGGCCGTCTGAAGGCTATCCACAATGACTTCTGCCACCCGGGGGTCACCCGGCTCGCCCACTACGTCAAAGCCCAAAATCTGCCTTTCTCCACCGAGGAGGTAAAAGCCGTCACCAGGGATTGCCCGATCTGCGCAGAGTGCAAACCGCAATTCTATAGACCAGATAAGGCCCACCTGGTAAAGGCCTCCCGGCCCTTTGAACGCCTGAGCATCGATTTCAAAGGGCCACTCCCCTCGACCAATCGAAATGTGAACTTTCTGAACGTCATCGACGAATTCTCCAGCTTCCCGTTTGCCATCCCGTGCCCCAATATGACCTCCCACACAGTCATCAGAGCCCTGCACAGTGTCCTCACCCTGTTCGGTTTCCCCAGCTACATACACAGCACAGGGGTTCGTCCTTTATGAGCGACGAGCTGCGTCAGTACCTGCTCGACAAGGGCATCGCCTCGAGCAGGACTACCAGCTACAACCCCAGGAGGAACGGGCAGGTGGAGAGGGAGAACGCGACGGCCTGGAAGACAGGGGGTGAATGTGGTGAATTATACTGCATTGTAATTCACACTAAATTGCATTGCGTTGTATTATGTCCTTGTGGGCTCTGTATGTGAGCCGTTGCGCGGTTCTGCCCAGGGGGAGATGAGGAGCTTGTACTGGGCTTCACCCATGGCTCCGCCCATGGCTCCATCCATGGCTCCTCCCACTAACCGGAAGTATAAAGTGCTGCAACCGTAAGCCTGCTCTCAGTTCCTCTAGTCGCAGGCTGGCTCAGTTGTAAGACTATTAAAACCACAGTTTACTTCCAATCGTGTGTCTAGTGAGTTGATGGTCACATCAGCATCAAGTTCAGACAAACTGTTCAGGCTTTAATGGGTGCTTGAAATACAATGCACTCATCACCCTCTGAGGCATGGCATGTGTGCTCTCAAAGAGGCACTTGAGAAGATTTGTTTATTAAATGGTCAACAGTAACAAAGATTTGAAAAGCAACTTCGTAACATTCCACATACCACACTAACCATTAAACAACACTGAAAGATCACTGTTCCATATAGGTACCAATATAAAGCTATACCAGCTCATTGTCACAAAAAATCACCCATCACCCCTCACAAGTTCCTCAACAGAAATGGAGGATAGTGCTATCACAATTTAAAAGGCTATTTTGTCATTTGCAATACACTAAAGATGTGTTTTCCCTAGTTTACACCGGTATCCAGAAGCTCACATAACCTGCAATCACAGCACATTACCTGCCCTGTCATCACCAGTATGTGTTTATTAATTAATAATTGCTGATTAATTAATTTATAATTACTAAAGGCTGCATCTCCCAATATCTTTTGGCCCGGATAACGATAGTCACTGCACTTTCATTAATACTGTACTGGGCAAGCTAAATTGGTCAATCTCTAGAAATGTGATGCAAAGATAATTTTGTGCTGCCGTGTCGTCTGCACTTTTCACTGCTGTAACCTTGTTGTGATGGAGAGGCATACGAGCCCCAGATATTCTGGGAGCTATTCTGGAAGGATGTTAAACCCCTCGAGAGTGCAGAGGAGATTTACTAGGATGATACCAGGAATTAGATGCAAGGAATGATAAGAGAAATGTAGCTTGTTCTCCTTAGAGCAGAGAAGATTAAGAGGTGACCTTATTGAGGGGCGGGATTCTCCGTGAACCGGCGGGGCGGGCCACTCCGGCGCCGAGGGGTGGCGTGAACCACTCCGGCGTCGGGCCGTCCCGAGGGTGCGGAATCCTCTGCACCTTCAGGGGTTAGGCCAGCGCCGGAGTGTTTGGCGCCGCACCAGCCGGTGCAGAAGGGCTTGGCGCCATGCCAACTGACCTCCGAAGGGCCTCCGCCGGCCGGCGCGAGTTGCCGCATACGCGGGAGCGCCAGCGTGTGCTGGCGTCATCCCAGCACATGCGCAGGTGGGTTCTTCTCCACACCGGCCATGGCAAGGTTGACAGTGGCTGGTGTGGAGGGAAAAAGTCACCCCACGGCACAGGCCTGCCCGCGGATCGGTGGGCCCCAATCGCACGCCAGGCCACACCGGGACCAGATTTCCCCCCCCCCCCCCCCCCCCCCCCCCCCCGAGGACTCTGCAGGCCGCCCGTGGAGCCAGGTCCCGCCGGTAAGGACGTGTTGTGATTTACGCCGGCTACCCAGCGATTCTCCAGCCCGGCGGGTGGTCGGAGAATCCCGCCTGAGGTGTTTATGAATAATTTTGACATGGTAAAGAAGGATATTCTGTTTCCACTAGTTGGTTAGACAGGGATTAGGGGGTCATAATTTCAAGATGGTCAGCAAGAGAGCTTGTAGTGAGCTGAGGAGAAACTTCTAGAGTTGTTGGGATTTGGAATGCTTTGCCTGGGAGAGTGGTGGAGACAGATTCCATGGGAGGTTTCAGAAGAGAGCTGGATACATATTTGAAAGTGATTATTTAAGAGGGCTGTGGAGAGAAGGCTGGTGAAAGGCACTAGCTAGGTAGCTCTTTCGGGAGCTACCGGTGCAGACACAATGGGCTGAATGGCCTCCTTCTGTGCTGTAAAATTCTATGATTCTATACTGGTGAGATTTACTCGAACCGAACAGGTTTTAGGTGAGGGCGAAACACAGCACCTGGTCCTCCAGTTTGGGTGTGGGAGTGGGCCCAACAACTCCACCACGTAAAACAACATCAAGTTACAAAAACTGCAACAAATTTTACGCAAAATCTAGGGACCGAATAGGGAACTCCAGCCGACATGTCGGCAATGTGGCGGCTGCATATAAAAGTCCAACCAGGGAAGAATTGAATGAGGAGATTTCTGAGGCCCAGAACACCAGTCTTGGAGCATGGAACATCTGCACCATGTATGAAACATCAAAGACAGGACAAGTTACCAGAGAGACGCTGAGGTAAAACTTGGGAGTTCTTGGTATCGGTGAGTGTAGATGGATTGGTTCAGGATGCAGGGTGATGGTTCAACCATCCTTTTCTGCTACATAAGATATGTAACATCTACTGGCTGAATAAAATTTCCAATGAGTATCTGTACAAGAAGACTGGTTGCTATAACATTGTCTTTGAGATCAAGAAGCACGGGATAAGTTGGTTGGGACATGTGCTAAGGATGTCCCAAGAGCGAATACAGGAGATTGCTCTAAGATGGACACCAGCCGGAAAACGTAAATGGGGGGAAGACCAAAAGCAACATGGCGTAGGACTGGGGTGGCCGACTGGGAAGAAATGAGGTTTACATGGGGCAAGGCACAAACCACATCACAAGATAAGGCCCAATGAAGGAACGTTGTTGCAGCCTTATGTCCCACCTGGGACAAGAGGTTAACAAACTAACGTTGCCTGTTCATTATAACATCTGTTTGCAGCCAGTGCTAAAAGAGCTGGTCATAGGCCACTTGCAACAGCAGGGGCCCAGAATCACTCCGAGCTAGCACTACTTAAGACCAGCCTGTATTGCTTAAAGAGGAGGTGCATTGTGACTACAATAGGCACGAAGATCATTGGGAAGAGTGCTGTGCAACAATGAAAAATGACTGGTCATGGGAGAAAGTGTGCTCCAAATTTCAGATGCTGCACTGGAGGTCGTACTGGCCCAAACACATGATGAGGTCTTGATGGAGCAAGCAGAAAGAAGAAGCGATATTCTGTATCTGGAAGTCCAGACACATGGCGTGAAGGTGGGGGGTGTGGTGAATGTGATTCACACTATATATAGTTGCCAATATCACTCCATGTATATATGTTCGTTATCTACCCATTGTAAGTGCAGTTGCACTATCCGACCACCAGGGGGAGTCGCTCTGGGAGTACGCGAGAGTTTGTACTGGGCTCCTCCCTTGGCTCCGCCCAGGACTCCTCCCCCTGGGACCGATGTATAAAGATCAGTGCCTTAGAGCCAGCCTGCCATTTCACCTGAAGTTCAACGACGAATAGGCTGGCTCTATTGTAAGTGTATTAAAGCCTCTGTTCAGATCCAACTACACGTGTTCGCTGAATTGATGGTTCCATCAGTGGGTTCATACCCAAGGACTGAGATGGAGTGAGGGAAGAAATGCAATAACATTGGACGAGTGGTCAACGTTATTGGATTTATCTTCAAATACCATAACCATATTGCAGCAATCTCAGTTATTGTTCAATTTTCTGCAAACTACCATTCACATGCCAATTATATACATATATATCAATCAGGACTCAAACCTAATATTTCTATGCTTCCCCTCCTCTTGCATACTTTGCATTTTTGCAAGTCTCTGACAGATAATGTACAGCCTGAACACACATCAAACTCTTCAACCATGACAATCTCATCACTCACACAGATTGCACAACACTCAGTGACACATTTGCCTCTTTTGAAGGACAAGGTGGTGTTCAGTAGAAGCAACAGGAACTAGCCAAATCATCTTTGTACCAGCCCATTTTCCCTTCACCCCATATTCTCTTGCCATTATGTGCTGCAGATGGTGTAAGCACATACCTCTAACTTTACCCTTGTCCCTTCACTGCTGCAAAAGACTCAAATCATGACTTTTTAAAAATAAATTTAGAGTACCCAATTATTTTTTTTCCAATTAAGGGGCAGTTTAGCATGGCCAATCCACCTATCCTGCACATCTTTGGGTTGTAGGGGTGAAACCCACGCAGACATGGGGATAATGTGCAAACTCCACACGGACAATGACCCAGAGCCGGGATTCGAACCCGGGTCCTCAGCACCGCAGTCCCAGTGCTAACCACTGTGCCACATGCCGCCCCTCAAATAATGACTTTGATCGACCAAGTGAGAGAAGAAGGCTGATGGGAACGCACAACAAAACACTTGGTGCATTGGAAATGTGACCAGAAATGCTGTGGTCATTGGCAGCATTTTCCCATCTCGCCAAGGTTGGACAGGATCACGGGCTGAATGGGAAAATTTGGAGAGCTGCAAAAAACCAACTAACCTTTGGCCAATCTCCAAATGTTCCCATCCCTCCTGTGGTGATGCCCACCATTGGCGAGACTGGAAAACCCTGGCCATTGTTAGGTAGCATGGCGAATTGCCCACTAAAGGGCCCTGGGTGGATAGAGCCTCATGCCATTCACTCTTCTCCTCTTCCTCATGTTTCTGGCAGCTTGTCCAGCTCTGTGTGGCCTCTGACTTCCCCTGTCACGTTCAATTCAAAGAGACCTACTACAGCGCCCATGTCAAGGAGAAACCTGACTCTGCGGAAGCCTTGAAGTCAGCAAAAAGTCTCTCTACACTGACAAAACCACTTCCTGTACACTTCAGCTACTTGAAACAACAATGGAAAGCAACAAAAAGTGCACAGAGCTGCAGTGGCGCCCAAAACAAATAAACCAGTAACTAACCTGTAGGTTGCTTCTGATCCCTTCAAAAAACACTGGTGCTGCACCCACTTATTGGGTGTTCAGCTGTGCATGCTTAAAGTGGGTGCCAGGTGGAGTCTGAAACTCAGAATAGCAGCATTGGCTGAGCTAAGCTGCTTCTAGATGTCAGGTGCATAAGGGTGAACCTCTTTCGCACAGTGGCTTCCGCTTTGCATCAGAAATGTGTACATTCCAGGCACACGGACACAATAAAACAGGCATAATTGAACCCCAATATATATGAGACATTTTTGAAAGATGTGTTAAGTGGTGGGGAGGAAAAAAGTTATTTTCCTGATGGTTGCCTTTGACACAAGTGCTTTTTCCTCCTAATCAGTTTCAAATAATTTAAACATACTGGGGAAGAAATTTGTTCAAATTGCAGAACAATGCAGGGGTCATACATGCAGCAGCCCATGTCACATTTTTCTCAGATCTGTTTTGACAATGGCACAATGCTTATTTACACAGGATAAAGAATGCTTACAGTTTTTGCAATTGATACTTTAAAGGTCTGGTTGATTGACACTTTTCTAGAGTTACTGCAGCAGCAGATGTAGTTAAGGAATTTAGGATTTTTTTTTAAGCATTTCCACACATGTCATCGTTATTATAGGGTTCATTGGTTCTGTACAGGATGCATTCAAGGTGAATGGGGACTTTTTTATATTCAATCATGGGATGTGGGCATCACTAGCTAGGCCAGTATTTATTACCCATCCCTAATTGCTCTTGAGATGGTGATGGTCAGCTGTCGTCACGACCCACAGTGACGTGAATGAGGGAGTTCCAAGATTTTGACCCAGGAACAGTGAAGGAATGGTGATACATTTCCAAGTCAGGATGGTGAACAGTTTGGTGGGGATCTTCCCAGATATTTGCTGCTCTTCTTCTTTTAGCTGGTAGCAATCATGGGTTTGGATAGAGTCCTTGTGAGATCCTGGGGTGCATCTTATAGATGGTACACACTACTGTCATTGTGCATTGGTGATGGAGGGAGGGCATGGAGGGCATTGGTTGGCATGGAGGGTTTGAGAGATCATTGGGAGTGGGTGGAGGGCATGAGTTGGCATGGGACACATGGATAAGGTCTTTTTAAAGTTATCTTTCAGAGCGTTCCCATATCTAGACTATGGTTTACGGCTCTTCTGAGGGGCTGGCCTGACCACAAATCTGCCTCCCATACTTGTTCCAACCACAGCTATATCCTTGATACATCTGTCTCCCATACTAAACTAAACCACAGCTATAGTCTTGATCCATCTGCCTCCCATACTGGATCTAACCACAGCTATATCACTGATCCATCTGCCTCCCATTCTAGCTCTGACACAACCATATACTTGATTCATCAGTCCCTACGTAGACTTAGTAAATCAAGACCTTAAAAATATAGACAGATGTTGTGTGCTAATTACACGATTTTGCCAATTGTCGTTATTCCACCATTAATGTCTAACCAGCATGCAATGTCCCAGGGCTGTTTCATCTCTATGATGAGAATCTGATGAGCTTATTTGAATGAGAACCCATCTGGTAGAGGATTGAAAGGAGGTGCTAATAGAAATAATGAGCATTTTGAATCTGTCCGCTGCCCAATGATTCAACAACTGAGAACTAAGAGTCCAGAAAATGATTGCACAAAAAACTAAAGTTCTATCATAAAGAGAAAATGAGGAGAAATCTGATTGATGCCTAGATGGAATAAATGGAAGAAACTTCCATTGTCAGAGGATCAAGAGCATTGGTCACAGATTTCAGATGACTGACAATGAAAACCAACTGCAACATGAGGAAGGCCTTTCGAATGCTGCAGGTGGTTAGGATCTAGAATAAAATCCCTGAGAGTGCGGTGGAGTCAGACTTAATTGCACCTTTTAATGGGCTCAGCACTTAAGGAGAACTGAACTGGAGAAGCCATATAAATACTCTGGCGACAAAGGCAGGTCAGAGGCTTCAAAGAGTAACTCACCACCTGACTCCCCAAAGCCTGTCCACCAACTACAGGAGTGTGATGCAATACTCACAACTTGTATGGATGAGTGCAGCTCCAACAACACTTAAGAAGCTCAATACCCTCCTGAACAAGCAGCCCGCTTGATTGGAACCCCATCCATCACCTTAAACGTTGACTCCCTCCACTACCTGCAGTGGCAGCAGTGCGAACCAGCTACAGGATGGCAGCAACTCCATAGGTTCCTTTGGCACAACCTTTCAAACCTGTGACTTCTACTATTTAGAAGGACAAAGGCAACAGACGCATGGGAACACCACCACCTGCAATTTCCCCTCCAAGCCACACACCGTACTGACTTGGAACTATATCGCCATTCCTTCACTGTCTCTGGGTCAAAATCCTGGAACTCCCTTGCAGAGCTGTGGGTATACCTACACCACATGGGCTCCAACAGTTCAAGGGGGCAATTCAACACTATCATCATAATGGCAATAAAGGATGGGCAGTGAGTGCTGGCCTGGCCAGTGAAGCCTACATCCCAGCAACTAATAACAAAAAATAAAATTATTTGCAGGCTACAAGAAAAAGATGCGGGGCGGGGGGTGGGTGCACTTTCAGAGGGCCAGCTTGGACACAATGAACCTGTTCCCATGCTCCGCCTATTCTATCAGTCTATCCTATAATGGCCCTGACACTTGTGGACGAGCAAATAGGAGCTCAGTACAGGGGAAACTTGAAGAGCTTGGGGACATGGGAGTCCTGCTGATATTAACTTAATTATCATTTTCTTTCTTTTAATTTCCACCCAGAAGCTAGCCAGATTGACATTGAGAATAGTCCCCAGCAATCTTAAGTGACAGCCGAAGCCGGCAGCTGTCGTCTCCATTTTATTGGCAGATTTCCAAGATTCTGGGTAATTCGGCTGAATGCAGAACAAGGCCAGCAGCGCGGGTTAAATTCCCGTTCCGGCCTCCCCGAGCAGGCGCTGGAATGTGGCGACTAGGGGCTTTTCACAGTAACTTAATTGAAGCCTACTTGTGACAATAAGTGATTATTATCATTATGGCTGTTAAGGTTCAATCATGCTCCAAATGCATAGTGGGAGCTGATTTAAATGTGAACCTGAGGTGCTCCATCTCTTTAAGAGGGCATACACCAGGGGTGGGCAAACTACGGCCCGCGGGCCGCATGCAGCCCGCCAAAGGTCTTTATGCGGTCCATCAAGTCATTAAAAAAAAAATTTTTTTAAGGTTAATGGGGGGGGGGGGGCTGTTGGGTTACTTACTGGTATAGGGTGGATACATTGACTTGAGTAGGGTGATCATTGCTCGGCACAACATCGAGGGCCGAAGGGCCTGTTCTGTGCTGTACTCTTCTATGTTCTATATGAGGCGCCCAGAATCATAACCGGGTGAAGTAATTATTTTACTTAATATACTATGCGGCCCTTTAAAATTGTGAATTTCTGAATGTGGCCCTTGCACGGAAAAGTTTGCCCACCCCTGGCATACACGCACACCACACAGTCTGATACGGTAGAAATGGCAGCAGGCCTTCTCCGATTTGTAATCTTGAACCACCTGCCTGCCCCCATTCTCAGATTCCCACCCCCATTTCCGGCACCCTAAATTTTCACTGGGGTGGGAGTAGGATGTGAGCAGAAAGAATCCCCTGTAACGATCTTAGTGGGGAATTGGGAGTCAAGGCCTATGTCTTGCATGTTTGTCCAATTCTATTTTGAAATTAAAGTCTGATTTACATTTGTAGGTTCACTTTTACTTTTTAACATCAAGTGCAAAGGGTAACATTATTACTTTCCAGCAGCAAAAGCCTACCTTGCGGTTTCTGTCGGATTTGAGAGTATGTTTGATTTTAATGGGAAATAACAACTGAAACTTACGAATGATATCATCAAAGTCAAAATGGAAGTCTAAAGACTGATTTAAGATTGAGGCAAGATCACCCTGAGTTAAGGCGTGTACTTCACAGTTTTGTGTCCATTTTGCTAATGGCCATTTTGAGAATTGCAGACAGCTAGCTCAGTAGAAAATGAAAGAAAATGGAAAAACTGAGAAAAGAAGTTGCTTCTCTGTGAAAAGAGAAGTTGAAAAGGCTCGGTTCAATATTTTGGACTTTTTTATTCTGCCAGACAAAATCCAATGCCTGAGAGATCTATTGGGAGAGACAAAATGCTGCCAAGCCTACCTGAAAACAGGTAAGGAAGTTTTCATTCTTTCATTTTGAGAACTTTTCTTAGATAAAACTTGCAAAGAATGCAAACTATCCTGACCATCATGCCAACATAAACAAAATGTGCAAAAGATAATGGGGGTGAGAACTGTACCAAAATTAGACACCAGAAGTTGAGCAGTTTTATTTTTTATAGGAGTTAAAGATAATAGCCTTTTTACAATATTTGCAGTGTATTCCACAAGACTTTCTGGAAATATCGTTTGCAACAAAGGTATTGGCTTCCTGCACATATAACCTGTCTCAATTAGTTTGTCAATTAAGTCAGAAAACAAAGGCCTGCTCTAGAACATTTCTAAGTTAGTCTGTTGCACTTTACTCAATTGTGTTTTCCAGCTTTTTCTGTTTTTATTACATAGCAAATGATTTCATAATGTTTTCCTTCATAGTAAATATACTGCAATTTGCAGTAGTAAAATAAGATTGTGACATTGCATTTGCAATTTTGCCTGACTAAAGTTAAAATCTTCTGGCACTCATAGGAAAATTTAGGTTACGTTAGATTTAAATTTATTATTACGTGTACTGAGGTACAATGAAATGTATTGTTCTGCGTACAGCCCAGGCAGATCACTCCATACATGAAAAGCACAGGACATATGTTAAATACATGAGGATACATAATGAAAATACATCAAAATTAGACAGCGGGTGAAGTATACGGTATATAGTGCTACAACTGTCGAGAAAATGCGTAGAAAGATCAGTTCAGTCCATGAGATCAGTTCAGACTCTAAGAGGGTCATTCATGAGTCCGGTAACAGTGGGGAAGAAGCTGTTCTTGAATCTATTGGTGCATGTTCTCAAACTTTTGTATCTTCTGCCCGATGGAAGAGGTTGGAAGAGAGAATAACCCGGGTGGGAGGGATCGTTGATTATGCTGTCCGCTTCCCCAAGGCAGCGGGGAGTGTAGACAGAGTCAATGGATGGGAGGCGGGTTCACATGATGGACTGGGCTGTGTTCACGTGTTCATATTTAAACCAGGTCTTGTGTGCCAGTGCAATCTTTTATCTGACGAGGGAACAAGATGGGAAACAAGACAATGAAAATATTTCAAGTCCAACCCTGACCATACAAACAAGGTGGGCGATCAAACAGCCTCACAGTGACGCGACAAGGCCGTTAAATCTAACGAGAGGCTTCTCGTGAGATTTGCGCCGCCCGGAAAGCCTCGCAAAACCTAACAAGATCTTGCGAGACATCACAATCTGGATCCTGCCCTCTCTGGGCAGGGTTGAGAGATCAGGTTGGCATTTAAAAATGGAGGTAAGTGCGGCCTCGGTGAGGAAAAGTTCTGTTTGATACTGGGGTCGCTCTCAGCGCTGCCAACGTCGATAAACACCCCGCTAATTGTGGCCAAAATGGGGCTGTGCTTTGTTCCCCATTAAATCGCACTCAAATTATTTTTCATTGGTTATGGTGTTGTTATGATTAAAGAGTACAGTGTTACATAACAGGCCTCAGACTGAAAGAGGAAGTGCACTGCAAGTGGAAGGGTCAAAATGAGAGATAACACTGGGACTGGATTCTCCACTGCCTGCCGTCAGTAGCCGTGACCCAATGCAGCAAAGAATCAAGCGTCCTGGAAAAGTCAGGAGTGGCGACATGGCGGGTCAGAGTTTGCATCTGTGCACCAGCAGGAGGATGCTAATGGATGCAAAGGGGTCCCTTTAGTGTGGGGGTCCCTGTGGAGCTCCCTCTTGTTAGGGGGTCCCTGTGGATGATCCCTTTAGTTAGAGGGTCCCTGGGGGGAATGGGTTTTCCCGAGTTAGGGAGTGTCCCTGAGGAGGGGGGGGGGGGGTCCCCTGTTTTAGGTGGTCTCTGGGGGGGCAATGGGGAGGTCTGGAAGGAGAGGGGTGGACAGGTCATGCATCGTGGGAGGGGGAGGATGGCCCATGGATGGACTTTGGGGGCAACCCCTTTAAGGAGTTACCCCCTTGGCCCGCTGCGAGGACCACCACGTCAGGTACACATTTGATGATACCTGTTGTAATCCGCGTTCACGTGATTCCTGGCCTAGAGGACTGGAGAATCACGAGGGCCCGTAGATTGTGGTGCCGTGCCCACTAATTGGATGCAAATGGGTCATTAGGACCCATTCAGATTCATTAGTACCTTCCCATTGGCATGTGGGCACAAACCCCATTGCTTCAGCCAGCAGGAGGCCAGAGCACTGCGATCGTTTCCCTGATGCCTGGTTCTCCACCCCATCGGGGACCCTGCTACCGCCGGTGGGCAGCGGAGAATCCCGCCCATAGTCTCCCAAATTATAATTTCTGCTGAATTTTAGTAACAATGCTGCAAATAAAATGCTGCACAAAAATTGAGATGTTTTCTTTCCAGTTTCGCTGATATTTTTATGCCACCAACGTTAACAGAATTGATCAGTTTTTCCAGTAGATCAAACAAGTTGTATTGACTGATGTTTGCACTTTCAAAAATAAAGCAAGTTGTTGTCCTTTGATTGGACTTTCCCTTATGAGGAAGTGATACATTTGTTCTGTGAAGGGGAGTTGTTGTGGTCAGAGTTACTTTGTGAGCAGAGGTGGTTCAAAAGCAGGAGGCTATTCTGTCACTAACAGGAAATGACCAATGTACGATGAAACACAGGGTAGAGTGAGTCTCATTCTTGCCAGTATATACGAGAATGCTGTCTTCCCAATAAAACATATCTGTAACATGATCTGTTTATTGAGGTGAAAATGAGAAAGGGATAATCTCAAGAGGCTGTCCCAGGTAAGTTGACAGTGAATGCTGTCCATGGATTTTACTATTACTTTCCAGAATTTTCAATGATGTACACAGATAGTGTATTTTCAAGTAAAACATACATTGAAATATCTAATTTGTTAGCATTACTGTGTGTCTAGGTAAAGCCGTGTCTGGTGTGTCAGAAACAGTGTTTTGTTGCTCAGTGGAAGGTATTTTGTGTTTACTTTCCTGGTCATGTAACTGAACATTCCCTTCATGTTTTAGTCTACTTGTCGATGTAATGTACAGTGGATCTACTGAAGGGAATCTTATTGTACAACGGTTCAGGATGGAGGTACAAACAGTTTTGAGCTTGAGAGCAATTGGTCCCGGATTCTTGCAAGGTCTTTCCAATCATTTGACATAACTTTTGTGGAAGATTGGTGGAACTCCTGGAGAAAGTGTCTAAGTGGCTATTTCCAGACACTCAAATCAATTTTGCCAATCTCCTGCTAGGGCACAGCTGTCCTGGCAGCGAAGTGTTATGCACAAACCAGTCCATCAGTTATGTTCCCTAATAATAATATAATAATCTTCATTATTGTCAGAAGTAGGCTTACATTAACACTGCAATGAAGTTCCTGTGAAAAGCCCCTAGTCACCACACTCCGGCATCTGTTCGGGCACACAGAGGGAGAACTTAGAATGTCCAATTCACCTCACAAGCACATCTTTCGGGACTTGTGGGAGGAAACCGGAGCACCTGGAGGAAATCCACGCAGACAAGGGGAGAACATGCCAACTCCACACAGACAGTGACCCAAGCTGGGAATCGAACCTGGGACCTTGGAGCTATGAAGCAACAGTGCTACCCATTGTGCGACCGTGCTGTCCATATGCAGCATATGTGAAAGTAAAATGTGTAATTATGTACACTCTACAGTGAAACACACATGCCAGGAGTGTTGGCCAGAGAATTGGGCTAAAATGTAGAATTTCTTTCTTCCAAACTGTTGCTGCTGGCAGAAGGTTGAACCAGAGGACGAAGATTGAAGATAATAGGCAAAACAAACAGCAGGGAGATGAAGTGAACAGTTTTTACTGCAAGAAGTTATCACATTTGGGATACATTGCCTAAACATATAGTAGAAATAGATTCAATTGTAACTTTTCAAAATAGAATTCACTATTGAGTTAAAAAGGAAAACTTTGCAGGTCTGTGGGAGTAGACGATGGAACTGAGCTGATAGCTCTTTCAGAGAGCAGGCGCAGGAATGATGGACCAAATAGTTTCCTTCTGTATTGCTTATGTATATAGAAGAAAACAAAGCCAAATGTTTTTACAGGCAGTTGTGGATTAAATTCAAGGCATTTTAATGGGTAAGATTATCTACTTCTCCCGGAGCAGGTTTAATCCGTGGGGGAGGGGCATGGGACTATGTGGCGGGAGCCCACAAATGACGGTGGGAGCTTCCAACCATCATGGCGGCTCACCATTCCCGCCAGAGGGCAGCGTGAAATCATGTTGCACCCCATTAATGGGATGCACATGCAAAGCTAACGGAAATTCTCCCACCCCTCTCAATCATTTGCGCCGCCCACGGGATTTCACTGCAGTGTGGGACATGTCTGGACCATTGTGGTGTGGGCATGTCGGGACTTACCTGAAGAAGGCCTGCAGCAGCCTGCAGAGATCGGGATTGAGACCTGCAGATGCGGTGGGCCCCGGAAAGCCCCCTGCAGCAATGGGTGGACAGAGCATCAACCATGTTTAGCTTCTCTCTGTAGGAGATTCCAGGAGGTGGATCTTCAATCTGCAGGTGGACAGCTAAGGGAGGTTCTGTTGCACAGCAATGGTCTGTGCTTCCTATACATGTCTGATTCTGAGGAACACAGACCCAGCCTTGGATGTCCATCTGAAGATGATTGGTGGGGGGAGGCGGCGGGAGGGCTGGTCTGCACGAGTTTAAGGACACCGGACCTCATTAAAGTATAAGTGCATTATATTTACAAGGATGACATCACATGAACATTCATAGTGCACCTGTGCAACCACATGCAAAATCAAAACTTCTTAACCTTGAGTTCCCTACCACTTCCTGTCAGTGCTCCCTGACATCCGCATACGGGGTAGAAACAGACTGCTGACCCATTTGCCCTGCTGACCTTGGAAACTGCCCTCTGGAGACCGATGGCCCGAAGGGCCTCACTTACTGTGGTTGACCTGTTGTGGGACAGCTGTTCCCTCTACAGTCTCAGAGGACAAAGCTAAAGGGGGCCACAGACAGGAGGGATTTTAAAGAGCAGGACACCCCTGAGTGGGGGGTCCTTGATGTGTTCATCAGCTGCTCCTGCTCCCTTTGGATGCCTGAGGGGCTCTGCCTGACATCTTGATGGGAAGGGGTACATAGAAGGAGGTCGAGAAGATGGGACTGGAAGCAATTGGGTTTCATGTATCTTTCTCATACTTCCAGTCTTACAAACAGCCCATTGGATTCTGTACCATGTGATGGATATACTGCAGGTTGTTAACAAGGCACAGCACCATCCAGAGTGGTGAGCCCATGCAAACAGAAGGATAGGTTTCACAGAAGTTCACTACCAATGTCATGAATGGTGCTGGCCAGTGCCCTCAAAGCCTAACCCCCTCCCCTCACCAGACAGTATCTGAGTTCTCTGTGGATGAGTCAGGGTTCCACAGTGACCTCTCAACCTGCAGACTAGATGATATGCAGTGAGAATTCCATTGAGTAACTCCTATACATATGGCCGCATGTTGATGCCCTTGTCACTGAGGCCCATGTCCCCTCTACCATTCAATGAGGTGAGTGTGAGCAGTTGCGGGTTCACTTACCCAGGTGGCGTCATTCATGGGTTTGCAGCACTGCAGGGCAGTGAGGCCCTGGTGGAGGCCCTGGGCACTGACCTCCCTGGAGATTTCCACCCCTGCAGTGTTGGTGGGATGACTTGGCCTTCTCCTTCCATCCTCCGGGTAGAGGACGCCCCTCCTGGCCTATACTGCATTGAGCAGCACATCGAGGGGAACATCACTGAATCTTGGGGGCCAGAACTCCATGTGGACGGTGGGCCATCTCCTCCTTCAATAGCGGGTGGCTCGATGGCCTTTTAAATATAGTACTCAGATATGGCAGTGGGTGCATGTCATTCAGCTGGCCCCACCACTAAAATCGTTGGTAAACCTCTGATTGCACAATTAATTTGGATGGCATCGGCGATTCAGTGTGAAGTTCCACCAACATACATGGTGAGAAATCAGGGAGCTGCCTTCACCACGGGACTGAGGACATTTAGTTAGATGGTACATTAAGCTATTTTAAATATGCGTTCGCGGGATTCTCCCGGCGTCCGGCACCTAAGGGCCGTACCTGCGAGGCCTCTCCAATGCGCCATTTAGCACAAACGTGGACCAGCTGTAATGGCACCTGGGGAGTCTCCCAGACCATTAGAGACTCCCCTGGGTAGTCAGGGACAGGGCAGGGTGGCATCCAGCACACCTTCTGGCACCAGGAAACCTTGGCACTGCCAGCGTGTCACCCTGGCACTGCCATTCTGACATTGCCAGCGTGTCCAAGGGCCACTGCCAGGTTGGCAAGGGCACTGACAGAGTGCCCGGGTGCCAGGTTGGCACCTTGAGACATTGAGACTCTCGCCTCAGCAATTTGCCGCTAGCAAGGGGAACCCCTTCAAAGAGCTCCCTCACCAATCACTCCCAGTCAAAACACAAGGATAGCAGCGTGCACACCTGCACCTCGCTTTGGTGGCATTGATCTGACCAGGCTTCTGAATGCTATCAATTAGAGACGGGGCATCCTGTTCCCCTGAGGGGGTTGGAGAATCAGCAGCAGGGTCACCCATACAACCTGGTGGGGGGCAATGGTAGCGGCTGTCAGTATAGGCAGCATGACCAGGGGGACTGTAAGGGAATGTAGGAAGAAGACCAACGACCAACACCTAGCTGCAAGGGTAAGTTACCACCCCTTTCCTGGCATCAGTTCCTCCTGCCACCCCTCAAACTCCCAACTGCCCCCCCCCCCCTCCCGCCACCTACAAATCACTGGCTGACACCTTGCACCCTCCTCACATCCAATCTTTGTGCTTGTTCCTCAGCACCCCCTGGTAACCAAGAGCACAATCCTATGATGATCAGTTGTGGTGCTCATGCATGTTACCTGCCATAAACTACTCTGATCCATCAAATGTGTGACTCGTAATGGTCTCTCTTTGTACCCGCAGGAGAAGATAGCCTATAATAAGTGGGAAAGGGCCAAAATGGGGGTGGGGAGGTACCAGAGATCTGTGTCGTTACCCCCAATGAGGAACGGGCCCTGGAGACCACGGGATTGACCGAGGTGTGAGCAGTCACTGTGTAAGGTGTGAGATTGGCCTGCACCACAGAGGTGAGGATCCACAGCCCCTTTACCCAGATGACCTGTCTCAAGTGAGTGGTTCATGTCGCTGGTGCTCATCTCCGGTTTCATCCTCGGCCTGATAGGCAGCCGGGACTTTAGGGTGTGCGGCGGCCCCCTGCACATGGGGTGCTGTCTCCATCCTGCATCGATGCTGCTGCCTTCTCCAGCATCTGGCCACCTGGGCTGCCACCAGCACAGTGAGGGCATCCTCTGCGGGGTTGGCACCAGCATCCGTTTTAGTATCTGTAAGGAATTGGAAAGGAGAGAGGCCGGCAATCTGTTAGGGCTCCCATCCGAGGATCCTCAAATCGCCCTAGCCTCCCCCTCCCTGTAGTGTCCCACCTTCTCTCAGAGTGCCATCCACCGAGCCAGGTTTGATGGAAAACTTTGCTCTGCACATTTACCCCCGGCCACAGCAGGAGCCCTCAGATCCCTGCCGGAAACATTAGGGAGAAGCCATACTCAGGTGTCCTCCCCTGATCCACACACTGACCCTCTGGCCATGAGGAAATCCTCAGTGCTGAAACCCAACTCTTGAGTGTTTGATTATTGGTTACTGTCTCTCTGGTGCTGACACTTCTAGAGGTCAGACAAATTATTTTGGCTTTAAAATATGATTGAAATGAGATGCAATAATTATTGTCTGAGATATGGCACCTGTACCCACGAGAATCCACTTAAGAATTTTTTTTTAAACAGTCAACAGTAACAAAGATTTAAGAATCAACTACATAACATTCCACACATCACACTAACCATTAAACAACAGGGAAAGCTTACTGGTCCATATTGGTATCAATACAAAGCTATGTCAGCTCATTTTCACAAAACAAAACACAATATCATCCTCGCAGGTTCCTCAATAGAAATGGAGATAAGCCTGCGAATATGTTATCATGTCCAGAACTTTGTCATAAAAATTATTTGTCCATCAGTGAGTTACTTGTTCCGTGTATCAGTGCCATTGTCCTTCCAGGAGCTACAGCTGTGCAGGCCCTCCCACATAGCCCAAATCCCGGCATCCACATATTCCAGCGCTCAAGGTGCAGTTAAACGTCCTTGACTTCCAGCGTGTTTAGCCCAAAATCCCGACATCCACATATTCCAGCGCTCAAGGTGCAGTTAAACGTCCTTGACTTCCAGCGTGTTTAGCCCAAAATCCCGACATCCACATATTCCAGCGCTCAAGGTGCAGTTAAACGTCCTTGACTTCCAGCGTGTTTAACCTGCGGTGATGTTTCAGTTACATGCAGCACTCACTACACCAACAACAAAAGCATAAGCAATCTGCAAAAACATTTCTTCAACAGCATCATCAGGTGGCTCTTTTGGATCAATGTCACGCACCAGGTCCCACAGCGTCTTCTTGCTTCAAACCGGATTGCCTTCTGGCCCGTACAGTTCCCTGAACCCGGTGTTCCAGGAGCCAGGCATCTTAGAAAAAATAGTCTTTCTTTCTGGCTTCAGAAAATGAAGGAAACAGCCACAGCAGCCTCCAGGCATCTGCAACCACCAGTCGCAAACATTACCTGCAGCTCTCACAACTAACAAGGCCAATTCCTTATTAGCAATAGCCTTCAGCTGTGTAGCTAGAGGCTGCTCACAGTCACAGGGAGTTAAATTGACGTTCAGCATATATCCAAGAGCAGGGCTCTGTCCTGGATGTGTTTGGTAGGACAGGCAGGCAGCAGCTGTAGTTGCCCCTGTTATAGGTCTCCACAATATTAACAGATGGCTTCAAGGCCTCACAGATTAAAATTCTTTCAACCCCCCGGCCCAGGGGCCGCCTCCGACATGGAACGCGTCACCCCCCCCCCCGACCAAGCCCAACCCCCCCTGATGGGTCCCCCCCCCCACCCAAGCACTGAGTCAGCAGCTCCAGTGCCCTTGAGCCGCATAGCCGACAATGGAAATGGCTACTCACCTCTTCAGTTCCCCTCAGCAGCCTTCGTCCAGCTTCACGTTTTTAAAAAGGAATACTAAATGACGCCCGCATGATTTCTCACTGGAGAGTCGGTTAATTCCCAGGCGGCTGTTACATTCGACTTGAATCTTGCTAATGAGATGGCACTTAATGCAAATTGGGGTTAATGATGTGCTCGTCATATTTGGGACAGATACACGACTCGCCATCGTGAGTGGGCCAGTTAGATGGCAAACTGGTTTGCATCCAGTACAATTCTCAATTTTGGCCTTTCCCACTATTTAACCTGCGCAGCCAGATTCACGGCGGGTGCAACCCTGTGGTTAAATTGTGCTCTAAGTGCGGCCTCAGCAGAGAGGAACTCCCCGCGGCCAAAAGAAACAGCAAAGTGCCATTGAATAGCCGGGTCTTTCTCAACACTGCAGCCTGTTGCTCGTTCTGGGTGAGTGTGCTTTACACTCAATTTGGCTCTGTTTCGTTCCTTAGCTCTAGAGTCGCCAGGTATCGTTAAGATACCACCACAAGTTTCAAGTTCAAGTTCAGACCAATAACTCAATACACCAGTTAGTAAGTTCAAACAAGACACGTTTATTATAATAGTTATCTACTAATTATGCATATAAAACTACAAGACTAGGCTAATCCTACCACTAACAGGCCAATACTTATCTGGAATAAGGGAACTGCCAGATCAGGGAACAACGGCCTCTTGCTTTGTCCTGGATCCGCAGGCTTCCAGTTGGTGTGGACTAAAGGGGTCAGGAGTGTCTACTCTCGTAGCGTGCGTTGTATGACACTTACTTGATGACGGCTGCTGACCAGGCCTCTCCTTCTCAAGGTCTTCTGCTGCAACGGTGTTCTGCTGGGACGGCTGGCTGGTCAAGGAGAGGCTGGCTAAGAGAGCTGGTCAAGAGAGCGAATCAGTTCTGGATCCTGACTTTTATAGGTCCCAGGGGCTTTGTCTCCTTCAGGGCGGACCCTCTATAAACCTGCAATTGATTGGGTCTCTTCCCAATCGATTGATTTGAATTTCCCCAATAACGGGGCTGTCCCTCGATCACTGGCCGATTCCTTACACCTTATTGGTGCCCTTTGTCTTAGACTCTACTGGCGCCGGAATGTCTGGCCTTCCATAGAATGTTTAACTGTTGTGTCCATTGTGCCTGGGAATCACCGTGAATCGCTTCATTAATATGCGCAGCTTGTTAGTTACAATTCTGTCGGGTTTCTGTGGCAGCTAGAATACAGGGGATTCTGCAGACTGCTTGTTTCTTTGCCAATGTCCATTTTACCCTGCAATCTTTGCGTTCTTCCATTTTGTGTGAGAAAGTGGCCAACCCAGGTGGCTACAAGCCGCCGAGAAACACCTTGCGAAACATGTCCAAAACCGGACAAGGAATTTATTTTTGGTTATATCACGCCAGTTAACTGATTCATTCTCCACACTTGCTGCCTAACCTGCTGAGTTTTTCCAGGACTTTCTCTATGTGTTACTACCTAAAGGACATGGGATTGGGGTAGTGCATTGAGATAGATAGAAAACTAGTTGGCATATTGGAAACAAAGAATAGGAATAAACAGGTCTTTTTCCAAATTGGTAGGCAATGTCTGGTGTTGTACCACAAGGATCAATGCCAGGACCTCAAGTTATTCACAATCGATATTAATGATTTAGACGCGGGAACAAAATGTAATATTTCCAAATTTGCTCGTCCCCACTTGTAAACTCCGAATAAGTATATCCCAACCGACTCACACTTTCCTCTTAACAAAATCTCTTAGAATCATACAGTGCAGAAGGAGACCATTCAGCCCATTGAATCTGCACTGACCCTCGGAAAGAGCAGCCCACCTAAGCCAACCCTGCCCTATCGCTGTAACCCCATCAAGCCATTTAGACACGAAGGGGTAATTTAGTATAGCCAATCCACCTAACCCGCATATCTTTGGACTGTGGGGAGAAATCAGAACACCCGGAGGAAACCCACGCAGACACGGGGAGAACGTGCAAACTCCACACAGTCACCTAAGGCCTGAATTGAACCCGGGTCCCTGAATCTGAGGCAGCAGTGCTAACCACTGTGCCACCACACCACACTACATAATCCAGAATTTTATTAATTTCAGAATAGTCAATCGTACAAGGGCAACATTGATTATACACCACCTCAAAAACATCTAGCCCCATGATAGGGAAGAAAACTTTTAATTTGTTCATGACATCACTGGCTGGGCAGGTATTTATTGTCCATCCCTAATTTCCCTTCAACTGAATGACTTGCCTGGCCATTGAAGAGTTACAGACCAGCTAAGCACGTCAGACATTAGTTAACTGGATGGATTTTTACCACAATCAATAATGGTTTATTCAAATTCAAATTTCACCATCTTCCTTGGTGGGATTCCAACACAGGACCCCAAATCATTATCTTGAGCCTTTGGATTACTGGTCCAGTGACAACACCACTGCCCCATCACCTCAAGCTCTTCACTTATTCTCTTTCGGTCAAATATGCAAACTTTGTAACCCCGAGATGCCCAAGAGTTTCCTTCAAGATCATCACCAGTCTCTCATACTGAAAGGCAACAGCCTTCCACCAACCATTCTGCAGCCTTTGGGGTAGCAAACAGGCAAAGACACCTGGAGGACAGACACTATGGGTGGGATTCTCCGACCCCCCCCGCCGTCCTCCGAATTCTCCGGCCCTCCGAAAGTCGGCAAGGTGTGAGTCGCGCCGCCCACCTCGGAGAATGGCGGGGACTGGCACGACTCAATGGGCCCCGGGGCTGCCCGAATTCTCCGGCCCGCAATGGGCTGATGTCCCGCTGGTTTTTTGCCGGTCCCGCCGGCGTGGATCAGACTAGGTCCCTTGCCGGCGGGACCTGGCGCCGTGGGCGGGCTCCGGGGTCCTGGGGGGGACGTGGGCCGATCTGGCCCCGGGGGGTGCCCCCACGGTGGCCTGGCCCGCGATTGGGGCCCACCGATCTGCGGGCAGGCCTGGCACTCTTTTCCTACGCGTCGGCCGTGTCAGCCTCCACATTGGCCGATGCGTAGGTGAACCCCCCCGCGCATGCGCGGGGATGACGTCAGCGGCCGCTGACGCTTCCGTGCATGCACGGACTCTCGCCGGCCAGTGGAGTCCCTTCTGCCCCGGCTGGCTTGGCGCCAAAGGCGTTCCACGCCAGCCGGCGGGGCGCAAATCACTCCCTATGAGAATGAAAAAGGTTTGGGGCCTCACGGTAGCATGGTGGTTAGCATCAATGCTTCACAGCTCCAGGGTCCCAGGTTCAATTCCCGGCTGGGTCACTGTCTGTGTGGAGTCTGCACGTCCTCCCCGTGTGTGCGTGGGTTTCCTCCGGGTGCTCCGGTTTCCTCCCACAGTCCAAAGATGTGCGGGTTAGGTGGATTGGCCATGCTAAATTGCCCGTATTGCAAGGTTAACGGGGGGACTGTTGGGTTATGGGTATACTGGTTACGTGGGTTTAAGTAGGGTGATCATTGCTCGGCACAACATTGAGGGCTGAAGGGCCTGTTCTGTGCTGTACTGTTCTATGTTCTATGTAATTAGTTGCCTTTTGGATGGAATATTGAATTAATGGTCTGATGTTTGGAATGGTTGTTTTACGGTGACTTTTATTTCATAATTGTAGCCAGGAAATGCTGTCAAGGTCACTGACAGAGAGAAGGTGTGTGACTTTTGTAGAATGGAGATTTGAAGTTGTTCTCATTGGAATCATCACAGTCAGCTGAAGTGATCACAGACAGTCGGTGGAAAGAGTATGTGACAGTTGCCTATTCCTTTCGTCCTGCTCCTCCTCTTCCTCTCCTTCCTCTTCAGCTACTCAATATATCTCTGCTGGCAAGGTCTGTGTCCCCCTAATGGTGAGACCATGCAGGATACAGCAATCCATGATGAACTGGAGCACATGACCAGATGAGCACAAAAGGTCTTCCCCAGAGCACCTCAGGCAGTGGAATCATTTTCCAACCAGCCCCATTATTTGTACTGTTAAATTTTGTGTGGCAGCCCTGCTGTCCTTATGAGCCATGCTCACCATGTATGGCTGGATCATACAAAAGCAAATTACTGCAGATGCTGGAATCTGAAACAAAAGAAAATGCTGGAAAATCTCAGCAGGTCTGGCAGCATCTGTGGGGAAAGAAAAGAGCTAACGTTTCGAGTCCGATGACGCTTTGTCAAAGCTAACAGACGGAAAAAGTGGGAAATATTTATACTATGGAGTGAGAATGAAAAATGATTCATAGTCACAGAAATCCAGGGAAACGGGGTGCTAATGGCAGTCCCCAGAGAGGACAAAAGATGTGAAAGGTCAAACAGCAGGAAGACTAACATCAGAGGATGAACTGTAGATGTGGGGGGAGGGGAAGGGGGAAGCAAAGAGGAGAAAGGGGAAGGAAAGGTGGAGAAGATTGGGTGGGGGGGGGGAATTAAATATATATTAAGAAAGAAAGAAATGGTAAAAGACAGTTAAAATGAAATGAAAACAAATGGGTCGAGGTGGGGTACAGCAGGGATATACATGGCTGGATTATACATTGGATACGGATAGGCCTTGTGAATCTGAAACCACCCTCTAGTTTAATGTGTTCGATAAAATAATGAGGAAGCAGTGGACTGGTACAGAATAAAAGCATCATGGCTGCTGCTAGGATGCTAGGCATTCACTTGTATGATGTATGATAAGCATGATTGCACACCAAATGCACATTGAGGGAGTGGAACTCTTTGCAGTGTCAGTATATCTCTGCATTTAAAATCAATGCTGAAGACACATTGCACCATGGAGAAGTCCATTACCTGGCAAAACCTTGTGTATGTTCAGCCTGCTTCTCTCTGGTCAGGGAGAAGGCAATGACGTCCATCTCCTGGCACAAGGAGCATTATTCATCTCCCTTGTGTATGAACGCCCGGCACACTGGGAGTTGCTCCAGGTGCTGCCTGCTTCCACCTGGAAGGAACCTACTGCAAAGAATTTTAGCGAGATGGTCACACCCACAACCACTTTGATTTCATAATTGCAGCCAAGACCACGCTGTGATGGTCAGTGACAGAGGGAAGGCGTGTAACTGCTGTAGAATTTAAGGTAGAACTTAAAGGGAGTTAAGGTTGTGCTCACTGGAACTACAGACAGATGAAGTGATCCCTCACAGCCAGGTGGACAGGGGCTGCTTTAGCACAGGGGCTGGTTTAGCACAGGGCTAAATCGCTGGCTTTGAAAGCAGACCGAGCAGGCCAGCAGCACGGTTCAATTGCCGTAACAGCCTCCCCGAACAGGCGCCGGAATGTGGCGACTAGGGGCTTTTCACAGTAACTTAATTGAAGCCTACTTGTGACAATAAGCTCCTCCTCTTCCTACCCCTCCTGCCATCCTCATTTCTTTCCCCGGCTTAGATATAAGTTTGATTGAAGAACTGGTTGATTTCCATGAGCACCTCCTTCACAAACAAATTTGACGTGTCCACTGCTTCAAGAGAAATGCTCCCTCAGTTGAAAAGGCCTGCTGCAAGCCTTTCTCCTCCACCACCTCATTCATGTTCTGAAAGCAGCTCGTCCTCTTGCATTACCTTTGCTCAATATCCGTTCTGCCTCAAGCCAAGGGTGACAGTAACTGCAGCACCAATGACTGAGTGCAACTGGTCGGACCAAAACCCTTGACGTCAAAACCAAGGTTTTCTCTACAGCAACTTCCCCAATTTTAAACAACTCAACAAAACACCAAATTCTCGTGGAAAGTCAGACAGAGCCAGTAGAAATTAATCAGCATCTAATTTTGGAGCAATTGGTGTTCACTTTAAGTATTGCTGGTTAAACAGTGGCTTTTTGTGTCAGCTGGAGTAGGAGACCAAAAATGGCAGTGTTGGTGTTAAATCAGCATTACACATTGACTGAAGTAATGATCTGCCTATCTTGGCACAATTTGTGAACACCTGCACTCCTAACCTCCCCAAAAATGGCATCTGATGTGACCGACTGCAGAGGTGATGCCATTTTGGGACGTATGGGTGTTACAGAGATCAACCTTGCAGCCATTATCTAGTCAGTACCTCATTGCTGTTGTTGCATCTTGCTGTATGTAAATTGCCTGTTGTGCTTGCTACATTGTAACAGTTCAAAAATACTTGATTGACTGTAAAGTGCTTTGGGGTGTCTTGAGCTCATGAGATATACTGCAAGTCATTTCTTTTAACATTTTCAACTTTGGATGTGTCTGACAGTTCAACCTTGAGCTCTTATGACTTAATGTTCTTGCAATGAATGCACAGACTGGCATTACATAGAGGTTGCAGTGTTGGTTTGGTTGATAAATGTGCTACATAATGGGTGAGATTTAATGGAAAAGTGTCATTTTGGACGCGATTGGCAGGGTGCATCAAGCCAGCTCATTGGCCACCAGAAAAGTCAGTCAAACTGAGTCATCACTGATCTCTTCTGCTTGAATTAAAGGCAAAGGCTGTATTAAAGTCATAGGTCTATTAATCTTCCATGGATCAAAATGGTAATAGCAAAAAGTAAAAGAAAGGGAAAAATGAGGGAATAAACAGGGTTTAAACAGGATGATCTTTACACCTTCACCTGGATGGCAGCATCTCCCATTATGCAGCACTCCTTCGGTGTCAGTCTAAAATATGTGCCCCAGTGCCTGCAGTGGAGATCGAATCCACAACCTTTTGATTGAGGCAAGAGCTCTATCACTGAACCACGCTGATGCTTCCAATAGATGTTCTCCGATAGAATTGCACTATTGTGAATGGCACTGAAAAGGTGCACTGAACAAGTGTGTTTCTTTTGCACAAATTCAAGTTGTCCATTAATTAAGGAATCGTCTTGCAAATGTTTTTCTTTATCTTTCAATTATGAAACATAATTGATCACTGTGAAGAAAGTTTGTTGCAAGGGAAAGTTTATACTCCAGCTTTCAGAGCAAATTAGATTGAACCACATATAAATTGTGACCCATAGATCTGGAAGAAAATCGATGCACTGATCACAAGTGGCAGCGAAGATAAAAAGAGCTATTGGCAGTGAATTACAGTATTCATTGGGAACAATGGGTCAAAGTAACTGGTGAGGCTGGGGTTACTGCACTGGCTAATAGAGGTGGGTAGTAATGACAGCTAAGTGACTGCGCTGCTGATGAAAATGTAACTGATCATTATCAACGAAAGCAAGAAAAGAGATCTTATCAAAAAGGAAATATGAAGCCTACTGGTTCAATAACCGCAATGGAACAAATAACCTTGAGCCACTTCTCAGCCCAGCACTATGCACAACAAAATACTCACAGCACATGGTATATTTCCCAGCTATGTGAAAACGCGACTGCATTTTTGTTTATTTTAAATTGAATTGAATTAAATTCTGAATGAATTGTGTGCCATTAGTAGCAAGCGTCATTCATAGAAATGTGATCAAATCATAGAATGGTCCAAGTTGTGTTCAGGCAGCAATGAAAGAGATATCGCGAACAGATCCAGAATTTCGGACACCAATGAATGAGTTGGAAACAGATCATGCCAAATACCAAAATAATCATTTGCACAACAAGAATCAAATGCAGTGACAAAAGCAAAATGTTTGGAAATCTGAACTAAAAACTTAAAATGTTGGAAAAACTTAGCAACACTGGCAGCATCTGTGGAGAGAGAAACAGGGTTAATGTTTCCAGTCCGTATGACTCTTCTACAGGGCATCTAATGCAGGATTGGTTATCATTAGTGGAATAGCAAGGCTTTAGGTGCAGCTAGTTCTGGAGCATAGGTCTTCAGTACTATTGCTGGAATATTGTCAAGGCCATAGCCTTTGTGGTATCCAGTGCCTTCAGCTATTTCTTGATATCACGTGGAGTGAATCAAATTGGCTGAAGATTAGCAATTGTGAAGCTGGGGATCTTAGAAGGAGGCGGGGATGGATCATCCACTTGGCACTTCTGGCTGAAGATGGTTCTCAATGCTTCAGCCTTGTATTTTGTATTGGTATACAGGACTCCCCAGTCATTGTTTCTATTGTAAGAAGTCTTACAACACCAGATTAAAGTCCAACAGGTTTGTTTCAAATCACTAGCTTTCGGAGCACTGCTCCTTCCTCAGGTGAAGGAAGGAAGACCTTAATCTGAGGAAGTAGCTGTGCTCCGAAAGCTAGTGATTCGAAACAAACCTGTTGGAATTTAACCTGGTGTTGTAAGACTTCTCACTGTGCCCACCCCAATCCAACGCCGGCATCTCCACATCATTGTTTCTATTAACTATTACATGGGGATGATGCATAACTGGAATGCTGAGTTAATATTCACCATGGGTAGTCTGTGGCTGCATGAAAATCATAGGTTTAGATTTTCCATTCACAAACTAAACTTCAAGGATTCAGAGCGAGAATCAAGAATCAACGTGCAGAGAAATAATTCAGCGACAATTATTCACCGATTGATGTATTTAACACGGATGTGCTGCAATAGTTATGTTACATGTTACAGACCTGTGATCAGCTGGTCAATTTGGATGTCTCATCCTTTATTTTGTTTTAGCATCTATTTTGTTGATGAAGTACTAGCTGTTATTTAACAGCTTGGTACTAGCGAGCCACAATGCTGATATTGATTCAGGCAGTACTAATTCTAATATTAGATCATACTAAACCAATGAACATTTAATAGTTTTTTAAAATAAATTTAGAGTACCCAATTAATTTTTTCCAATTAAGGGATAATTTAGCGAGGCCAATCCACCTACCCTGCACATTTTTGGACTGTGGGAGCGAAACCCACACAAACACAGGGAGAATGTGCAAACTCCACACTGACAGTGACCCAGAGCCGGGATCAAACTTGGGACCTCGGCACAGTGAGGCAGCAGGGCTAACCCACTGCGCCACCGTGCTGCCCCAACATTTAATAGTTCAGTGTGCTTTAAATGAATTTTGTCCTCAAGCAGTATTTAGCACAAGAGCAAAACCTATACTTTGGTATTCTGTTGTACATTGAAAATTGTTCATCTTGTGGTGTAAATAATTGGTTGTGGCGAGAAGTAGTGTACTATTTTGGATTCTTGGGTGTTGGGATCAAGCAATTGGTCAATCCTTGGCAGTGTGCATATGGCTTGTGCTTCTAACTAATATTTTATCATAATATGGGCCGTGATTCACCCATCCAAGTTCACCCCACCATCGCTGCCAGCGAGAACAGAGAATTTGACACTCAGCCAAAACACCAATCACTGCAGCGAGACTGGAGAATCCCGGTGGCGTTAATAGCCATGGGGTGGGATTCTCCATCCCGACGCACCCATTTTCTGGTGCAGCACGCCCCAGCTGGCAGCGGGATCCTCCGTCCCAGCAACCAGACAATGGGGTTTCCCATTGTGATCATCCCCACACCATTGGGAAACCCGTGGGTGTGAGTGGGTTGCCGGCGAAACGGATAGCGAATCCCGCCCAAGGTTTTTGTTTCAGCTTTGGAAAAGTCTGGATTCAAAGAACTAAAAGAAAAATAATTCTGGTTTTCTGACCAAGAAGAACATTGACTCTATCCCAGATCAGGGAGAGATAAAACCATAAGTCATAGGAGCCAAATTAGGTCATTGGGCCCATCGCGTCAGCTCCGCCATTTAATCATGGCTAATATGTTTCTCATCCCTATTCTCTTGCCTACTCCCCATAACCCATGATCCCCTTATTTGTAAAGAAACAAATGTCTTTCAGAGCCTTAGGATTTAAAGGCACTTTACAGCCACTGAAGTACTTTTGAAGTGTCAGCAGGAGGAAGCAGGATTTGGGTTGTGGGATTGGAGGGCCTGCCAAAGGATTTTGGGGGGACACCTGTTATGCTCTGACCTCCTTGACCACCTCGGGGTGCACCGCAGCAGGATCACACTTGAACAAACTTTCACCAAAGCCCAGTTGGTGGATTTCCTGAAGTGGAGATCAGAGCATAACAGGAAGGAGGAGACATAGGGCTGGATTCTCCGATTCTGCGGGTATGTCCGCAGGCTCCGTCTGGTCTTACGACCAAAAGGTCGAAGCCGCCCCTGCACCGATGCTCCGCCCGGTGGGGGGGCTAGCAGCCATGTCACGTAAAGCTGGCTTTACCTGCCGATTCAGACACAGAATGGCTGGGTCCGTGGCCGCGCATGAGCACGGCGACGGCCTGCGGCGACCGCACCATACAACATGGCGCCGACCGTACGCGGACCTGGCCTGCCAAAAACTGCCCCCCTATAACGCCCTTCACCAGCCCAGGAACACCCCCCACCAGTCCCCCCAGCCCCCGCTGAAGCCCCCCTGCCAGTGGAACGGCTCACCCCCTCCCCCGACTAGCAGCGCTAGACACAGTCTGCAGCCGCCACGCGAGGTCCCCGAACGTTGAGAGGACACACGCCCCACGCCATCGGGGACTCGGACCATTGGGGGCGGAGCATCGGAGGAGGACCTCGGGTGACATCCCCCCCCCCCCCCCCCCCCGACTGGAGCAGCGCTGGACACAGTCTACAGCCGCCACGTGAGGTCCCTGAACGTTGAGAGGACACACGCCCCACGCCATCGGGGACTCGGCCCATTGGGGGCTGAGTATCGGAAAAACACGGTCGGCCCCGTTTGCGGTGTAAAAAAGGATTCTCCGACCGATCGCCGAACACGTTTTCGGCGTCGGCAATCGGAGAATCCCGCTCATAGGGCACGATTCTCCGAAAAGGAGACAAAGTCCCGACGCCAGAGTGAAAACCGGAGTGTTTCACTCTGTCGTCAGAGCCCACTCCCAGCCCCCTATTCTCCCGCCCCCGGGGGGGGCTAGGAGCGGCGTCGCATATTTTATGCGCGCTGGGCCTTGGCGCCGCGTAGAAAGCGGCGCCGCGTAAATGAAGTCACCCGCGCATGCGCGGTTTGGCCGGCGCCAACCCACGCATCCTTCCCGAGGCCGCCCCTCAAGAAAATGGCGGATGGATCTTCAGGGCGGCGAAGGAAAGGAGGTCCTCCTTTAGAGAGGTCAGCCCGCCGATCGGTGCGCCCCGATCGCGGGCCAGACCCCATCGGAGGGCGTCCCCCGGTGCAGGAAACACCCTCCCCCTCCCAGCATTCCCGCGCAGTTCCCACCGGCAGCGACCAGGTGTGGACGGCACCGGCAGGAACCTGTCATGTTGGGGCGGCCGCTCGGACCATCCGGGCCGGAGAATCGCCGCTCGCCTTTTGCAAACGGCGAGCGGCGATTCTCCGAGCCGCCAGCCATGATTCTCGCCGTGCTGGTTTGGTTGGGGGGGGGGGGGGGGGGGGGAGTGGGAGAATCTCGTGCGGGTGTCGGGGCGGCATGGCGAGACTCGCGTGGCGCTCCGACGATTCTCCTTCCCGGCGTGGGGGGAGGGAGAATTCCGCCCATAGTCTTCAAGCTCATTCACATTTATTTAAATTAGTTGTTTGTGTGGTCCTACCGGAGTGGGGCTGGTAGCGCGTTGAAACTGCCGGCTTGGGATCAGAGCATCGTAATGGGATGCTGAGCCTTTTTTCACTGGACACTCCATTCTCCGTCCAATTGGGAATCCTGATCTGCACTGAAGAATTACACTTTACATTTTGTGTTCAGGCCTCTGGAGTGGGATTTGAATCTACTGGATGTCCTTTTGACTGAGTGGCAAGAGGCAAGACTGAGCCACGGCTGACACTTCAAATTATGTAATCATTTTAATCTTAAAAATGGAAATGCAGCACTGAGGATACGCCTCAAGATGGACCCGGACACATTTCTGTCTCTAATACTTTATTTACTTTTATTTGTGTTTTGAGAATTTATTTCCAAACGAAAAAAGCAACAAAGGTTGGTTTTCAACAGCGAAAGGTATTTTAAAAATGAGTATTTTTCTCTTTGGAATTTGTTATTTCATCTAAATTAAATTGAAAATAAGTTTTTCAGTTTAAAAAACATATGTGGTTCCTCAGAATGATTTTTTAAAATCCTCCAACAGGCAAATTAAAACAACATTCCAGGATAGATCTTTTGGAGGAGAAAGAATGAAACCAGCTCTGCCCATGAGCCGGTAAGGAACATCTCTTTTATCAAACCTTTACGGTGATATACAATAAATCCACATGAAGGTAACCTGCCTTCACTGTTCTGAAACAAAGGTATTGACCTACATAAAGCACAGGTCAGATATGAGGTAAATTAAAGATGGAAAAAATTAAAGTGTTTTAAGTCATTCCTGTCATCATATTATTCTCCTTTTCACGTGTAATGTTTCCAATGTCCTTTCTTGTCTCTCTGGTGGTCTGACCATTTTGCAATTTCAGATGAATTCAAGCTTCAGATTTATGCCATCCTTCAGTGCTCCAATACTTAATCTAAAATCTGCAACCAGAACAGAGCGGAGTGCGATCATGTACAGCCACACAGTACTATGAGCAGACTAGAAATTGTTATATATCTATTCCCTATCTCCCTGCGTCCCTCCCCTACCAAGTCTTAAACTGAACCAAAACCACCTGATGTATTCTCTCTCTGATTAGAAAACAGACTGACAAGACATTCTTCCCTCCAGAATTGGAAGAATTGGGACAGAAATATTAAAACAAACTATGAATCTACTATTGGATATCAAATCCATTTTCAAGGAAAAGCGCCATGAAACTTTTGTTTACGCAACATCTTTGCGAACATGAGCCCACAAGTCAAATTAGGCCGAGTGCAAGATGGAAATCAGACCTTGCCCAGGATGTGTAAGATTTCAATCTGAAACTATCCCTCACCAAGCAGACTAAGGAATATATTTGTTTTGTTTTAAGGAACCAGCAAAACACACAATTCCATAATAATAATCGCTTTTTGTCACAAGTAGGCTTCAATTAAGTTCCTGTGAAAAGCCCCTAGTCGCCACATTCCGGCACCTGTTCGGGGAGGCCGGTACGGGAATTGAACCCAAGCTGCTGGCCTTGTTCTGCGTTTCAGGCCAGCTGTTTAGCCCACTGTGCTAAACCAGCCCCAAAAATGATCCACACTGAAGCCAAATTCAGATTCTTTTTTAAGAAGGAACAAATGTCTATTCCCATTCTGACTGCCTTAAATGCATAGATTGGCCTTGTTGCACCTCACCCTCACATTACAGCTATCTGCCTGGGCTTTTATGGGTTGAAGTTTCAGTTATTCACCTAATTGACTGTGAGCATTCAGCAGGAGGTCTGCAGAAACCCCGGAGTATTAGTATTAATACCAAAATTATAGCAGTCAGTTGGAATAAGGTCCATTGAAATGAAAGGCACTATTGATGTCTCTTTCTTCAGCAGGTCTTTAGATAACTGCTACCTTCAAGCTTTTCCGCAGAGCAATGTGAATAGAAATGTTTCCTTTATCATTTGGACTTCAGTGTCCTTTTCAAAGGTTGCAACATAATATACAAGGACTTCCAGAAAGCACTTTATACACTTTTACATGAAAGACTACTGGTTATGGATGGTTCAGAATAAGACATGGGAATGGATAAGAAATTGGCTGCAACTTGGAAATCAATCATTACATATTTACATCATGTCAGGGTTGGGGAAGTGCTATTTTGGGAGATTGAAGTTGGGTCTTTTACAACTTTTGATTTACATTTTTTAATTCATTTATGGGATGTGGGCTTCATTAGCGAGGCCAGCATTTATTGCCAATCCCTATTTGCCCTTGAGAAGGTGGTGGTGAGCTGCCTTCTTGAATGGCTGCAGTCCCTATGGTGTAGGTACATCCAGGATGCTGTTTGGGAGGGAATTCCAGGGTTTTGGCGCAGTGGCAGTGAGGAAACAATGATATTCTGAAAGTCAGAATGGTGAGTAACTTGAAAGGGAACCTCTAGATGGTAGGGTTCCCAGGTATCTGCTGCTCTTGTCCTTCTAGAGCAGTGGTTCTCAACCGGGGTCCACATGGACCCTGGGGGTCCATGTAACATTACTGGGGGTCCACACAAAAAAAATACCGAATTGGGGGTCCACGGTGATATTTTAGTGGTCCATAGAGCAATTCTACTTCAGAACAATTGTTATTACTGAGAATCAAGTAGAAGAAAAAAATGTTTGTTTTCATGATGAATATTCACCTTTCTCTCTCTCTCTCTCTCTCGCACTGACAAAGGTCAAAGAGAGATTATAATCTATCTAATTTACCTTGAGGGCTGAAGGGGCTCAGAACCAAAAAGGTGCATTTGCTGTGTTTATTTTGTGGTCCTGTATTCTGAGAAAAAAAAATCCATACAGGTTGATGACAAATGGGTTTATTGTGCTTTAATGACAGTTGTTGTTGAAGATTTCCCGGGCTATTGTCCCCTCGGAACAGCCCGGAGAACCTTTAATGACAGAAGCAGCTTATTAAATACCCACGGTTGACCTGACGCTTATGCCACGTTTCTCCTTGACAAGTTTAATGAATGATTTAACACAGTAATCACTAGAAACTGTGTATATTTGATATGAATTGGTTATTTTTAGAGTAATTTAATTCAATTTAGTCAGTAAAAAGTTTTTTTCATTACTTTTCATCTTAGAATAAGTTTGGCAGCGTACGAAAATACCGCTAATCCGTTTCCAACCCTCACAGTAAGGTAGATGGACTTTAGGATTAGTTTACCACGCATATAAGAAGCTTTTTTTTCTGCGGAATGGCTATGGGGGTCCACAAAAAAAAATTAAGAGGAAAAGGAGTCCATGGGTTAAAAAAGGTTGAGAACTCCTGTTCTAGAGGCTCCGCAACAAGGTGTAACCCCTCACAGTCTAATGGGTAGCCCAGGGATACCATTTCCCTCGCGTGGAGCACCTGTCTCTGAGAAACGAGAAGAGCCTCGTCCAAATTACTTAAATTCTCCTGTTCAGATGCCCCTGTGACTAACACAACATCCAGCTACACTGCCACTCGCGGTAGTCCTCTCAGTATTCTTTGGAATATGACACAAGCCAATGGCACTCCAAAGGATAGTCTGGTGTACTCATATAGGCCTCTATGGCTGCTTGTAGTGACATATTTACCTGAGGCACATTCCAACTCTAACTGCAAGTACGCATGGCTCATATTGAGCTTCGTAAATAAGTGTCCACTGGCCAGTTTTGCATATAGGTCCTCGATGAGGGGTATCGGGTAACGAACCAGCCGGGAGGCCATGTTGACCATCAATTTATAGTCCCACACAGTCTGACCACCTTATCAGGTTTGACGCCCGATCGACAAAATGTACCATTTTAATAATCCCAAGGTCTTTGAGCTAGCTGAGTTTGGCCTCAACCTTTGCTAACAGATCGTAAGGAACTGGGCAAGCCCTAAAGCCCCTTGGTTGTGCATCCCAATCAACCTGACTTTTTGTCATGGTCCCTTTTAACCTCCCCGGTCTGGGTTGGAAAACCTCAGGGTATTTGCCTCACACTTCGTATAGACCCCCGGTTCGCATTTGGAAAATTTGCAGCTGTAGGCGTTTTAGCCAATCAAGGCCTAGCAGACATGGGCCGCGTCCCTTGACTATGATCAATGGAAGTCACAATGGCTGTTGTCCGTAAACGACTGGGGTCACTGTGGTGCCTGAAATGGCTAGCGGTTCGCTGGTGTACATCGTTAATCTTGCCTCGGTGTCCTGCAGCCCTTGGTTGGTACCTGCCTTGAACGGGGCACCGGGGTTGGTGGCTAACCTGTGCCTTGTGGTTACTGCAGTTTCTTCGTCCACACGCCCCACAACGCCTGGGATCTCCCTCTACGGACACCGGAGAGGTATCCCCTCAGGACGTTTTGGACCTTGACCAACGGACCTAGTTGCTGTGATACTTGGTCCAAGGTGAGGTTTCAATCTTGGGGGGGCTGCTATCCAGGAGGGGGGTGCATCCTATGATGTTTACTTCCATCCTCTGGACCGCTTGCACTCCACTCTCAGCACTTTTGCTGGAAAGCAAAATTTGCACAGTCTGCTGAAGGTCTTGGGATGATTTGGCTATCAACTTCCTTTGAGTAGCCATGTTATTTACACCACAGAACAATCGGTTGCGTAACATTTCAGAAAGGGAAGTTCCTTATTCACAGTATTCGGCTACTTTTCGTAGCCTTGTCTCAAACTCGGTTATGGGTCCTCTCTGCCGTATTAAAAAGGTGTCTCTGCCCTATAACAGATGGTTTAGGGTTGAATTGTTGCCCCACGAAGGTTACCAATTGTTTGAAAGTTTTAGTGTCTGGAGCTGCAGGATATGTAAGACTTTTTACCACTCCATAAGTATGAGCTCCTCAGGTAGTCAGCAATAACACTGCCTGTCAGTCAACATCTGTGATGGTGTTCACCCAGAAAAAGTAATGGAAGCATTGTGCATACTGTGTCTAATCCTCTAAGCTTACATTGAACAAGTCCTACCTTCCAAAAAAAGGCATAGAAAAAAAATCTCCTACCTTAATCCAGCAGTGGAAAGGAGATGGGTGTTCGGTGTAGTAGAGTCAACAGTATTCTAGTTTTATCCTTGTCAACGGCACAGACCGTCTGAACCAAGTTGGTCAAAAGAAAACTTGGTTTATTGCAAAGCAATTGTATTTCCAACAGGGTTTTTCAAACTCAGAGTCACGACCCGCGGGTGGCTCACGGGCGGGTGTCGGGAGGGTTGCGGAGCGGTCAGTTGTGGTGGTGTTCCCGCTTGCAGGAAGAAGTCCCCAACAGCTGCAACCAGCTTTTAAGAATGCCGGCCACGGGCAGTCCTCGATTGTTTGCAGCATTTATGGATATGGTGCGAGGCTACACTGTGTGCTGGTCACCGTGCGCGTGCGGTGGGGGTGGGGTCAGGGACTGATGGGCTTCCACGTGAGTGTACAATGCTAACAGTCATGGCCACATCTCTGGTGCTTGTCCTCTGCGCAGTGCTCGGCTCGTCTCCCGCCACCGATCAGCAGTATGCGACCTGCGGCTCCGTGGTCAAGCTGTTCAACGGCCGGATCAATGTCCGCTTGCACTGCCACGATGTGAAGTATTGGGTGGGAAGTGGTCAGCAGTCTGTGACTAGGGTGGATGCAGCTACTGGACAGTGAGTGGGAAGCCAGGCCAGGTTTGCAGCGAGGAACACCGATCAAATGTCAACACTGGAACAAACCTACACAGTGATCACTTTGTGTCATCACTCTCTGGAAAACAGGAAGTAAGTGCTTTTGGTGAGAATGGGGCAGGAGATGACTTGGATATTTGGATAGTGCAATGCAGTGAAAGCAGTAAGAAATATTGTAACATTGTATGTGTTTGACAAGTTACTTCATCTCATCTAAAGTTGTACTTTATAAAGTATAAACAAGATTGTACTTATTTCTATACTTGTTTAAATGTCTAAATAAATAGGAATTTTTTTTTAAAAGTTTGTGTGCAAATGTAAGGATGCTCATTTTCAACTGAAATTATTTTAGTTTTCAGTAGTAAAAAGTCATCAACTTAGACAAATCAGGTATTGGAATTAAAGTTTCAAAATAAAAAAAGAATGCCGACCGAGACCGGCCTTTAAAGATGAACGATGGAGTCTTCCCGCCAGAGGCAGCGACAGAGAGAAGGTCACACGTCCAGCATATACACTGACGCCATGTGCCCTGTACATCTGTGCTTTGGGCGCAAAATCATGGAGGAGAGATTCCTCCATTTTGTCACTGCTAGCAAACAAGCAACAGGACTGTCTGAAGAACTGAAAATGGAATATTTTGTAGTAAGGAAGAGAAGGTCGGAGACACAATTAGGCAGGGATCTCACAATTGAATCTGCTGGAGAGAGCTGTAAGGAGAGTCCATGGCAGGACAAAGCAGAGCTGTATCCAGAGCTCCAGAGCCTCGGGTGAACAAACAATTAAGAAGAAACTGAAGTGGGAACAAAGCAGTATGAAGATGATTTCTTGAGGTATGGATTTGTTAATTGTGCCAATGCAAATCAGGATGCAAAGCCCATGTCTGTTATATGCAGGGAGGTTCTGACAAATGAAAGTTTAAAACCCTCAAATCTTCAAAGGCGTTTGAAGACTAAGCATGGCGAGTTTGAGGACAAACCTCTTGATTTTTTTCAAAGGATGCAGCGCAAACTTAAATCATCAGTTGAAATCCTTCGCAGAAATATAACATTGAATAACAAAGCAAGTGAGATCATGAGGACCAAACAGGCTGACCTGCCGCATTAAAGGTAAGCAATCATGGTGTGTCGCTAAGATCAGTCGGCGTGGGTCGCCAAGGTCGGCTGGCGTGGGTCCCGTAGGTCTTCCGGTTGGTAAAAGTGGGTCCCGGGAAAAAAAGTTTGAAAAACACTGATTTACAATACACATTAGATCCCAGCCAGGTCTGCTCTGTCGGTTCCATTCCTCGCCCCTTAATATAATTCTCAGTCATGAATGTTCTCAGGCTCCCCGCCCCCTTAATGTGGGAGCTCGTATTCAGTGAAACTCACAGGGAGACTGATTGCTTCAAACCTGTAGGACTCGTGCAGGTTATAACTCATGTGATCTTATGTGTTCTAGTGTGTTGTTTTTTTTAAGTACATCTCACAGTGGTTAGACTTTATTTTTAAATTGCATTCTTCCTTAGTTCCCATTTTAACTGTTTGAATTTGCTGAATCTTCCTGTTGACCTGATTATGGTTGCGATCTCAGTTCTTGAACATCAGTTTGTAATCAATCATAAAATCCACTTAGTAGATATGACATAGAGTTTACAGTGGTGAAGGAGGCCATTCGGCCCATTGGGTTTGCACCTGTCCTTGGAAAGAGCACCCTACCCAAGCCCACACCTCCACCCTATCCCCGTAACCCAGTAACCCCACTTAATCTTTTTGGGCACTAAGGACAATTTATCATGGCCAATCCACCTAACCCACACATCTTTGGACTGTGGGAGGAAACCGGAGCACCCGGAGGAATTCCACACAGACACAGGGAGAACATGCAGACTTCGCACAGACAGTGACCCAAGCCGGGAATCGAACCTGGGACCCTGGAGCTGTGAAGCAACTGTGCTAACCACTCTGCTACTGTGCGTTCCTTACTATGCTGCCGTGCTGCCCTCATGTCACTTATGTGCAAGATAAAGATCACTCCTATTTGCTGTTTGCAGTCGGAGCAGAAACGCAAGAATATAGGATGTGATTATGATTTTCATCTCATTGAGTTTCTTAGTTACTCAAGAAAACTTCCCACAACACAAAACTTAAAATATTGTGCCAGACTGGTTCAAATGATAAGTATAATTAAAAAGCATGTTGTTAGCTTTCCCACATTTCAATGACATAAAGTTTAGCAACCAGAAATAGCAAATGAAATACACCAGCTATCTGACTTCTATTTATAGAAACATAGGAACATGAATAGGCCATTCGGCCCTTCGAGCCTGCTCTACCATTCATCATGATCATGGCTGATCATCCAACTCAGAAACCTGTTCCCACTTTCCCCCCATATCCTTTGATCTCTTTAGCTGGGGACGATTCTCCAAAATGGAGACCAAGTGTTCGCGCCATCGTGAACGGGCCCTGTTCGCGCCGTCGTGAAACCCGACAGCGTTCACGACGGCACGGGCACTTGGTCCGCGGAGCGGAGAATTGCCCCCAATACATTTCACTGTGGCCCTTGATTTCTCTGCCTATCACTTTTCTTATTCCCCTTTCTATCTTTTGTTCTTGCCTCTGTTTCCCCTTCCTCTGACTCCTTGTATAGGTTCCCATCCCCCTGCCATTTTAGTTTAACCCCTCCCCAGTCACTCCAGCGAATACTCCCACAATGTACTCACACAATGACATAGCTACAGTGACTGGTGACCACTTTCATAGCTCACCATTCCAAAAAGGAGGATCAAATTTTATGCCCTACCTACCTGAAGGGCAAATATGGAACCACGATGAGCCTTTCCTGTGAAAAGCACAGCTTAATGCACAATTGTTTTCCAACAGTGCTCATTAGGGAAGACTGTACCAACAAAGTCAAATAATTGTGCAAGCAATCCTTATAATAGTTTCCCACTAACTACCTCACTCATTTATTTCCTGACCTAATTGCATTCTTCTTAAATAAATTAATTGGTGACACAATCGTCTGGGTCTTATTTATGTTGTGATTTCCGTAGAGTCTGAACCTTTTTAAAAATAGATTTGAATTTCCAATTAATAGCTGAAAGAAAGATCTGTCAATATGTCAACATTCAGTGTAACAAATTACTGAAAGCTCAACTGATTAAACACTTTTGTTGGCAACTTATACTTTAAACTACTTTTAATACTTACCACCCATTGAACTCTTCACAAAATTACAGTCCTTTTAACAAATAGTCTATAGATGCTCCCAGCTTCCAATGGGTTCCCATATATTTGATTTGATTTGATTTATTATTGTCACATGTATTAGTATACAGTAAAAAGTATTGTTTCTTGCATGATATACAGACAACGCACACCGTACATAGGGAAGGAAGGAGGGACTACAGAATATCGCCTTTCACCAAGCAGTAACTCAGAGTGACCATACCCAGGCACTTTCCTCTTCAGGTGGATTTTCTTAAATCTACCACATGCAGTGAAGTCTGATCCAATGATTTTCCTTTCCCCTGGTCATGTTGGAACAAGTGGCCCAGAGTCAATAGAAGCTGCACAATGTACCTCTTCTACTAGAGACCATCTCCCTCCTGCATCCAGCTGTGATAACACACAAAGCCAAGCCTTAACTCTGGTGACCATACAGAAGCTCCTACTGCCCGTTTGTGATATTCATTCGCTTGCAGGGAAGCCTGTAACTGGATCTTAAATATAGCTTCATTTGGCCTCTCCCCCATGAAACAAATTAACCTTGAATCTCGGTGGAAATGCTGATGAACTATCTTTAATCTCAACTTCCGTTCATTTTAGAAGTAAATGGATAATTTACAACATTTTTTGTACAACATAATTTACAGACCGATACATAAAACCATGGAAACTTTGTGAGACTCAGCGTCTACTCTTGGTAAACTCTGTTCTCATTGACTCCAAGTGTAAACATCTTGCACCTTCTTTTCTGTAAAATAATCTGAGCCTTCTTTTGATCTCCAGCAGTCAAACCACCCAGGCTTACTGTCAGGTTGACTGCAGGAGGGTCATATGATCCCTTTCATTCGCCCCATTTTACAGTTTAAAACAGATACAATCTTCTATACCTCAATCTCATAACACTAGGAATGTGGATAATGCCTCCAAAATCAATTTAAAGGTATCAATGACACCCTTCCATCTCATTAAATAACGGTTTGTGCCATTGTGGTCAACTTTATGTTAAACGTTGCCGAGTGTGGCTCAGGACTTATAGTCAGACATGGCACTCTCTGCCACATTTGCTGCTGAGGAAGTCAGTGGGCAGGGAAGGTGGAGGATTCACAGGCCTTTGTTTTTTCTGGGCCCTATTTTTGGCCAGCTGAGCTTCACATTTCTGTTTGCCTCTTTCAATGCCCTTCCAGTCAGCCTCCAGAGGTCTCAGTCGTAAGCGACTGTCTGCCAGTTGCCATTTTCATATCTCGCTTGCAAGTGTCTTTATAGCAGAAGTATGCACGCGCAGGGGTTCATGGCACAGTCATCAGTTCAGTGTACGGAAGGTCATTAAGCATAAGCCGATTACCAATCTGATGAACATGGTTAAGACAGCACAAACATCTTTGGCTTGGCAAGGACCTCCGGTGAAAGGGATGTGCTGAGCGGACACAGGAAAGGCGGCGCTCCTCTTGGAAGTTGGAATTTGGCAATTTTATCCCAAAAATAGGCAACTAATGTTGCAAAACAAAAACTCCCATCCTCCTTCAAGATCACTATGGCTCCGGAAAATGCCCCCAAACAATTCTCTGGCCGTAAGGATGGCAGGACAGTAAGAACCTGGAAAGAAAGGACAGGGCAACGATGAGTACCCGGAATTGGATGGAGCTAGCTGCACCCAAACAGGTTGGGTCATCGAGGCACATGCCTCCGATAAGTGAATGGATGGGCCTCCTAACACAGGAGCTCCTAAAGCACAGAGACGCCATCAATCTAGAGATGATGGCAACAGTGAAGGCGATGGTCGAAGATGTCCTGGCCCCCTTCAAGGTGGTGCTGGAAAAGTTGGAGCAACAGCTGGAGGTGCAGGAGGCAACCATCAGTGGACTGAAGAAGGCAGCAACCGACCAGTTTGACTGGATTGCTTCATTGGAGATGGAGGTGGCAAAGTTGGTGACGACCCAAGGGATGCTGAAAAGGAAGACCGAGGACCAGGAGAACGGATCGCAATGCCATAATCTCTGCACTGTTGGCCTATGGTGTACATGGGCCAGATGCTGGGGAAACTGGCCGGGTGGGGAGAACTTCCCCAAATCCCAAAAGGTAGACTGAGCCCACGGGTCACTCTGGCCATGGCCCAAAATGGGGGGAGCAGCTTCGGGCCACAATCGCAAAGCTGAACCGGTACCAAGACTGCGAGAAGATCCTGACCTGGGCAAGGCGCACACAGTCCTGTTAGTGGGAGGGACGTTCGATCCATGTGTACCAGGACATTGCGGCAGATCTGGCCAAGCGCCGGACTGAATTCACCACAGCCAAGGCAGCCATATACAAGAGCAAGGTGCGGTTTGGGAAGCTGTACCCAGCCAAGATCTGGGTAACCTTCCAGGGGAAGAAGTATTAGTTCACTGCTCCAGTCAAAGTGAACAAATTTGTGCACAAGCCCAAGCTGGGAAAGCAGCAGTAACAGCACTGAATACGGACTTCTTTAAAAAAGGGACAATTGCGCAAGATAGAACTGCCTTGTTATTGGTCTGCGATGAGTCCCAGGAAGGAGAGGCTGAGAGCATTAAGGTGCAGAAACATGTGGGGAGAAGGAGAAGGAACACAGCGAGTAGGGACAGGTAAAGATCACTACCAGGGGAAACCACCACAATAGCGAGCAAACTAATGCAAGCAAGTATGGGAGAAGGGGGGAACCACGGCACCTCCCAAGGGGGAGAGAGTGCCAGGCAGAAGGAGGGGAGAAAAAGCTAGATAGGGGAAGAAGAGGCAATAGATAGGGGGGGAGCAAAGACAGGGGGAGGCCTGCAGGGCATGGGGGGGGGGGGGGGGGGGGGGGTGGCAAGAGGGGATAGATGGGCTCAAGGGGGGAACCAGGAGGTGGGGGGATGGTAGAACACTGGCTATGACAGGGCACACAAGGCAACAGCAGAAACAAGTACACCGAGGACAGCCATCTTAGATGGGCACCAAACAAAGGGAATCCAGGAGTACCTGTCCACATGATGAATATGGTGACAATGGGAAACTTGGATGGCCCTGAGACAAAGGGAAACCCCAGACTGCAGGGGCTCAGTCGCTTGGTGAACATGATGACAACAGCCATCTTGAATGGCCACCAAACAAAGGGAAACCTCCTTTGTGCTGGGGCGTATCCACAATGTAAGTATGGTTAACCCTGCAGGAGTGTGGGGTGGGGGACAAAGAAACCAGCCATTAGGATAGTTATCTGGAATGTCGAGGGACTGAACGGCCCAGTGAAAAGATCCAGAGTCTTCATCCATCTGAAAAGCCTGAGGGCCGATATTATCTTCCTCCAAGAGACACACTTGAGGGAGAAGGACCAACTAGCGGGTAAGAAAGGGCTGGGTGGGACAGACAAACCAATAGTGTTACGGGATGAGGGCTGGGGGGGTGGCCAGACTGTTTAACAAGAGGACAGCCTTCACGCCGACAAAGACATACACAGACCCCGGGACAGTATGCCATGGTTAGCAGTGTCCTGGAAGGAGCATCAGTGAGCCTCGTAAACTTGGACTTCCCCAACTGGGATAACACGGAATTCATAAATAAAACCATGGCAGAAATCCCCATCATAGACTCACAGTGACTCATTATGCGGGCGGCAGGGGGTGGGGGGCACTTTAACTGCGTACAGGATCCATGAATGGACAGCTCCAGCCCCAAATCGGGGGAACTATCAAACGTGGCGAGAGAGTTATGACCTTCACGGAGCATGTGGAGGCAGTGGACCCATGGAGGCTCACGCACCCAGGGGAGAAGGAGTTCTCCTTCTTCTCCAGGCACATATGGTCTACTCCAGGATCGACTTCTTTGTAGTGGGAAAAGCGGTGCTTCCAGAGATAGTGGGAGCGGAGCAATCTCGACCATGCTCTACACTACGTGGATTTGATGTTGGAGATGGGCCAGGCACAACGGTCCCCACGGAGGCTGGACACAGCCGTCCTTGCTGACAAGGTATTTTGTGAACAGATATCACAAGCCATAGATAGGTACATTACCAAAAACCGGAATGGAGAGATCTCACCCTCCATGTTCTGGGAGGCACTGAAGGCCGTGATTAGGGAGGGAAATTATTGCATTTAAGGCATGCAAAGACAGGAACGAGAGGGCAGCTAGGAAACAGCTGGTTGACTCCATACTGGAGGTTACTGCACCATATAAGTAAGCAATGTTTCCTACTTTCGGCTGCTAGTTTGCTTCCCGTTTTCAGCCCGCATTGTTGGCTAGCAGCAATATGAAAGAGAGCCAAATGTGTAAATCTCTCCCTGTCAGTTCATAGCCTCTCCATCTGCATGTCCTCAGTTTTGCCTCCTTGTGGTGATGCACAGAAACCTAGTCCCTCATGGCCCCACACTAAAGCTTCAGAGGGGCTTTGAGGAGGTTTGGGCCCCAGACATGCATATGTGGATACGCCCTGCCTCTCACGAACTAAACTCCCAGCCAAGGGCCAATAGCTTCACTGCCTTGTGGATATCTCAGGAGAACTGAAGGCTAAGGAATTAAACCTTGCCAAAGCAATTTGTATTAGAGTTCAAAGTCAGACTGATGTCTAAATATACCGGGCTGGATTCCCCATTGGTGGGATTCTCCGCTTCGCCGGCAGTGTACCCATGCCCACGGGATTCCTAAAGGCATCGGATGGCCACAATGGGAACCCCATTGGCCAGCTGCTGGAACGGAGAATCCTGTTGCCGGCAAGGGGTGCACCATGCCAGAAAACAGATGCAATGCCGACGGAGAATCCCGCCCATCATTTTCTGGCAATCCCTGCAACCAAGCTAAAGTAGCAGGCCTCTTTAAAGAGTGTACATTGGGAAGAGCATGTGACCCCTATCACCCAATGGATCTTGGTGCAGATTGCATGTTTTTGCAGCCTGAGTAGATCCTAGAGCTAGTCGTGATAACATTGTAAAAGACTTTACAATGAGCGTGTGGGATCAATCTCAAGCAGTGTGATGAGTACAGAAGTGGGAGGAATCGGGCAGCACGGTAGCATAGTGATTAGCACAGTTGCTTCACAGCTCCAGGGTCCCAGGTTCGATTCCCGGCTTGGGTCACTGTCTGCGGAGTCTGCATGTTCTCTCCGTGTGTGCGTGGGTTTCCTCTGGGTGCTCCGGTTTCCTCCCACAGTCCAAAGATGTGCAGGTTAGGTGGACTGGCGATGCTAAATTGCCCTTAGTGTCCAAAAATTGTACTTTGTGTTGTGTGGGGTTACTGGGTTATGGGGATAGGGTGGAGGTGTGCGGTTGGGAAGGATGCTCTTTCCAAGAGCCGGTGCAGACCCGATGGGCCAAATGGCCTCCTCCTGCACTGTAAATTCTATGAATCTATGAATCAATAAATACGAAAGATTTAAGCAGCCGAGGAATAACAGAGTGCTTTCGATATGCCACTACCCTGAAATGTCTAAATTCCAAGGCGACGTGTGCTACGGGTGCAGCAAAAGGGGCCATCTAAGGCACAAATGCAAAAGCAAGCAATAACCAGTACAAACAGAGCAAATAATGAAGTATTAGTAAATAACATGGGGGATTGTCCATTGGGAGAAGATAACGTCATGTCCTTAAACAATACGGAAGAGGGCAAGGTAACCCCCATCACAGTCGTGCTGATAGTAAATGGCCAGCCACTAAAAATGGAGGTGGACACAGGGGTGTCAGCGAAGGTTATAAATAAACAGTATGAACGTACTCCATACTAGTACAAAACTGGCACCGCACCTGGACCAATTCAGCGACCGTTGAGGAACTAGACCAGCGCCACGTGGAACACAATCGATTCCAATGAGAGACGGTGCCGGATTCGCCGGGTTTGCGATTGGCACCAGGAGACTGACAAGCTGTAGCTGTATATACACAATTCACTCCCCACACACACCGTCCCAGCCAACAAGATTGCAACAAGGAGAGCGGCGCCTAGATTCACTGATGCCAAGCTTGAGACCCACCTGAACGCAGTAGAAGAGAGGCAGGCCACCCTGTATGGGAAGGAGGCTGCATGCCGCCACTGTTTCCAGCCATGGCTGACGTGAGGAAGACTCCGAAGGAGGTGGCCCAGTCCCAGAGGGAGATGGCACAGTCACTGGCTGATGTGTCACAGACCCAGAAGGTAGTGGCAGCGCTCGATCACACCCCTGGTCGCTGCATGGGCGTCATTGTAGCGGATCTTGGCATCGCTCTGGATAGGCATTATCAACCCGACCGCAGTGGATAACCCCCGTCACCCATCAGCCAACTCAGCAGCCGGGGGTGGGGGCGGGGGGGTGGTCAAGAATCGTCAAGTGTGCCAGGATGAAGGTGGGCACACTGCCCAGGTATCGGGCACAGATGTGTATGATGTGCATCTGATGGTCACATGTCAACTGCACGTTCATTGAGTGGAATCCCTTTCGATTGGTGTTGAGCGGTCCGTCATCTGCATGTGTTCATAGGGGGGCTTACATCCCGTCAATCACCACCTGGACCCGGGGCATCCCAGCGATGGCAGCAACCCCGCTGCCTGGCCATCCTGGTGGGCTTGGTCCACATTGAAGTGGATGTATTGTGCTGACTGGGCATACAGGGCTTCCTTGATGGCGGGGATGCACCTGTGCACCGAGGTCTGTGAGACCCTGAAAGTGCCTGGAAGGATCTTGGCGTAAAGGTTCAGGGTGGCTATCACCTTGGTGGTCACCGGGAGTGGGTGTCCTCCCTCATTCCCCCAGGGTGCCAGGTCCACACTATCTTTCTGCTCAGCTGTTGTCTTCGACAGCATGCCCAGCCCGGCAGGTCCTCGAATGACAAGTGCAGCCAGTACACACGAGGCCTCATGCGGTGCCTCCTTTGCACCTCTCCTCTGCCTGTTGGGCAGCTGTCTCTCCATCCTGGGTGGCTGCCTCCTGTTTCTCTGGAGCACACTCCGCTGCTGCAGCTTCCTCCTCCTCGAACAGCTCCAGCTCGTACAGCCGCAGGGCATCTCGCACGGCTGTGGCTACTCGGCAGAAGGCCACCATTGCTGGTTGAATTCCAATGTCCATTGTCTGCAGAGGGTGAAAGGCCGACATATTAGCATGGTACGTACCCCCGCACCACGGCCACACCCCTCAGCGAACTATCCCCGCACCCAACCCTCCCCATACCACATCCTCCCACCCAACTAGCCGGCACCTGCATGCGGGGCATCACGCAGCTTACTCAAGAGAAACGCCCACAGTAGCCCCTACGAGGCACCAGGTGGGTCGCTGAGCATACCGCTGGCAAAGGGGGTGGGGGAACCCATACGACCAGGGACCAAGGTGTGTGGTCAGTGAGGTGCGCAGCAAGGTGGCTGCCTTGCAGGCTGCGGCATTGATGGCCCGTGCCTGGCCACCACCGCAGTCCTGTGGGGGGTCACCCCGGCTACACGGCCCATTACTCTGTCACCCCCCCACCCCAATAGCCAACCCGGCCCAACAGCCCACAGTCGCTCTTCTCTGTGTCCTACCTCCTCACTCTCCCTCATCAGCCACGATGCCAGTTTCACGATTTTTAAAAGCACAAATTAACCTCCCCATTGAGTATTTAGACCATCAGAGGTGAAGAATTGCGGAGGCCCCAGAGAATACCAGAATGGGCCTGCTAATGATGTACAAATGGTTTTTACTGTACGTACATTCTGGAATGCATTGTCGCCGCTGTCAAGGTGATGGAGAATTGTTATTTACCATGAAATCAGCACCCGCCGCAATTTTGCCGTTGGAACTGATTCTCCACCCAATCGCGTTTCACGGTTTCAGTGTCGGCCGACAGAGAATCCTGCCCAGAGGTTTTGAATTCAGTTTGTGTACTTTTTCTGTTGCATTTGTTTGGGATTTTCCCTGGCTTAATTTTCACTGAATTCTAGAATCGCTACAGTGCAGAAGGAGGCCATTTGGCCCATCGGCTCCCTACCGACCCTCTGAAAGAGCATCATACCTATGCCCACACCCCCACCCTATCGCCATAACCCAGTAGCCCCAACTAATTTTGTCCCTTCCTTTTCCATTAATGCCTTTTCGGCATCTGCAATTTCAGCTGTGACAACTGAGAGAATGTGAATTCCTCTGCATATATCGCCCTTAAATGTGTCAACTTTATAAAAGACAGTTAACTCAAACCCGTCATCTCCGCTCATGTCTCTGCCCTGTCTCTGTTTCTGGTTCCTAGTCAGTGATCTGCTCCCTTGATAATTTCAATAACTTGCATGAGAGCAGATTGCAGTACAGCAATTAAGTATGTGAAACCGTTTTCTCTCAATTCAATTCTCCAGTCTGTGCATGACAGACTCCTCTACATTGGAGATTGACTCCTCCTTAGGCCTGGTCAGGAAATTAATGAGAAAAACTGAAGTTGGATGTCAGAGCTCCACAATTGTCACACAATCCAATTGTATTATCGTTCCATTTATTGGTCATGTAACACTGGTCAAACATGGGTAGTAGACTTCTCCACAGTTACAGCCAGACTTTGCACATTCCCAAATGACTCAATAAAATGATGGTGCTTAGGTATCTGACTTGTTTTGTTTGCAGGCTCTATCACCTGTCTTCAATACCTGGGATCAGCAGGACTTGGTCTGATTCTCTGTCCAGCAAGTTTCCAGGGACTTGCGGCCCTCCACCACTGCATGATGGCCGGCACTGGACCTGGTCAGTCGTCCCGGAAAGAGGGTAGTCACTGATGCAGAGGCAGCATGGTAGCACAATTGCTTCAGAGCGCCAGGGTCCCAGATTAGATTCCCGGCTTGGGTCACTGCCTTTGCGGAGTTTGCATGTTCTCCCCGTGTCTGCGTGGGTTTCCTTCGGGTGCTCCAGTTTCTTCCCACTAGTCCTGGAAAACATGCTGTTAGGTGAATTGGACATTCTGAATTCGCCCTCTGTGCATCCGAATGTGGCGACTCGGGGCTTTTCACAGTAACTTCATTGCAGTGTTAATATGAGCCTACTTGTAAAGCATCGGGCAACCAAGTGAGACCTTGCTGTGTTGCAGTTTCCCATGGCATGCGTGGAACGATACCCACCCGTCCCTCTCACACAACCCCCACACCATTCCCTAACCAGCTCCCCACACCTCCCCCTCACCACCTCCACACCATCTCCTTACCACCCCATCACCACCAGCACCCCAACCTGCGACCAATCACTTGTCATGTCTTGTTTCTTGAAGGATCATATGGCGACAAGGCGGGGCCTTCTGGTGTCCCCAACCCCAAGCCAAAGCAGATTGCAGTGACAAGGAGATGAAGGGAGCTCCCAAACACCAGCCTGAGACACTCTAGGCAACCACGGTGGGCGGTCAGTTGTGTGCGCAGCAAGATGGCTGCCTTGCAGGCCATGGCAATGGCGGTCCATGATTAAATACCGCACCGGTCCCGGGGGTCACCCCATGCCACGTACCATTTGCTGGTTACCCCCCCCATACTCTCTCCACCCTTGGCAGATGCACCCCCCCCCCCCCCGCCCCCCCCCCCCCCAGCCAGCCAGCCGAGCCAACAGCAGGACCAGCAGCCCTGACGCACCTCTGGGAAAATATCCTACTTCCTATCTTCCCCAGCAACCATGGCGCCTGTTTCCCGAATTTTGAAACCACAAGTGAAACTCGCCCGTCAGTAATTCCTCCTGGCGGAGGTGGAGCATCGCAGAGGCCCGGGACAATACCAGGGCAGGCATGTTAATGAAATGCCGAAGGGGTTTCCTATACGTGCGGAGTAGAATGCACTGACACCCCTGTCGTGGCATCGGAGCATGGCATTCCGTTGGGAGCTCGGTGCCAGCCACAATTTATGGCTCGCACATGACTCTCCACCCAATTGCATTTCCGAATTCTGTCATCGCTGGACAGAGAATCCCGCCCCAGCCCTATTCAATTGTTTCTCTTTAACTCTTTCAATGTATTTTTGCCTCTAGAAATTGAACATGCACAAAATGCTGCACTTATTTCGTAGTATGTGGAAAAGATTATCAGCTGAGTTTTAAAAACTTTGAGTTTGTGGGGTATTGTTGTTTATTTTGTAAATTGAGTCACATCCATTGCAAATAAATCGATAACCGACATCACCATTCACAGAATTCTGGCACCCAAATATTTTCTTACCGTATTGTAAAAAATTAACCTCCATTTGATTTATCACACTGCATTTTTCTTCATTAATCTGCAATTATATCATTTTATTATTCTTTCTGGCCACACAAATCAAGGACTCATCTAGATTTTCAGTTAAGGAATGCTAAGGCTGAGAGGGACGTTGCAGTCCAAAATTGCAATATTTGCTAAAATGCACTTTATTTTACAACTCATTGTTTCAAGCAGGGATTTAATGGTGATTACTGGCCCTAAAATGAAGATTACTTTCCAGACCAAGTGAAGGATGGTAATGAGAAGCTCAAGGCTACCAGGCCCAAAATAATGTTCTCACTACTATTATAAATCCCACTCATTTTGAACTCAGTATAGTTTATTGGACTTTTTCTGTAGTTCATGTGGCAGGTTTCCAACCACTGTTATAAACACATTGATATATATTTTACACCAAAGTACATTTCCTGCACAAAGCCTTTCATTAACTGCTGCTTTCTCTTCAGAATTACTGTACCTGGAGAGTGGGTGGATAGTGAATATAATCTGCCTACTTCCTCCGTACAGGTGGGGAAAGCACTTGGTGACAGTAGAGTCAGCCTCCCACCAGGGGAAAAAAAGGTCTGGTCATTTTAATACAGCAGAGAGATTATTGCAATGGACCAGTCTTGCCCACAACTGGCTGTAAGACTTGTCAGGCTGCCATGTATTGTCCAGGCGCTTGATCTATGTTGTCAAACTGCAATGTTCTGTGCTAACTCAATTTTCAAACACTGTAAACTTAAAATATTACTTTGACTTGCGATTAATCTAAAGATCAAATTTGGTACGTGCAATGTAAAACACATGGGGACATAAGCAGCAAATTACCTCATCAGAACAACATTTTACAAGCTGGCCAAGCAATGAAGTGAAACCATTTCCTCAGGGGGCCCAGACTAAAGGGAAGCAAGCCAACTTAATTTGAGGTATGGATTCCACTGGGCAAGGTAATATAAAGCAGAGCATGAGATCTAGTAGGCCTCTATGAGGGAGGACTGTAAATGTGGGGCAGCTGAATCAGAACTGAATCCACCTATTTGATACTATTTGAATGTAAAAACAAAAATGGCAAGCTTGATATTTTCTCCAACATTGACATGGAGGGGAGTCAAGTTTCCCTTCACCACTGGTGGACAGGTTGCTATTTTAAACCCGTAGTGTAGCTGTAAATATCAGAGATTTACTCCATCAAATTAATCCAAACAAGTGTTCAAAAGCGGTTTGATTTACAGATCCCAAATCTTTCTGAACTACGGAACACATGATTACTGTTAAGTGCAGCAACAGAATTTGAAATGTAATCATTTCACCACTCTCAGCCATCAGAAACAAATGTTAGAAATAAGTTGTTTCCATGCGCTCGTTCCACATCTACCAGCTCTGCCATTTCAGACCCATAGCTCACATCATCACCCCACATCCTTCACTATTACTTTTTCAGCGCTTCACTATAAATGCATGAGAAACCATGAAAGGAAAAAAGATTTGAGACATGAACTAATCGTTCAATGACCCTTAACATAAAGTCTTGCATAAATGCTCCCTGATCCCAAAGGTAATCAAACCAAACTGCAAAATAATCATCCGCTCTCACGTTTTAACTCTTCCTTCTTTGGTGCATAAACATCCGCAGCCAACTGTCGTTCCTCTAATCCCATTCTCAAACTGACATTAGCCAACCTCTATTGTTACTTTTCTATTTTAGAAATCACTTCTTTTAGCTTGGAATATGTCTAAGACTAAAAACATTGTCTTCGGCAGTGACGCAGAACTAGTGATATCGGGCTGACCTCCAGTGCCTGGTAATCAGTTCCATTGTACATCTGATATTATCTATCTTTCATCACAGACCCCCTGGCTTTTCACAAGATCAGTCTTTATTGCTGGGTTTTAATAGAACTAATTGACAGTGAGTAACTGTAGTTTCTTTCTAGTTTATGTGCTAATTGCGTTTCTTTTGTATTTTACAAGGTCCAGGCCACAATTACATACAGGTTTCACAGACCATGCAACAGGTACGTTACCTCCCAAAATCATTATGAAAAAACACATTCAGTGCCTTTCAAAAGAATGAATTTTTGGAGACAGCAGTGAAGAATTATAATATTCAGTAAATATTTTGCGCTGGATTGATAACAGCAAAGCATGAATTTGGTGTTAACCTCAGGGTCTGCAGAAAATAAACTCGATGTGAAAAAAAGGTTAACTACAAAAGCTGGTAAGCTGAAACAAACATGGAAGGTGCTGGAAACAAATAACAGGTGAGACAGCATCTTTGAAGAGAACAGACAGAAGAACTGAAAAATGGTAAATGAGTGGACTCGTTGTAAAAGTGAGTGAAGGAAAGGAATAACAAACAAATACTTCAAGCACAGAGAGGAAGTATAATTTGAGTGATCTGTAACCTGCTTAAAAGAAAAACAGGATATTTGTAAAGGCTGTAAGTTTGGGTCAGGCATTAGGAATAATCATGGAATGGTTTTAATAATCCTCGTGTGACCCACGTGGACACTTCAATTGATCTTCTCTGGGACCCGTGGAATACGAGCTCCCTCACCAGAGGTCCCACCTAGCTGGGGCTCGTAAATCTGTCAAGGAAAACCCACCCCGACTGGGACCGGCGTGATCAGTAGACCTGTTTGGGACCTTTGAACTGTAAGCCACATGGCGGCCTTTACTTTGTGTTGATTTATTAAATACTGTTTAACGTACCCTCTCGGGGCCCCCTGAGCTTTTATAATGATAAGGCAGAAAAGGAGGTAATTTGTATTCTTCATGTCTATACCAGCTCTCCGAGTCGCCTGCCCTTTCCCTATCGCCCTTCAAACTATTCCGTTTGAAGAATTGATACAATTCCTTTTTGAAAGTTATTATTGAATCTGCTTTCTGCTTCCACCACCCTTTCAGGCATTCTATCGGAAAACCTTTGCAACTTTGAATACCTCCATAAAACTTCCCGTTAATCTTCTTTGCTGGAAGGATCATAACCCAGCTTTTCTTTATCCCTCCCTAAAACTGAAGACTTTAATTGCATTAATGCCATTCTATTAAATCTCCTCTGCACTCTCTCTAAGAGTTTGGCATCTTTACTGCTGTTCAGAGCCCAGAATTAAACTAAATAGTCCACCGGGGGCCTAACCTGGAATTTATAGAAGCTAAATATTAAAAGATGTTAAAGAAATGAAGAATGGGTAACTAGCTGAGGCCATGAGAGGTGCAAACAGGGAAAGGGGTGAGAAAATATGGAACATTTAAAGTGTGGAAAATTTGCCAATCAATCTCAAATGAAAATATTTGTCTAAGGCCCAATTTACATTGTTAATTGGGAACTCTTGAATTCTTCCTGTTTCTGGTTAACATGAATTGTTGTTGGAATTGTGACTGATTGACTGATGACATTTGGCAGGCCATTGGTTTATCCATTAGATTGCAGTGAATTGAGAGTTGGCTCTTTTCCCCACATCGCCATATTCCTCGACACGTTTTCCAGATTTACATTGGTGCCGGAAAACCTTTCCTTTCACCATCAGATATTGGAAAATCACAATCATGTAGTCATTACAAGCATCAATCTGGTGAGGGAAATGTGATTTTTCTGGAGTGCAAATGTCCAATGATACGGAAGTGTAATGGTGTCTCATTATTGTAGCATTTGGAGGACCAAGTCATGCATGCTAATGTTCATTACTAAGTGACAATGATATATACCTGTTCAGGTAATCTACAGTATAAGCAGATTTGTCCCGTCTCACGGGTACTATAAACTCTGCAAAGGTGGAGTGGTTCAAGAGTGCATGGCTGGTGTCAGTCTTTGACAATTCAATTAACTGTTAATTGGTTTTTGTGATCTCAGTAACATCTATTGTGCTGCTGCTTGAACTTTCGTCTCATTCTCAATGATCTGCTCTGCAGATTTGACTTTGCAAGCTGTCCAGGCAATAGGTGTTCTGTGAAAGAGAACAGATGCCAGAAAGATGATAATGAAAACAGAAGGAGCTGGAAGTACTCAGCAGGTCAGGCAGCATCTGGGGGGGGAAACAACAGCAACCAACACTTTAGCCCTTCACCTTTCCTTAAAAAGAAAGATTTGCATTTACATAGTGCTTTCCACCACCTTGGAACAACCCAAAGTACACATCCCAAAAGCAATGAGACTTTTTTTGAGGTGTAGCCGCTGCTGAAAACGTAACAGGTAATTTGCACAGAGCAAGTTCCTACAAACAGCAATGAGGTAATGACCAGCAAATCTGTTCTTAAGTGTTGATTGTGGGATGAATATTGTGCTCAGGCGCAGAAAGAATCATGTACAACCCCCCCCCCCCCCCCCCCCCCCCCCCCCCCCCCCCCCCCCCCCCCCCCCCCCCCCCCCCCCCCACTTCTTTGAAATAGTGACATGGCATCTTTTATGTTCACCTGAGAAAGAGGGGGCCTCATTTTAACTGAAAGATGGCACTTCCAATATTGCAGCACTCCCTCAATACTGCACTGAATCACAAACAAGATTATGGGCTCTAGATTCCGTAGAGGACAATTGTAGGTTGTAGCGCTAACAATTATACTCAAAGCCGAGAGACTAGTACAATAGAGGCTTTATTGTTGTGCGATGCTGTCCCTCCATCTGCAACTGTAGACTAAAGGTCTGAGTGACTCATACGCATATTCATACACAAGCTCCCTGTGGGCGGAGCTAGCCGGCAGGGCTTACCGGAGGAACCTGTATTACAGGTACAGGCATACATCCCCCTACTACAAGTATGCATAACTACAGTGGTTATATCACCACATAGGTCAGAGGTGAAAGTGCAACAAACTGCACCAGGCCTTACAAGGTGACGCACTGAAATTATAAGCAGTTGAATTCCAGATCAGCTAGACTTAGTACCCATCAATGAATGTGTTATTGTTGAAATCCCAGTCAGGGGATTATATCCTAAAGCCCGCCATTGCACTTTTACATGCAGCAAGATCTACAAGCAGCAATGCATGAGCCAATATAGCAGTGTTTTGATGATGTTGGTAGGCCTCTATATTTGATTATGATGGTCCAAACATTAATAGTCAATAAAGCTCTGATTCAATCTAATTCAATTCCTATTCCACTAGCGTGGCAAAATTTTCTTTTTTTTACCAAAGTGTTGACTCACGTGAGAAAAATGATATGCAGCACATCTGTTGCACTGCTAGCTTTTTTTGCCATATTTTCCAGCGCTTTGATTTGTCCCAAGCCATCAAATCTGTAGAGCAGGTCCGCCCGCTGGCAACACAACTTTCCAGAGACTCAATGGCAGTGCCAGGGTACTGCTTGGACATGTCCTTCTCCCCCCGGGGGCTGTACTTACCTGTGAACCCCTGGCATGGTGTGTCTTTGCCTGGTTCACATTGTTCCAGACCAGATGTAAACCTCGCCTAAGTCGGAAAGGGGAGTAGGCCAAATGTGAGGGACAATACAGCGATGACATGCACTAATGATATGGTAATATGTCACTGGTGGGAGAAAGGCCAATCGTGTTGAGATCTTGCTGGCGAGATTCACATTTGTGGCCTCTCGTGAGATTTTGCAGCCACATTGCCATGTGCCGTTTGCGCAATATCCCAGCCACTGAGTGACCTGACTATTGCTGGGTGAGCAGGTACTGAGCATATGATATAGATCCCCCTGCAAGAGACAACGCAACCAATTGATATGTGGGACAGGATTCTCCGACCCCCCGGTCGTGAATCCCGCCCCCTCCAATCTCCGGCGCTAGAGAATCGCGCCGTGCCGGTCGGCTGCCACTCGCAGTGGCCCCCCCAGTGATTCTCCGGCCCGCAATGGGCCGAAGTCCCGTTCGTAATATGCACGTCCAGCTGCCGTGAATTGGGCTAGGTCCCTTACTGGCGGGACCTGGTGGCGCGGGCGGGCTCCGGGGTCGGGGGGGGGGGGGGGGGGGGGCGATCTGGCCCCGGGGGTGCCCCCATGGTTGCCTGGCCCGCGATCGGGGCCCAACGATCCGCAGGCGGGCCTGTGCCATGGGGGCACTCTTTTCCTACGCGCCGGCCATGTCAGCCTCTGTGATGGCCGACGAGTAGGTGAACCCTCCCTGCGCATGCGCGGGGATGATGTCAGCATTGAGATGTGGCAATGTGAACCCCACCTATTGTGGGCGGGATCAGTTTTTGGAAAATCTGCATATTAGAGTGAGACAGCTCGTCTCACAATAATATGTGTTCCTGAGATCTAACTAAGGCATGGGACCTAACTACCTAGCCTTGGAGATCTATGGCAAGCACTGATCAGTACTTTGGAAATCAGTTTTTGGAATCGGTTTTTGGAAAATCTGCATATTAGAGTGAGATAGCTCGTCTCACAATAATATGTGTTCCTGAGATCTAACTAAGGCATGGGACCTAACTACCTAGCCTTGGAGATCTATGGCAAGCACTGATCAGTACTGGTCTCCACAAATGGAAACTTGTGGGGATCTTGCAGGGGATTGGAGGCCCCCAAGTGAATGCCCTCTGGGCAGGGTGGTACCCTGGCACGGCTGGTGCCAACTTGACACCCTGGCAGTGCCAGCCTGGAACTGATAAGGTGCCCCAGGTGGCACTGCCAGCTGGCAGGGTGGCACTGCCAACTGATAAGGTGCACCTGGCATCTTTTGTGCAGTAGTGATATGGCCAGGTGGTGCTCTGTGCGGGTGCGGAAGGGCCCGGAGACCCACTTATGGTGATTTGGGGCTTGTGGGGGGGAGTTCGGGGTCATGTCGGTGACTCATGAGATTGGGACGCCATTTAAATATGCTACCTGATTTTCACCGCTCTACTGTTATTTTTGCAAAAGCAATATCCTGGTCTTATTCTTTCCATGAATTTCATGATTTCTTTTTCTTATTTCATAGAATGTGAGAATCGCTGGCGGTCAACATTTGTTGCTTATCCATAATTGACCTTGAGAAGATGGTGGTGAGCCATCTTCTTGAACCATTGCAGCCCAAGTGGTGTAGATTTTTCCATCGTACTGTTAGGGAAGAAGTTCCAGGATTTTGACCCAGTGAAGAAACTGTGATATAGTTCTAAGTCAGGTTAGTGTGTGGCCAAGTGATGGTATTACCATGCATCTTCTGCCCCAGTTCTTCTAAGTGGTAGACTTTATGGGTTTGTAAGATATGATTGAAGGAGCCTTGGGGAGTTGCTGCAGTGCACCTTGTGGATGGTACACACTACTGTCACTGTGCTTTGAAGGTGGTGGAAGTGAAGTCTAAGGTGGCAGATGAGGTGCTGATCAAGTGGACTGCTTTGACTTGGACTGTGTCGAACTTTTTGTGTGTTGTTGGAGCTGCACCGATCCAGTCAAGTGGACAGTATTTTATCACACTCCTGGCTTGTGCCTTCTTGACTTTGAGGAGGAGCCAGGGAGCGAGTTACTCTCCATAGAATTCGCAGCCTCTGACCTGTTCTTGTAGTCATAGTATTTATATGGCTGGTCCAGCTCAGTTTTTGGTCAATGGTAACCCCCAGGATGTTGACAGTGGGAATTCAGCGATGGTAATGTCATTGAATGTCAAAGGGAGATGGTTAGATTCTCTCTTTTTGGAGATGATCGTTGCCCAGTACTTGTTTGACACAAATGTCATTTGTCACTTATCAGCCCAATTTGTCCAGATCTTGCTGCATATGGACACAGACTGTTAGCTACTTGAGGAGCCATGAATGGTAAACTGTACAAACAACAATCAACATCCCCACTTCTGACTTTATGATGGAAGGTGGACAGCATGGTGGCGCAGTGGGTTAGCCCTGCTGCCTCACAGCGCCGAGGTCCCAGGTTCGATCCCGCCTCTGAGTCACTGTCCGTGTGGAGTTTGCACATTCTCCCCGTGCTTGCATGGGTTTCGCCCCCACAACCTAAAGGTGTGCAGGGTATGTGGATTGGCCACGCTAAATTGCCCCTTAATTGGAAAAAATGAATTGGCTACTCTAAATGTTTTTTTTTTTAAGTGACAGCTGGTAGTTCAATGATGAAACAGGTGAGGATGGATAAGCCTGGAACACTATGCTGAGGGAGGAACTCTTGCAGTGATGTCCTGTGGCTGAAATAATTGGCCTTCAACAACCACAACCATCTTCCTGTGTGCTATGTATGACTCCAATCAGTGGAGGTTTTTGCAATAACTTGTCACATTCAGTCAAATGCTGTCTGATGTCAAGGGCAGTCAGTCTCCACTAACTGTATTTGTTGCTCTATTTGCCCATTAATTGCTCGCTGAACCGCCACAAAAAGTTAAGTTTAGTAACTACTGGTAAAAGTACCCTTTAAACATAGGAACATATGATGTAGGAGGAGGAATAGCCCATTCAAACTCTATAGCCTTCTTCAACATTCAACTAGATCATGACTAATCTTTTACCTCAATGTCAATTTCTCACACTATCCCCATATCTCTTTATATCTTTAATATCTTGAAATCTATCGATCTCTATCTAAAGCATGCTCAATGATTGAGCTTCCACAGTTCTCTGGGATAGAGAATTCTAGAAATTCACCACCCTTAGAGTGAATAGGTTCCTCCTCATCTTAGTCCTACTTCTTATTTGGAGGCTGTGGCCCCTCATTCTAGACACACCCCAGCCCAGGGAAACATCCTTCCTGCTTCTATGCTGTTGAGCCCTGTAAGGACTTTGTACGCTTCAATGAGATCATCTATAAATCTTCTAAACTCGAGAGAATGCAGGCCCAGTCTCCTCAAATTCTTCTTATAAATTAGTCCTGTCATGCCAGGAATCGGTTTGGTTCACCTTTGTAGCACTCCCTCAATGACAAGTATATCCTTCCTTAGATATGGGGATGGATTCTCCGCCGTCGGGATGCTCCATTTTGCCGGCTGCCCCACAATGGGAAACCCCATTAACGGAGCATCCCGCCGGCAGGATGAAACAGAAATGTGGCACGGCAGGGCGGAGAATCCAGCCCATGGAGTCCAAAACTGTACACAATATTCCAGGTGAAGTCTTACCAAGGCTCCAAACAATTGCAACAAGACACATGCACTCCTGTATTCAAATCCTCTTGCAGTAAAAGCCAACATACCATTTGCCTTCCTAATTGCTTGCTGCAACTGCCTGTTAGCTTTTAGTGACTTATGAACAAGGACACACACAGATCCCTATGGACATCAGTAATTCCCAACCTCTCCCCATTTAAGAATTACTCAGCATTTTTGTTTTTTCTACCAAAATGGATAACTTCACATTTTTCCACATGATATTCCATCTGCCATTTTCTTGGCCACTCACTTTTTCTTTCCAAATCTCCTTCGGAAGGCTTTTGATATGTTCCCACACAGCAAAAAATATTAGAGCACATGGGATTGGGGCTAATATACCCACATGGACTGAGGATTGGTTAATGGACAGAAAACTCTTGCCCCCTCCACACAGCTCACATTCCCACCAAGCATAATGTCATCAACAAACTTGAAAATATTACGGGTGGGATTTACCGGGCAACCCACCGCGTTTTTTGGCGGAGGAGGCGACCCACCAGCGGGATTTTCTGGTCCCGCCGTGATTTCCCATTATCTTTACCCTTTGTTGCCAGGAAACCTGTGCACCGTTGGTGGAACCGGAATGTACTGCCGGCGTGAACAGACAGTAAATTCTGCCCCAGAATTATGGCGCGAATTAATGGAAACATTTTGGCCACAATTGGCGGGTTGTTTCTTGACGGCCGCATCGGTGAGATCGCGGCCCATATTTAATGGGATTTAGTGCCGACAATGAGCCCCCACGAGCTTCTTGCCTTAACTGGCTGTCTCGCCATCTGATTCACTGGACCCGTGCCTCAGCGGCTCGCTGCTAACAAGGGGAAGCTGCTTTTGAACGCTCCCAATTGCTGACTCCCTTGGCTGTTTCTGCCTCTGCCCGAAGTGCATCACCAACTATGTGGTGCCCACCAGATTGTTCCCCACAAGCCTGTCAACTAATGTTATCCACCAAATGTTGTCCGCCAAGGTGTGTGTCTCTGTGCTGGTGGAGGGTGGGGGTGATAGCTGTGACGCAACGATGGTGGCATCCTCAGAGGTCTCCTCCACGGTGTTCTCTTGGGTGGCCGGGGGGGGGGGGGGGGGGGGGGGGGTGGACCAGCCCCATCCGATGGAGGTCTTGCGAGAGAAAGGACATGCGGTCAATAAGATCGAAGGATCATTTAGTCTGACATGCACAACTCACTGGAGACAGATCATCTGGTTGAAAGAGCAATAGATCCTCACCTCAGTGGCGCATGCCAACCTCGCTGTCGGTAATTGCTCTATCCTCGGGACATGTAGCGAGTGTGGACTCTGATTTCCACCAGCCGCTGCCTGTCTGGGCCCGTTCCCGCCCATTATGCGGCAGATTCTCATGCGCGTGCAAAGAAAGGGCATCCATGAGCCTCACGCCTTATGCATCGGTTGCGGGGAGGTGAAGTCTATGGCAGGCGATATGTGAGAGCACGCTGCTGGGGACATGGGTGCATTGTGCTGGTCGATGTGTGCTAGGGCACAGGCACAGTATTATGCTGGGCGGGTGGGTGTGCAGTGAGATGTCAGCCATCAACACATGGGGGGAAATGGGGTGGGTTGGAGGTCAGGGGGCATTGGCGGTCCTACCAGGCAGCATTGGCGGCCCTGTTGCTGGTTCACTAACCCACTTGGGGGAACAGGATGTCCTGTCTCACCTCCACGGCATCCAGCAATCTGTGCAGGTCGGCATTCCCGAAGCAGGGAGCAGGTCTCCCTGGTGGCATGGCTGTCTGCTGTCTGGAGTGTGTTCAGAGGGAGTGCTTTATGTGCTGCTCCTCCTTGTTAGCGGGGAGCTGCCGAGAGCATTCCAAGCAAATCAGCTGGCGGGATGGCTATTTTAGCCAAGAAGCCTATGAGGGATAATTTCTGACCCTGATTGACATTAGATACTGACCGTGGTTTCGCCGGGACGGTTGGCGAGAAGCACCCGGGAAGTTGCGCCCGCTACCGCACTTAGTGCTTCTCCCGTTAGATCGCGCCCCATGTAAAATTCTATCATATTATGGTCCTCAAAGCTTCTTTACAAGATTATTAATTAGCCCTTTCTCATTGAACAATGCTTGTTCTTAAATAGCTCATTCTCTAGTTGGTTCCTCAAAATTCTGTTCTAGAAAATCATCTTGTAAACATTCCAGGGATTCATCGTCCACAGCATTCGTGCTTAATTAGGTTTAACCTAATGTGCAGATCGAAGTTCTCCAAGAGGTTGTGTACACCTCTAATTTCTTGATTCATACCATGCCCTGCATTACCATCACTGTTGGTAACCTCTAAACAACTTGCTACCCGTTGCAGTTTATTAGCTCTCCCCAAATCTAAGAACCTTTCCCACTAATGTACTGACCTCATCATTTATTAACAGTTCCTTTTCTTTTTCATCTATCCTTCCTAAATGTTGAGTAACTTGAGCATTCAGTTCTCAGCTTTGGTCACCCTCCAGCCATATCCCCATAATGCCAATTAGGTCATAGCTGTTTACTTCCACTTGTGCCATCAATTCATCTACCTTGTTGTGAATGCAGTATGCATTCAGATAGAGTGCCTTTAATTCTGTCTTTTTATTATTTCCATGAACTCTGGTTTTATCAGCTGGCATACTCCTAACTCAAACACTCCCTTCCTGCCACACTCAGATTATCAATTCACTTATTGCTACCTTGCATTCTTGCCTTGTTCTCTCTTTAATTTTTTACTTATTTCCTCAAGTCAAATTTCATTATAACTGTTCATAACTATTGATCAGCCTCTATTGCCTAGAAAGAGGGAGATAGTGGTGATTTAATTAGACTGGTGATTCCAAGGCCTAAATTAATTCTCTGGGGTCATGGATTTAAATCCCACCAAGGCAGCCAAGGGAATTTAAATTCACTTAATGAATTTGGAATTGTAAAGTTAGTCTTGCAATGGTGACCATGAAAGTAGAAACCCATCTGGTTAACTAGTGTCCTTTCGGGAAGGAAATTTGCCATCCTTACCCCGGTCGGGCCTACCTGTGACTCCTGACCCACAGCAATGTGGTTGACTCTTAACTGCCCTTTGCAATGGCCTACCAAGCTACTCAGGGATGGGTGTAAAATGCTAGCCTTGTTGGTCACACTCACATCCCATGAAAGAATTTTAAAAAGTGAAGCGTAATCAATTAACACTGCTGAGCCTCATCCCTTCAGATTAGGAATTGTTGCTGTCAAGGTTCAAATTTGTCTTTTTTTATCCCATCTCTTCTTTTTTTTCCCCTATTAACCCAAACTTTCATACCCTCCCTGCATTTCTCTCCTTGAACCTGATTTGACATTGAATTCACCCACTCCAATTCAGCCTCCTCCACAGTCCGTCCACTGTTTATTTCCCACTCCTTTAACCACACTGTTTGTCCCGTTGTTCACCAAGGTCTCAAATGGCTTGGTGCCTTCACGGCACTTTTCTCAACTGGCACTTCCAGCAAACGTTATAGAGAGATAAACTGTGCATGAACATGTCTAACTATGCCGTGAGACGCCCTGCTGCAGCAAAATCTGAGCCGGTGTAATTGGAGTGGTTGTGTTTCCATGTCACTCCATTGGACAGCTCTGTGCCCTTTGCATTATGCACCAAAGCCAATGAGTCGGAAATTATGCAATGCTGATGCTCCATAAAGCTGATCCGCAAAACCAATTTCTGCTGCTGCAATGAAATAAAAATGTTCCCAACATTTCCAATCACACATTCTTATTCAATTACATTATTAAATGCTCTCAACCTATAAAAAGGTTGAAACATAAATTTGTCTTGTGCCTGCCGAGCTCATTCATGACAGCTGAGTCATATTTGTGAAAAAAATATGACCAGAAAGAGAAGCTTTATGATGTGATGTCCTCAATCTTGGGGTTTAACAGCTAGTCAGGGCTGGGTCTGTAACAATAGTTCCCGTTGATCCAATGCTGATTACTTACAAACTGGATTCTCTGCTAAGTGGTCTGTTTGGAAAAATCCTGCTTATTAACATCTGTTTCAAATGAAGTAGTCCCAGGTGGGGCAGTTTACATGAAGCACTAAATTGCGACTGTATTTTATAATGGAGAGTTCTGACTAATGTACTGTATCTGGGTATAGCTTTCACTGAGAGACGAGTTCACAATGAAGTCAGGCCTGAATTGATTTTTATGGACTATATGTATGTGATCCCGAAAGTGCTTTACACCAAAAGGCTTGGAGAAATGCTGTTGTTCACATAATATTTCTAGGATAACTGTTGATATGAGGGTAGAAGACAGGCAGACACTTGAAACTGGAGGCTGATTAAGAGACCTTCCAGCTTCAGATGGGCCAGTGAGCTGCAATAGCTGGTAAGTAACTGAGCTGCATCTCGACGCTCGCAGTGCCGAGCAACACATGGCTATTCAACCCGTTAAGCATTGAATAAGCAACCTGAATGGGGAGCGTGCGGCTGAGGCCGCACACAGCCCGTTTTGTACAGTGGGGAGCTCCGCACACTAAACTCCCCATTGTAGCGAGAGATCGGGACACCATTTTTAAATGGTGTCTCGATCTCCGAGGTCCCCAAAACAATCCCCGACCTCCCCCCAGCCCGAACACACTATGGGAGGCCCCACTGCCCCACCTCCACCCCCCCAACACCCACACCTGGCAACCCTGGCCCAATCGCGGTCACGATAAAATGCCAGCTTGGTACCTTAGCAGTGCCAAGCTGGCACCCTGGCAGTGCCCATGCCAGTTGGCAGTGCCATCTGGGCACCTTGATAGTGTCAGGCTGGCACCCAGGTGGCACTGGAAAGGTGCCAGGCTGACACGTCCAGGGCTGAGGAAAGTGAAATGAGCCAATCAGGATACATGGCCAGGTTAAGAAGTGTATAGGGATAGCCTATGGGAATTTTGCATTCATTACTGTTGCCTTATTTGGTCGTATGTATGTGAAATTTGATGCAATTTGAATGTATCTGTAGAGAAATGTTTTGTCCTTTGTGCACTCTGGCTGTTGAAAATTCAGGAGACTGTGATTGTGTCCTGCTCTCCCAATACAGTGAGTCACCCCAGCTAGCTGGTTAAAATAAACAATAATTGATACCTGTAATCCGTCTCAAATTGTATTCAGCCAAGACTGGCAGAAAAAGAATCAGGATTGTCAACATATGATCAGAGGTGAGGTGGTAAGATGGATACAGAACTGGCTCGGTCACAGAATGCAAAGGGTAGCTGTAGAAGGGCGTTTTTCTGAATGGAAGGTTGTGACTAGTGGTATTCCATAGGGATCTGTGCTGGGGACTCTGGTTTGTGGTGTACATAAACGATTTGGAGGAAAATGTAGCCGGTCTGATTAGTATGTTCCCGGATGACACTAAGGTTGCTGGATTGGCAGATGGTGTTGAGGATTGTCAGAAGATACAGCATGGCATAGATAGGTTGGAGACTTGGGCAGAGAAATGGCAAATTAAGTTTAATCCGGACAAATGTGAGATAACGCATTTTGGTAGGTCAACATAGAGGGGAAATATACCGAAAATGGTAAAACTCTTAGGAATATAGAAAGTTAGAGAGATCTGGGTGTGCAGGTCCACAGATCTTTGAAGGTGGCAACACAACTGGACAAGGTAGTCAAGAAAGCATACGGAATACTTGCCTTCATTGGACGGGGCATCAAGTGTAAAAACTGGCAAATCATGTTACAGTTGTATAGAACCTTGGTAAAGCCACACTTGGAATATTGCGCACAATTCTGGTCGCCACACTATCGGAAGGATTTGGAAGCTTTGGAGAGGGTGCAGAGGAGGTTTACCAGGATGTTGCCTGGTCTGGAGGGTGTTAGATATATGGAGAGGCTGAATAGATTTGGACTGTTTTCATTAGAAAGACGGAGGTTGAGGGGTGACCTGTTAGAGGTCTACAAGATTATGATGGGCATGGATACAGTATATGGGCAGGCACTCTTTCCCAGGATGGAGGGGTCAGTCATCAGGGGGCATAGGTTTAAGATCCGTGGGTCAAAGTTTAGAGGAGATGTGCGAGGCAGGTTTTTTACGCAGAGAGTGTCTGGAAAGTCTTGCCAGGGGAGGTTTTGGAAGCAGATACACTTAGAACTTAGAACAGTACAGCACAGAACAGGCCCTATGGCCCTCGATGTTGTGCCGAGCCATGATCACCCTACTCAAACCCACGTATCCACCCTATACCCGTAACCCAACAACCCCCCCCCCCCTCCCTAACCTTACTTTTTAGGACACTACGGGCAATTTAGCATGGCCAATCCACCTAACCCGCACATCTTTGGACTGTGGGAGGAAACCGGAGCACCCGGAGGAAACCCACGCACACACGGGGAGGATGTGCAGACTCCGCACAGACAGTGACCCAGCCGGGAATCGAACCTGGGACCCTGGAGCTGTGAAGCATTTATGCTAACCACCATGCTACCGTGCTGCCCCTTGCTACCGTGCTGCCCCTAACGGTGTTCAAAAGGCATCTTGACAAACACATGGATAGGATGGGTATAGAGGGATACGGCACAAGGAAGTGCTGAGGGTTTGGCAAAGGTTGGCATCATGGTCGGTGCAGGCTTGGAGGGCCGAAGGGCCTGTTCCTGTGCTATATTGTTCTTTGTTCTTTGTTTTTATGTGGCTTGTAGATGGTGGACAGGTCTTGGGGAGTCAGGAATTTAGTTATTTTTGTGAAGCTGGAGGGTGTTGTGGCTTGGGCTGAGGAAGCCCAAAGACGTCTTGCTGGAGGGAGTATTCCTATATCCCCGGTATCCAATTAGCAAGAGAAGGATATTTTTGAAACTTACATTGGCATTTTCTGTACTTGATTCCTCCCAGCAGAGCCTGCTAGACTTCCCTGGCTTGATGTTAATATTACAATGTAATATCAGTAAGATCATTGGGCCCTAACCTCTGCACCTTAAGTAAGCCCTGCCTACTTTTAGTGGGAGTTTGAATCACCGCCATTACAGGCCAGAAATGCGCGGGTTGGAAATAGGATTTCAATGGTTAAGACACTGGCCGGAATTCTCCGTTTGGGAGATTATGTTTACTTGCTGGAGATGAATGGCCTCTGATTTGTTGCTCATGCTTGGAGCGCAAATCATAGGTGGTTCACTAACCCCTGCTGTACAAATTTGTGTGTGGCAGGAATTGCAAGGGAGTCTGTCACTTTGAGCGGGTCGGCCGATAGCGAGGTCCGGTGACTGGGCCACCCCCCAAAGCAATTCCACCACCTCCCACCATGGGATTTTCTGGGACACCAGAATGTTTAATCCCATTTCCCTTCACGCGTCAGTGGATTTCAAGTAGCCTGCAATGTTTATGAACACCTATCTATGATTGACAGCTCTTGAACCACATCAAAGACAGTTAAATGCTTTCTGCAGAAAAGAGAGGAAGTGAGAGCACTTAACTGTATTTGATGTGGGTCAAGAGCTGTCAATCGTAGCTAGATGTTTCAAAGCAATGCAGTCAGTTTTGTGCCATGAACCTTGATGCTGCTGCCAGCAGGGGACTGGAGCAATGGAACAGGAGGAGTGCCAAATCCATTTTTGGCCAACGCACTGGGAAATCCACTACCGACATCGGGCAGCGGAGAGCAGCCTAATAACTCTTAAGCCACCTTGCCAAGTACGAGCAGATGAGGTTAACATTGAGGCCAAATATTGGCAAGCTATTCAACTATAGAATGCTTTCGAGCCAGCTCAATCCAGTCTCCATGCAAAGTTCATTCAGACACACATTCCATCAGAAATCACTCAGATCACAATCAGGAAGCGTAAGCCCGAGTGATTTTTCCTCTGTTGCCCGAGATACTTTTGCAAGAATATCAGATTTCCCAGCCTTGACCTGATCTTGTAGCGAGAGTAAATATATGGCGAGTCCAGTTCAGTGTTTGGTCAATGATAACCCCTGGATGTTGAAAATGCGATATTCTACAATTGTGATGCTCAATCATTAAAATCAGCTGGACTCAAGGCAGTTTTAGTTCACACTAAACTGACTCCATAGAGTCCTTATGGTCAGAAGAAGGGGACAGGAGTTCAGGGCAGGCGATCCCCAGATTTTCTTTGCCGGAAGATGCTTGAATAAAAAATGTTTGATAAAATTAATGAGCCTTCCACAATATCCAACTCCAGAAACCTTTGAGCTGCCAGGGAAGCAACCACTGCTCCCCTGCTCAAGCCTCACGAGCCAATTACATTATCAGAATCTAATATGCCAATTGAATGAGCACCCACTGGCTTTAGGGTAGGTGTCCTTGCCACCTGAAATTTAAAATTACTATCAGCCAAATCAAGGCGTCTGCATTGCTGAAGTTAACCGCTTTATTAAACTGCTTAGTCCTACCATGTTTCAGAGGGAGTTAGCATTTTCCCATGTCTTTTTGGGCTATGGACAATCTTATGGTGTTTAGAACATTGGGTTATATCAAAAGAGGAAGTTTATTAAATGTGCAGTGTTGAATACTGGATACAGGTCATCTCCTAGAACTTCACTGACTCTCATTAACTAAGAGTTCCTCCAAGTGTTTTTATTCTGAAATTGGTCACTTTTTTTTTAATCCCTTCCAGGAGCGAACATTACTCGTGATTAGGGACTATGGTTTCACTGATGGCATGGAACTTCATGGGACGGATTCTTTTTATATATTTATAACACTTCTGTCGTGAATATCTATTCTCTTCCATTTTGATAAAAAGGGGTTATTTATTTTGTGTGTCTATACCATTGCCAACATTGGCATCTGCATTTTTGTTGAATAATCTGCTCCAGGATTTTAATTTAAACATTCACACTTCTGACGGGATCTGTGGTTCAAATTTTTTCATTCTATTGTGTGAAAAGAGGAAAACCATCGCATATGTTGAACTGTAATTCTAGTTCGCTTTTATAATATAGTGCTTTAATTTCCTAGAATATTTCGCTTTCAGGTATAATTATCTCATTAAAAATATCTTCACATCAGGCACGCTGCACAGAAAATTTAAATGTTAATGGATTCATTTTGATGCGGATTGTTACATGAAATAGCAGTTAGTTTCTTTATCTGAATAAGGACAGAGCGCAGATGTATTTAAATAAAATCTCCATTATATAAATCTCATATAACTTTGAGGAAAAATACTTTTCATAAAATTACAGTTGTTTCACCATTTGGTTGCACCAATAATTTGAATAATGTATTTAAATTGCTATTGCTTTTCCAGTATTAAGCTCAAATCATAGAATCCTACAGTTCAGAAGGAAGCCATTCAGCCCATCGTCCCTGTGTTCGTTCTTTGAAAGATTTACCCATTTAGCCCTACTATCTCGCCCTTTCCCCAACATTTTGCAAAATGTTCCCATTCAGATGTTCAAGTGCCTTGACTGAACGTGCTTTCACAACCCTTTCAGACAATGTTCCTAATTGTTATAACTCATTGCATACACAATAATTTCTTCTCACCTCCCCCTTCCTTCTTTTGCCACCAAACCCTTATCTACTTAATCAAAAGCCTTCATAATTCTGAAGACCTCTATCAAGTCTGCCTTGAACGTACTCTACACCAAGGACAACTATTCCATCTTTTCCAGTTTCTCCAAATAATGGAAGCCCTTCATCCCTTTTATCATTCTAGTAAATCTCCTCTGCACCTTCTACAAGACCTTGGCATCCTTCCTAACTGTGATGTCCAGAATTGCCCACAACACTCCAACCTGACTTGTGGCATATAAATATTCAACATAATCTCTTTTGTTTCATACTCTAGTTAGTGTGGTAGTATGATTAGGGAGATTATGATACCTTAGAACCAAGCTGCCATTGGTGCAGAAGACTCGCTGCTCATTGGCTCAGGCAAGTCATGTGCCTCTCTGCCAATTGGCTGAGGCTAGTCATGTGACTACCCGCCAATTGGCTGAGGGGTTGGTAACTCCGCCTATGAGGCGGGGTATAAGAACCCATACCGGCTGGCAGTCGGCCTTTCTCTGTACGTCTACTGCCAGGCACACATCTAGTGTATTAAAGCCTGTTGTTTGGAACTACTTCACGACTCGAGTCCAATTGATGGTGCATCAGTTAGTTTCCAATTATCAAAGTGGACATTATGCAACTTAATGAATGAAATGCTATTTTCAGCTTCTGCAAGAATGGCTGCTATGAGTTAATTTTCTATGTCTTTATGAGTGACATACTGCATGCTTTTCTGCTTTAAACATTTACAATTTAAAGTTTTTGGTTACTCACCATATTTTTGTTACGTTTATCCAGTTTTCTCCCCTCATATGCTGAGGTGCCCCCTTCTTGAAGGGTTATAATTCCATGGTACGGGTACCTTGACTTAAACAACTATTTTTTATGTGTGACACAAGTATCTAAGGCTGCAATTTTAGTAGAGTGCTTATGAGTCTGATAGCAGGCAATGCATCTGATCAGGTTAGGGATCTACAGGTCTTGCTAACCTTCTATATCTGGCTGGCAGCGGCAATGTAATTTGATGGCAGGAGGCTATAGTTATGGGTGGCACAATAGCACAGTGGTTACCACAGTTGCTTCACAGCTCCAGGGTCCCAGGTTCGATTCCCGGCTTGGGTCACTTTCTGTGTGGAGTTTGCATGTTCTCTCAGTGTTTGCGTGGATTTCCTCCGGGTGCTCTGGTTTCCTCCCACAATCCAAAGATGTGCAGGTTAGATAGATTGACTACGCTAAATTGGCCCTAGGTGGGGTTACGGCGATAGGGTAAAATTGCCCCTTAGTGTCCAAAAGGTGGGGTTACTGGGTTGCGGGGATGGGGTGAAGGTGTGGGCTTAAGTGGGGTGCTTTTTGCAAGGGCCGGTGCAGACTCGATGGGCCGAATGGCCTCCTTTTGCACTGTAAATTCTATGATTTTATGACCTGTGGGAATCGTTCCTTAAAGTCAGTGGGGAGAAAGAATGGTTCCAGATTTCTCATATGTAAGCAGTCTGAAAGGTCTGGCATTCTATTGCAACCTTCTGGAGGGGTAAGGAAGTCAGGGCTGAAGAAGCCTAAAGGCTCCTTGAGGGATCTGAAGAGTGCATTCCCATACCTCCTGGTACCCAAGCTATAAGAAGACATTTCTGAAACTTACTTCGGCATCTTCTTTACTTGACGTCTCAGAGTTCTGCAAGAATTTCCGTGGCTTGATGTTAATATTACATTACAGAGATAATAATGTAATTGGGCCACAACCTTTGCACCTTAAGACCTGTCTGCTTTTAGTGGAAGATTGAATTGCCACTATTAATATTACAATGGCCGGAAATGTGGAGGGTTAGAGTTTCAGCTTTCAAGATTTTAACTCTTCAGCCATCTTGCCCATCGCGAGCAGGTCGGTGGGTTAAAATTAAAGCCAAAGTATTGGCACGTTATTCAAGTATGGAGGGCTTTTGAGTCAAATACAAACCAGTCTCCATGCAAAGTCCACTCAGACACACATTTCAGCAGAAATCAGTCAGATCACAATCAGGCAATGGAAGCCTTGAGTGATTTTCCCCACTGTTGCCCAGGGTGCTTTTGCAGCCATTATCAGTAATTAATTAACACAACACAAATACAACGGCTCAGGTTGACTTTGGCTAATAGTGTGAGAGACATACATAACACAAGAAATGTATAACAGACGGAAGAACTTCTATTGTCCATTTTACATTATTGGTCAAAGTCAAAACCGCTCCTCCCTTTTGCCCAAGGACTTGGATCAGCACTGGGTAGTGCATTACCAGGAGAGGCTCTCATTTCACTTTAGTTTAATTGCATTCTGCAGTATAAGTGCACTGTTGCAGAGTATCTATGTTGAGCAATGAATAATTCTGCTGGCAGTTTCATTTTATAATCAGTAATTGTCAAGTGTGAGGTCCTGACACAGTGCCATTAAATAGATACTCTAGCAGAGCCAAACTCCATGATTACATGTTCCCTTTCGGATATAATGGAATTTCTACTGTCTTACTGATTAAAGCTGAGAGGATTGCACTTACAATATTGTTATTGCTTACATCACTTCCTGCAGCAAGCTGCCAGTCTAATCTTCTCATTCTCTTCAATAAATGTTTTTCACGCTTCACCTGAAAGCTCACTCATTTATTCTCAATCTCTCGCCTAATTTTTTAGAATCCCAAATTATCAGCTGTTCATTCATTTGTCTGATGAGAGAGGATTGATCACAGCTCCCTCTAAGTGATCTTAACACAATCTAATATAAAAAGCTTTTATTAAGTGACCCAGAAAATAGAATATATTTAATCTTTACGGTATCTCTGAAGAAAATTACATTGTGCTGGATCTTGTTGACATTTAGAAGGCACGCGCATTCACAGCAATATGAATTGGTTTCATTAGTGCAACATTGCTAGGATGTAAAATTTATCTGAAGCAAATTTAGGAAAATGGGACAGGATTTTCTACTGAATCTGGAAGTCTCTGGAGGCCTTTGAAGATGGCAGGCGCCCTGCTCCCTTTCTGGCAGATACCATTTTCACCAACAGGGATAAGTGGGCAGTCAGTGAATCACACTGGCATGAAACAGAAATCTGCTGGCCCATTTGAAAATAGATGTGAGTTTAAACAGAAATGTTTTCTGCTTGAAGTGCCTTTCCCTGTAGTATGGAAGTCACAACATTATGGTGGAAGTGTAAACACCTATTAAAGCCTCTAAAGGTCCCATGTGCAGAGCTCCATGTAGCAACATTTTAGACACATTAAGCAGACTTTAGAGATACAGGTTGGTGGCAGACCAGAAAGAAGGGTGAGGTGAGGATGGTTATGGGCCAGGGTTTAGAGAACCCCAAAGTGTAGCATGGAGCTCACCTGACCCACAACCTTTAATAGATTGTGGTATGGGGAACACACGGCCCACTCTACAGGTGTGGTGCAGCAGAAATGGAAAAGTATTTTTGAAAGCAAAACAATGTTTATTCTATGAACTCAAGTTAACCTTTTTAAAACATACAGTGAACACCTTAGCAACCATCAATTCAAATACAACCCCAAAGAATACAGCACTAAGTAATCCTTAATAACTTCCCAAACAACATCCAGAAGACAAAAAAAACATCTTTTAGCAGAAGCACATTAGGTTTACATTCACTACTGAGAACATTTATAATTCTGAATTCACCAAATGATCAAGAGATAGTATTTTAATGGCAGAGAGATCAACAGTATACCTGCTATGTCTGGCTTCAGTTCCAACCTGAAAACGAAACTAAAACACACCCTGCAGCATACATCCTAAAACAAAAGTAAAAAGCTTACAGACAGCCCAGCTCCACCCAGACTCTGACATCACTGATAAACATCAATTTCTTAAAGGTACATTTCGTAAACACCCATTTCTTAAAGGTACTCTCACGTGACAGGGTGGATTTGTGAAAGAGGAAGAACAGATGTGTGTGGCCACATAGAATTGTTCCTTGCTTCAGGCAACCAAGTGGCAGACAGACCAGACTGCCAGCATCGCTAGGTGAAGATTGTGCTGTGAAGGAAGGAAGCCAAATGGGTGAGGCTTCTCCATCACATATGGACGATAGAGGAAGGGCAGCCAAGCAATGCGCAGTTAGAGCCTGAGCATCTAGACAATACCAAAAAGAGTAGCAGGAAGGTGATATTACCCTGAGAAAAAGGGATACCATCTCCAAAGTCCTTTATTCAACATAACTGAGAGGCAATGCAGGCAAAGAGAAATGGTTAGATACATCTGTGCTCTGGTGGAGGAAGATCTTGCACCACAATCAACAGATCATCATGGCCTGCCTGTTCACATCAAGGTTCCCATGCTGTCAATTTCTATGCAGCATTTCTTTCCAGGGGTCTGCCACAGACCACAGCAGCATCTCTACATCAGACACTCACCTCCATCAGTGATGCACTTTTTTCCCACGTGGGGGTTCACATCAATTTCCCAACAGATATGGCATCAGAGATGCAGAGGGCACCAGGCATTGTCTCCATAACCAGCTTGCCACAAGTTCAAGGAGTGAATGGTTGTATTCACGTTGCTTTATGGGCACCATTGTAACAGCTGGAGACATTCATGAACAGGGAATCATTCTGTGCGGGATGTGTGCAACCACACTATGGCCTTCCTGCACATATGTGTATGTTTCTCTGGTAGCTTCCATAAATAATTATTCTGTGCAGTCACGCCGACCACAACTTATCCAGCCCCAGGGCCGTGGTTGGTTTCTGGAAGGCAAAAGATAACCGTTAAGGAGGTGGCTGCTTACTCCCTTGAGGTGACTGGGCCCGAAAACCAGTACAAGAACAATCATTTGCAGGTGAGGAGCATCATCAAGCAGACTATGGTTCTGTTAAAGATGTAGTTCAGATGCTATGGCCACTTGGAAGGAGCACTCAGTGCTCGTCTGCAGGGGTGTGGAGGTTATTGATTGTTTTTTGCATGCTCCAAAGTATGGTGCAGAAGAGGAGCCTTCACACTGCCACAATTACTGCCTATGAATACCTCAATTTGTTGGTATTGGAAATGGTAACCAGTTCAGTACTCCCTCAGGCTACTACCTGGAAGTGGCACAATAGCCTCAAATTAACCCACCCACAATGGGTGGGAGAATATTAAAATGGAGTTTGAATTTTTTTAAAGGGGATTATGGCCCCTGTCCACCATGTACATGCTCTTTGTCTGTTCTATTGGACAGGTTTTACAGTATTACGGATACATGTAACACCTAATCAATGAATTAAACATAGGAACTTGGGAGTCTGACTTAAATTTAAGTTGTTGCGAGGATTTCCCAGGGCTTGGGACAACTAGCAGTGAAAGGGAGCGGGGAACTGCCAGCTAAAAAATTTAAGGACCTTTTACAGCACTGCTTGTGGGACGGAGGGCAGGACTACTTTCTCCAAGCTGTTATCTACCTGTGGCTGCTGTCATTTATTGGAAGTTCCTCATACCATTTTGGATTATATCGCATTGGCGGCATTATGGTCAGAATCAGCATTTGCCTCCCATGTATTAATATTGACGTTAATATTGCTGACCTTCACAGAGATTTTGAGATTGTCTTTGAAATGTTTCCTTTGACTCCCATGTGAAGAGGCTCCCTGGCATAGCTCAGAATATTTTGGCAATGTTGAGTCTCATTGCCTGATGAGATGTCATCACCATGTCAAAGCCCAAGAACAGTACCAATGCTGTCTTAGATGGATCTTGTGAATCAAGTGGGGGACAAAAGAACAAACATGAGTATCCTCCAAAATGCAGACATGCTAAGCTTAGAGGCCATAATAACCCCACATCAGCTGAGAGGGACCAGTTTTGAATGGCATTTGCAATAAAATGATTGATTCTGTTTCAATTGCTATGAGTGCAAAGATTATGGGCGGGATTCTCCGACCCCCTGCCGGGTTAGAGAATCGCTTGGAGGGGGGGGGGGGGGGGGGGGGGGGGGCATGAATCCCGCCCCCACCGGCTGCCGAATTCTGCAGTGCTGGGGATTTGGCGGGGCCGCGAATTGTGCTGCACCAGTCGGGGGCCGTTGCAGCGGTGCCCCCCCCCCCCGGTGATTCTCCGGCTCGCAATGAACTGAGTGACTGCCCGTTTTAGGCCGGTCCCGGGATCCTCAGACGGGGTGCAGGGGAGGATCTGGCCCAGGGAGGTGCCCCCACGGTGGCCTGGCACGCGATCGGGGCCCACCGATCCACGGGCGGGCCTCTGCGGTGGGGGCACTCTCTTCCTCCGCGCGGCTGCTGTGGTCCTCCACGATGGCCGACGCGGGGATGAACCCCCCCCCTGCACATGTGCTAGGATGGCGGCTCCCGTGCATGCTGCAATTCACGCCGGTCAGCAGAGGCCCTTCGGGCCGGTTGGCGTGGCACCAGGCCCCTTCGGCGCCGGCCGGTGGGGCACAAACCACTCCGGCGCCGGCCTAGCCCCTGAAGATGCGGAGGATTCCGCACCTTCGGGGTGGTCCGATGCCGGAGTGGTTCACGCCACTCCTTCGTGCCGGAGTTGCCATCCCCGCCGGTTTTCGCAGAATCCCGCCCTATAGCTATTTGAGAGTTATCAAAAGCTGTAACATGGTCATAAATAATTAATCTAAATGTTATTGCTCAATGATGTAAGGCCAGAAAAGATTTGTTTTTAAATATGAAAGGGATTTTTGAACCTCCACTGCTTAAGCCAAGGTGGTGTCAGGTTTGAAGGTGAGTCGTTCTATGAGATTGGAATTTGCACGTTGCATTACTACTCTTTCCAGTTCAACAGCAACAACAGCACCTTTAATGTAATAAAACTTCCCAATGTGCTTCACAGCAGCATTATAAATCAAAATATGACACAGAGCCACATCAGGAGGATGACTGACTAAATGTTTGGTCAAAGGGGTAGATTTAAGGAGTGTCTTAAAGAAAGGAACTGAGGTAGTGAGGGTGACAAGTGAAAGGTGGGATTTCCTAAGCTGAGGGCCTACGCAGCTGAAGGCAGAGTCCGTGGTGGAGCAATTAAAATCAGAGATGCTCAGGAGGCCAGAATTAGGGAAGTGTAGATATCTTGGGCTTGTGTGACTTTGATAAGAGCCTAACTGTGGGCAGAATCCTGTTTGGAGGGATCCAAATGTGGAGCATGAATTCCAGAGGCTCCAAAACGTTGAGAACATTGGAAAGGAAAAAAGGGTTGGTGATGAGACAGGAGTTTGCAAGGACTGAGGCTAAGGCTTCTACTTTACGTTTCTCTTCTGATTTCAGAAATGTAATACGGTTTTAAAATAATGCGACTTAATTTGAGTTAATTTTATATTTTAATTTTATCATTGCTTCTGTCTTTACCAAGTGTTATAGTACTATCTCAGTTTCTGCTGTTATATCATGAACCAACAAGCATTTTAGATTTAACAAGATAGATGTACAGTGCTATGGATAAAAGAGACATTTGCAGTCAGTGAATGGATTACATCACAACCCATCCATTTGGAATGGCAAAAAAAGATAAAACCAATGATTCCAATAATAAGTATTTAAATAATATATTAGAATTCAGCTACTGTTAAGGAGATTGCTAATATGAGCAATTTTTTTCAGCAAATCCTATTTTGTTTCGAACTTATTGAATTCTAATGTAGCAATTCTCATTATAACACAGATTTAGCCATCGATAAGGAGCTTTACCTGCCATACTTAGTTTCATACAGCAAGTTCATATTGTGTAACCATTGTGGGAAGAAGTTTTATAGCCAGGAGGAAACATCATCTAATAATTGTAATTAAATAGGTTATTTACAATAATTGTAATTAAATCGAAATATGCATAAGTAAATGTAACACAATTGGAAGATTGTTCTTGCAAGCTCAATTAACTTTTATGTGGAGGCACAAACAAATTAGTTGCGTATATCCAGCAACATTATACACTGACCCAGGGGCGGGAATTTGCACCCGACACCCCACTCCTCCCCCCCCCCCCCCCCCCCCCCTCTCCCAGCGGTGTGTTTTTCACTGTCGATGTGTTTTCCCATTGTTCACATCCTCCAGCACGTGCGAGGGGCACAGTGGGAATCACTATTGCTTCACAGCGCCAGGGTCCCAGGTTCGATTCCCGGTTAGGGTCACTGTGTGGAGTCTGTACGTTCTCCGTGTGTCTGCATGGGTTTCCTGCAGGTGCTCCGGTTTCCTCCCACAAGTCCACTAGCAGGGGGCATTAGCAGGTAGTGAATTGGTGCCAGGTCGGTAGATTTGAGGTGTCCCCCTTGACACAGGGGTGGCCTGCCATTGTCGCAGTCTGTCTTTTAAACGCACCCCTTTAGTGCTACAGGCTCCTGGTTGCTCACACTGTTCAGTGCTGCTGTGTCCTTTAGATGCTCAGAAGGCCTCTGGTCATCTGAGAGCCCACCCCAGTCACCCTGCTGGACACCCTCACACCCCAGCTGTATCATCAAGGGCCAAACTCAATCAGGAGTGTACCGGGTGTTGGCACTCCTCAGAAGCGCTGCCTATTGCAGAGAAAGCAACAAATCAGCAGAGCTCACCCCAACCAGCGGACACCAGCATTGGAGCCTTTGGAACCCTCCCTGGTTCTCTGCTCCTCTCAGGATAGCAGCTTCACCAGTGACCCCCCCCCCCCATCCCATCGGATCACCAGCTGTCTCCTCCTGGTGAGACTAGCACGCTGACTGCTTCTGCCACCACTCCCAAGGCAGTGTTCAGGAGTGCAGGTTTGAGTTTGAGGCTCAGCCAGGGGAAGGGAGTGTCCCTCCACTCCTCGCTGACATGGACCTGTGGGCCTACCTTGGACTCCCAACCATTGGGGACAGGTCTTCTCTGGGACATCTGGTTGGTTGTAGTGAGTGTGTGATAAATGGAGCACTTAAAAACAGCTTCAGTTACCAGGCTCTCTGGCGCTAACTCAGGCCCCAGTGGTTAGAACGCCTGCTGGGCTGGGAATTGCTCGTAATTTACACCATCAGAGTGCTAGCCTATTAGCATGTCCTGAATTACTCCACGAATAGCCGCCCCAATGGGGATGTGAATTGCACACAATTCAGTCCTGGCGTCAACATTTAGGGCGTGATCTACCTGCATTGCACTCGAAAAACAGCACAGCGCTGCCAGTAGATGCCAAATCTAGTGAGACCGAATGCAATCTGATGAGACATCACGATGTGAATCCTGCCCATTGTGGCCGGGATCACTTTCTGACAAATCTGCATATTAGACAGCTAGTTTCCCTTCAAACGCATTCCCGAGATTTAACCAAGGCATGATCTAACCCCCTCACCTTGGAGACCTTATGCGAGTACCATTCAGGGCTGATCCCCACAAATGTGGGGCTCTCCCAGGGAATCAGAGGCCCCCAGATGCTTGCCCTCTGGAAAGTGTGGTACCCTGGCACTACCACCTGTGTGCCAGCCTGGCACTGCCAAGGTGCCCAGATGGCATTTTGCATGTGACAGGGATTGGGTGTAGGCGTGCCCTGCATGGGTGCGGTAGGAGCCAAGGACCTCCTTAAAGGTGAGTTGGGGCTTGGGGGTCGTGTCGGGGGAGTCGAGAAATTGGGACGCCATTTAAAAATGGCATCACGATCTCTCCCTGCACTGAGAAGTTCCGCTGAGCAGAGCTCCTCAGTACAGAAAACGGGACTAAGTGCGGCCTTGGCCACGCATTCCTCACTGAGGCCCCCGATCTACCTGAATGGCCGTTCGATAGCTCCGAGCGTAGGGAAACAATTGGCTAATCGCACGCTAATTGCACACTGTTCCCATTTGGGTAAATCGTGTCCTTAGTCTCCCAAAGAGAGAATCTCACCCCTTGTCACGCAACCAATCAAACATTATGGGCTGGGTTTTATGCGCCCTGCACCAACCAATCAAACATTATGGGCTGGGTTTTATGCGCCCTGCACCAACCAATCAAACATTATGGGCTGGGTTTTATGCGCCCTGCACCAACCAATCAAACATTATGGGCTGGGTTTTATGCGCCCTACCTCCTACCCGCAATCCTCACCCTTCCACCAGACATGTTTCACAGGGACACACATAAAACATGACAGGTGGCTAGCCGTCAATAGGAATAAAATAAATGTAGCTTAGATTCCTGGCAGTGAACTGACAGCATTATGGTACATAGAACATAGAACAGTACAGCACAGAACAGGCCCTTCGGCCCCCGATGTTGTGCCGAGCAATGACCACCCCACTCAAACCCACGTATCCACCCTATACCCGTAACCCAACAATCCCCCCCCACAACCTTACTTTTTAGGACACTACGGGCAATTTAGCATGGCCAATCCACCTAACCCGCAGATCTTTGGACTGTGGGAGGAAACCGGAGCACCCGGAGGAAACCCACGCACACAGGGGGAGGACGTGCAGACTCCACACAGACAGTGACCCAGCCGGGAACTGAACCTGGGACCCTGGAGCTGTGAAGCATTTATGCTAACCACCATGCTACCCTGCTGCCCTGTGCCCTGTGGTACATGTGCTACTGAGCAGAATATGAGAAGCCGTGCTGCAATAATGTAATTCCCAAAGCATATTCTATCACAAAATGTATGACAGGATAGAACAAGTTACTTTTGTAGTTGATGATAGAGTTGTTCACTAAGTATTATAATAATTGCTAATCAAATCATTCAACATGACTGTTCTTTTTGACCATCTTTTTCACTTTCTAGAGCCAATAGCAAGTAAGAACTACAAATGGACATCCAAAACATTTGTAAGTATCATTAATTTCAATTTGAAACCAATAACTGTGCAGCTCGGTTATCAAGTAATAGTTTTTGATGTAATTATCTCTTACTACCAATCATATGGGAAGTGATTAGTCCTAAATGAATACAAATATCAACCACACGGACTTCCGGTGGCGGCCATGGAGTGAGTGGATGCACACAGGGCGGCTAGAGCTCTAAGGCGTTGGTTTTGGCTCTTTTCACCCATGTGTTGGGTAGATTCGCCAGAAAAGTGAAGCGGAAAGGATAAGGGAAGAAGTTCTCCCCTGGATGGGCAAGTTTGCTGGCTATCAGACCTGGCAGAAGACGGTGCGAGACCTATACATGTTATGCCAGGATGCTTGCATAAAGTTATAGTCAATATGGCACTCAAATTCTGGTGAAATAATTCACAATGCCAAAACACCAACACTTCTTATTGATATTGACACGGTTGAAACAGTTCACTAACCGTTTAATAATAAAAATCTTTATTAGTGTCACAAGTAGGCTTTCACTGCAATGAAGTTACTGTGAAAATCCCAGTTACACCAGCTAGACCCAGGTTTTATTTCTGTACTTGTCTCATTATCGGCACTTGTCTTTGTATTATCTTTTAATCACCCTACCCCTCCACACTATCACAGCCCCACCCTTTTATTATTTCCCTGTTACACCAGCACCCAGGCACACCTTCCACCCACCTATGTTTTCTTGGGCTCCACACTTGTTTAAAAACTGTTCATCTCTATTTTCTTCCAGTTGACATTGACCGAAAACATTTATTATGTTTCGTTTTCCACAGGTGCTGCCCAACTACCTAGGGCTCGATTTTCCGCTCCCCAGGCCGGGTGGGAGAATCGCGGGAGGGCCGCACTGGCACCCCCCGCGATTCTCCCACCCCCCCCCCCAAAATGGCGTGTCGCGTTTTGCCCGGATGGGCCGAGCGGCCTGACGTTTCCGATCTGTTCACGACGGCGGCAACCACACCTGGTCGCTGCCGGCGTGAACATCGCGTGAAAGGTAAGTTTGGGGCCTGTGGGGGGCAGATAGGGGATTGAGCACCACGGCCGTGCTCGGGAGGGGACTGGCCCGTGATCGGTGCCCACCGATCGTCGGGCCGGCGTCTCCAAGAGACGCACACTTTCCCCTCCGCCACCCCGCAAGATCAAGCCGCCACGTCTTGCGGGGCAGCGGATGGGGAAGACGGCAACCGCGCATGCGCGGCTGACGTCACTTAGGCGCTGCCGGCCGCGTCATTCTCGGCGCACCGCCTTGACGCCAGCGTCAAGGACCGGTGGCCGTGTTCCCCGCAACGCCACTCCTAGCCCCCCCCCCCCCCCCCCCGGGGGTGGGGGGGGGGGGTGGGGGGGGAATTGGGGGCGAGGAGCGGCCTCCGATGCCGGCGTCAGCCGTTGTGGAGAATTTTGCCCCTAGTGTTTCCAGTGTTATTAAGTTTTGAAGCAGTTCTTAGGCTAAACAAGTGCCTGCCAACTTTTTAAAACTATCTCTTTCAGGTGGTCCAACTCTATTTGGCAGAATGTAACTCGTATTCCCGAGTTATGTTGCATTATGTGCATTGATACAAAGCCAAAACTATTTTGCATCAACATAATTGTGTTGAATGACTGACCTAGAAAAGATCACACTTCAGATCATTTTCTAACAAATTAGAATTCATTTTGATCAGAGAGAATCAAGAGCAGTGTAGCCCTGCACATTGACCTTCATGCCTCAGCATCCAGCTTCCATCAAGCGAGACTTTGCAATGGGAGAGGAGTTCAGAGAAATATACCTTCTCAATTAACACATAATCTTAGAGCTAACAAAAAAAAATACTTTATATAAGCAATTGTATCCAAAAGAAATGTCATGAATTGTTATATTTGCTTAGGCTCAGTCTCCCCAAGTGTTTCCATTATATTTTCAGTCAATAGTCCAGCATAATCTTCAGCAGTTAATCACACAGGGCTCAGTGAGAGCCTCTCTGATCACATGCTTTTCTTGTCGGCTTAGATGTTTGAATGGATTGCTTACCTGCCGAAATCCAGGATGAATTGGCACCATTGTCTATTTTTCTGAAGTGAATTAAGTCCCCGCGTTCCATTGCAGCATCCTATTAAAGCTGCAAAACCTAGCATCAATGATTTACTTCCTTTTTTCCACCAGTAATTGAAATGTTTAGTTTGGAACTCAGGTGGCCCTGTTTTGGGGAAGAGGTGACAGTATCTATTTGACCTCTAAATAATAAACTCCTTCAATATTACACGATTATTTTACACTTCTTTCTCTATTCTTTACTCTCCCTCTGACTGTGTATCTAATCCTCTTTCATCTCCAGTTCTAATCTTCCACTACCCCGCCTGCCACTGATTCTCTCATCTCCAATTAGAAAACCCCTGATGACACACATCCATATTTTTAGCTTTCAGTAAGTCTGTGTGGTGCACTGGTTAGCACTTTGAACCCACACCAGACTAACAGGATGAAGGACCTGATGAAAAATGAACCTGGCTCGTTCTTTAGTAGTACTTGTAGATAACTGAGAACAATTTAAGAAAATAAGATCAGGTAGTTTTATTAAGAGACATCATGGGCTGGATTCTCCGTTGTCAGGATTCTCCATTGCACCAGGGGTGAACCCACGCCCGAGTTCCGACGGCGTGGGACTGCCCACAATGGCAAACACCATTGGCCTGCTGGCAAGGCAGAGAATCCCGCCGCCATCGAGGGGGCGCCGCACTAAGAATCTCGTGTAGCGGGACGGAGAGTCCGCCGCAAGCGAGGGCGCGCTGCACCAACAATCTCGTGTAGCGGGACGGAGAATCCCGCCGCCAGTGAGGGGGCGCTGCACCAACAATCCCGTGTAGCGGGACGGAGAATCCACCGCCAGCGAGGGAGCGCTGCACCAACAATCCCGTGTAGCGGGACATAGAATCCGCCGCCAGCGAGGGAGCGCTGCACCAACAATCCCGTGTAGCGGGACGGAGAATCCTGCCGCCAGCGAGGGAGCGCTGCACCAACAATCCCGTGTAGCGGGACATAGAATCCTGCCGCCAGCGAGGGAGCGCTGCACCAACAATCCCGTGTAGCGGGACGGAGAATCCTGCCGCCAGCGAGGGAGCGCTGCACCAACAATCCCGTGTAGCGGGACGGAGAATCCTGCCGCCAGCGAGGGGGCGCCGCACCAACAATCCCGTGTAGCGGGACGGAGAATCCTTCCACCAGCGAGGGCGCGCTGCACCAACAATCCCGTGTAGCGGGACGGAGAATCCGCCGCCAGTGAGGGTGCGCTGCACCAACAATCCCGTGTAGCGGGACGGAGAATCCTTCCGCCAGCGAGGGCGCGCTGCACCAACAATCCCGTGTAGCGGGATGGAGAATCCTGCCGCCAGTGAGGGCACGCTGCACCAACAATCCCGTGTAGCGGGACGGAGAATCCGCCGCCAGTGAGGGTGCGCTGCACCAACAATCTCGTGTAGCGGGACGGAGAATCCCGCTGCCAGCGAGGGCGCGCTGCACCAAGAATCCCGTGTAGCTTGAACTTGAATAATTCACATGAGTACAGTGAGCAAAACTTTTCTGAGTGCTTGATGGTGTGGAGAAATCTTGAATTCCGTAGCATACTCTCACCTCGAGCAGAAACGTTTATTGCAAAATATATAACTTGAAAGATTTGGCTTCTGGGAATTGTGCTATTCTGGGGCGAAATTCTCCGACCCCACGCAGGGTCGGAGAATCGGCCGGCAGTGGCGTTAATCCCGCTCCCGCGGGGTTTTTAATTCTCTGACCGGCCAAAAACCGGCGCTGTGCAAATCCCGCCGGCAGCCTCTGAAAACAGCTGGCGCCGGCAGGATTTCATTATATTTTTGTTTCCACAAATCTCCGGCCCGGATGAGCCGAAGTCCCGCCGACGTGGCCACGGGTCACGTCGGCAAAAATCACAGTAGCTTTAAAACGGCGTCAACCATTGATGATGGTTGACGCCGTTCAGTGTCGGGGGGGGGTTGCGGCATCGGGGGGGGGTTGCGGCATCGGGGGGGGGGTTGCGGCATCGGGGGGGGGGTTGCGGCATCGGGGGGGGTTGCAGCATCGGGGGGGGTTGTGGCATCGGGGGGGGGGTTGCGGCATCGGGGGGGGGTTGCGGCATCGGGGGGGGTTTGGGGGCAGCGGCGTGCAGAGAGGGGGGGCTACGGATGCCCTGGGCCAACGCACTGTCACCCCCCCCCTCTGTACGCCGCTGCCCCCTACCCCAACCACCCCCCCTCACCACCCCTACCTCCCTCCAACGCCCCTACCCCCCTCCCCACCACCCCTACCCCCCTCCCCACCACCCCTACCCCCCTCCAACGCCATCCCCCCATCTCTCGCAACGCCGCAACCCCCCACCCTCAACGCCGGGTCCCCCCCCTCTCAATGCCGGGTCCCCCCCCCTCAACGCCGGTACCCACACCCCGTCCCCCTCCCTCTGAAGGCCGGTACCCACACCCCCCCTCCCTCTGAAGGCCGGTACCCACACCCCCCCCTCTCCTCCTCCCCCCATTCCTTCCTCCTCCCCCCTTCCTTCCTCCTCCCCCCCTTCCTTCCTCCTCCCCCCTTCCTTCCTCCTCCCCCCTTCCTTCCTCCCCCCCTCCTTCCTCCTCCCCCCTTCCTTTCTCCTCCCCCCTTCCTTCCTCCCCCCCCCTCCTTCCTCCTCCCCCCTTCCTTCCTCCTCCCCCCCTTCCTTCCTCCGTTAGTGGGGGGGGGGGTGCGGCGTTAGTGGGGGGGGTGCGGCGTTGGAGTGGGGTAGTGGGTGGTGAAGGGGGTAGGGGTGGTGAGGGGAGGGGGTTGGGGTAGGGGCAGCGGCGTGCAGAGGGGGGGCGACGGTGCGTTGGCCCCGGGCATCCGTCGCCCCCCTCCTCTGCACGCCGCTGCCCCTACCCCAACCCCCCCCTCACCACCCCTACCCCCTTCACCACCCCTACCCCCCTCCAACGCCGCCCCCCCCAACGCCGCCCCCCCTCTCTCAACTCAACACCGCAACCCCCCCCTCAACTCAACGCCGCAAATCCCCCCCCCCCATTCAACTCAACGCCGCAACCCCCCCCCCTCCTCTCAACTCAACGCCACGCCGCAAACCCCCCAACGCCGGGTCTGTCTCTCTCCTCCTCCCCCCCCAAATGCCGGTCTGTCTCTCTCCTCCTCCTCTCCCCCCCCCCCAAACGCCGGGTCAGTCTCTCTCTCTCCCCCCCCCCCCCCAAATGCTGGTCTGTCTCTCTCTCTCCCCCCCCCCCAAAATGCCGGGTCAGTCTCCCTCCTCCTCCCCCCCCCCCCCCCCCCCAAAAAACGCCTGGTCTCACCACTTCCGCAGCTGGTGAAACTGACGCCAATCGCGTCAGTCCGCTGCTGGCCCCTCCGGGAACGGAGAAAAGCTGCCTAAAAGAAGGCCCCCACGCCGGAGTCATCTACACCAATTTTGCTCGACGGAAATGCGACGGTCTGCAGAGAATTTCGCCCCGATAAGAAACAGTAAGATAGCCTGGCTCACTATGAACAATGGGACAGATTGAAACTTTGTGACAGTGAATGTGCAGCAACTTGGAGTTTTGTAGATGATCTTGGGATTATTCTACTAGTTTCCGGGGCAAGACTCATCACATCAGAGTTTAATTGCTTCAAAATACAATTCAATGATTTTCCATTGTGTATTTTCTGTATTTGAAATTATTAATTTTCCTATGCACAACTCAATTTTCCAGGAAATGGCCTCAGAATAAACAGAACCAGTAAGAAAGCCCAGACTTGAATAAGAATTTGGATCAAAGTTAAGAACCTATCTGCAACGTGCTTTACAGTAAATTTTGCAATGAATCGCTAAATGTCACTGGGTCACAATCCTGGAACTCCCTCCTTAACAGCACTATGGGTGTGCCTACACCATGTGGCCTGCAGCAATTCAAGAAGGCAGCTTACCACCACCTTCTCAAGGGCAATTTGAAATGGGCAGGAAACACCTCCACAACCCCCACTCCTCACCACCACAGTTTTATAAGGGATAATAGACTATAAAAAAAATAGATGCTGGTTGGTTTATACTGGCTACAATAGTGCAAGCTTTTAACTCTTTCCCTTATTACCGCAAGTTGCAAAAATCTATGGAGAAAGTGAAGCAGGTGCTAAAGGACATTTTTGTTGTCTTCATCATGTTAGAGTCCTTCCTTTTGATTTCCCTTTGATCCTATTTCTTTTATTTTATCTTTATTGTTTTTTTGGGGGGGTCTGGGGTTCGTTAACGGAGATATACCTTTAAGTCAAGCGGACAGAGTACAGAATTCAAAGTTTCAAATAGCTTGGCAACTGAAGCACTGTGTCCTTAAATGTTGCATTTGGGAAAGGAAATCCCAGACTTTCCGGCACCCAGCAGAGTGAAGGGATTTGGTTTGATTGTTTGGCTGGCGGCCAATGGGTTGGCCAGGGATAGTGTTCTGCCTGGCAAAAGACAGTGATTGGTTCCTGCCAGGTGGAGATTTTCATAAAGAGCCCAAAAGAAGACATGAGACCCTTGGAGTAAGAAGCTGTGTTTTCTCATCTCTCTCTTGGCTGTGGGTTGCCTGATGCCTCTGCAAGTTGCCAGTAACAACCATTACAAGCTGAAGGACAAGATAACATACAACTGAAGGCCTAAACTGGAGAACTGCAAGATATCCATCTGAAGACAAAGTTCCCTATGTTTTATTTTTTAATCATTTTCTTCCCTCTGCCCCACCCTTTCTATTTTGTAGGTGTGTGTGTGTAGAGTGGGTGAGTTAGAAAGGAGGAGTTGTGAATTAGATAGTGGTTGACCAGTTGTACTGTTGCCTATTTAATACAAATTATTGTTAAATAATAAAAGGATATTTGTGTTAAAGTTTCAAACCTGGTGGTTGGACTTAATCGGGATCACACCAAAGACATCTGGGCAGGATTCTCCGGTTGCCGAACCCAAAATCCCGTCCACCAATCGGCGGGAGAATCAAAGTTCCTGACCAAATTGGGAGCTTTCGCGATGCACCGCCCACTCCAAAGCGGCAAACTCAGAGAGTATGTCGTGCAACATATCGACAGCCTCAGGATGTTGCCTGAGGCATGCCCACCAATGCTCCACCCCCCCCCCCTCCGCCAACGGCCGAGTTCCCAACGGCATGAGTCCTTCATGGTCTCATCCGTTGGGAACTTGGCGTGGCTGCATGCAAACTCAGTCCAGCACTGCTACAGTCGGGGGAGTGCAGATCCACGGGCAGGGAGGACTTCGGCCGGGCTGGGGGCACTGTGGGACGGTGGTCCGGGGCTCACGAGTCGGCCAAATGGGAGCACTATTTTGCAGACCGGGTCCGCGAGAGGCTGGCGCCATGTTGCATGGCGCGGTCGCCGCCATGCGCATGCGCGGCCACGGACCCGGCAATTCCCAGGCGTAGTTCTGGCCACATAGTGCCACCATTCCCGGCGTGAGGACATAGCCTCACAATCGGAGAATCCAGCTACAGATGCTTTAGTAACTTTAGTTTCACCTGTGTTAGACCCCAGGTCAAGTGCAACAGGATTTGCCTGTGCACTAGCTCAGAGCATCATGACAATAGCTTCAGTAAAAGTTGGTTGCTCCAAGTCATGGGTCCAGTAGCAGGCATTTCCTTTGATTGTAGCACACTGGGAGAATGAGACAAGGCCAACCTTCTCGAAGAGAGAGAAGGAGGAGAAGGACTATCAGCAGAAGGTTATATACACCCAGTGTTTAGGAAGCGATAATCCACCTGGGATCTCAGAGGATACCAACATTGTGAGACAGCTATGCTTCACTAAGGATGTCCTCACTGAAATCTGCAACAACTTGAACCTCAGAGAAGGACAGCATTGCCGGTGTTTGTTAAGCTGACTGTAGTGATACATCTATTTGTATCTGGATCTTTCCAGGCTGGAGCTTTGGATACTTCACAATTTGCCATAAGGGAGACCACAGACAAGCTGGCAGAGCGAGTAAGCAGCTCCCCTAGTATTGCAAACTTCCCTGTGGTGCAAAGTACTGAAAACTGCAAGTACATTGAATCGCGGCTGCCAAATGTCAACTCGGCCAGTTAACGAACCGAAAGAAATTCCGCTCCCCCAATGTCCTGGTGACGCGTGGCCATATTCAGTAAATCATATCAGTCATTGCAAGTATCTTGCTGACAGGTGCGATGCTTCCATTTTGAGTCATCGCTGTGAACAAAAGTGATGATAGCAATAAGTGAGTTGTCGCTGCGCTCGAAGATTCCCTGAGCTTGACGCTGCTATGCATTTCTTCTGAGATCTTCCATTCCCGATTGTCCAAGAATTGCAGCATCCCTAAAGGAACTCTGTCGGAGTGAAGTCAAGTCAGGGGAAGACGGGTGGCACGGTAGCACGGTGGTTTGAACTGTTGCTTCACAGCGCCAGGGTCCCAGATTCGATTCCCGCTTGGGTCACTGTCTGTGCGGAGTCTGCACATTCTCCCTGTGTCTGCGTGGGTTTCCTCTGGGTGCTCTGGTTTCCTCCCACAAGTTCTGAAAGACGTGCTTGTTCGGTGAATTGCACATTCTGAATTCTCCCTCAGTGTACCCAAACAGGCGCCGTCGTGTGGCGACTAGGGAATTTTCACAGTAACTTCATTGCAGTGTTAATGTAAGGCTACTTGTGACACTAACAAAGATTATTATTATTATGGGACATACCCCTTTTTATGCCCCGAGCTGCCATATGATAACTTTAAAGGAGCAATCTTTGAATGTTAATGAATGGAGGAGTGAATGGGTGACTGAATGAATGGGTGAATAGGTGAATAAGTGACTGGGTAGGTGGGTGTGGATAGAGTGGGTAAGTGTTACATGGATATGATGGTTGCGGTTCATAGAATTCCTACAGTGCAGAAGGATGCCATTTGACCCATTGAGTCTGTATCAACCCTCTGAAAAAGCACCCTACCCAGGCCCACTTCCCTGTTCTATCCCTGCAACTCCACATAACCTGTACATATTTGGACTGTGGGAACAAACTGGAGCACCCAGAGGAAACCCAGGCACACACGGGGAGAACGTGCAGACTCCACACAGTCACCCAAGGCCGGACTCTAACCCAGGCCCTTGGCTATGTGAGACAGCTGTGCTAACCACTGATGGTATGTTGATGAAGTAGATAAGATACATACATAGATACATAGAAGATAGGAGCAGGAGGATGCCTTTTGGCCCTTCGAGCCTGCTCCGCCATTCATCACGATGCAAGGTTGGTGACATGGACAGGTGGGTGGGGGAGGTGGTGGGTGGATGATGTGGCAGGTGGGTGAGGTGGATAGTTTGGTCAGGAGATAGTTGGGTTGGGGAGTTGTTAGTTCGATTGGGTGGCATTCGTTAGGTGAAGTAGAAGAAACACCATCGCTCACTCGCACGCTTGCAGATATTGACCCTGCATATACCTTAGAGAACAGCTTGGAGCTGAGATCTGTACATGGTGAGACTCTGGGTGGGATTTTCCAGCCCTTCTTGCCGGTGGGATATTTGGTCCCCCTGAAGGAACCCCCCCCCCACCCCCACGTGGCAGGTTCCCCAGCGATGGGACAGGCGAACTACACAAAATGCAGTTGATATCAGCGAGACCAGAAGATCTCCTGTTGGTTGCCAATAGCAAGCCGCCTCTGCCATGGAAACACACGGGGGTCAATCCTGCCCCACTGAGTATAAGTGACCTGCAAGCGATGGGCAGGGGACAAAGGCAACATGGCTTCTAGCTTGCCAATGGATAATGTTATCCATGGTTTCTGCTGCACAGGACTCATATGAGGCCACTGAAGGAGCAGCCTACAAGAGGAAGACTGATGATATGCAAATGAAATGCTTGGTGCATTGACAGCCCTGTCAGAAAGCCTGCTGCCAATATCCAAGGGCATGAAGGAGTCTGACATCAACTTGGCACAGGGCTGTATGCAGGTGCCCTACCTTGCCAGTGTGGACGTGGTGTCTGCCTTCATGAGGACACTTGCAGACTCAACCATGATGCAGCACTCGATTGCCAATGTCTCAGCTTCCATTGCGGCACAAGCAGAAACCATCAATGTTTGTGTGCTGCACCGACTGCAATTGTGCGATCTCAGACAGCTGCCATCATAGCTGCAGGTACCACTGCCCCATGGACCTTGCAGAGTGCAGCAGCAGTTCCTCTAACAGATTATTCAGATTGATGAGGTGCAGTCCTGGGGGAGTGACAGTGGATTTGATGAAGCACAACACTGCTGTCCTCCTCCAGGATGACAGCGTCTGACCTTCCATTATTGCTACTCCACCTTGTTGTTGCCTGTTGGCCAACTTGCCCACGCGGTTACCAACAATGCTGAAATACTGCGGTCTGAAGCTGGAATGACTGCTCAAAGGCCAACTGCAGTCTGCTCCATGAAAGGTCATGATGTGGAGATGCCGGCGTTGGACTGGGGTGAGCACAGTAAGAAGTCTTACAACACCAGGTTAAAGTCCAACAGGTTTGTTTCAAACACGAGCTTTCGGAGCACGGCTCCTTCTTCAGGTGAATGCAGCAGAGACAGGGGCATGACACTGCATTCACATTCACCTGAAGAAGGAGCCGTGCTCCGAAAGCTCGTGTTTGAAACAAACCTGTTGGACTTTAACCTGGTGTTGTAAGACTTCTTACCATGAAAGGTCAGCAGCCCTGCAGCAGCCATGCTTTGGTCACTGGGGGAGCACTAGAACAGACAAAGGCATATGGAAGACAGGCACTGATGGAATGCACAACAATGATTTGTTGATGTTTATACTCCTTATGGCATAGCTTGATGAATAAATTTGGTCTAGAATGTTTATTTTGTGGTAACTTTCACTTTTGCATTGTAGCCAAGTGGAGCTATGATGGTCAGTAATAGAGGGAAGATGTGGTACTGTTTGTGAATGAAAAATTGGGGTTGCATTTACTGGTATTCAACTTTCATACATCCCAGCCATAAATGGGCTGTCTAGTGTTCCTCCTTTATTCTCATGAACCCATTTCTCAGCTGCTCATTGTATAGCTGGTGGCATTGGCTGCCTCCTCCTGATGGTGAACTTATGCAGCATGCAGCATATCTCTCCGAGTACTGTGGGGTTCCTCAAAGCAGTATAGATTTGGAGGTCTTGGGCCAAATCTTATGGTCTCTGGATACTCAGAGACTGGACGTATGACTGAGGATGTGGATCAGAATCTGTGGAACTCCTGATCCATAGGTCTCCTTGGGAATTGTCCAGGAAATGTAAACTTCCAATGGGCAATGACACTGCTCCCAGGGACCACCTGCAAATGCATTTGATTTGTGAGTTAGAGTCAGAGATTTTGAATAGTACTTACATGAATAGCTAGCCAGGAAATGTTAGACTGATTTAAACCTAATTAAACATCTGACCCGCCCCAATCACCCCCACTCCCTATCAATGCCAGGACTAAACCTGATCACCCGACTATCCCCCAACTACCCAACTGACCACCCGACAAGCCCCTAACCAGACAACACCCAATGCAATTGCCCCCCCAACCATCCAACTATCCCCCGACCCAACTACCCCTGACCCCACTACCATCTCCCGACCTGGCCACCTCCTGATCCGAGTGCCTTTACCTGGACTGAGTATGTCACTGCCGACAGGATTATCTACAGGATGCGACTGCCCCCACAATCTGATTACCACCTGACCTGACTACCCATGGCCCAACTACCCCCCTGACCTCACTACCTCCCACCCTGACTCGATTGCCCCCAACCTAACTACTCCTGATTCCACTGCCCACTCTCACAACCCAACCAATCTTTTTATAATCATAATCTTTATTGTCACAAGTAGGCTTACATTAACATTGCAATGAAGTTACTGCGAAAATCCCCTGGTCGCCACATTCCGGCGCCTGTTCGGGAACACAGAGGGAGAATTCAGAATGTCCAATTCACCTCACAGCACGTCTTTCGGGACTTGTGGGAGGAAGCCGGAGCACCCGGAAGTAAACCAAGCAGACACGGGGAGAACGTACTGACTCCGCACAAAGCCGCAAATCGAACCTGGGACCCTGGCACTGTGTAGCCATAGTGCTAACCACTATGCTACCGTAATCACCGACTACTTGACCACCCCATCGCCACAACTACCCCACGACCCCTTTACCCCTCAACCCAATTGCTCCCAAACCCGACTACCCCAACCCAATTCACACCCCAACCCAACCACTCTCAGAGGCCACGTGGGGGGAGGGGGGGGGGGGGGGGGTTCCTTCAGGGGGACCAAATATCCCACCGGCAAGAAGGGATGGAAAACCCCACCCAGAGTCTCACCATGTACAGATCTCAGCTCCAAGCTGTTCTCTAAGGTATATGCAGGGTCAATATCTGCTAGCGTGCGAGTGAGCGATGGTGTTTCTTCTACTTCAGTGTCTTCCTGTTCTTATGTCTCTTGCCCTTCCAACACTACCCTGACCAGATTGTAATTTTTCCGTTTCTGAAAGAAGAAATGCACAAGCGCAGGATTGCGGTGAGGGGAGGGGAGAAAGAAAGAGGTGTCTCCTTGCACCATCTGTGGTTTGCAAATCAGTTAGGGAGCAGGAGAATGTGAGAACACCAGTGACGGCACTTTAAAAGTAATCCATTGCACTTTGAGTAACCTGTGGATGTGAAAGGTGCTGTATGAATGCAAATTCTCTATCTATGCCGAAAGAAAATCCACTTTACTGCAACATTGAATTTATTTTGCTGGAAAACTGGTGAAGTACATCTGTCACTTAGGCTGGTATCCTTCTCATTGACTCCAGATAACCTGTGCCTTAAGGTGTACAAGATGCTTAATGGGAAGTTTATCAATGTTATGCATTTGCAAGTTTGTTTATTCTTCTTTTTTTTCTTAATGTATCTGCTACGAGCAAACCTATAATTTATTGCCGACCCCTAGTTTCTCTGTACAGCTAAATGGAATGCTAAACCACAGCAGAAGGCAGTAAAGACTCACCAGTGTTGATGTGGGACTATTGACATTGGCAGGTTTCTTATCTTAAGGGCAAGGAGATAAACTGCACAGTTATAAACTGCCAGCCACATACACAGTTGCAGGTTCTTAGACCTACAGCAAGTCCTTAGTTCTCATCTAGCCACTCTGCACCTAGACTAGTGCTTCAGTAAATGCAGTGTTTATTTAGGGAACAAATAGACAGAATTATTCAGCAAAATATGTTTCTATACAAAGGTCAGAGTTTGGTTTCAAAAATGTTATAGTGATTCCAAAAATTCATGGGTCAACAATCTGAGCAACATTAATCGCTCACCCTATGGCAACATTCTCAGAGCTCTGGAATAACCTGAACTATATTCGCACCCATATCACTAGAGCAGGCATTTTCAAAGTGGAGGTTGCGACCTGTGGGTGGTTTGTGGACGGGTGTTGGGAGGGTCGCAGAGCCGTCCGTCGCGACGCTCCCGTTTGTGCAAATTTGCACGCGACAGCCGCACCAGCCGGCATTGAACAAGGCCAGCTGCGAGCGGCCTGCGGAAAGGCCGCTGTTATATTTTAAATAATGACTTATCTAAAATATATATATTACTCTTGAATCCACCAGGATGATAAAATAACCATAGTCTTCTTGTTGAAAGATTAACTATTTAATGAGTAATTAAATAATAAACTGTGAGTCCTTTTACTCAATACTAAACTAACTACAAAGAAATAAAGTACAATACATATAACTATATAACTATGCACTATTATAACAAACTAGTTCTAACTTCTCTCACTCGAGCTATTCTATGTCTTGCTTGTTCACTGTCCTGGATCACACTCTCGAACTAACTAAAAAGAGCGGGAATCCGGTTCTTATAGTATCTGACTTTGAGACATCGAGCATTGAAATGACTGTACATTTTCATACATTGATCATGTATATTGATATCTGAATATCACTACAGCTGTGACCATATAACAAAAATGGGGCCGCACTTCGCATGCATGCCCGTATTATATTTATATAGTCGCGGCCTTTTTGAAGGCCGGTCGCAGCCGGCATTGTTAAAAGCCGGATGCTGCGCGCGAATTTGCGCAAACAGGAGCGCCGCGACGGACAGAGAAGCTTAAAGGAAGTGAGAGAGAGAGACAGTCAAAGAGGCAGAGTGGTTTAAGCGAGATTTTCCAGAGTTTAAGGCAATAGCAGCGGACAGTATAGCCACCAATTGTGGAGCAAAGGAAATAATGCACAAGGGGCCAGAATTGGGAATACAACAAAAGAAGGTTAAAAGCGGGCTGCTGCGGCTGTTGCCCGCAAAGTTGCGGAATCGGATACGCAGAAGATTTAAAAACAAATTCTATGTAATCTTCGTGCCTGAAAGGAGGCAGAGTGCCCCCCCCCCCCCCCCCCCCCCCCCCCGAACATTGACATCACGTGCTTTGGGAGCGATTGCGATTCCTGCATTTTGTCAACAGCAAACAAGGTAAGAGAAAATGGTGGGTCGCAAAGGTCGGCTGGCGTGGACCTCGAAGGTCGGTTGCCGTGGGCCACAACGGTCGGCCGGCATGGGCCGCGAAGGTCTGCCAGCATGGGCCACGAACGTCGGCCGGCGTAGGTCGTGAAAGTCCGCCGGCATGGGTCGCGAAGGACAGCCGGCGTGGGTCGCGAAGGACAGCCGGCGTGGGTCGCGAAGGTCGGCCAGCATGGGTCGCGAAGGTCGGCCGGCGTGGGCCGCAATGATCGACCTGCGTTGGTCACGAAGGTCGGCCGGCGTGGGTCGTGTAGGTCGGCCGGCGTGGGTCGCGAAGGTCGGCCGGCGTGGGTCGCGAAGATCGGCCGGCGTGGGTCGCGAAGGTCGGGTGGCGTGGGTCGCCAAAGTCGGCCAGCATGGGTCCTGAAGGTTGGCCAGTTGGTAAAAATGGGTCCCCGGAAAAAAAGTTTGAAAAACACTGCACTAGAGCCATGCCTAAAGTGCCCACCATTATTTAGATGCTGGAATGTCCACAAAAGACAGAACAGACTCAGATGTTATTGAGATACTGGGTGAGAATCTCCCATTACAAAACTAAGTACTCCTGCCAGCAGGTTAACAGGAGTGGTTCCTGTTGGCACTACAAGCGTTGCCGAGGTGAGATTCCATCATGTTTAGTATGCCAAAATATTCATAGCGGATAGCACGCCAGCAAGCCTGCACTTACCGATTTCGGAAAGGGCGCCCCGTACAGCGTCCAAAGATAGACCCTCCTCTCCCCAACAATGGAAATGGTCACCCCTGCTGACAAGGGGAGTGCCCCCAACTCCTCAGCAAAGAGGGCCGTCCTTCCCCAACTACTAAAATAAGGGGTCATCTCCCCCAACACCATGCAGGCATGAGGGTGACCCAACCCCACCCCTCTCCTTTGCACCCACCACAACCATCCCATCTCAGGCCCCCCCTCTTCAGGCCCTGATCCTTGGCATTGTCAACAGCTCCACGCCCTCTGGCACCCCAACTGGCGCATGGACCCTGAGAAGGGTCAAGGTGGTAAGTCCATTGCCCATGTACCCCTCTGCACCTCCATGTACCTTAAAATATTCATGCCCTCTCTGGGCGTGAACCTGATTACATGTGCTGGGAGGGCCCGGGAACATCATGAGCTGTTTGGCGCCTGGAGCAAATCCCGCTTCAGGCCTCCCCCGGAATTGTACCAATATAGCACGATTTGCACCGGATGCAACGTGACCGGAAAATCATACCCTATATTTCTGTAGGAATTATGTTCATTAATCTTTTACTCTGTGTTAAGATATCCTTCCTGTTGTAATTATTTCCAAGTTACCCTTATAAAGTACAAGCTAAAAGTACACCACCCGATGTGATACACAGGAAATGACTATCTTCCTCGATAAATAAGCTGCAACTCTCATAGGATTGCACTTGTAAACTACAGTTATTTTTAAACTAATGCAACCTCGTAGTCATTGAAGTTATGTAACAAAGCATCACAATTAACAGTTGATTTACTTTGGTTTCCTCTCTTGTCAGAAATAAGGAAATAGATGGGCCTGGAAATGATTGTCTGATGTAATCATGCGGATGTTTAAATAAATTGGTGAGCACCTCTTCAGAATATCTGAAAGAGGACTTGTAGTGAGCACATTGTGTCCACATGATGATATTTCTTGTAGTCATTTCCAGGCTGTGGAATATGTCTTTTTAAGCAATTGCCCAAAGAACTTCAGTATTGTCTGGATTTTCTTTTAGAAGTGCTACATTTGTGGGGATTAATAGTGAATGATTATAGTATGTTTCCAATATATGAGGAGCCAGATTCAACTGACACAAATTTGTGTCTGCATCAGATAAGAACCTTTGAAAAATAAAGACCAAATACTCAAAACAAATTTCACTTGGTACCAAATTTCAGTGGTAAACTGCATCATATGAGACAGAAATTCTTGTCATTTCTTGTGTTGCCTTATAATTTTGGTTCCATAGCAGATTACTGAGAAATATTACAAAGAAGTATATAAAAGACCGTTTGTTTTTCTTATTAACCTGTGTTATTGTTATATCGTTGCAGCCTGATATTAATGTCAGGATGATGACTGACAGTCAATCCAAATATGAACAGCCTTATGATGATCAAGATGAGCAAACTGACTACGACTATGAGTATGTAACCTCCTCCAGTCTAGAAGATTTACGGCATGTGAAAATTTGCCCGGCTAAGCCAATAAACATGCAGTCAGTTTATGCAGGTAATTGTGCAGAACTATTCAAGCATTTTGCTCTTATTTGAATATCTTAATTACAAAGCTACTTCACACGAAGAATGTAACTGTTTGAACCAATTTATTATCACCCAAAATTAAAGTCAATACCCCATTTACCTACACAATTGAGAGGTATTTCGCCCAAGAGAAATTTGGTATGATATAAATAAATAGACAACCTTTATTGTCACAAGTAAGCTGACATTAACACTGCAATGGAGCTACTGTGAAAAGCCCCTAGTCGCCAGAATCCGGCACCTGTTCGGGTACACAGAGGGAGAATTCATAATTCTCAGCTGGTACAGGAATTGAACCCCCTCTGCTGGCCTTGTTCTGCATCACAAACCCACTGTCTAGCCCACTGAGCTAAACTATGCACCCACAAGTGACGATTTAGTAAATAAATACACGCTATGGTCCTATACGGATCTATATACAGCATAAATGCCCTAAGTTTGATTCCTTGTGTGAGTTGAGAAGAGTGACCTAAGCTCGGGAGGAAAATAAAGTGATGAGCCTCACTATCTCGGAACTAGACTTCTTGTTTAGCCACTGCCTAAAAGTGCACAGGGGCTGGTTTAGCACGCTGGGCTAAATCGCTGGCTTTTAAAGCAGATCAAGGCAGGCCAGCAGCACAATTCAATTCCTGTACCAGCCTCCCCGAACAGGTGCCGGAATGTGGTGACTAGGGGCTTTTCACAGTAACTTCATTGAAGCCTACTCGTGACAATAAGCGATTTTCATTTCATTTCCATATTTAGAGGCTAGTGATATAATGAAATTAATGTGCTGTCCCAGACTATTTTCAGTTGGAGAAGGAGGTAAGAGAACAGTATGAAAGATATTTCCCGACATAGTCTCAGTTTTTAATTTGATTTTTCACATCTCTCTACATTGCTCCAAATAATAGGAAGCGCCTAATATTTATGCACAGTTGCATCGCAACCACATGGGTCAGCAACAATGTACATTGTGTCTTGAACAGAATAAAAATCTCTAAGGCACTTCACAGGGTATTATGAAGCAATATTTAATACCAAGCCATGCAAGGCGAAATCAGGTCATATGGCCAAAAGTCTGGTCAAAAAGGGAAGAGAGAAGTCCCAGGCAAGCGACCACTCAGAAGCAATGACTGTAAGAAACTATTATATCTATTGTACCTATTATACTGTACCTTCTACTCCTCGAAGGGTCTCCCTCGCCCAGCCCACACTTGGGCCGGGGTAGTTACCCTGCATCCAGAGGCCTCTGAATTAAGGAGGTAACTCAACCCTCCTCATCTAGGTAGATCGTACTCAGGTGAGGGCCGAGGGACTGTGAGGCTGCAGATCCCTTGGCCTTCTGTAGGGTTATAACACCCCTAGGGTCCCATTTCGACTGCTGATGGCAAAGTGTCATGTTAGAGTCTGGGATGGAGTTAGTAGAAAGGAGTTTGAAGCAGTGAGTAAATACAGTGGCTGGAATTCTTTGATTTTCCGGAAGGGGTTCCATGATGTGATGCTGAGATCTGAATGTCAGGCTCTGAATGAGCCTGTGCCACCAGAAACGTCGGCTCCTGACAGATCAGGGACCTCAATCTGAAAAAAATAAAATAAAAGTACCAACACCCCAGGGTGCTTCCCCATGGACACAGGAATTCCCCCCCTCCACCAGGGAGGAAAATCCGGGGGCGTGCTGGGGCACTGCCCGGGCATGACCCTCTCCTCCCTGGGGGCTGTCCTTGTTTGTCATGTCTCTGTTTGTCAAAACCCTACCGATGTGACGTCACACCAAGGGGATGATACAGCTGGGAAGCCCGTTAAGTGAATGCCAATGTATTCTAATGGAGTTCCAAAACTTGCATGGTGGGAAAACCCCATTATGTCATTGGCGGGTTTGGGGAGGGGACAACCTCAATGGGAAATCCTGCTGGCATAAATGCTGCATTGCACCACCCATTGCACTCTCCGCCCCTCCATCATTCCTGCCCACAAAAATGGGAGGGTGGGGTGGTGGAAAATCCACACGTCCAATGATTTGGATCTTCCCAATATTTAACTAGAGGAAATTCCTGCTCATTCGATACTGGACATCTGATAAGCAATCACCTCAGCATGTCAAAACTGACATGGTATTTTTAAATGATAGGGGCAAACTTAGATGAGAAATAGGATAATGGGATACAATCAAGGATGGATCCTTGGGAACACCAAATGAAATGGTACGGGAAAGATGGCTACCGACATGGGAGGCAACAACAGGTTTAAGAACCTTGGTGAAGAATGGGAGGTTGGTGTTGGAGTGTTAGATTTCAGGAATGGTGGGGTGAAGATTTGGCTTTTTTGAGGAGGGGATGTTGAGAACAGATTTGAAGGAGTGAAGGAAAGTACAAGTAGAGAGAAATCTGTTAACAATACCACCTATCAGGTGAACTCCAAAAGTTGTTTATTCCTAATTAGTGCAACGGTAGAAAGGGAACTGTGGGCAATCCATGGCTTACAAGGGAAATTAGAGATAGTATTAGATTCAAAGAAGAGGCATACAAATTAGCAAGAAAAAGCAATAGGCCTGAGGATCAGGAACAGTTCAAAATTCAGCAAACGTGGACCAAGCGATCGATTAAGAAGGAGAAAATACAATTTGAAACTAAGCTAGTGGGGAACGTAAAAACTGACTGTAAAAGTTTCTCCAGGGATGTAAAAGAGAAAATGTTTGATAAAAACAAATGTAGGCCTCTGACAGTCAGAAACGGGGGGGGATTCATTACAGGGAACAAAGAAATGCTGAGGAATTAAGTTTGTACTTTGCTTCTGTCTTCACAAAGGAAGACAGGAAAAATGTACCAGAAGTTCTGAGAAACACAAGTTTTAGTGAGGACGTGAAGGAAATTAATATTGGTAAAGAAATGATTTGGGGGAAATTAATTGGATTGAAGGCGGATAAATCTCCAGGGCCTGATAATCTTCATCCCAGAGTACTTAAGGAAGTGGCCCTTGAATGGCAAATTAATTGGTGCTCATTTTCCGAAATCCTTTGGACTCTGGAATGTTTCCTACAGATTGGAGGGTAGTTAATATAGCCCTGTTATTCATAAAGGGTGATAGAGAGAAAACAGGGAACTATTGACCAGTGAGCCTAATGTCGGTATAGGGAAGTTGCTAGAGTCCATTATCAAGGATAGAAAGCTGATTAGCAGACCAGGAAGCAAAAGGTTGAAATAAATGGGTCTTTTTCCGATTGGCAGGCAGCGACTAGTGGGGTGCCGCAGGGATCTGAGCTTCCCCAACTGTTCACATTATATATTAGTGATTTGGACGAGGTAACTATATGTATTATCTCCAAATTTGCAGATGCTACGAAGTTGGGTGGGAGGATGAGCTGTTAGCAGGATGCAGAAATGCTTCAGCGGGATTTGGAGAGGCTGAGTGAGTGGGCATATGCATGGCAGATGTAGTATAATGTGGATAAACGTGAGGTTATCTGCTTCGGTAGCAATAATAGGAAGGCAGATTATTATTTGAATGGATGTAAATTGATGGATACTCAAAGAGTGCCCTCGTGCTTCAGTTGTTGAAAGTAAGCATGCAGGTACAGCAGGCAGTAAAGAAGGCAAATGGTATGTTGACCTTCATAGCGAGAGGATTTGAATATAGGAAGAGGGATGTTTTACTGCAATTGCACAGGGCATTGATGAGGCCACACTGGAGTATTGTGTGAAGTTTTACCATCCTTAACTAAGGAAAGATGTTCTCGCAATGGAGGGAGTGCAGCAAATGTTTACCAGGCTGATTCCTGGGATCGCAGGACTGTCATATGAGGAGAGACTAAGTCGGTTTGGTTTCTATTAATTGGAGTTCAGAACAGTAAGAGGGCATCTTATAAAAACTTGTAAAATTCGAACAAGATTAGACTGGGTAGATTCAGAAAGAATGTTCCCGATGGTGGGGGTGTCCAGAACTAGGGGTCATAGTTTCAGGATATGTAAACCTTTTAGGACTGTGGTGAGGAGAAATTTCTTCACCCAGAGAGTGGTAAATCTGTGGAATCGCGACCACAGAAAGTAGTTGAGACCAAAGCATTGTGTAATTTCAAGAAGCAATTAGATATAGCTCTTGGGGCTAAAGGAATCAAAGGATATGGGGGGGAAAGGCAGGATCAGGGTTTTGAAGTTGATGATCAGCCAGCATAATGAATGGCAAAGCAGGCTAGAAGGGTCACATGGCCTCCTCCTGCTTCTATTTTCTATGTTTCTATGTATCATGGGAAACAGGAAGGGAAGTCGCATGGTCAGCAGTTTAATGGCATAAGGATTGAGGGAGCAGGAAGTAGGTCTTGTGTTCAAGATAAACTCAGAGAAGGCAAGAGAGGAGATAGGAGAGAAAGAGAGTAATGCGAGTTCAGGGCTAGGACAGAGAAAATGTCAGAGCAAGTTTGGCCCGGTGGACGAGGAGAAGCGAGGAAAGTGGCAAAGGAGGTTAATCTGATTGCCTTGATTGTGGCGACAGAAAATGTCATTGAGCTCCTTACACTTATTATTGGAGATGAGGACGGAGGAAACAGGGAAGAGATGTTGAAAGAGATGAGTTGTGGCAGAGAGAATAAGTCAGGGGTTACACTTGCATTCCAGGATGACCCTGGAATAGTGAACAATTTGACTAGACAGGAGCAGGATCTAACAGTGGTGGATGATTAAACCAGCCGTCCACTGTATCTTTTCAAGACTGCATCCCTTGGACTTAAGGGAGCAGAAATAAAAGATGAAATGTGGAAACAGCCCAGGTAAGAGAGAGTCATGGTTTTATTGAAAACGAGAGCCTTAAAGGTGAAGGTGAGGGTGCAGTTGAGCAAATCAGTAGCTACAAAAATATCATGGTGAATGGAGGAAGGTTAGACCATGGGGATTTTGCAAACATTGTTGTCAGTGAATTGGGGCTTTTTATGGATTCAGTGAGGAATGCCTGCCAAGGCTGCACTTAACTTCATTTCCTACCATTTTAAAATACCACCCCGATCTCCCCGATATCTGAACCCCACCGCAGCCTCTGGACCCCACCCCCCAATGTTCCTGTTAGGGTTCTCGGGCCTCGCCTCATCTCACCTCACAAGGGCAGGGCACCCCAGGCCTGATACCTGGCAGTGTCAACCTGGCACCCGGGCACCTTGGCAGTGGTAGCCTGACACCCTGGCAGTGCCAAGGTGCCTGGGTGCCAGCAGGAGTGCCAGCGTACCAGCCTGCCCAGAGCATGACCACCCGGGAGCCTCTGATGGCCTAAGAGACCCCCCCCCCCCCCACCCAGGTGCTGTTACACCTGGTCCACATTTTGTGGATCAGTCCTAAAAAGTGCCAAGGTGAGGTCTCCTAGGCACGGGCGTTCAATCCCAGGCGTTGAGAGCCTCTGGCGCTGACATATTTAAGGGAGCCTAACTGCTCACTTAAATCTACCAATCTGGATCCTGCCTAGTGAGGGCGAGATCCAGATCACGAGATCGCATTAGAGTTCGCGAGGCATCCCAAGAATCGTAAATCCCATGAGAGATCTCTCGCGTGATTTAACTGCCTCGTTGCATCCCGAGTCGGCTTGACGAGGCCGTTTGATCGGGCCCAAAATCTTGGTTCTCTGTTGTAATGTGCCTTTTAAGGATAACAGGATGGCATTACTGGAAGCGATGTGTGTCATGTGATCCAATCTCAGTTTCACTTGTGCCTGTGAGCAAAACACAACAGGCACAACTCTGCTCTTCATATCTTCACTCTATCTTTCCATGTTCTCATGTGACTAGTCTAAATAAATGAATCCACAACGTTCACACAATGCCTTATGAGTGATTAGTGCTTTTATATAATTATAAAAACCCAAGCAGCATGAATATTTTATCATTGAGATATCTTCACTGAGTTCCTCTCTCAACCTATGCACAAAGTGACTTTTCATCGTTGATGATTTCAAATTCATCGCATTCTCTCTCCTTAGAGGTCACTTCCCTATTATCTTCCCTAAATCTCTCCCTCAATCTAAAATTCCCAATGCACATTCATGGCCATTCCCTTGACCTTACCATCTCACATTGTCTTGCTAGTCCCAATATATCAACCACCGATAAGTTCTCTAGTCACGTTTGACAGGGGGCAGCGCCGACAAACACCCCGCTAAACACGCCCAAAATGGGGCTCTGTTTTTTCCCCATTAAATCGTGGAAAGGGGGTGGAACAAGCTGAGATGCTGAAAGGAGGAGAAGGTGCCTGAGATATAGCGACACAGGCCAAGGTGTGATCTGGTGATTAAGTCACATGGCACCACGACAGACACTGGATGGATGGACACTTTGCATAGAATCATAGAATCACTACAGTGCAGAAGGAGGCCATTCGGCCCATGAAGTCTGCACCGACCCCCTGAAAGAGCACCCTATCTAGTTCCCCGCCCAAGCCCCGTAACACCACCTAGCCTTTGGACACTAAGGGGCAATTTAGCATGGCCAATCCACCTAACCTGCATATCTTTGGACTGTGGAAGGAAACCAGAGCTCCCAGAGGTAATCCAAGCAGATATGGGGAGAGCGTACAAACTCAGGAGTATAATGGAATATTCTTCACTTGCCTGGATGAGTGCAGCTCCAACAACACTCAAGAAGCTCGACACCATCTAGGACAAAGCAGACTGCTTGATGCTCACCATTCCACAATCATTCAAACCCTCCACCACTGACGAACAGTGGCAGCCGTGTGTACCATCTGCAAGATGCTCTGCAGTAACTCACCAAGGTTCCTTAGACAGCACCTTCCAAACCCACGACCATTACCATCTAGAAGGACAAGAGCAGGAGATACCTGGGAATCCCACCACCTGGAGATTCCCCTCCAAGTCACTCACCACCCTGACTTGGAAATATATTGCCACTCCTTCACTGTCGCTGGGGCAACATCCTGGAACTCCCTCCCTAACAGCCCAGTGGGTGTACCTACACCTTAACGACTGCAGCGATTCAAGAAGGCAACTCACCACCACCTTCTGAACGGAAACTAGGGATGGGAAATAAAAGCTGGCCTAACCAGTAATGCCCACATCCTGTAAAATGATTTTTTTTTTAAAAATCTCACAGGCACTCAAGGCTGGAGTCAAACCAAGGTTCCTGACACTGTGAGGCAGCAGTGGAAACCAATGTGCCATCCTGGTGGGGTGTCCATTATTCTTGTCCATCGCTTTTGAATATTTTTGAATGTCTGACTATGATGCCTGCTAGTGGAGTATAGGTTCCGTGACTCAGATTACTCCAATAAAATAAAAATATGTATCACTTACAAAGAATGGATTTGTGGGTGAAGTAGGGAAACAGATAGTTTCTGGGCAAATTTGAATCAGAGCCTTCAAAGAAACAAACTTGATCAACCCAGATGGGACATTAGGTGAAAATATGCTTGTGTACATTATTTCCAGGCTGGATGCATTATGTAATTATTCAGCAACTCTTCAGAAATAATTTTCATAATGGTCATTCATTATCTGAAAATTAGACACTGTTGCCCTCTAGTGACTAAATACAGACATTGTGCTGTGTGATTTTACATGTATGTGTGAAATAGAGAGAGAGAGAAACAAGGGTGAGAGGAGGCAATTTTAATCTGAAGGAGCTCATAGACTTGGGTATAAGTGGTGGTGTTAAATCTGGCAGAAATGCAGTGCCCTGTGGAACTGGGCTGCAAGCCATCAACTAATCTCCTGAGGATAGACAGAGGATAGACAATTCAAAAAATGTAAGAGCTCAACTTGTGTGATAGTTCAGCACTGTTTTAAATTGAATGGCATATCCAAACATTTTTGGAGCTGACTGGAACTCGCAATAAAAAGCAGGGCCAGAACAAAATTGCAATTGTGGGGGCTAATTGAAACTCACGAAACACTGCAATAAATGCAACCAGGGGCTGGTTTAGCACAGGGCTAAAAAGCTGGCTTTTAAAGCAGACCAATGCAGGCCAGCAGTGCGAGTTCAATTCCTGTACCAGCCTCCCCGAACAGGAGCTGGAATGTGGCGACTCGGGGCTTTTCACAGTAACTTCATTTGAAGCCTACTTGTGACAATAAGCGATTTTCATTTCATTTTCATTTTTTTCATTTCATTAATGTTAAGTGTGCATAGCTGTTTTCCCGTTCTTTTGTTCAGAGTTTTTTTTTCCTAAACTTTGAGGATTTTTTGAATCAGGTCAAGTTGGGTGGCAGTTGGTTGCCTCAGATTGAACCTTGTCAAGGAACAATATTGCCAATACCACTTGCAGCAGATGCGGCCTGCTCCTGAGAGATCTGTGATTGGACAGTCGAGAAGTGAGTAGCAGAGGACTATAGCTCCAAGGCGGCACTACCCATGACACACTGTGTATAGGCAAAGACTGAGCTTCCTTCATATGTTGGAATAGACGTGCTCAGAGGCTCAAGTTATGGGGTCAGGCAGCGACATATATCTGCAGTCTCCTAAATGAAGACTTGTTGCCTGGTGGACCGAGTGACAATGCTTTACCAGTGGTTGTCATTGTCACCACCATTCTTAACTTTTTGCCTCTGGGTCCTTCCTCGGCTGTGCTGAAGACATGGTCAGGGTCTCCCAGTCAACAACACAAATGCATAAATAGGTGACTGATGGGTCGTTTGGCAGGACCTGCAATTATGTGATCTTTTCCTGTGATGACTCCAGTCACAATGGTCAGGTCAGGTACTTGGATTTTCATCACTGGCCATCTTTACACAGGTGCAGGGCATTGTCGACAGCCAGAGGCAAACTTTCAATGGATCATACAGCGCTGCGAAGGGCCATACTGAGAGATAGCTGTCGTGTGTATGTGGGAGCACCAATCAGTCGAAGTCCGCCTCTGTATTCATGTGCTTTTCCCTGGTCGCTCAGTGCCAATGCTTCACTTTGAACTTTGGCAACAGAACCGCAGTCACTGACTGCAACACATGCGGATTTGCAGCACACTCAGGTCCTCACTTGTTCTCACATTTTACACTGTAATAGATCAAGCTTCCTTCACCCTCTTAAACAATCTGCTTTGCAAAGCAGCCAGAGAACGTTCTCTCTCTGGTAAAAACGCTGACAAGTTTGTTAGATCACTTCCAGTCAGTCAAAAACAAAGGCTGGGATTCTGTGATCCTGAGGCTAAGTGTTGACGCCGTCAGAAACACCGTCGCCTTTCTCGACGGCATCCACACAGCCTCAGGATCAGCACTTCTGGCCCCTACAGAGGGCCAGCACGGTACTGGAGCGGTTCACGCTGCTCCAGCTGCTGATCCCGGGGTCCAATGGGCACCGCGGGGTCCGCGCATGTGCAGTGGCACTGGCGCCAACGTGCGCATGCACGGTGTCTCCCTGCTCCACACCGCCCCCAAAGCAACATGGCGCAGAGCTATAGGGGCCGGCGCGGAGGAAAGGAGGCCCCCAGCCAGAGAGGCCGACCCGCCAATTGGTGGGCCCCGATCGCGGGCCAGGCACATCGGTGGCCCACCCCGGGGTCGGACCGCCCTTCCCCCACCACAGGCCCCCCCCCGACCCTTCCATGCTGAGCTCCCGCCAGCTGAGAGCAGGTGTGGACGGCGCTGGGCAGTCCCGGAGCCGTCCACATCGGAGGCACATCCCGGGCTGAGAATTGGCGGGCCAGCCACGCAGAGCGGCCCCCGACCGGCGCCGCGCCAACCACGGTTCTCTGCTCTGCGGAGAATCACGTTCCGGCGTTGGGGCAGCGTGGCGCGATTCGCGCTGGTTGCAGGGAGTCTCCAGCCTGGCCCTGGGCTGAGAGCATCCCGCCCACAATACCTGAAATCTCCGATTGGTAGCTCCTTCGCTTGTCAGGTTTTGTTTAAATGACAGCTGTAGTGAGAGATTGCAACTTGAGTGTGCCAAGGAACAACCACAAAGAATGACTGCCAAATAATTGATGAATAGTTCTACCTCTGCTCCAGTTTGCCATCGCTTCACCCTCTTTCTCCCTCATGTGTTTGTTTTAAATAAAACAGCCAATCAAGTTGCAACTGAGAGGTTGGGCTTTGTGCTTCTCCAGGGAAAGTCTATAAGCAAGTCAGTTTCGGCAGGCATACCTCTGGGCCAGTCAGCGGCAAGCTGAACACTGACAGACTGCAACTCCGGCCAGACTTCCTGGGCAGGATCCTCCAACCTGCGACTTTCTCAGCGGCGGGAGGCAGCGCGCTGCTTGCTGGCGGTGATATCCTCTGCTCCTGCCGCTGTTAATGAGAATTCCTATCAAATCCATCCCATGCCGCCGGGAAACCCGTGGGCGGGGATGAGCTGCCGGCGGGACCGGAGCATCCTGCTGCCAGTGAATGGCCGGGGAATTCTGGCCTATGTATCCATCAGCAACAGCCCTTTTATTTTTAAGATGGTGAAAGCCTATTCTTTCCAAATTTTTACGAGAAGCCTCCAATTCAATGTCCAACAATAATTGAGATAAAGGAGAGGGAGAGTACGCAAACTCGACTGCCTTACACTTCATCTGACAGACATTTTACTGAAACGCCAGGTTTGTGGTTCACTGGAAGTGGCTGCTCTTCCATATCTGCAGCATCAAATTCTGACGAGGCCTGTTTCGGGAGGGATTTCTACAATAGAATTTCCACAGCAAACTGCAGATTTGAAGGTATCGCATGGGTGAGATACAGAGTAGACGTTTCTACATTGTCACCATCAAACATTCCCTGCACAGTCACTGTAACTGTCGGAGGGTGTTGACATCATTGGGGAGAGGGGGGAGGGGGGGGGGGGCGTGAAGTTTGATATTTTGGGCATGGCTTGACATCATTGATGGCGAGCTGCCACTTCACCAGAGGGCAGGGTGTGGCTTGGTGGCCCCGCAAAGAGGAAGAATGTGGGGCACCCAAAAGTGTAAGTCCGCCTCTATGGACAGCAGGCTCGTAGCAAATCAATGCATCCATAAATCACCCAAGAGTGTTTATCAACCACAAGGACTTCCAGTCTGTGAATATACAGCGTGTGCAACAACAGAAATAGGCTTTTGCAGGTGCACAAGATTCCAAGGGAACTGCCGCTATGCTTTTGTCCTTCGGCATTCGAAGCTCACTGGTCATCTTGGACCAGCAAGTTGAATTAAGGGGTGGCTTCCAAGAGGTATGAAACACGGCTAATGCCAGGAAGCCCAACCAATAAAGTCCAACAGCGCAACAGTGAATTCCATATAATCATCAACTACCGCATGCTGAAAACACACTTGAAGTACCTGGACTGATCTGGAGGTAGCCTTCAGTACACAGCAGGAAGGATCTCCGGAAAGGTATTGGCTTGCTGCAAACTTCACAACATTGTGCATCAATGGGAATTGGACCTTCAGGAAGAATAAGACAAAGAGCGCTAATCAGCTGCAGATAATTCTGAGGCGGGTGAAGAAGAGGGGGGGAAAGAGCAAGGGAGGCAGTGACCTAGCTGTTTTGTCACTGGACTAGTAATCCAGAGACCCGGGTAATTCTGAGCAGATGGTAGAATTTGAATTCAATAAACATCTGGAATTAAAAGTGTAATGATGACATGAAACCATCGTTGATTGTCGCAATAAAAAAAAACATCTAGTTCACTAGGGAAGGAAATCTGCCTTTCTTACCTGGCCTGGCCTCCATGTGATTCCTGACCCACAACAATGTGGTTAAATGCCCCCTGAAATGGTCCAGTAAGCTATTCAGTTCAAGGGCAATTGGGGATGGGCATCAAATACAAGGCATAGCCAGCGATACCCACACCTCTTAAACGATGAGAGAAATGTAGCCACAGCTACTCACTTCTTGCATGCAACCCATGTCAGAACCACATGTAATGTTCGCCTTCCCTAACCTTCAATGCCATCGACACAACCTGTAATCAATCATCAACTGCACCCCCCCCCCCCTCCCCCGAGACGTCCCTATCAATTTATGTCTTCCCATTCATAATCAAGCAAGTTAAAAGGAAACTTGCCTCCCAGTGACCAAGAAGGGGCAACGCGATTAATGTCATTCTGTTAAAGAATAGAAAGTTCACAACATAACATTTTTTCATACATGCTGTATGTGCCCTTCGTGAACTACAAATCTTTACTCTTCTTTCATGTCCTGTGGATTCGGCTGGGTTGACAGCAGGTAGCTCAGATTCCTGCCTTGACTGCTGACATGTTCTTAGAACATAGAACATAGAACGATACAGCGCAGTACAGGCCCTTCGGCCCTCGATGTTGCACCGACATGGAAAAAAACTAAAGGCCATCTAACCTACACTATGCCCTTATCATCCATATGCTTATCCAATAAATTTTTAAATGCCCTCAATGTTGTCGAGTTCACTACTGTTGCAGGTAGGGCATTCCACGGCCTCACCACTCTTTGTGTAAAAAACCCACCTCTGACCTCTGTCCTATATCTATTACCCCTCAATTTAAGGCTATGTCCCCTCGTGCTAGCCACCTCCATCCGCGGGAGAAGGCTCTCGCTGTCCACCCTATCTAACCCTCTGATCATTTTGTATGCCTCTATTAAGTCACCTCTTAACCTTCTTCTCTCTAACGAAAACAACCTCAAGTCCATCAGCCTTTCCTCATAAAATTTTCCCTCCATACCAGGCAACATCCTGGTAAATCTCCTCTGCACCCGTTCCAAGGCTTCCATGTCCTTCCTATAATGAGGCGACCAGAACTGTACGCAATACTCCAAATGCGGCCGTACTAGAGTTTTCTACAACTGCAACATGACCTCATGGCTCCGGAACTTAATCCCTCTACCAATAAAGGCCAACACACCATAGGCCTTCTTCACAACCCTATCAACCTGGGTGGCAACTTTCAGAGATCTATGTACATGGACACCGAGATCCCTCTGCTCATCCACACTACCAAGAATTTTACCATTAGCCAAATATTCCGCATTCCTGTTATTCTTTCCAAAGTGCATCACCTCACACTTCTCCACATTAAACTCCATTTGCCACCTCTCAGCCCAGCTCTGCAGCTTATCTATGTCCCTCTGTAACCTGCAACATCCTTCCGCACTGTCTACAACTCCACCGACTTTAGTGTCGTCTGCAAATTTACTCACCCATCCTTCTGTGCCCTCCTCTAGGTCATTTATAAAAATGACAAACAGCAACGGCCCCAGAACAGATCCTTGTGGTACGCCACTCGTAACTGAACTCCATTCTGAACATTTCCCATCAACTACCACTCTCTGTCTTCTTTCAACTAGCAAATTTCTGATCCACATCTCTAAATCACCCTCAATCCCCAGCCTCCGTATTTTCTGCAATAGCCGACCGTGGGGAACCTTATCAAAAGCTTTACTGAAATCCATATACACCACATCAACTTCTCTACCCTTGTCTACCTGTTCAGTCACCTTCTCAAAGAACTCGATAAGGTTTGTGAGGCATGACCTACCCTTCACAAAACCATGCTGACTATCCCTAATCATATTATTCCTATCTAGATGATTATAAATCATATCTTTTATAATCCTCTCCAAGACCTTACCCACCACAGACGTTAGGCTCACCGGCCTATAGTTACCGGGGTTATCTCTACTCCCCTTCTTGAACAAAGGGACCACATTTGCTATCCTCCAGTCCTCTGGCACTATTCCTGTAGCCAATGATGACCTAAAAATCAAAGCCAAAGGCTCAGCAATCTCTTCCCTGGCTTCCCAGAGAATCCTAGGATAAATCCCATCCGGCCCCGGGGACTTATCTATTTTCACCTTGTCCAGAATTGCCAACACTTCTTCCCTACGCACCTCAATGCCATCTATTCTAATAGCCTGGGTCTCAGCATTCTCCTCCACAATATTATCTTTTTCTTGAGTGAATACTGACGAAAAGTATTCATTTAGTATCTCGCTTATCTCCTCAGCCTCCACACACAACTTCCCACCACTGTCCTTGACTGGCCCTACTCTTACCCTAGTCATTCTTTTATTCCTGACATACCTATAGAAAGCTTTTGGGTTTTCCTTGATCCTACCTGCCAAAGACTTCTCATGTCCCCTCCTTGCTCGTCTCAGCTCTCTCTTTAGATCCTTCCTCGCTTCCTTGTAACTATCAAGCGCCCCAACTGAAACTTCATGCCTCATCTTCACATAGGCCTCCTTCTTCCTCTTAACAAGAGATTCCACTTCTTTGGTAAACCACGGTTCCCTCGCTCGACCCCTTCCTCCCTGCCTGACTGGTACGTACTTATCAAGAACATGCAATAGCTGTTCCTTGAACAAGCTCCACATATCCAGTGTGCCCAACCCTTGCAGCCTACGTCTCCAACCAACACATCCTAAGTCATGTCTAATGGCATCATAATTGCCCTTCCCCCAGCTATAACTCTTGCCCTGCGGGGTATACTTATCCCTTTCCATCACTAACGTAAAGGTCACCGAATTGTGGTCACTGTTTCCAAAGTGCTCACCTACCTCCAGATCTAACACCTGGCCTGGTTCATTACCCAAAACCAAATCCAATGTGGCCTCGCCTCTTGTTGGCCTGTCAACATATTGTGTCAGGAAACCCTCCTGCACACATTGTACAAAGAATGATCCATCTAATGTACTCGAACTATATATTTTCCAGTCAATATTTGGAAAGTTAAAGTCTCCCATAACAACTACCCTGTTACTTTCGCTCTTTTCCAGAATCATCTTCGCCATCCTTTCCTCTACATCCCTAGAACTATTAGGTGGCCTATAGAAAACTCCCAACAGGGTGACCTCTCCTTTCCTGTTTCTAACCTCAGCCCATACTACCTCAGAAGAAGAGTCCCCATCTAGCATCCTTTCCGCCACCGTAATACTGTCCTTGACTAGCAGCGCCACACCTCCCCCTCTTTTGCCCCCTTCTCTGAGCTTACTAAAACACCTAAACCCGAGAACCTGCAACAACCATTCCTGTCCCTGCTCTATCCATGTCTCTGAAATGGCCACAACATCGAAGTCCCAGGTACCAACCCATGCTGCCAGTTCCCCTACCTTATTTCGTATACTCCTGGCATTGAAGTAGACACACTTCAAACCACCTACCTGAACACTGGCACCCTCCTGCGAAGTCAAATCTGTGCTCCTGACCTCTATACTCTCAATCTCCCGTACCCCAAAACTACAATCCAGGTTCCCATGCCCCTGCTGAATTAGTTTAAACCCCCCCAAAGAGCACTAACAAATCTCCCCCCAGGATATTGGTGCCCCTCAGGTTCAGATGTAGACCATCCTGTCTATAGAGGTCCCACCTTCCCCAGAAAGAGCCCCAGTTATCCAGAAATCTGAATCCCTCCCGCCTGCACCATCCCTGTAGCCACGTGTTTAATTGCTCTCTCTCCCTATTCCTCATCTCACTATCACGTGGCACGGGCAACAACCCAGAGATAACAACTCTGTTTGTTCTCGCTCTGAGCTTCCATCCTAGCTCCCTAGCTCTTGGTCAATGATTTCTGGGTATTGCCAAAGACTGCTCCACCTGCACCTGCGCACGGGCAAATGGCTCTGTCGGGAGACAGGGCAACATGTCGGGTACGAAGCAGGGTGGGGAAGCAATGGGTGAGAAGTGGAAAGACTTTGAGTGAAGTCCCCACTTCCCTTTTCGCTTTCATCACTGTCATGGGCCAGGACACTTCGCTCTGATGAAGAACATTTTGCTACAGGTCAGTGCAACGCTCTAAGGCCAAGGCTAGGGTATTCATCATCTTATTTAAGGTGGTCATGATCAAAGGTTAGATGGGCTAGTGGGTGCTTATGGATGAAGGCTCTTGCAGGGGTACCTTCCTCCGGGCCCTGGCCATGGAGGCACTTCCCTCCCAACTGAATAAATACTCAACAAGCCCAGTGGTGATAGCAACACTCTGGTCATGGAGCCAACTGCGACTGCTCTTCAAGCTAACCAAAATGTCTGTTAAGGACCCCATCTGCAATAGCCACAGATTCTCGCCCGCGACAATGGACACCACCTTCAAAAGTTGGAGACAGGACAGAGGGACGCTGACAGTTAGGGACATGTACACAGACAACAGACTGACAACACATGAGAAACTAACAGAGAAATTCCAGCTGACAGGAAGGAAGGAACTAAGATACATGGAGGTCAAAAACTTCTTACGTAGGGAAACAAGGACATACCCACGACCACGCCAACAGTCGTTGTTAGAGGACCTACTGCACGTGGACATCTTGGGGAAGGGTAACTGTGGCGACATGTATGGGTGCCTACTGGGCAGGGCTAACACACAACTGGATGAGACAAAAAAAAATGGGAGGAGGACTTGGGGTTTGAAATAGGGTAGGGACTCTGGAGTGAAGCACTGCATAGGGTCAACTCTACCTCCACCTGCACAAGGCTAAGCCTAATGCTTAGTGGTACACAGAGCTCACTTAACTAGAACCAGAATGAGCAGGTTCTTCCCGGAGGTTGAGGACAAATGCGAATGATGCCAAGGAGGCCTGGCCAATCACGCCCACATGTTCTGGTCTTGCCCCAGACATGTTGGGTTCTGGACAGGGTTCTTTGAGGTAATGTCCAAGATGGGGGAGATGAGGGTGGAGCCACGCCCAAAAGTGGCAGGCTTCAGTGTACCAGAACAGCCAGATCGCTTCTTGGGTAGGAGGGCCTCGCCCTTGCCTTTGCCTCCCTAATCGCCCGCCAGAGAATCCTGCTCGGCTGGCGATCAGCAGCACTATCCAAAGCTGCAGACTGGCTGTCCGACCTGTCGGAATTTCTCCAGATGGCGAAAATCAAATTTGCCACCCAAGTGCCGGAAGAAGGCTTCCACAAGACATGAGATCCATTCACTCAGTTGTTCCATGACCTGTTTGCAGCCAACAGCCAGAAAACCAGAGGGAGTTGAAAGCCACAACACAATAATTTATGACAATTAAAGGGGTAGTGGGAGGGGGAGGAGGGAACAATTAAACATAGAACCCAACCAAGATCAGGCAAACAACCAACAAAGTCGCCACTCCAATTACACAATAACAGAAAACAGGAACTGAAGGGATAAAAGAGCACGCCAGATTACCAGAAAGGTTAGGGAGGTCGAGGAGAAAGTGGGGGGAGAAGAGTGGAGGACCAAGTCGGGAACAAACACCCACTGGAGAATGCTAAACAAGAAGCCACAACCGATGTAAATAGCAAAATACAATTGATGTCTATACAATTTTTCCTTTTCTTTTTGCTCTTTACTGTTTTATTGTTTTACTTTGTAGTAGTATTAGTTTATTATTTCACTCTGTACATTATCTTTCAATGTATGTTCACAATTGCCTTTGTCTTGTACAGCTTAAAAATCCTCGATAAAAACACTTTTTTTTAAAGAAAGGTTACATGGAGTCATTTGATTACCACATTTGATTTTCCAAGGAGTTAGTCACTCTGTCCATGCAAGAAAACATCTGTCAATGCCCTTCGACATCATTGACTCATGGGCCAGGTAGGCTTCTTCATTCAGTCTGTAGGCATGGTCTCATTACATCACCCTTTATGGTGCTGCGGCTCAATGATTCTCCTGTTTGTGCCCCCGCCGCACCGCGGGATACATCATCTGTGCCCGGCTGAGCAGACATGCACATTCTGATGTGAACTTTCCACTACTGTACCTGCTACCACCATCTGCCTTTGCTCACTTGTGAAATGTGAGTCAACGGGTTTGAAACCCAACTGTCTGTGTTATTCATCCCACTGTGTTATTGATTCCACTGGAATGCAAGTATGTTGCACTGGTGCATGGTCTGCGTGAGTCCTCTGAATTAGCTCATCACCTGTGATCTTGGCTGACTGCTGCTGAGTGAAACAGTTATTACTGGGAAATCGTTAAAGGATCAGGACTGGTTCGCTCCCTCTCCTTTGTGTTTTGCACTTGCTTCTCCGGCGTCAGGAAGATAAGAACAGAATTATGAGTGACTGTAATGAGTTGTGTTCACTAGACGGATGCAATGCATTTGGTGAGGGTGACTACCAGGTCGAGGCATCAAATTGCATGAGAATCAGAGTGAATGTCAGTGGTGGATAGATAGATGAGGATGTGAGGAAGTGCAGTGTATGAGAATGAGGAGAGCATTTTATGGTACGTATCTTGGCCCGATCACACATGTGCTGTGTGCCATTTCAATGGGTTTTGCAGGGAAGCGTATCTCTGCCTGAAATAAAAATAGAAGATGCTGGAAAGACTCGGCAGATCTGGCAGTATCTGTGAAGGTAGAAACAGAGTTAATGTTTCAAGTCCGTATGACTTCTTCAGAGCATCTCTCCCTGGCTCCTCTCACATGCCACAAGTACGTCCATGGTGACATTATTGAAGTGGTTTGTAGTCTCCAGGGGTCCTGAATTCATTGTCACACTCTTGTTTCTCCTGGTTGCAAAGCAAAACCCCTCCAAAATCCAACTTTGTATGGCCGTTTAAATACTAGAGTTGAAAAGTTTGCCGCCATGCAGATCCTCATTACACCAGCTGCACAAAAGTCACCATATGCAGGAGAAAATGGTAACAAGATGGCTGCTTTAAAATGTTTTTGTTGGGTAGCTGAACGTACTTCTGGGTTTCCTGTAGATTACCAGAGCTCATGCTCTCTTCCCTCAACTTCCAATGTGCTTCCGAGTTACTATCAGAGCCAAAGATTGTAAAGTCTGGTTCATTTCTTCCCTGCACCCTCTCCCCTACCTCCCCGCCTCCACATGCAACCCCACTCCCACGCACCTACCACCCTCCCCATCCAGTAACAATATTCTTCATATCCCAAAACAATTTTTCATTTTCTAGGTAACACTGACGCATTATACTTGTTTTTTGCAATAATCATCTTTTATTTGATAACACAAACATTTTTTAAATATAAATTTAGAGTACCCAATTCATCTTTCCAATTAAGGGGCAATTTAGCATGTTCAATCCACCTACCTTGCACATCTTTGGGTTGTGGGGGCGAAACCCACGCAAACACGGGGAGAATGTGCAAACTTCACACGGACCTCAACGCCGTGAGAGTGCAGTGCTGTCACCGTGCTGCCGTTGAAAACACAATTATGATATAATACATGCATGGAAATGAAGATTGAAGTTACACAGACTTGAGGGACATAACTCGGCCAACCACCAATTCCTCCCTACACATATTGTTTGACAAATTTTGTAACAGAAACGTGAGTCAAAAATACTTCAAATTCTTTTTACAGATAAGCGGAGTTTACCGATGATGTCAGCCCAACCTTTTTTGAAGGGTGGACTATCTCCAAGTCAGAGACCCCAAGCCGACCTCAGACAGCAGTCAATGCTGAATATGCAGTCCAGCACACAGTACAGGAGCAGCAATGTAAGCAACTACTGTAATTATAGCTTCACTGTAGTGTTATATCTTCTGCAATTATACCAAATGGTGTAAAATTCAAAAATAAAAAGAGAAAATGCTGGAAATACCCAGCAGATCTGACAGCATCCATAGGAAGAGGAAGAGAGTTAATGTTTCATGTCAATTGTCATTGTTAACTCTCTTTCTCTCTCCACAGATGCAGTCAGTCCTGCTGAGTATTTCTAGCATTTCGTCTTTATATTTCAGGCACCATTTGCAAGAATTCACTCTTGAATATGTAATTTATAATGGACACTCCAAAAGTCATCCATAAATACTGAACCAGTAATGCTTAAAATTCAAAGATACTTCTTATGAAAAATATAAAGAAAGCAACCTATTCGTCTTTTTAATTTAGTGACTTACTCTGCTGCCATTTGAACTAGTGTCTTCAGTGGAATTTTACTCTTCATCAGGGAAAGATTGGTTTAACAAAGGAGGCACCACAGATCATCCTTAATAGGGCAGCAGATTAGGAGGTTGTCTCCTGGAAGGTTATACCAAGAGGAGGGGGGCACCTTGAAGTCATGTGTGAGCTCAGGATCCCCATATGGTCCTGACATCAGGGTTTCAATGTCTATCATGAATACAGCCCAACATTTAATTTTGATCAACTTTTATGGATGAGATCCCTTGGGGTTGATGAGGTGGGAGAATGAGGGGGGTGCTGCAGGGGACATCTGGAGGCTTGAGATGGGAGCTGAATAGGAGACTGGGGTTGATGGGGGTACTGGGGTAATGAAGGGGGCTGAGAAGCGGCCAGTATTTATTGTTCATCTCATATGCCCTTGAGAAGGTGGTAGTTAGCCGTTTTTTTTTTTTTTTGAAACCTTGCAGCTCCTGTGGTGAGGTTCACTAAGTGCTGTTAGGAATGGATTTCAGGATTTTGACCCAGTGACAGTGAGGGAACGGTGATGTCAGGAATTTTGGCTTGGATGGGAACTTCCAAGTGTTGGTGTTCCCATGTATCTGCTGCCCTTGCCCTTCTAGGTGGTAGAGATCGCGGGAGAGATTCTCCGTGCCGCCGCACCTGGTTTCTGGTGCGGCGAGCCCCCGCTGGCATCAGGATTCTCCGTCCCGGCAGCCAGCCAATGGAGTTTCCCATCGTGGGCACCCCCACACCATCGGGAAATCCGCGGGCGTGAGTGCGCTGCCGGCGAAGCGGAGGATCCCACCAACAGAGATTCCAGCCCGGCAAGTTTGGAAGTTACTGCCGAAGGAGCCTTCTTGAGTTGCTGCAGTACATCTTGTAGATGGTACACACTGCTGCCAGTGTGTGGTGGAGGCAATACATGGTCAAGGTGATAGACGGGGTGTCAATCAAATAAATTGTTGTGGAGCAGAATGATGGCTGACTGCCATCAAAAAGCAAAGAAAAAGGAGAAAAACAAGAGAGTACAACCAAAACCAGCAAAGAGAAAGAAAATAAAACAAGGTTACAGTCTGAAATTGTTGAATTCAGTTTTGAGTCCAGACAGCTGTAAAGTGTCTAATAAAAAGAGGAAGTACAAAACAGAAAATGTTGGAAATATTCAGCAGGCCAACAGTTCAATGACAGAGTTCAATACAATGGGGATGAACTCTGAATTCATTTGATTAAATTATATATTTTGAAACCATTATTTGTTAACTTGCGACAGCCAGAATTACTTTGCTTTCCCTGATGTTTTGATTTGCTCTCATTATTCTAGCTTTTGTGTTTTTTAGATGCAAAGAGGGAAGAAAATTTGTGACAGTCATGCAGTTCAAGGTAACACCACAGAAGCCGTTTTACAAGATAGTAAAGCATTTTGCCTCTCACCTTCAGTAAACAGGAAATAAAACACAGTTATCTGTACTTGCCCTTGGCCCTGGATCATCAGCTTTCATTTTTTAGCTCATTTCTCACTCCCATTTTGGTCCCTACCATATAGAACCATAGAACTGCTACAGTACAGAAGGAGGCCATTCAGCCCATCAAATCTGCACCGGCCCTCTGAAAGAGTATCCTACCTAGGCCCACTCCCCCACCCTATCTCCGTAACCATACCTAACCTGTACCTTGGACACAATGGGGCAATTTTATCCTGGATAATCCACTTAACCTGCACATCTTTGGACTGTGGGAGGAAACCGGAGCATCCGGAGGAAACTCACGCAGACATGGAGAGAAACTGAATACTGTCTGTATTCAACGATCTAATAGTTTGCTCCAGAATAGCTTTCTATTGTCTACCAAGCCAAATGGTTTCAGGCATTGTAACAATTTGATGTGACCCTCTATAGACCATCTATGAAAAATATGCAGAACATGGGTAACCCTGACCAGACCTTCCCCCTCCTCTGTAAGATGTGGTGAAATACATTTGTTACAAAGTAAAATTTCTATATTTTTACGATAAACATTATACTTTGTACGGTCTACTATGCATGATGGCACTTTATAAAATGGAGTAACTACAATAATTAGTTTGCTATATTACCATAATTGGCAATGAAATAACCTATTTGCAAAGGTAATTAATTGAGCATTAGCTCTCTATTTAGAGTCTGCCATCTTAATGGTTGTGATACAATTGTATGCAATTTGGTTTATTTTGTCCAGTTTTGACCACAAACAGAAAAGATTACTAATGTGCAACCCTCCCAAAAGAATAGGCTCAAGACCAGCATGCTGAAAGATATCTTAATATTCCACAGCTGTACAATGTGTAATGAAGGGAAATACAGAAGAATGTGACAGAACCATTCCATTTATCCAGATGTTTTTGTTTGTCCTCAGGCCCAGCTGTTGACAGAACTGTCAAACCATTCACAACTGTAAAAGTCCCTGTCCAAGCTTCAGGTATTTGAGTAATTTGTTACCATTAGAATATAAAATTTCAAAGAAAAGATATGGGGCGAAATTCTCCAACCCCACGCAGGGTCGGAGAATCGCCCGGGGGCGCCGATATTCCCGCTCCCGCCATGTTCAAAATTCTCCCACCCGCCATAAAACGGCGTTCTTCAAATCCCGCCACCCGCCTCGGAGAACGACTGGCGCTGGCGGGATCCCATTGTTTTTTAAGGCTTAATTATTCTCCGGCCCGGACGGGCCGAAGACCCGCCGACGTGGCCACGGGTCACGTCGGCGAAAATCAAAGTTGGTTTATAACGGCGTCAACCATTGATGATGGTTGACGCCGTTCAGTTACCTGCATCGAGTGCCCCGCGGGGGGGGGGGGGGGGGTTGTGAAGAGAGAGTGAAATCACTTACATCGCGTGCCGGGGGGTGGGGGGTAGGGGGGTTAGGAGGGGTAGGGGTGGTAGGGGTAGGGGGGGGTAGGGGTAGGGGGGTAGGGGTGGGGGGGGGTTGTTGGGGGTGGGGGGGGTTGGGAAGAGAGAGAGATAAATCACTTACATCGAGTGCCTGGGGGGGGGGGGGGGTGTTGGGAAGAGAGAGAGATAAATCACTTACCTCGAGTGCCAGTGGGTTGGCGGGGAGGGTTTGTGAAGAGAGAGAGTGAAATCACTTACATCGCGTGCCGGGGGGTCGGGGTAGGGGTGGGTGGTAGGGGCAGGGGTGGGGGGGTAGGGGTGGGGAGTAGGGGTAGGGGGTAGGGGTGGTGGGGTAAGGGTGGGGGTTAGGGGTGGGGGGGTAACTCAAGGTTCTGCAAGATGGCATAATTAAGTTCAATCATTTGGAGTAATAAATAATGAGGATCACCAAGAGTGCAGCAAATGTTTTTCTCTCTCTCTCTCAGATAGGCACGCATCACAATATACTCGCCATTAAAAAAAAAACAAAGCATTCACATCTATTCCAGCTGTGTTGGTTGTGGACTCTGCCACCCCTACCCCCTACCCCCCACCCCCCCACCCCCCACCCCACCAACCCCTACCCCCCCCACCACCCCTACCCCCTACCACCCCTACCCCCCACCACCCCTACCCCCCATACCACCCCTACCCCCCACCACCCCCACCACCCCCCCACCCCCCTACCACCCCCCCCACCCCTACCACCCCCCACCCCCCTACCACCCCCCTACCACCCCCCACCCCCCTATCACCCACCCCCCCACCAACCCCCCTACCACCCCTCACCTCCCTATCACCCCCCCCCCTACCATCCCCCCCCCCAACGCCGGGCGGCGTTGATGATGTCCCCGACGTCAACCGACACGCCACTTCCGCAGCGGGTGAAACTGACGCGTACAGCGTCACTCCGCTGCTGGCCCTTTCGGGACGGGAGATTTAGGACTTATAAGCGGGCCCCGACGCCGGAGTCACCAGCGCCGTTTTTGCCCGCCGGTCAAGGGCGTCACGATGGACTTTGGTGAATTTTGCCCATGGATTGTAGTTTCTACTGTGGTATTTAACATCAACTTTCATCATGAAAGAAATACCACGGGGGAAAAACTTCTAGTAGTGCCTCGCTGACTTAATCCAATCCCCTGGGAGCAAACAACACCATGGGCCACTAACTGCATAACCCACATGTTACCATTGAAGAATACCACAAAGGTAGTGGATTTCCACCCAATGTATAAACCAGCCCCCATTCTAGACATGGAGATAAATAGATGAATGCGCTCCCCTTGCATGTACCACCTCCTGCCATGCCAAGCCTTGACACAGGACTGAGTTTGCGGGGACAAGCCTGGGGCATTCCTGGACTATCCTGCAAATTCTTTACAGATAGATGCTGCAATCCTGAAAATTGCTCCTTATAATTGAAACATCAGCGTGAAGTGAAGGCACTTCAAGCTGACAATATACTTGTGGTGTAAATGATGAGCCATGTCTGTATAGGAGGGGGTTGACAGGTCAGTAGAGCTCTCCCCATGGCTGAAAAGTGGTATACTGCAAATACTGAATATATGAGTCTAGGACACAGAAAAGCCAGAAACTTGCCACATGTCAGTGAGATGTAAAATGACAATGCTCAGAACTGAAAAATAACTGCCAGACAAACATTTTTACAGAAGAATGGAGAGGACAGGAGAAAATATATATATTTTTTTAAAAGCTCATTGGAGACCTGGGGCGAAATTCTCAAACCCCCCGCAGGTCAGCGAGGCCCCTGCGGCGATTCTCCGGCCCGCGACGGGCCGAAGTCCCGCCGCTGAGAGGCCTCTCCCACCGCCGTGGTTTGAACCATCTCTGGTGGCGGCGGGATCGGCGGCGCGAGCGGGCCCCCGGGGTCCTGGGGGGGGCACGGGGCGATCGGCCCCCGGGGGGTGCCCCCACGGTGGCCAGGCCCGCGATCGGGGCCCACCGATCGGCCGGCGGGCCAGTGCCGTGGGGCACTCTTTTTCTTCTGCCATGGCCTCCACCATGGCAGAGGCGGAAGAGAATCCCCCAGTGCCACTGACATCACTACCGCCGCATGCAGAAACCGGCGAAGGCCTTTCGGCCAGCCCCGGCGCCGGGTGCCGGGCGTCAAAGGCCGCTAGCGCCGGTTCTGGCGCCAGTCGGCGTGGCGTCAACCACTCCAGCGCGGGTCTAGCCCCCAACGATGTGGCGAATTCTGCACCTTTGGGGAGGCCCGATGCCGGAGTGGTTGGCGCCACTCCGCTGCACCGGGACCCCCCGCCCCGCCGGGTAGGGGAGAATCCCGCCCCAGGGGTGTAATGACTGGAAATGCTGTAAAATCTCAGCCCAGCATCTGGGGAGAGCAAAACAGAGTTTAACAACCTTTCTTCTTGCAGAGGTGGAGGAATGATGGGCACAATCCCAGCAGTGGGCGGAGTGGGGGGGGGGGGGGGGGGGTTGCTGCTGCTGGCGTGTCTGGGTACATGGGAGGCCTAGCTGTTCTTAATAACATGGACTAATTTAAGTAAAGTTTTTGGGGTAGTGGTGTAGGGGTGTGTTAACATCAAGGTCAGCATTCCAGATCGATGACCTTTCACCAGTCCCCTCATGGAGTCGTTAATCTTGTGCAGTTGTCAAATTGGCAGTTCTCTTTGAAGGTCATTACCAAATATTTTCAAAGAAAAATATCCATGCTTAATGTCTAAATTAACAAAGAGTAGTAACGATAACCTCTGCCAAAGAGTTATTTATTCATAGATATTCAAATAATTAATTTTTCAGCTGTTATGCTAATAAGTGTAAGTCAACAATCTGATTGTACCTGATACTAATTCTTGCTTCTAATTTATCAGAACTAAATCCAATCCTTGATTACAAGGTAAGAACATTATTATATAAATCCAAGGAAATATATGCTTTATTTGTCATTTATACTGCCTTGTATTTTTTACTTGTATACAGTATTTGGAGTATTTTTTCAATTCTGTCCATGTTGGAAAATTGCTGTCTATAATTTGCCATCTTTTATGGATGAATTTCCCAGTTTCAGCGACTCATGGTGAGGATCCTTGTCTCTAGCTCAAACTCAGTCCTTTTAACTTTCCTTTTGGCTGTCTTCAATAGTTAGTTGGCTTGTTGATCTATCGAGCTTCTAAAAAGATGTAGCAAAGGGTTGAAACATAAAACAAGCCAGTTGGATCATCATTTCTTTATGATCCAGATCCCGAGATCAAATGTCACTGCCTGTCATTTTAGCAGCGCTTGTACAACCTAAATGTTAACTGTCTGCTATTTTACTGTGATCTGTCATTCTCATTGGTTTCTTAATTTTCAGATTGAACTGATCATGATTTACTGTGATGCTAATAGGGGTAAGAATCTGTCACTGGGTTTTTTTTTTAAATTGTAGGGATTCAACAGAGGAGCTTAGAGAAGGTTCTTCCACTTATAGGGATGCCCAAAATGAGAGGACATAAATATAAGGGCCGGAATTCTCCGGCCTTTAGGATTCTCTCTTCCTGCCGGCAGTGCACTCCCGCCCATGAGTTTCCCAGCGGCGTGGGGTGACTTCAATGAGAAATCCCATTGACAGGCGATGGGGTTGGAGAATCCTGCCGCCAGCAAACGCCACACCAACATTGTCGGCAAATGACACCCTCCGACTGCACACAATGTGGTCCTTAATGGGCCTTACTCTTTCCCGAGTTATCCTTTTACTCTTAGTATATTTGGAAAACAACGTAGGATTTTCCTTTATTTTGTTTTAGCGCAGCGTGGTAGCATATTCGTTAGCACTGTGGATTCACAGCGCCAGGCTCCCAGGTTCGATTCCCTGCTGGGGCACTGTCTATGCACAGTCTGAACATTCTCCCCGTGTCTGCGTGGGTTTCCTCCCGGTGCTCCGGTTTCCTCCCACAGTCCAAAGATGTGCAGGTTAGGTAAATTAGCCATGATAAATTGCCCTTAGTGTCCAAACAAAATGTTAGGAGGGATTATTGGGTGAGGGGGATAGGGTGGAAGTGAGGGCTTAAGTGGGTCGGTGCAGACTCGATGGGCCGAATGGCCTCCTTCTGCACTGTATGTTCTATCTGCCAATATTCTTTCATAGCCCCTTCTTGCTCTCTTACTTCCCTTTTTACATTTCCTCTTGCACATTGTTACGTCACTCTGGGATAGTTTACGGTCAGTTCCAGCCCCACAAACCTCAGATTCCCAACATAAGTGAATTAACCACTAATTTGTGTATTTTACTGAGATCTTTAACCCTTGATGGCTCTAATATGTTACAATGGGCTCCGACACCGAAATCGGGGCCAGCGGTGGTTTGACGCCGGTCAGCCATGCTCTGCCCCCTCGGAAAAGGCGCCAACGCGTTGCGCGGCGCACGCCCTTGCAACGGCATTGGTGCATCATCGGCCAGCCCTGCCGCAATGCTCCGCACATGATGGGCTGCATCCCCGACGGCGCGGGACACATGTGGTCTCAGTCATGCGGGAACCTGGTGTGCCGGCGGCAGACTGTGTCCAGCACCGCCACACTCGGCTGGGATCCATGCTGCTGGTCGGTGCCGGGGGGGGGGGCTTTCGTGAGGGCCGGGGGGACTGATGGGGGGTGGCCAGGGATTGGCTAGGGGATGGGCTGTCAGGTTACAGATGGCAGGTTGAGTCTGCGCATGGCCGGCACCATGTTGCATGGCTCGACCGCTGCAGGTCGTCAGCCATGCGCATACCAGGACCCAGCCATTCTCTGGCCGATTGTGGCACGGGGGTGGGTGGGAGTTTCACCCGGTGCCGGTGCTAGCCCCTCATCTGTCCTGGAATCGGTAAGGGGTCGGCGCTGATTTTTTTTGCTTGTAAAAGACCACACAAGCTCCGCTGGCACCGGTACTTAGACGCTGATTCGGAGAATCCAGCCCCAGATCTTTAAGTAAAACATTAAAAAACTGTTTTTGTATAACAAGAGTAAAAGATAAGCATTTGGTGGGAGTAATGGTTCAATGATCTACTCAGCTCAAGGATTAGACAAGGAGTCACAAAAGGATCCTTACAACATTCTATACATCTCTAGAGCTTCTGCTGTTTTCAGCCCTCCAAATCTGCCATAAGCCTCCCTTTTTCTCTTCATCTAATACAGTATGTCTCCCAATATCGAGGGTTCACTGGATTTGTTGGTCCTACTCTTTTTCTGAATTGGAACATGTCTCCGTACTTCCCCTATTTCCTTTTTGAATGTATCCCACCGTTCGGTCACAGATTTACCTAAAAGTGGCTGCTCCCAGTGCACTTATTCAAATTGGCCTTCCCCAGTTTAGAACTTCAATTTCAGGCCCACCCTTGTCCTTTTCCAAAACAATCTTGAATTTAATAGAGTTATGATCGCTGTCTGTAAAATGTTCTCCCACTAATACTTCAATCACATGCTCGGTTTTGTTGCGTAGAATTAAGTTGAGGTCCCCCTTGTCTTGTTATGCTCTTGGCGTAGCATAAGCTGCTTCCTTGATGTTCACTCTGACAAAGGAAGATTCAGACGTGGAGATAACTTCAACACGTTTATTAAACTATTTACAATTCTCCTATTCGGATTCACCACTACTGTTAATCCTTCTATAGCTACTCAGACTGACGAACCAGTCTGCTGCAATCCATGTGGTGGGTGTGATGTTGAATCAACCCTGTGTCTATACTCACTGAGTGTCTCCACTGGAAAGAGGAAGACCATGTGTGTTGTGCCCTTTATATATGGGTTGTTGTAATGCCCCCTTGTGGTAGTGTCACCTCTGTGTGTATCGTGAATGCCCATTGGTCGTGTCCTATCTTACTGACGTATTGGTTGAGTGTTTGTGTGTCATGTCTCTGGTGCTCCCTCTAGTGTCTAGCTAGTATACATGTACTTACATTTACCCCTTGTGTATCTACAGTGATGCATATCACCACTCTCCTCTCTTGTAGGATCTTCTACATACTGGCTGAAAAAGCTCTTCTGAACATTTTCAAAATTCTCCTTCGTTTGAACCTTTCACACCACGACTGTTCCAGTTAATGTTGGGGAAATTGAAATCTCCCACTATCACTACCCTATTACTTTTACACTTCCTCCATGTTTTGTTTCCTATGATCTTCAGTTGTTCCCAATTTTACAAATAGTCTAATTTTATAAATGCCTGTTATGATTTGTTCTTCCACTCTTTTGCCATCTATTCCTTTTTCTATTACTCTTATCTCCAGATGCCTGGCTTTTCCTGGCCAATCCAATGAGGCTTTCCCACTTCATGGATATAGGGACTGATAAATGGATCGATCTTTCATTACTTACAATATTCCAGAAGGAATCCAATCTTCAGCCTTATACTTTTGCTTTCACTGTGCTTCTAGTTTAATTATGTATCTTTAAGGATTGTTGCACAAGTTATAAACAAGGTTGAAATGAACAAGCTCTCCTGGACAAGAAGCACTGGGTTTGAGGACATGAATGTAAAATTCAAAAGTTTCAAGCAAAATTATAGATTAGAGAAATACATTTTTTCTCAACAAAATAGATATATAGACATGCCAGAGAAGGGTGTCAGTTTTTAGTTTAAGAAGAAGCTGGATGACGATTGTTGAGAAGCAAGATTGAGACTTATGGGGTTAGATTCTATGACGCCCAGCCGGGTCGGAGAATCGCCGGGGGCCGGCGTGAATCCCGCCCCCACCGGCCGCCGAATTCTCCGGCACCGGATATTCGGCGTGGGGAGGAATCGCGCCGCGACGGTCAGTGGGCCCCACCCCCTGCGATGGGCCGAAGTCCCGCTGCAGTAATGCCGGTCCCGCTGGCGTGAATCAAACCACCTCCCTTACCGGCGGGACTGGCGGCGCGGGCGGGCTGCGGGGTCCTGGGGGGGACGCGGGGCGATCTGGCCCCGGGAAAATCCCCATGGTGGCCTGGCCCGCGATCGGGGGCCCCGATTGCGGGCCAGGCCACCGTGGGGGCACCCCCCGGGGTTCGATCGCCCCCCGCCCCCCCCTCCAGGACTCCGGGGGCCTGTAGCGCCGCTGAGCCCGCCGTTCCAGAGGTGGTTTAAACATCGGCGGCGGGAGAGGCCTCCCAGCGGCGGGACTTCAGCCCATCCGGGCCGGAGAATCGCCGCAGGGGCTCTCCGATCGGTGGGGCGAGATTCCTGCCCCCGCCACTTCCCGGGTGGCGGAGAATCTCTGCCACGGCGGGGTCGGGATTTTAGGTGCCCCCAAGCGATTCTCCGACCCTGCTGGGGGTCGGAGAATTTCGCCCCAGGTGTGTTTAAATTCGTGAAAACGGCCGTAAAGGCCTGGGAAATCGGCCCATCGGATAGGGAAGAATCGCTGCTCGCCGTAAAGCAGCGATTCGTGTCGTGGGGCGGCCGTGGGGGGGAGAGAATAGTGGGAGGTCGGGAAAAATGTCGGGAAGGCCCTCCCGCTATTCTCCGACCCGTCTAGGGGGGCGGTGAATCACACCCTTAATCCCGATGCCGGAGCGAAAACCGGAGTGTTTCACTCCGACGTCGGAGGCTGCTCCCAGCCCCCTATTCTCCCACCCCCCGGGGCTAGGAACGGCACCACGTCATTTACGCGGGCCGGGCCTTGGCGCCGCGTAAAAGCGGTGCCGCATAAATGACGTCACCCGCTCATGCACGGTTGCCGTCCTCCCCGCGGCTGCCCCGCAAGATGTCGGATGGATCTTGCGGGGCGGCGGAGCAAAGGAGGTCCTCCTTCAGAGAGGATGGCCCGCCGATCAGTGGGCACCGATCACGGGCCAGACCCCTTTTGAGGCCCCCCCCCCCCCGGTGGAAGAACCCCCCTCATCCCCCCCCCCCCCCCCCGGCCACCCCCCGACCCCCAGCGTTCTCGCACTGTTCCCGCCAACAGCGACTAGGTGTGGACAGCGCCGGCGGAAACCCATCGTGTTGGGCAGGCCACTCGGCCCATCCGGGCCGGAGAATCACCGCTCGCCCATTTCAAACGGTGAGCTGCAATTCTCCCGGCGACCAGCCGTGAATCTCGCCGCGCCTGTTTCGGGGTGGGTGGGAGAATCGCGTGCGGGTGCCGGGGCGGCGTGGTGGGACTCGCGTGATGCCCCGGCGATTCTCCCACCCGCCGTGGGGGGGGAGAATTTTGCCCATGACGTTTTCTCAGGGGAAATTGCTCTTCCCTTCATTGATCTTTCTTTAAAATAGTTAAAGCTACTTATTATATAAATATAAACACATCATTGGAGTTTGACTGTGAGCACAGAGCTAGACTGTACAAGTTTGCAGTTAATATTCTCCTTGCGAGATTAGAAAACCTTTTGTATCGTTTTGTTTGTTTATCTTTAGGGACCAGGGATTATTTAAGGAGATATTTTTCAGGGTACAATGAGGTTTCACAATAGGGTAAACTACAAACGCTGGTGTGGAAGCAGCAACATTAATGAAACTAATGACCTTTTGTCATTTCATTCTTCCTTAATATTCTGGAAGGTTCTGAAGAAAACTGTGGACTGAAATAGGCTGAATCTTGGGAATGGGCTAGAATGCATTCCCCCGGGATCTTTGCCAGTGAATCTGCCAAAATCTGCAGTGTCGAGGTGGTCCCTTTATCATCAGGCCTGTGGGAGGTGCTCATGCCACAAAAGATGTCTTTGTAGCTGTCTGTTTCTTGAGGCAGAAAATGGCCTGGGAAGGGTAGCCAGCTGGAGGACAGTTGTGAGGAGACCTTCACTTCGCAGAAAGGATTAAATAATGTCAATTTGGTTGCCTGCAATGTTAAAACAAAAAAATTGTGCTAACCTTGAATCTTTAAGGTCCTGATGTATGTTCCCAGCCTGTCCCACCAGACAATACCCACATGCTTGAACGGCTGCTACAGCTGGTCCCACCTAATTTCTGGCTATTCTAGCACTGTCCCGCTGACATTGAGGCATTTTGCTCCTTGTGTTTGCTATAAGCATAATTATAATTCAAAGCAGTTATATTGTTTTCAAAATTTGGCCATACTTTTATGTCAAACAACTATGATTGGATAATATTGTATTGTTTATATTGTAATGGTTATCTTGCTAATAGCTCAACTGTTTTTATTCTCCACAGCAACCAACACGACCACCACCCAGGTAATGCCAAGTTGGTATATTTGTTCGGAATTCGACCATGTATAGAATGATTTTTGGCAGAGTACATTGTTAAATGAGAAAGAAAATACGTAGAGCGGGCTCCTCCCTGGGCATGTTCTCTGGTGGTGGATATAGCTTGCCATTGGCTGTCGACGGGGGTTTCTGGCCCTGCCAATGTCCAAACTATTTTGGGTGGCTCGCCCGTCCCATTGCTGGGAAACCGCAGGGGGACCGCCTTTGAAGGGACTGGAGGAACCTGCCATGGGAAGGCTAGTAAAGACCTATACTTTATCCTACTGGCACACACTTCCATAACCCTTATGACATCTTCTACACCAAAGCAAAATACTGCAGATACTGGAAATATGAAATAAAAACAGAAAATGCTGGAAATACTCAGCAGGCCTCACAGCATCTGTGGAGAATGAAACAGAGTTAAAGTTTCAGGTCATGAGAACTCACAGACCTCAACAGTTCTCTGTTTCTCCCTCTACTGTTGTTCCCTTCTTGTGTTGATGCTGAAGATGATCTCAGAATGGTCACATCTGTGCGATAATTGTGTCAATTTTTAGATTTCTGGCTGAGAAGCTGGCTCCTTAATCCACAATGGATAATGGGAATAAAGAGCGCTCCAACTAAATTACATTCTACATGCAGTGGGGCTGAAATTCCTCGGCTGCAATTTCATTAAAATGCATCAGAATTGCTGAGAGTCAACATATCCAAGTGTGGCCGAGGTTTTTAGGATAACCTCACTTGGGCAAAGCTTTAGTCCATTCCTGTCGAGGAAAGAGGGTGGGGTGAAGAATGGCTTCCCAAGACCAGAGTGCACATTATCCTATACTCAGATAGGCTCAACTGTAGCGGCAGCACAATACACTCCACCAACAAAATGAATGCAGGAGCCACCTGAGGTCTAAGACTTTGATCGCTGAAGATAGATTTCAGAAATCGCTTTGCAAGTGATTTCTTGACAAAGCGACACTTTAATGCAGCCACTTCCCCTTGGAACACAGGTAAGCAGATTTCCACCAGACTTCTAACTTTGAACCCAGCACTCAGATGTTCCCCAATCTACGAAAATGTAATACTCATTCCCTCTATTCCTGGAACTACAAACGCTGCGGTGAAAGATATGTTGAAATATCATCTCAATTTTTTGTTTTGTTTCTGTCACAATTTAGAATTTCTGGCTTTCACAATTCAGGGATCTTGGTCTATTCTTTCTCAGAATGTTACTGCTACATCAGATTTAGCTCAGAAGAGATTGAAATCTGCCTAAACTGAATGAGGGGGGATAAATTTTGAAAGTTCATGAAATGTTGTTTCCACATAATGGAGGTAATGGGTGTCTCGCCCATCAGCTGGAGAGCTTCCTCGTTACCTCTTTTAAGCAAGGCCCGCTAAATGACTTGCCACTCAGGCATTTATCTGGGCAGCAGTGGGCCTTCCCCAAGATCAAGGACTCTAGGGGAGGATGTCCCACCCAGTGAAAGCTACTGGCCAATCTGATGCCAGCAGCGCTATTGAACAGCAGCGGCACGGGGAAGGAGGTGGTTGGTGCTGGTGTGACACACACCCGAGGCCTCGGATCATCATTGGATCACAGGCGAGTGAGGGCAGGAGGGAGTTCACAGGGCAGGTGGTTCAGAAGCAAGGGCATAAGTGTGGTTCTCAGCAGAATACCACCCTTCTCTCCCAGCCACGCCCTTCTCAATGCCAGGTCCTCAATCAGGCACTGAGTACTGTCAGGTGGATGTACCTTTAAGAAATGGGTATTTATCAAATAGCTGTAGTGATGTCAGTGTGTGGGTGGAGCTGGACTGTCTGTCTTTCACTTTCGTTTTTGAGCAGGCAGCTGCAGTGTGTTTTTGGTTTCGTTTTCAGAGTTGGATAGCTGCATTCAAAGCAAGCAGCTGTATAACGATCTCTCTCTACAAGCTAAAGAATGTCTCCAGATCATTGATGATTTCAAAGTAATGCCTGTTTCTGTAGAGCATTTAAACCTACTGTCTTTATTTTTAAAAGGATTTAATTTATGGATGTTGTTTGGGAAGTTATTAAGGGTTACCAATAGAATATTGTATTTGGGAAAGTATCAGTGTTTGTAGTTGATAAGATGTTTACTATGTGTTTATAAAATGTTAACTGTATTCAGGGAATAAACATTGTTTTGTTTTAAACATATTTTAGTTCTCTGTTGCATCACATCTGTAAAGTGGGCCCTTGCGCTCTCCATAACCAAAATCTATCTAAAGTTGTAGGTCAGGTGAACTCCATGATATACTTCGATGTTCTCTAAACCCTGGCCCGTAATAGTACCTTGTAATGAGGGAACTGCCACAGAGCCCACAGCAACTTGTTATGCTAACAACATAGCGAGCTCCCTGTTGGGTTAATATCAACAGTGAGGCTCTGTTGCTCTTAAGTGGAATTTTCCACCATGGAATTAACTGTGGTGGACGCAGGAAGGCGATAGGATGCCAACCCACCACCCTCCCACTGGATTAAATGCTGTCCACCACCAAACGCACCACAGGGCAGACAGTAAATTCCACCCACTACTTCAACCACAGACGTTAGAAATCATTAACTCAATCCAGCCAGGAGGTTAGGTGATTACACTGACCTATTTTCTTCCCTGTGGGCTAACTCAACTCAATGGGCTGGATTCTCCAAAACTGGGGCTATGTCCCCACGCCAGCGTAAAAACACTGGAGTTTCACTCCCCAGCATCCAACAACAAATAAAGAGCAATTCACTTACTTTCTGGGGGCTGGCAGGGAACTGTCATGATTCACGCAGCTTTGGCTACGGATACGGACCCACAAACTTCCAGTTCCGAGTCTGCGCATGCACAAGGTGGCAGCCACCAGCGGCTGCGCCGAGCGCCATGGAGGACTTGGACCACGGACTGGCACTAAGAGAAAAGGTCCCCACAATCAGCTCCGCGCTGCTTCATTCAACTGCCTGATCGCGGCCCCTGCCGCGCATAAGGGCCCCCTCCCCCCCCAAATGTGGTTAGAACCACGCCATCGGGAACTCGGCTGGCCAAGATCAGAGTATCGCTGGAAGGGCCTCTGGCAATGGCCCCCCCAGCCATGCGGCATAATGTGCGGGCGGGCGATTCTCCGGGGACCGGAGAATCGCGGAAGTGGCACCGGGCCCGATTCGGGCGTAAACGTCGATTGTCCACCCCAGCGCCAAACGCAATTTAGGCACCAAACGTGATTTCGGCACGGGACTGCAGGGAATCCTGCCCCGTCTGTTAGAAATTGATGCACATGGTGTCGTTTTTCAGCTGTGAATCAGTGCAAAGCATACCCAGTTAGCGATAGAGCCTGTGGTAGTCACCATTGTTGTATATATCGCATATGAGGTGTATTAGGGTAAGGCTCCTGTAATACAGGTACGGGGGTAGATCCCTGCCTGCTGGCTCCGCCCGGTAGGTGGAGTAAAATGTTTGGGCTCCCGAGCTGCAGCATTTTGGCAGCAGCTGCGGGAGGCTACACATCTCTGCGTAATAAAACCTCAATTACACTCGACTCTTGTCTCGTCGTAATTGATAGTGCATCAATTTACTACGTAGAGATTTTACAACGATGGATCTCCGCATCAAGCCTGATCGCTTGCAGCTGCACCCTCAAGCAGACAACAGCAAGTCGGCCTTGGCACATTGGCTAGCTTGCTTCAAAACATACATCGGATCTGCGACAGAACCACGCTCAGAGGCACAGAAGCTCCAGATCCTGTATACGTGGCTGAGCTCCGATATCTTTCCCCTCATCCAGGATGTGCCTACCTACACTGAGGCCATGGCGCTACTTAAGGAGAACTACGTTCAGCAGACCAACAAAATCTACGGCAGGCACCTCCTGTCCACGTGGCATCAACTCCCCGGTGAGTCTGTGGAAGATTTCTGGCGTGCCCTGCACGCCCTGGCGAGGGACTGCGATTGCCAGGCCATTTCGGCCATTGGATATTCCGAACTTCTAATTAGAGATGCGTTCGTTACGGGCATAGGGTCAGCGTACATCCGCCAGCATCTCTGAGAAGGGGCTACCCTCGACCTCGCGGTGACCAAGAAACTAGCGATCTCACTCACAGTCACCTCCCGCAATGTGCAGGCGTATGCCCCCGACTGCACGGCCCACCCCTCCTGGGCATCGTGGACCCCGCCGGCGAACACCCCATCATGGATCCCACCAGCAACCACCCCCAGCCAACCCAGGCCTGCGCCGCGTGGCAGCCAACCATCCTAGGGGACCCAAGTGCTACTTCTGCGGACATCCCCGGCAGCGCTGCCTGTCGCGGAGCGCGCTCTGCAAGGCCTGTGGGAAGAAAGGACGCTGCTGTATGCCAGGCCCGCTCGATCGCCACTATTGTCCCTGCACCCCCACATGCAACCCATGGGCGCTGCCATTTTCCTTGCCTCAGTATACATGCGGCCCGTGGGTGCCGACATCTTTAATGCCGTGTACCCCGTGGGCGCTGCCATCTTCCCCGCCTCAGGGTCCCTGCTCGTCGGGCACCTCATCGGGCCACTCATCACCTGCAACCACTGACGACAGCCACGCCTCACCTCCATCACGATCAACCAGTCCTGACCACACAACCTCGCGACCGCATCGGCGACAGTGAAGGTCGATGGGCACGAGACATCCTGCCTTCTGGACTCCAGGAGCACTGAGAGCTTCATCCACCCCGATACGGTAAGGTGCTGCTCCTTCACAGTACACCCCAAGAACCAGAAAATCTCCCTGGCCTCCGGATCCCACTCCGTGGCGATCCGCGGGTACTGCACCGCCCCCTCACCATCCAGGGCGTAGAGTTCAGCGGCTTCCGGCTCTACGTCCTCCCCAACCTCTGCGCTGCCTTGCTAATCAGCCTGGACTTCCAATGCAACCTCCAGAGCCTAACCCTGAAATTTGGCAGACCCCTACCACCCCTTACCTCACGACCCTTCAGGTCGACCCGCCTTCTCTGTTTGGCAAGCTCACCCTGGATTGCAAGCCCTTCACCACAAGGAGAGACGGTACAGCGCCCTAGGACAGGACCTTTATCAGGTCTGAGATCCAGCGGCTGCTACGGGAAGGTATTATCGAGGCCAGCAACAGCCCCTGGAGAGCTCAAGTGCTAGTTGTAAAAACCGGGGCAAAAAACAGGATGGTCGTTGACTACAGTCAGACCATCAATCGGTACATGCAGCTCGACGCGTACCCCCTCCCACGTATATCTGATATGGTCTATCAGATTGCGCAGTACCGGGTCTTCGCAACGGTGGGCCTGAAATCTGTCTACCACCAGCTCCCCAATCACCTACCACCAGCTCCCCATTCACAAGGCGGACCGCCCGTACACCGCGTTTGAAGCGGACGGCCACCTTTACCACTTCCTTATGGTTCCCTTCGGCGTCACTAACAGGGTCTCGGTCTTCCAACGGGAGATGGACCGAATGGTTGACTGGTACAGACTGTGGGCCACCTTCCCGTTCCTGGATAACGTTACCATCTGCAGCCATGACCAGCAGGACCACGACGCTCACCTTTCCAAATTCCTCCACACCACCAAACTCCTCAACTTCACCTACAACAAGGAGAAGTGCGTGTTCAGCACTAACCGATTAGCCATCCTCAGCTATGTGGTTCAAAATGGAGTTTTGGGCCCGACCCCGATCACATGCGCCCCCTCATGGAACTCCCCCTCCCCCACTACCCCAAGGCCCTCAAACGATGCCTGGGGTTCTGCTCGTACTACGCCCAGTGAGTCCCTAACTATCCGGACAAGGCCCGCTCACTCATTCACTCCACCATTTTCCCACTGACGGCCGAGGCTCACCAGGCCTTCAACTGTATCAAGGCCGACATCGCCAAGGCCACGATGCACGCAGTCGACGAGACGCTCCCCTTCCAAGTCGAGAGCGATGCATCAGACGTCGCTCTGGCCGCCACCCTCAACCAGGCAGGCAGGCCCGTGGCATTCTTTTCACAAACCCTCCATGCCTCCGGAATTCGGCACTCCTCCATTGAGACGGAGGCCCAATCCAGAGTAGAAGCTGTGCGGCATTGGAGGCATTACCTGCCGGCAGCAGATTCACTCTCCTCACTGACCAACTGTCGGGGCCTTCATGTTCAACAACACACAGCGGGGCAAGATCAAAAATGATAAGATCTTGAGGTGGAGGATTGAGCTCTCCACCTACAATTACGAGATTTTGTATCACCTCGGTAAGCTCAACGAGCCCCCCCGATGCCCTATCCCGAGGTACATGTGCGAGCGCACAAGTGGACCGACTCCGGACCTGTAGGACGATCTCTGTCACCCAGGGTTCACCCATTTCTATCACTTCATAAAGGCCTGCAACCTGTCCTACTCCATCGAGGAAGTCAGGGCTATCACCAGAGACTGCCAGGTCTGCGCGGAGTGTAAACCGCACTTCTACCGGTTAGACCGAGCGCACCTGGTGAAGGCCTCCCGCCCCTTTGAACGCCTCAGCATGGATTTCAAAGGCCCCTCCCCTCCACCGACCGAAACATGTACTTTCCTAACGTGGTCGATGAATGCTCCAGATTCCCCTTCGTCATCCCATGCCCCAATATGACGTCCGCCACCGTCATCAAAGCCCTCAACACCATCTTTGTCCTGTTCAGTTTCCCCGCCTTCGTCCACAGCAATCGAGGATCCTCATTTATGAGCGATGAGCTGCGCCAGTACCTGCTCAGCAAGGGCATTGCCTCGAGCAGAACGATCAGCTACAACCCCCGGGGAAACGGGCAGGTGGGGTGGGAGAATGGGACGGTTTGGAAGGCCGTCCAGCTGGCCCTACAGTCCAGGAATCTCCCGGCCTCCCGCTGGCAAGAACTCCTCCCCGAAGCCTTTCACTCCATTCGGTCGCTCCTTTGCACTGCGACTAACGAAACTCCCCATGAACGTCGCTTTGCCTTCCCCAGGAAGTCCACCTCCGGGGTTTCGCTACCAATGTGGCTGGCAGCTCCAGGGCCCACTCTCCTCCGCAAGCACGTGTGGTTCCACAAGGTGGACCCGTTCGTTGAGAGGGTACAGCTACTCCATGCAAACCCGCAGTACGCCTACGTAGTGTACCCCCACGGCCGCCAAGACAAAGTCTCCCTCAGGGACCTGGCGCCAGCCGGGTCCTCATACAACCCTCTGCCCCGGCGCCACCCTCCCTCCCCCCAGCGCACCCCACCACAGCCCCCACTCCAGGATCCGTCCTCCCCTTGGTCCCACCCGGGGATGAAGATGAGGTCGACATGCTCCTGGAGTCACCAACGACCGAACCGACGCCTGCATCACCACCGGGACTACGGCGCTCGCAACAACGGATCAAGATGCCCGATCGTCTGAATTTGTTAACTTTTCCTAAAATGTTAATCTATGCATGTAAATAGCCTTCCACCACCCCCGCTGGATTCCTTTTTAACAGGGGGTGAATGTGGTAGTCACCACTGTTGTATTGTATATATTGCATATGAGGTGTATTACGGTATGGCTCCTGTATTACAGGTACGGGGGTAGATCCCTGCCTGCTGGCTCCGTCCAGTAGGCGGAGTATAAATGTGTGGGCTCTCCGAGCTGCAGCCGTTTCAGCAGCAGCTGTGGGAGGCTACACATCTCTGCGTAATAAAGCCTCGATTACACTCTACACTCGTCCCGTCATAATTGATAGTGCATCAAAGCCTACAACCAATCTGTGCAGATTTTAACCTGAACTGTCTGCCTTACCAGTTTTGCTATGCCTAGAGTAGCTCAAGGATAAGCAATTGTGAAGAGCAATGGCCAGGGTGGCAGAAAATCAGAGTTGTTTTGCTGATCCTCCTCCTTCTTGTCCATACGTAGTACATCTCTGGATCGTTTGGGACCATAAAGCAATTGCTGGAGATTGCTCAAAGCCCACAAGTACCAGTTGAACCCTATACAAACAAATTCAAGTCTGGATAATTCAGGATCAGACTGCTCTATATGGTCTGGAACTAAAATAGTTAGTTAGTGCCATCAACTTGAGTGTTTATTAAAATATAAGAACGGATAAAAGGTTCTGATGAGAGACCATGGACCGAAAATGATACCTTTAATAATAATCTTTATTATTGTCACAAGTAGGCTTACATTAACGCTGCAATGAAATTACTGTGAAAATCCCCTAGTCGCCACACTCTGGCGCCTGTTTGGGTACACAAAGGGAGAATTCAGAATGTCCAATTCACCTAACAACACGTCTTTCGGGACTTGTGGAAGGAAACCGGAGCACCCGGAGGAAACCCACAGGGAACGTGCCGATTCCGCACAGACAGTCACCCAAACTGGGAATCGAACCTGGGACCTTGGTGCTGTGAAGCAACAGTGCTAACCACTGTGCTACCGTGTCGCCAACCTTTATTTCTCTCTCCACTGATATTGCTTGATCCGCTGAATATTTTCAGCATTTTATGTTTTAATTCAGATTATCAGCCTCCACAGTATTTTATTTTTTATAAAAGATCAAATATTAGATATTTTTGTTACGTATATTGTGATCTACCTTGCTACTGAAATCAGACCTGCATGATAAAAATTGACAAGTACAAAAGAGGATTGAGCTGGAATGAATAGGCAGAAAGACTTACTCTGCTCAAGTGAACATGCAGTCCGTGCAAGAGAAGTGTTTTTCTTATAACCTGCGGTCCCATGACATATACATTTATTGTCTTAAGGATGGGAAGGAACAATCAGGGGAAATTAGTCCGAGTGATCAAAGTGGATCTGAGATCTTTACTGTGGGACATTAAAGATAGATGATGAACATGTTTCCCAGCTTGTGGCAGAAGTGAGAAAGCTGCCTGCGTCAAAATAATAATATGTCTGTGGTTTAAGGGAAGCATCACAAAAAGGAACCTTGGTAGAAGTCAGACTCACGTCTGCTTGAGCTCTCAAAATAACAGCTGGAATGGAGATTGCTGCCAAGTATACCAGGAACAAACAGTTCCGAGTGAAAAGAGTCATTCAACCTTGTTAGAGCTGTGGTAAAAGAAATCAGCATCCAGACTGCTGCTTGTGTAAGAAGAGTTAGTGTCATAACTGACATTCCCTCATAGGGAATGGGCAATATGATGTTGTTATCCCTGCCTGGACGCAAAGAATTAAATATTAATTTGAACTTGACATAAAGGCTGTGGTAACCATAACTTTACCAAAAGTCGATGAGGAAAGGTTTCAGAATATTACACTCCAGGAAAAGAGACATCTTACCGCATATTTGTTCTGTTCTTCATTGCCAGTTCTTGAAAAAAATTGCAGTCCGAATTATATATTTAAGAGGAAAGGTCCCTCATTCATAGGTTTTGTAACCTGAAGCTAAACTGGGCCAGTGGTAAGACCCATGGATATATTCATGGAAAAATATGCATCCTTATTCAATCAGAAATTCAGTGCAGTGAAGGATATCCATGTATAATGTAAAAGACTGGATGGAACAAAAAAAAATTATTGAAATCCTTAATCAATACCTCCAGACTCAACAATTCCTGCACCATGACACCATTGCAGAGATTATCACATCGATGGGTAATGGTAGTGATCAGGCTCCTGGGTCAGCCTCTGGTGAGCGTCACACACATGCTGCACCACATCAGGTGGAGTCAGGGACTCGTGAGGGAGCGGACAGTCAGAGGGCTGCCCAATCCCAGGGAACAGCTGTCGTCTGGACAGCTGTTGCGCTTCTGCAAAAGGTGACCCCCTACACTGCTGCAGATGCTGAAGCAGAGCCCGAATCTACAGGAAAGGGTCAGCAACCTTCCAGCACCTGCAACTGCAACTGGATGAACCCAGCCGCCTTCAGGTGCAGGAGATGGTGTTGGCAATGCGTGACACCCAGGCCAACACTGAAAGTTCATGGACTAGATTCTCCGTTTGGGAGACAAAGTCCCCACGCCAGCATCAAAATGGTGGCGTTTTACGCCAGGAAAACTGGCGCAAAACGGCAACTGATTCCCTGCTCTGGAGGGCGCTAGCAGACAGGCAACATAAGAGCTCCCATCTCTAGTTGCTGATACGGCCCAGAGCATTGCCGGGCCCGTTGCCGCGCATGCGCACGGCGATGGCCTACAGCTTCAGGGTGGACGCAGCCCACGGACCCAACCTGAAAAAATAGTCTCCCCTTCAGCCAGCCCGCGTGCCCGGACCGTTTCTCCCCCCCCCCCCCCCCCCCCCCCCCAGCCCCGAATAATGCTCCCCGCTGTCCGTGGATCGGCCCTCCCCTGATTGTGGCGACGCTGGACTGAGTCTGCAGCCACCATGCTGAGTTCCCAATGGGTGAGACCACACATGTACCATGCTATCGAGGACTCAGCTGGCCGGGGACAGAGCATCGCGGGGCGGGCCTCGGGCAATGGCCTAAAGCCATAGATACTCTACCCCTAGAGTACGTCGCTTTTAAGGGGGCGTAGCACCGCCGCCGCCGTCCCCGATTTTGGCATCATCGGGGATTGTCCGCCCCGTCGCCAAACGGGATTTCGGCATCGGGGATCAGAGAATCCAGCCCCCATAAGTTCATAAAATATAGGAGCACAATTAGGCCGTTTGGTCCATCAAATATTCCCCACCATTCGATCTTGGTTAATCTCATCCTGACTTTAACTCCACTCTCCTGCCCGTTCGCCATAACCCTTCAACCCGATACCAATTAAAAATCGGCCTAACTCCTCCTTAAATTTACTTGCTGTCCCAGCAACCCCTGTCCTCTGGAGTAGCAAATTCCATAGAAAGGGTGGTGTCTGCAGTGGAAGGCCTGGGGCAAGACGTAAGAGCCATGTGTCAAGACATCCAAGGCTTGGGACACACTGAGAGGTTGATAGTAGAGCCTCAGGACAGGGGAGCCCACTCACAGGACATATACCTGGCCCCGATGGACATTGCTGTGATGCTCCAGAGCTTGGCCCGTTCACAAAGGGTCATGACTGAGGGCATCAAGAACATTGGCTGGGAACTGATTAACCTTAGCCAGTCACAGAAAGCCATGTCACAGGCACAGACAAACATGACACAGTTCCAGAGGGTCACGACCGAGGCAGTGAGGGACATTGCTCACTCGCTGCGGCCCATGGTCTAGTCTCAGTGCTCCGTGGTTGAGGGCATCATGGCCATAGCTCAGACGAGGGCGAGTCTCCAAGACTGGCAGCACCAGGTGACAGTGGTGTCTCCGCATCTCACTCCGGTCTCCCCTCCGTCCCATGGACTAGCCCCCGGGGCCAGCGAGCACCCCAAGAGAAGAGGAGGTGAAGGGGCCCATGCTGGTGCCTTCCGTAGGGGAGACACTGGAACACTTCAGCCCTTCCAAATCCTCCCCCCGCCCCCAACTGGCACATTTCATAGGCAGCGGGCAGAACAGGCTGACACGTCATCACATGTGACATCCGAACGTTGGCCGGGCCCTTGACACATCCCACATGGTTACACCCTCACCGAGAGGGCTTGGGGGCAACAGTGTAAGCCCACCTTTTATGACAGCATCCTCAGTGAGTGACCCTAACCGTTCACCTCTCTGCTCGATATTTTGGACCTACAAGAGGAATCGCCAGCCCACATACAAGGATCATCCGGCTGGACAGTGGCATATTGTTTTAAAGATGGGACTCCGACTTCACCAACGAGGAGCAGCAGGGCTCATCTCACAGCGAGTCGACATTATCCTCCTTCCCGCTGAGACTGCCAACCCAGAGCTACCACCCTATGGTGATGCTGGTATGACTCTCAGAGGGGGAGCTCGGTAGTGGGAAGGGGTGGAAGGTTAGGGAGAAGGTGGATTGAAGGCTAAAGGAGAGAGAAGAGGTGAATGGACTAAGGGGCAGGGAAGGGTGGGAAGGGAAAGTAAAGAGTTGAGAGTCTCGCGAGAAGGCGGATTTTGTGTAGGGTTGGTGAGTAGGTGGGTTTGAAGTAGGGGACGGGATAAAAGAGGTGGGGCAGGCCTGCAGAGCTGCCACTGTCCCATCCTCTTGGTTGATAAAATTGGGAAGTAATGAGATTGTCGCCTGTGCAGTGGTCCTAGATCATGCGTTGGACGGCCTGCCATGCTAGCTCAGGCTCCACACCCAGGTCTTCCTAGACACCATCCTCATCCTCCTCATCAGAAGAAGTCTGTCATTCTTCCTCCTCCTCATCCTGCATGTCGCCCAACTGCTGCGCGATGTCATGAAGTAGGCAGCAGGCCACCATGATGCTCGATACCCTCCGGCGGCTAAATTGGAACACCCCACCCGAATGGTCCAGGCAGCTTAAGCCTATCTTGAGTAAGCTGATGCACCGCTCAATGACGCACCTGGTTGCTGTGCGAGCGTCATTATAACGGGTCTGCACCTCGGTCTCGGGCCTCCGCACAGGTGTCATTAGCCAAGACCTCAGCGGGTTATCCTTGTCGCCCACTAACCAACTCCCACCCAAGGGAGCACCTCGAAGATGCTGGGAACCTCAGAGTGCACCAGGATGTATGCATTGCGCACGCTGCCTGGATATCGGGCGCACACCTACTGCAAATTCATGGAGTGGAACCGCTTCCTATTGATGAAGGGCACCCCATGTCAAACCGCTGCTCGGAGATTTGGGTTTCCACCTGTTAAATAGATGCAAATGGGTGAAAATCACCCATTTGCATGACACCACCAGCCCAGGGCATGTAGCTCGTGCCACCGCCGGCGCTGTACCAAAGCATCAGAACGGGATTGGCACCTGGTGCCGATCCTATTTTCAGCCAATGCTCTTTTCTCCCCCAGATCGGGGAACCCATCAACAGAGTTGGGCAAAGGAGAATTCAACCCTGGACGAGATTCTCCATTTGGAAGACCATGGGCTGGATTCTCCAATTCTGTGGCTTATTCTACAGGATCCGTCTTATCTTATGACCAAAATGTCGGCGGTGCCTCCACACCAATGCTCCACCCGGTGGGGGCTAGCAGCCGCGCCATGTAAAGCCCCCCCGGCTTTACCTGTCGTTACGGACGCAGAATGGTCAGGTCCGTGGCCACTCATGCGCACGGCGGCGGCCTGCGGCGGCCATACCGTACAACATGGCGGCGGCCCCACGTGGACCCGACCTTCCAAAAGCTGCCCCCCTGTAGCCCCTCTCGCCACCCCCGGACCACCCCGACCAGTCCCACCAGGCCCCGCTGAAGCCCCTCCTGTCAGCGGAATGGCTCCCCCACCCGACTGTGGCGGCGCTGAACACGGTCCGCTGCCGTCACGACAGGTTTACGAAAAGTGAGAGGACACACGTTCCACACCATCGTGAAGTTGGCTCATCAGGGGCGGAGCATTGGGATGGCCCTCAGGTGATGTCCTGAGGCCGTCCCAACAGCAGACCCCGCCCCACCGCCTCGCATTGGAATTCATTCCCTGGATTTTCTGGGTTCCCCTCTTCCCCCAAATATGAGGGTAACCTAACTCACCTCCCCCACAGAGCCCCCCTAAATAAAGATTCCCATGTAGACACCCCCTAAATAAAGAACCCCCCCCCCAAGAGACACCCTAAAGGAAGACTCCCTAAATAAAGGGACCCCCTAAAGGGCCTCCCCCAGAAAAGAGATCCCTGTCTGGAAGCTAGAGATCAATCCAGAGAGAGGCAATGAAGATAATTACTATTGTAACACTCACCTGTGCAAAACACCTGCTGGCTCAGACACAGAAAGCACCACGTATCAATTCCTGGAAAGAGAACTGCAAGCCATTCATTAACTTCCTTTACTAGGTGTGATTGACAGCTTCCACATACATAGCTGTCAACCTTGTTTCATTCATATTCCTTCACGGTTGAGTAACTTAAGTGCTCTCACCACAATGTTTATAACATCAACCATCTCAAAGATAGTTAAAGCTGTAAAATTCCACTTGACCACTTCAAAAGCACTCAAGCCTGAAGGGGAATTGGAAAGCTCTTAACTCTCTTTGAAGTGATTGATGTTTATAAACACTGTGGTTACAGCACTTCAGAGTTACTCAATTATGAAGGAAATGAATGAAGCCAGGCTGACAGCTGTGTGTGCGGAAGCTGGCAATAACAGCCCAGCAAGGGAAATGAATGAATGGCTTGCAGCTCAAGCGTCTGAAGGATTTAAACATAGCTGCCTGGTTTCTCTTTCCAGAAATGGATACATGGTGCTTCCTTTGTTTAACCTAGCAGGTGCATGCCCAGGTGAGTGTTAAAATAGTACTGCCAGTCTGGACTGCTCTCTAGCTTCCAGACAGGTTTCCCTTTTCTGGTGGGCTTCCTGTCTAGGGGCTTCTTGACGGGGTTCTCTTTTCTTGGCGGTCTGGGGGAATCCTTTTATTTAGGGTGTCTTTGGGGATCCCTTTATTTAGCAGGTCTCTGGGGGTGCCTTTATCTAGGGGGTCTCTGGGAGGGGTCCCTTTATTTAGGGGTCTCTGGGGGAGTGGTAGGTGGGGTCTGCTGGGGATGGAGTGGGCAGGTCTTGCATTGTGAGGGGAGAGTCGCCCTCGAATGTAATTTGGCACAATCTTCCTCAGGGGTTACCCCCTTGGCCCACAGGAATGTCCACTACGTCAGGGACATGCTTGTCCATACTTATAGTGATTCTCGCCCACGTGATTCTCGCCCGGTGCTGATACCGATTTCTCACGGACGCGGGATTCTCCGCCACATCAGGAAGTCCGCTACCAACGATGGAGAATCCAGACCCCTGTATCTTCCCCAAGCTCTGAAATGTTGTCTTCTCTAAACCTTTCCATTTCTCTCTTCCCCCTTTATCATGCTTGTTAAACTCGTGTCCCAGACCAAGCTTTTAGTTCCAGGCACTATCCCTCTCCCTCAACATTTCTTTGTGTACAGTAGGTTCAAAATCTATTTCATAACACATGTGAAACAGTTTAGGACGCTTTACATGTTGAAAGCACCATATAAATGCAAATGTTTATTGTTGAATTAGATCGCATGAAGGCATACGTTTAAACAATTACACCAGAGCTATGGGCAAGCCTAATGGCATCTGCAGAAAGATCTGACAGTGATACAAATAGTGCCCAGAGAATAAATGTTCATGAAAATTCTCTGCCCAGTGCTGAAGAGTTTGCCAATCTCAGTGGCAGCCAACACTTTTCTAAATTGCACTGCTTCAGAAAGATTTTTCTCAGGCTTACCTTCAATTACAGTTTCCTGAAGAAAGTCCAGATTTGATAACAGTAAATACACATCGAGGACCTCATTGTCACAAGGTTGCATTTTTGTGGAGCATCTGCACTACATATATTTCTAAAAGCCATGGAGACACTTTCAACAAATCTCCAAGGAACTGAGTGAATCTTGGATCATCTCCTAGTGACAGAGAGATCAGAGTAGGAACATCTGCAAAATCTCAAAGCCGTTTTCAAGTATTTACATGAATGTGATCTTTGAGTAGAATTGTTCAATTGCTCACTGCTACAATGCTCCCTCGTGTATTTGTTCTTTTATTGTTAAAAAACTTGGTATTTAATCAGCAAAGAAGAAAGTTTGAACAATGACCTCTCTCCTGATTACAACAAACAAGAGTTGCAATCATTCTGGCCAATTATTACCAGAACTTTATTCCAAACATGTTGATGATGACATACCCATTGAATAGACTCCCTTTGTAAGACTTTAATAGCATGTGCAGAGCCGCTTGGACAGTGCGACCTTAATTTGCTACTAATTCTATCTGTTGATGCATCTCAATCAAGTACAGGAAATTGACCAACACCCAGTCTGTTCGAAACAACTGATAGTATTCACCTCCTATGCCCTAACTACATCTAAGGCCAGTTAGCCACTAATCAATAGGAAACCCTTGCAATTATATTCAAGTGAAAACATTTTATACATAGCTTTTCAAGCATTGTTTGCTCTGTATACTGATCATAGATGTTTAACCGTCATATTCTTTCGGAACAATGAAATATCTGTTTCGGCTTCAGTATAAATTCAAAACCAGCCCATACAGTGATCAGCTTATATGTATGACATCATGTTTAAACTACCAAAATTGAATGCCAATGTAGATTTTATGTCACACTTACGTGCATCAGTTTCATGTACTGATGAAAGACCTGACCATCACAATTTTATTTTACTGAGCAGCTGAACTCACTTCCAATCATGGTCAATGACAGACATAACGTGCCAAATAACACATTGCAATTGGTTTCCCCCATGTTGGAGTTTTTCCAACTAAACTACAATTATGCAGTCGGCATCGAGATGAATGATCAATTGAAGAGAAGCTGGCTTCCTGGGTTTTGTTCCTCCACCTCAATTCCAAATTGCTAGGATCCAGAGTTTGCACACCGGTCATCCTGGTATACTTAGAATGAAAGGGTCATCTAGAACACATGTGCCTTTCCCAGATAGCAACATGGAAGATGCCATTCATGAGTGTCAAGCCTGACAGATCATCGAACTATAAATATTGAGCAGTCAATGGCAATGAATTTAAGTCAATTTTGGATTTTCAATCTAAGTAGCCCGATGTTATTCTGACTGATAATTGACAGTATTTAGTTGCCCAATATGGATTTCTTACAGAGTTGGTCTCTGACAAAGGGCACGCTTTTAAATAATTAAATTGTTCTCAATTTTTTGGGAAGAAACATCTGCTTCATATTATTTTGCCAGCATGTAATTGGGGAAGTTTCAAGGATTGCCCGAATGTTCAAAACTTCCTTCAAGGTGTTGAAAGACTTGGCACCACAGATCAGAAATTGGCTGTGCATCTTTGGAGTTATTGAACCACGCCTCTTATCTTTATCACTATGGAATGGGCTGAGTTGTCCACGCAACAGAGGTTACAGGTTTATTTTTAGATTTTTAAACCTGACTTGGAACAGCAATTTTGGAGGAAGGGACTTGATAATGATGGATCTTCAATTTTGAAGCAATATTGTGTGGGAAAGAGTATTATGCTTTGACTTCCATAGAAGTGTTCTTGAGGTGCTGGGAACAAAAGCAATGTGTTATTATCACCAATTTAAATGTTTCTTCAACATTTCCTTTCCTTTGAAAATATGTTTATTCAGAAATTTTCATAATAACCAAAACAGAAATAATCAAACAGAAAAACACAAGAGAAGAGAACTAAAATATAAAAACTAACCTAAACCTCCTAACAGCTGACGGTGACTAACTTCTTGAAAAAGGAAATAAATGGCTGCTTCTGAGGTAAAAACTCTCTACCGACCCCCTGATGGTGAACTTAACCTTCTCCAAATGTAAAAATGACATTAGGTCACCCAGTGAAACTGAGGCACGAGGCGGATTGGGAGACGCCACCCAAGCAAATTTCACCTCTGGGCTATCAACGAGGCAAAGGCAAGGACATCCACCTTCGCCCCAAACTGAATCACTGGTGAATCCACCATCCCAAATATGGCCACTAGCAGACACGGATACAAATCTACATGGAGTATCTCTGATGTGGTATTAAAGGAAGAAGCCCAGAAGCCTATCAACTTGGGACAAGACCAGAACATATGTGTATGGTTAGTCAGCCCACAAGAACAGCACTCACACTCATACTTAACCCCAGGGAAGAACCCACATATCCTTGCCCTGGTCAAGTGCAGAACCTTAAAGTGAATCATAATCAGCTGAGCACATGAAGAGGTGGAGCTAACCCTATGTATGGTCTCGCTCCACACCTCCCCATTAAGAATGGGACCCAATTGACTCTCTCATTTCACCCTCAAACTACTCAATAGCTCTATTGCCAAAGAAAACAGGAGTAGGGACAGTGGGCAGTCGTGTCTCGTGTAGCTTGACATCTACGTTCAAAAGTGAAATAGGATGGTACGAACCACACTCTGTCGGGTTTTTATCCCTCTTAAAGAGCAAAGTGATAGGTGGCACATGTGGCGCAGGGGTGAGCACTGCCTACGCTGCTGAGGACCCGGGTTCAGTCCTGGCTCTGGGTCACTGTCCGTGTGAAGTTTCACCATTCTCCCCGTGTCTGCATGGATCTCACTCCCACAAACCAAAGATGTGCAGGGTAGGTGGATGGCCACGCTAAATTGCCCCTTAATTGGGAAAAATAATTGGGTACTCTTAAAAAAAAATTATTTTTATTTTAAAAAGCAAAGCGATAGAGGCCAGAGTGAGGGTAGAGGGCAGCACTCCCCAGGATAGGGAATCATTGAACATGTCCAGAATTAAAGGCACCAGCTGCTCCGAGAACTTACAGAATTCAATCGGAAAGCATCCGGACCAGCACCTTTGCCAGATTGCATCAATACAATACATTTTAAGATTTCATCAGCATGTAACGGAGATTTCAATTCACCGCTTCTCTCCACCCCAACAATTGGGATGAGTAAGTCATCCAAAAAGTCAGACATGACTGACCCACCCGCAGGAGGCTCCGATCTGTAAAGATCATGGGAAAAAGTTTCAAAAGCTGCATTAACCCATGGAGCGGAAACGTGGTTCCTGCTTAAATGGAGAATCTGTGATTTCCTGAGAGGTCACTTGTTGTTTAAGCTGGTGAGCCAAAGGATGACTGGCCTTCTTCTCTTATTCATAAAACATGCCCCTTGAGCATCACACCTGGCTCACTGCCCTGCCAGCCGACAACAATTCAAACTGTGGGCGCAGTTATTTCCTACTTGCCAGCAATTCCGGGGTAGGATCAAGCGAGTACTGGTAGTCCACCTCCAGCATAGAATCCACCAGCCTCTGCTGCTCCACCCTTGTTGTCCTCACCAAATACGCTCTCTCAGAGATTATTTCACCGCCGAAGGAAGGTGAAATTGATTCAGTCTTGTTAAATTTGATATAGTCCTCTATGGCAGTGGACATATGCTCATAATTCTTTTTATCCGCTAATAGTGTTATGTCTAATCTCCGTGGTGTTGGGTGGGGCCAGACTCCAGCATCAAATTCACAAAGTGCAGGGCATGGTCCAAAATAACAATCGCTGAGTACTCAGCTGCTACCACTGAAGGGAGGAGAAACCTATCTAATTCCGCAAAAATACTTGTTGGGCATGCGAAAAAATTAAAAATCTTTATTACTTGGATACAAGAAGTACCAAGGATCTATCGCCCTTCCATCATGAAAGATGCCAAAGCCCTGAGGAAGAAAAGATTTATGTGTGGAATGATCCAATCGAGGGTCCAATTCAGGTCCCCACCCAAAATAAGCTGATGTGAGTCTTAATTGGGGAGAGAGGCAATAAATTATCTTCGTTGGGGTTGGCCAAAATCTTAGAAGCAGAGAACTGAACCCATTTATTAATTAAAATTGCCGCACCCCTGGCCCTAACATCTAAATCTGAATGAAATACCTGCCCTACCCATCCCTTGCACAGCCTATTTGGCCTCTGACCTGCAAATGGGTCTCTTGCAAAAACACCACGTCGGAGTTTAAACTCTTAAGGTGAGCAAATGCCCTCAACCTTTTCACTGGGCCATTCAAACCCCTTAATTTCCTGGAAACCAAGTGAATTGGGAATCTCCAACCATTCCCCCCCCCAAAAAAAATCCAGAGTCAGCCCTGTCCACAAGAGAGATTACCCACAGGATACTAAAAAGGTACAGCAAACAGATCCACACAAGATGGCCACCCAACCAAGTCAGCAAATGACCCCACTCCCTCCCCTTACACCATTACCCTTAAGCCACGCCCAAGTACAAATAGAAATAGAAGCAAGACAAGTGAAAACTACTCAAGCTCATGTCCAACAACCCTAAACAAAACAAGAACTCCAAGCTCATTATCTAAAAAAAACTCTATAATGAGCTACAGTGAACCCTTCAAAACTGCTCCTGTTAACTAACCCCTGAGTTAGCAGGCAGGGTCCCGACTGGAGAAAAATAAAAATTGATATAAACAACAAAATACCAAAACCCCATGTACCTAGCTCACCAAAAAGAAGCTATATTATTAACATAACAAAGAAAACTTCACATAGTATAAAAACCCAAATCTAAAAGAACTATAAGAACTCAACCTCATTAAGAACAAGAAGAAACAAGAACAAACCTGAAACCCCAGCAATGTAACATTCAACATGCCCATCGACAGAACCGAAAACGCAATTGCACCACACCCAACTTGTGTCTTTCAACCAAAGAGTCCGCCTCAAGATAAAAGAATCCGCCTCTCCCGGTGTGTCGTAGAAATAGTCTTTCCCCTCAAAAGTTACTCTGAGCAGAGCTGGGTAGACCAACCCAAACCGGAATCCACTTTTATACAGGACGGCCTTGACTCCATTGATAGTGATTATCTTCTTTGCCAACCCCGCACCCTTGTCCTGCTAGAAACTGATGGAGTGGCCTTCCCACTTAAAGTCGCAATGTTCCCTTGCCCATCGCAAAACCTGTTCCTTTTCCTTGAAGCTGTGGAACCTCATCATTACTGCACGTGGTGGATCTTCAGGACAAGGCTTCAGCCAAAGTGTATGATAGGTTCGGTCCAATTCAGACAGGGCTGTGAATCTACCCTCACCCACCATCTTGCTGAACATACCTGAGAAGTAATCCGCAGGTGTTAGACCCTCCCTCCCCTTCGGTAACCTCGCAATCCGAATAATTTGCCTCCTGGACCTATTTTCTAGGTCATTGATATTGGCTCTCAACGATTTATTCGTTTTGATCACTGAGGACATTACCGATTCTAGCAAAGCAGTCCGATCGCTGCGGCCCGCTGAGACATATCTTTGATCGTGGCACCCCGGGCTTCAATGGTCTAATTAGTTTTCCAAAACAGCTCGAATGGGGGCCAAGGCCTCTCAAATGATTTCCTGAGGTCTTCCGACAATTTGGCGTCAATGCTTTTCAAATTCTTTTGCCAAGAAAGTGAGAAAGCACCTCGGCCGTTAGTGGAGTGACGGAGAGCCAGAAACTGACTCCGCCATTTTTTCTTGCCGATGAGCTCTGAGAGGCCTCAGGCTTCCATTGATGAGTCACTGCTCCCAGCTGCCTTTTCCCTGAATGTGTTGGGCAATTCCATCATACAAGATCTTTAGTACAATAACTATGTGGGTTTTTGACAGTAAACAATCCGTGGTCCTCAGAAAAGGGGCAAAAAGTACATACTCCAGCGGGGGCCACCTCGTACGTGCCTTCCCCCCTTACATTGCGCCACCAGATGTCTTTTTCAACATTTCAATGTCATATTCCGTTTACAAGTCATGATAAAAACATCTGTCACGTTTGTCAGTTTTTTCAGTAAATTGTTTTGTGCAATTCCAGACCTCCTAAGAGCATACCCAAAGAAATCCAACAACTTCCTCCTAAACCTAGCCACACACACAGTTTCTCAGGACCGGACCACCTCCCACATTCCACAAACAAGCCATCAACAACCCACTCTGAAAATAACATTGGGTGAGTTAAATCAAATACTCAACTGAGATAGCTAACTGGTTTTATGACTTGAAAACAAAAGCGACAGTTACTCTCTAGTAAATATGATAATTCAACATTTCGGCTTACTTTTATTTTCATTTCAGATTACATAGGAGCAAACAAAATGAGGTCTGTATACTCTTGTAGATCCTTTTCAGTTTCTCAAATCTTTTCCAAACTATGCAAGTAAAACAGTGCTGTTTGTTTTCATCCATTCCCGAACTGTATACTTGCTTTTTGAACTTAATAAAAGCATTTGCATATTCTTCCTTTTAATATCTGGCCTCAAATGATAGTAATGGTTTTGAGTTTCATGAACTGAATGCTTACACCCTAATGTTATAACTCTTGTTTTCTTCCCCAGCAGGCACTCATACCGAGGAATGGTAGGTACATTACAAAGAAAAATAACACTTTTTGTTGGAAAATGTATGCAATACATTTGCCAAAATATTCTATTTTCTAAAAAATCACAAACATACATCATTTTACAATAACATAATAAGATGATTATTAAAGATAAGAGTTTTTATATTATTTTTTTTGCTGTGTGTGTTGAAGAAGCTAAACTAACTTGTATGGACTGATACATAAAAAGATATTTCATGAAGGTTTCAATTTAGATTTAAATTTCTTCCAAACCACAAGCTGATGAATAGCTGCCTGAGGAACAAGAGATTTGATAATCCAATCTTCCAGGGAATTTGCAGGAACCCAGCATATGGATTTCTGGTGATTCATTTTAAACCAATTGGAATGCTAGATTGCAAAATAAACAGAACGTAAGGACATAAGAAAGAGGAGCAGAAGTAGGCCATATGACCCCTTGAGCATGCTCGGCCATTATCAAGATCATGGCAGATACTGAGCCTGAACTCCACCTTCCCATCTCATCTGTATATTTCCTGCTTCCTTTAAAGTCCAAAATTCTATTGACCTCGGCTTTGAATATACTAAACAACTGAAAATTCCAAAGACTTACAAACTTCTGAGAGAAGAAATTTCTCATCATCTAAGTTGGAAAAGGCATACCCCCTTATCCTAAGATTCCACCCACTCTCCAAGACACATATATGCTCCCTTATGTACAGAGTTCACAGAACTCCAGGTGTAGATAAGTTCATGTAACTATTTGAAATACCCAGAATGAGCCTCGCACTGGAGAACTCCCACATCCCCGACTCTCGAGCGAAACCCCCTCCCCAAGTAAGCCACCCTGACCCCCACAGTATTCTCCTCCCACACAGGATTCCCCACTGCCCCCTGACCTGACCCCTTTACCAACCCAATCATCCTCCAACCGGACTGAACCCCACCCACCAACAACACGTCCACCCCTGATCTGACCTAACCCCCAATTCCCCAGTCCTGACCCACATCCCCCCCGCAGTCACCAACCCCCCCCCCCCACACTGTCCGACCTGACTAGACCCTCACCCATTCCAATGTCGAAACCCCCACACATGCTCCCAATATCCAAATGCCCCACCCATGGCCGACCCCACCACCACATCTGATGTCTAACACTTCCAACCCCCTCATGTCCAACTCCCCCATTCCCTCCGATGGCCATGCCCCCCACCCCCCTCCACTCCGACATCTGACTCTCAGTGCACGCCAGAACACCAGCCCCCCACATTCAATTCACTTAGCTTACGCACTTACCATCTCACTGGCATCTTATTTTAAATTGATCATTTAAACTCATCTGTTTTATTGCAGCTAGTGTTATTAAAAAAAAAGGGGGCTCGGGCCGCACGGTGGCGCAGTAGTTAGCACTGGGGCTATGGCGCTGAGGACCTGGGTTCGAATCCCGGCCCTGGGTCACTGTCCGTGTGGAGTTTGCACATTCCCCCCGTGTCTGTGTGGGTCTCACCCCCACAACCCAAAAGATGTGCAGGTTAGGCGGATTGGTCACGCTAAATTGCCTGTTAGTTGGAAAACAAAATAATTCGGTACTCTTAAAAAAAAAAGTTTTGAAGGGGGCGTGTCCTCCTTCTCTCCTCTTCTTTTGGACTTTGACATGGAACCACGGACGTGCTGCACTGCCTAAATCTCACCCGACCTGAGTCAGGTGAGGCAGGCGCTTAAGAATTTTAGCGCAGGTAAATTGATAAGATGAGGTGGTGGCGTATTGTTATTGTCACTGGACCAGAAACCCAGAGTAATGCTTCAGGAAGTGGGTTTGAATCCCACCGTAGGCAGGTGGTGAAATTTTTATTCACCAAAAGTTCTGGAATTAAAAGTCTAATAATGATGACCACAAAACCAGTTTGGTTCACTAATGCGACTCCAGATCCGCAGAAATGTGGTTGACTCTTAAATTCCCTCTGACACGGCCGAGCAAGACATTCAGTTGAAGGGCAATTAGGGATGGGTAATGAATGCTGGCCCCGCCATTAAAAAATATGGCAATCTGATGCTGCTTACCAAGTTTGCTATGGCCCATCTGTCTCTGTTTCTACCCCCATCGACTGAGTGTTTCCAGAATTTTCTGTTGTTAGTTCAGATTTCCAGCAACCATGGTATTTTGTTTTTACCATGAGGCCTTAGCCTGTGTTAAACAACCTTTCTAAACACATTAGCGCAAGCGCGGTGTTTGGTGTTAAAAATTGAATTAATTGATAGGTATCTATTTTAATGTCGTTATTGGAATGCAGACAAAACCTATGAAATGAAAATCGCTTATTGTCACAAGTAGGCTTCAAATGAAGTTCCTGTGGAAAGCCCCTAGTCGCCACATTCCAGCGCCTGTTCGGGTATAATGTAGCATCAGCATTACTCAAAAACTGAACTGGACTAGCCATATAAATACTGTGGTCATAAGAGCAGGTTAGAGGTTAGGAATCCTGCGGCGAGTAACTCACCTCCTGAGCCCCCAAAGCCTGCCCACCACCATCAGGGCACAAATGTGATGGAATGCTCCCACGTGCCTGGATAAGTGGCTTGAACAACACTCATGAATCTTGACACCATCCAGGACAAAGCAGCCCACTTAATTGCAATCCCGTCCACAAACATTGGGCGGGATTCTCCCCTACCCGGCGGGGCAGGGGGTCCCGACGGGATGGAGTGGCGTGAACCACTCCGGCATCGGGCCGCCCCAAAGGTGCGGAAGTCTCCACACCTTTAGGGACCAAGCCCTAACATTGAGTGGCTAGGCCTGCACCGGAGTGGTTGGCGCCCCGCCAGTCGGCGGGAACGGCCTTTGGCGCCACGCCAGCCGGGGCCAAAGGGACTTCGTCGACCGGCGGAAGTCCGCGCATGCACAGGGGAGGGGGTCACTTCCGCCTCCGCCATCATCAAGACGATGGCGAAGGCGGAAGGAAAAGAGTGCCCCCACGGCACAGACCCGCCCGCCGATCGGTGGGCCCCGATCGCGGGCCAGGCCACCGTGGGGGCACCCCCTGGGGCCAGATCGCCCCGCGCCCCCCCCCCCCCCCCCAGGACCCTAGAGCCCGCCCGCGCTGCCTGGTCCCGCTGGTTTGGTAGGTGGTTTGATTCACGCCGACGGGAATGGCATGACAGCGGCGGGACTTCGGCCCATCGCGGGATGGAGAATCGCCGGGGGGGAGGCCCGCCGACCGGCGCGGCACGATTCCCGTCCCCGCCGAATCTCTGGTGCCGGAGAATTCAGGACACGGTGGGGTCGGGATTGACGCCGGTCCCCGCCGATTCTCCGACCCAGCGGGGAGTTGGAGAATCCCGCCCATTCACTCCCTCCACCACCAACGACAGTAGTAGCCATGTGTACCATCTACAGGATACACTGCAGTAACTCACCAAGGTTCCTTAGGCAGCACCTTCCAAACCCACGACCATCACCATCCCGAAGGACAAGAGCAGCAGATACATGGGACCATCACCACCTGAAATTTCCCTCTAAGTCACTCACTATCCTAACTTGGAAATATGTCGCTGTTCCTTCACTGTGGCTGGTTCAAGATCCTGGAACTCCCTCCGTAACAGCACAGTGGGTGTACCTACATCTCAGATACTGCAGTGATTCAAGAAGGCATCTCCCCACCACGTTCTCAAGGGCAATTAGAGATGGGTAACAAATGCTGACCTAGTCAGTTAAGCCCATATCCCGTAAAAATTAATTTAAAAAAATGCAGCACCCATGGTAAAATAAATGCCATTAGTTTCATCGAGGAGCTGCATGTTGCTTTAACAAGTTCAATGCACCATTTATTTCAGAAAAATGATATATATATCTGTGATACACAGCTGAATAGCAGCAAATAAGCAGCAAATATTCACCATCTTTTGTTTGTTATCTTCAATGTTTAATGGACCTAAAGTGAATCCTAATGCAGCTACATACTGCACAGTGATGGATGAAAGTCTGTTGAAGTGTGAGGTTTATTCCCCGATATATGGGAACATTCAAAAGTTAATATGTATTCCCTCATTCACCCCGCTTTATCTAAAGTTAAGTCTTTTGTTATTTTTAGTTAGGAAACAGGAAACATTGTAAATTGCTCCATCTAGTGGCCTCCCAGAGGACTGCACACCATTCCACCTTTAAGACAGGATCGACTGCAACACATCGGGCTGGTTCTCCGATCCTGTGGCTTTATCCACAGGATCCGTCTGGCCTTACGACCAGAAAGTCGGTACCGCCCCTGCACCGATCTCCGTCCGGTGGGGGGCTCGCAACCATGCAGTGTAAACCCGCGTCTTTACCTGCGTTTACGGCCTCAGAATGTCCGGGCAACATGGCGGCAGCTGTGCACGAACTCGGCCTGTGAAAGGCTGCCCTCGCCATCCCTGGATCACCCCCCCTCACCAGTCCCCCAGAAGGCCACGCTGCCAGCGGAATGGCTCCCCTCCCGACTGTGGCAGTCCTGGACTGAGTCCGCAGCCGCCACGCAGGATCCCCGAACGGTGTGAGCACACGTGTCCCAAGCTGTCGGGGACTCGACCCGTCGGGGGACAGAGCATCAGGGCAGGGCCTCAGGTGATGTCCTGAGGCCATTCATGTGACGTGCGCCATACTCCTCGAGTACGATGACCATAGGCCAGGGGCTGGATTTACCGATCGCCGACACCGAAATCACGTTCTGTGATCCGTCAGAGAATCGACATTTATGCCGTTTATCGCGGGCAGCGCTGTTTTTGCGATGATCTGCCCCCGCAAAAACGGCATAAACGGGGATTCTCCGGCTGAGCGCGATTTCGGCGTTGGCGATCGGTGGACCCAGCCCCTGGCCTATGGCCATCGATTATCAAAACTCACACATTAACGATGATAGAAGACAGGTAAATAAATTTGGTGCACAAGTTGTATAAGAGATAAACAGAGCAACAAATGTTGGGGTCTGAGTTGTCAAAATGTCAAAATGAAATGGTGAATAAATGGAAGGCGTCCACCAAACAAGAAGAAAGTAGTCTTTGAAGCAAGTCATATTGTGTCAAACTCAGCTGAATGCCCATAGCTGGGTACAGTGCAAGACACAGAACTGTGTGCAGTCTGCCAGCTGAAGAATGGGACATGAATCAGGAGACAAATGAATTTTAAAATCAACATTTTAAAAAATCAATTCAGCTTGGAATATTCCGCGTGAAAAACTCAAATGCACGTTTGTGAACAAATTCAGAACGTACTATTCACAGTTCTTAAGATGTCTCTTACTTTGAAATGTTCTTCTTTAGGTACTGATTTCCGAAGTTCACCTGACATTATTAGGCCAATGAGACAGCAACATTCATTGCCGTTTAAACCCACTTCTAGAAGCCTGCCAACAGCAAGGTACAATTAAATATTTGCCTGTAGTTTTTGATCATAGGTGCTTTGCAATCAAGGTCAGATATCGAAAAGCGTTGGGCTTAATTCTCAGGTCGAGAACAGGTGCAAAGCATACCAACATTGCCAGTGGACAGCCAATGCCCAATCTGTGCAGGCATTGGATGATGGCAACATTTCCTTCCGACATTCCTGGCAGATTAAATTGACAGGTCCAAGCACCCACTAGTGAAAAGTGAGTTAACTTTAAATAAGTTAAGCTCTGGACAAAAGTTCTGGTGGAAGAGGAGTGCTGAATGGGTGCACAAAAGTCAGCACAGGGAGCGGGCACTGATGGCAGTGCCATGAGCAGACACTGACAGCAGCACCGAAAGTGGGCACTGACGGCAGTGCAGAGAGCAGGCACTGATGGCAGTGCCATGAGCAGACACTGACAGCAGCACCGAAAGTGGGCACTGACGGCAGTGCAGAGAGCGGGCACTGAGGGCAGTGCCATGAGCAGACACTGACAGCAGCACCGAAAGCGGGCACTGATGGCAGTGCAGAGGGCGGGCACTGAGGGCATCGCAGTGAGCGGGCACTGAGGGCATCGCAGTGAGCGGGCACTGATGACAGAGCAGTGAGCAGACACTGACAGCAGCGCAGTGAGCGGCCACTGACAGGAGAGCAGTGAGCGGGCACTGACAGCAGAGCGGTGAGCAGACACTGACAGCACTGCAGAAAGCGGGCACTGAGGGCAGCGCAGTGAGCGGGCACTGACAGCAGAGCAGTGAGCGGGCACTGAGGGCAACGCACTGAGCGGGCACTGACGGCAGTGCAGAGAGCGGGCACTGAGGGCATCACTGAGCGGGCACTGACAGCAGAGCAGTGAGCAGACACTGACAGCAGTGCAGAAAGCGGGCACTGAGGGCAGCGCAGTGAGCGGGCATTGACGGCAGTGCAGTGAGTGGGCACTGAGGGCAGCACAGTGAGCGGGCACTGACAGCAGCGCAGAGAGCGGGCATTGACGGCAGTGCAGAGAGCGGGCATTGATGGCAGTGCAGAGAGCGGGCACTGACGGCAACGCAGAGAGCGGGCATTGATGGCAGTGCAGAGAGCGAACCCTGAGAGCAGAGCAGTGAGAGTACGCTGATAACAGAGCAATGAGTGTACACTGATAGCAGAGCAGTGAGTATACACTGATACCAGAGCAGTGAGTATACACTGACAGCAGAGCAGTGAGTGTACACTGATAGCAGAGCAGTGAGTATACACTGATACCAGAGCAGTGAGTGTACACTGATAGCAGAGCAGTGAGTGTGTGCTGATAGCAGAGCAGTGAGTGTACACTGAGAGCAGAGCAGTGAGTGTGTGCTGATAGCAGAGCAGTGAGTGTACACTGATAGCAGAGCAGTGAGTGTGTACTGATAGCAGAGCAGTGAGTGTACACTGATAGCAGAGCAGTGAGTGTGTACTGATAGCAGGGCAGAGAGCGGGCACTGAGGGCAGTGCAGTGAGCGGGCATTGACGGCAGTGCAGTGAGCAGGCACTGAGGGCAGCGCAGTGAGTGGGCACTGATGGCAGTGCAGAGAGCGGGCACTGACGGCAGTGCAGTGAGCGGGCATTGACGGCAGTGCAGAGAGTGGGCACTGAGGGCAGCGCAGTGAGCGGGCATTGACGGCAGTGCAGTGAGTGGGCACTGAGGGCAGCACAGTGAGCGGGCACTGACGGCAGCGCAGAGAGCGGGCATTGATGGCAGTGCAGAGACCGGACACTGAGGGCAGTGCAGTGAGTGGGCACTGACGGCAGCGCAGAGAGCGGGCATTGATGGCAGTGCAGAGAGCGAACACTGATGGCAGTGCAGTGAGTGTACACTGATAGCAGAGCAGTGAGTGTACGCTGATAACAGAGCAGTGAGTATACACTGATACCAGAGCAGTGAGTATACACTGACAGCAGAGCAGTGAGTGTACACTGATACTGTAGCAGAGCAGTGACTGTGTACTGATAGCACAGCAGTTAGTGTACACTGATAGCAGAGCAGTTAGTGTGTACTGATAGCAGAGCAGTTAGTGTACACTGATAGCAGAGCAGTGAGTGTACACTGATAGCAGAGCAGTGAGTGTGTACTGATAGCAGAGCAGTTAGTGTACACTGATAGCAGAGCAGTGAGTGTACACTGATAGCAGAGCAGTGAGTGTGTACTGATAGCAGAGCAGTGAGTGTACACTGATAGCACAGCAGTGAGTAAACACTGATAGCAGAGCAGTGAGTGTACACTGACAGCAGAGCAGTGAGTGTACACTGATAGCAGATCAGTGAATGTGTACTGATCGCAGAGCAGTGACTGTGTACTGATAGCAGAGCAGTGAGTGTACACTGATAGCAGAACAGTGAGTGTACACTGATAGCAGAGCAGTGAGTGTACACTGATAGCAGAGCAGTGAGTGTACACTGAGAGCAGTGCAGTGAGTGTACACTGAGAGCAGTGAGTGTGTACTGATAGCAGAGCAGTGAGTGTACACTGAGAGCAGAGCAGTGAGTGTGTACTGATAGCAGAGCAGTGAGTGTACACTGAGAGCAGTGCAGTGAGTGTGTGCTGATAGCAGAGCAGTGAGTGTACACTGATAGCAGAGCAATGAGTGTACACTGATAGCAGAGCAGTGAGTATACACTGATAGCAGAGCAGTGAGTATACACTGATAGCAGAGCAGTGAGTGTACACTGAGAGCAGAGCAGTGAGTGTACACTGATAGCAGAGCAGTGAGTGTACACTGAGAGCAGAGCAGTGAGTATACACTGATAGCAGAGCAGTGAGTGTACACTGATAGCAGAGCAGTGAGTATACACTGATAGCAGAGCAGTGAGTGTGTACCGACAGCAGAGCAGTGAGTGTATACTGATAGCAGAGCAGTGAGTTTACACTGAGAGCAGAGCAGTGAGTGTACACTGAGAGCAGAGCAGTGAGTGTGTACTGACAGCAGATCAGTGAGTGTACACTGACAGCAGAGCAGTGAGTGTACACTGATAGCAGAGCAGTTAGTGTACACTGAGAGCAGAGCAGTTAGTGTACACTGATAGCACAGTAGTGAGTGTACACTGATAGCAGAGCAGTGAGTATACACTGATAGCACAGTAGTGAGTATACACTGATAACAGAGAAGTGAGTGTACATTGATAGCAGATCAGTGAATGTGTACTGATCGCAGAGAAGTGACTGTGTACTGATAGCAGAGCAGTGAGTGTACACTGAGAGCAGAGCAGTGAGTGTGTACTGATAGCAGAGCAGTGAGTATACACTGATAGCATAGCAGTGTGTGTACACTGATAGCAGTGCAGTGAGTGTACACTGATAGCAGTGCAGTGAGTATACACTGATAGCAGAGCAGTGAGTGTACACTGAGAGCAGAGCAGTGAGTGTGTACTGATAGCAGAGCAGTGAGTATACACTGATAGCATAGCAGTGTGTGTACACTGATAGCAGAGCAGTGTGTGTACACTGATAGCAGTGCAGTGAGTGTGTACTGATAGCAGAGCAGTGAGTGTACACTGACAGCAATACAGTAAGTGTACACTGATAGCAGAGCAGTGAGTGTACACTGACAGCAATACAGTAAGTGTACACTGATAGCAGTGCAGTGAGTGTGTACTGATAGCAGAGCAGTGAGTGTACACTGATAGCAGAGCATTGAGTGTACACAGATAGCAGAGCAGTGAGTGTGTACTGATAGCAGTGCAGTGAGTGTACACTGATAGCAGTGCAGTGAGTGTGTACTGATAGCAGAGCAGTGAGTGTACACTGATAGCAGTGCAGTGAGTGTGTACTGATAGCAGGGCAGTAAGTGTGTACTGATAGCAGTGCTGTGAGTGTACACTGATAGCAGAGCAGTGAGTGTAAACTGTCAGCAGAGCAGTGAGTGTAAACTGACAGCAGAGTAGTGAGTGTGTACTGATAGCAGTGCAGTGAGTATACACTGATAGCAGAGTAGTGAGTGTACACTGATAGCAGAGCAGTGAGTGTATATTGATAGCAGCATAGTGAGTGTGCACTGACAGCAATACAGTAAATGTACACTGAGAGCAGAGCAGTGAGTGTACACTGAGAGCAGAGCAGTGAGTGTACACTGAGAGCAGAGCAGTGAGTGTACACTGAGAGCAGAGCAGTGAGTGTGTACTGATAGCAGAGCAGTGAGTGTACACTGATAGCAGAGCAGTGAATGTGCACTGATAGCAATGCAGTAAGTGTACACTGATAGCAGAGCAGTGAGTGTACACTGAGAGCAGAGCAGTGAGTGTGTACTGATAGCAGAGCAGTGAGTATACACTGATAGCAGAGCAATGAGTGTACACTGATAGCAGAGCAGTGAGTGTACACTGAGAGCAGAGCAGTGAGTGTGTACTGATAGCAGAGCAGTGAGTGTACAGTGATAGCAGAGCAGTGAGTGTACACTGATACTGTAGCAGAGCAGTGAGTGTCTACTGATAACAGACCAGTGAGTGTACACTGATAGCAGTGCAGTGAGTATACACTGATAGCAGAGCAGTGAGTGTACACTGACAGCAGATCAGTGAATGTGTGCTGATAGCAGAGCAGTGAGTGTACACTGATAGCAGTGCAGTGAGTATACACTGATAGCAGAGCAATGAGTGTACACTGACAGCAGATCAGTGAATGTGTACTGATCGCAGAGCAGTGAGTGTACACTGATAGCAGAGCAGTGAGTGTGTGCTGATAGCAGAGCAGTGAGTGTACACTGAGAGCAGAGCAGTGAGTGTGTGCTGATAGCAGAGCAGTGAGTGTACACTGAGAGCAGAGCAGTGAGTGTGTACTGATAGCAGGGCAGAGAGCGGGCATTGACGGCAGTGCAGTGAGCAGGCACTGAGGGCAGCGCAGTGAGTGGGCACTGACGGCAGTGCAGAGAGCGGGCATTGACGGCAGTGCAGTGAGTGGGCACTGAGGGCAGCGCAGTGAGCGGGCACTGACAGCAGCGCAGAGAGCGGGCATTGACGGCAGTGCAGTGAGTGGGCACTGAGGGCAGCGCAGTGAGCGGGCACTGACGGCAGTGCAGTGAGTGGGCACTGAGGGCAGCACAGTGAGCGGGCACTGACAGCAGCGCAGAGAGCGGGCATTGACGGCAGTGCAGAGAGCGGGCATTGAGGGCAGCGCAGTGAGCGGGCACTGAGGGCAGCGCAGTGAGTGGGCACTGAGGGCAGCACAGTGAGCGGGCACTGACAGCAGCGCAGTGAGCGGGCATTGACGGCAGTGCAGAGAGCGGGCATTGAGGGCAGCGCAGTGAGCGGGCACTGACAGCAGCGCAGAGAGCGGGCATTGACGGGAGTGCAGAGAGCGGACACTGAGGGCAGCGCAGTGAGCGGGCACTGACAGCAGCGCAGAGAGCGGGCATTGACGGCAGTGCAGAGAGCGGGCACTGAGGGCAGCGCAGTGAGCGGGCATTGACGGCAGTGCAGTGAGTGGGCACTGAGGGCAGCACAGTGAGCGGGCACTGACAGCAGCGCAGAGAGCGGGCATTGACGGCAGTGCAGAGAGCGGGCACTGAGGGCAGTGCAGTGAGTGGGCACTGACGGCAGCGCAGAGAGCGGGCATTGATGGCAGTGCAGAGAGCGAACACTGATGGCAGAGCAGTGAGAGTACGCTGATAACAGAGCAATGAGTGTACACTGATAGCAGAGCAGTGAGTATACACTGATACCAGAGCAGTGAGTATACACTGACAGCAGAGCAGTGAGTGTACACTGATAGCAGAGCAGTGAGTATACACTGATACCAGAGCAGTGAGTGTACACTGATAGCAGAGCAGTGAGTGTGTGCTGATAGCAGAGCAGTGAGTGTACACTGAGAGCAGAGCAGTGAGTGTGTGCTGATAGCAGAGCAGTGAGTGTACACTGATAGCAGAGCAGTGAGTGTGTACTGATAGCAGAGCAGTGAGTGTACACTGATAGCAGAGCAGTGAGTGTGTACTGATAGCAGGGCAGAGAGCGGGCACTGAGGGCAGTGCAGTGAGCGGGCATTGACGGCAGTGCAGTGAGCAGGCACTGAGGGCAGCGCAGTGAGTGGGCACTGATGGCAGTACAGTGAGCGGGCACTGACGGCAGTGCAGTGAGCGGGCATTGACGGCAGTGCAGAGAGTGGGCACTGAGGGCAGCGCAGTGAGCGGGCATTGACGGCAGTGCAGTGAGTGGGCACTGAGGGCAGCACAGTGAGCGGGCACTGACGGCAGCGCAGAGAGCGGGCATTGATGGCAGTGCAGAGACCGGACACTGAGGGCAGTGCAGTGAGTGGGCACTGACGGCAGCGCAGAGAGCGGGCATTGATGGCAGTGCAGAGAGCGAACACTGATGGCAGTGCAGTGAGTGTACACTGATAGCAGAGCAGTGAGTGTACGCTGATAACAGAGCAGTGAGTATACACTGATACCAGAGCAGTGAGTATACACTGACAGCAGAGCAGTGAGTGTACACTGATACTGTAGCAGAGCAGTGACTGTGTACTGATAGCACAGCAGTTAGTGTACACTGATAGCAGAGCAGTTAGTGTACACTGAGCGCAGAGCAGTGAGTGTACACTGATAGCAGAGCAGTGAGTGTGTACTGATAGCAGAGCAGTTAGTGTACACTGATAGCAGAGCAGTGAGTGTATACTGATAGCAGAGCAGTGAGTGTGTACTGATAGCAGAGCAGTGAGTAAACACTGATGGCAGAGCAGTGAGTGTACACTGACAGCAGAGCAGTAAGTGTACACTGATAGCAGAGCAGTGAGTGTACACTGATAGCAGATCAGTGAGTGTAAACTGACAGCAGAGTAGTGAGTGTGTACTGATAGCAGTGCAGTGAGTATACACTGATAGCAGAGTAGTGAGTGTACACTGATAGCAGAGCAGTGAGTGTACACTGATAGCAGAGCAGTGAGTGTACACTGAGAGCAGTGCAGTGAGTGTACACTGAGAGCAGAGCAGTGAGTGTACACTGAGAGCAGAGCAGTGAGTGTACACTGAGAGCAGAGCAGTGAGTGTACACTGATAGCAGAGCAGTGAGTGTACACTGAGAGCAGAGCAGTGAGTGTGTACTGATAGCAGAGCAGTGAGTGTACACTGAGAGCAGTGCAGTGAGTGTGTGCTGATAGCAGAGCAGTGAGTGTACACTGATAGCAGAGCAATGAGTGTACACTGATAGCAGAGCAGTGAGTATACACTGATAGCAGAGCAGTGAGTGTGTGCTGATAGCAGAGCAGTGAGTATACACTGATAGCAGAGCAGTGAGTGTGTACTGATAGCAGAGCAGTGAGTGTACACTGATAGCAGAGCAGTGAGTGTACACTGAGAGCAGAGCAGTGAGTATACACTGATAGCAGAGCAGTGAGTGTACACTGATAGCACAGCAGTGAGTATACACTGATAGCAGAGCAGTGAGTGTGTACTGACAGCAGAGCAGTGAGTGTATACTGATAGCAAAGCAGTGAGTTTACACTGAGAGCAGAGCAGTGAGTGTACACTGAGAGCAGAGCAGTGAGTGTGTACTGACAGCAGATCAGTGAGTGTACACTGACAGCAGAGCAGTGAGTGTACACTGATAGCAGAGCAGTTAGTGTACACTGAGAGCAGAGCAGTTAGTGTACACTGATAGCACAGTAGTGAGTGTACACTGATAGCAGAGCAGTGAGTATACACTGATAGCACAGTAGTGAGTATACACTGATAACAGAGAAGTGAGTGTACACTGATAGCAGATCAGTGAATGTGTACTGATCGCAGAGTAGTGACTGTGTACTGATAGCAGAGCAGTGAGTGTACACTGAGAGCAGAGCAGTGAGTGTGTACTGATAGCAGAGCAGTGAGTATACACTGATAGCATAGCAGTGTGTGTACACTGATAGCAGTGCAGTGAGTGTACACTGATAGCAGTGCAGTGAGTATACACTGATAGCAGAGCAGTGAGTGTACACTGAGAGCAGAGCAGTGAGTGTGTACTGATAGCAGAGCAGTGAGTATACACTGATAGCATAGCAGTGTGTGTACACTGATAGCAGAGCAGTGTGTGTACACTGATAGCAGTGCAGTGAGTGTGTACTGATAGCAGAGCAGTGAGTGTACACTGACAGCAATACAGTAAGTGTACACTGATAGCAGAGCAGTGAGTGTACACTGACAGCAATACAGTAAGTGTACACTGATAGCAGTGCAGTGAGTGTGTACTGATAGCAGAGCAGTGAGTGTACACTGATAGCAGAGCATTGAGTGTACACTGATAGCAGAGCAGTGAGTGTGTACTGATAGCAGTGCAGTGAGTGTACACTGATAGCAGTGCAGTGAGTGTGTACTGATAGCAGAGCAGTGAGTGTACACTGATAGCAGTGCAGTGAGTGTGTACTGATAGCAGGGCAGTAAGTGTGTACTGATAGCAGTGCTGTGAGTGTACACTGATAGCAGAGCAGTGAGTGTAAACTGACAGCAGAGCAGTGAGTGTAAACTGACAGCAGAGTAGTGAGTGTGTACTGATAGCAGTGCAGTGAGTATACGCTGATAGCAGAGTAGTGAGTGTACACTGATAGCAGAGCAGTGAGTGTATATTGATAGCAGCATAGTGAGTGTTCACTGACAGCAATACAGTAAATGTACACTGAGAGCAGAGCAGTGAGTGTACACTGAGAGCAGAGCAGTGAGTGTACACTGAGAGCAGAGCAGTGAGTGTACACTGAGAGCAGAGCAGTGAGTGTGTACTGATAACAGAGCAGTGAGTGTACACTGATAGCAGAGCAGTGAATGTGCACTGATAGCAATGCAGTAAGTGTACACTGATAGCAGAGCAGTGAGTGTACACTGAGAGCAGAGCAGTGAGTGTGTACTGATAGCAGAGCAGTGAGTATACACTGATAGCAGAGCAATGAGTGTACACTGATAGCAGAGCAGTGAGTGTACACTGAGAGCAGAGCAGTGAGTGTGTACTGATAGCAGAGCAGTGAGTGTACACTGAGAGCAGTGCAGTGAGTGTACACTGATAGCAGAGCAGTGAGTATACACTGATAGCAGAGCAGTGAGTGTACACTGAGAGCAGTGCAGTGAGTGTACACTGAGAGCAGAGCAGTGAGTGTACACTGAGAGCAGAGCAGTGAGTGTGTACTGATAGCAGAGCAGTGAGTGTACACTGATAGCAGAGCAGTGAGTGTGTACTGATAGCAGTGCAGTGAGTGTGTTCTGATAGCAGTGCAGTGAGTGTACACTGATAGCAGAGCAGTGAGTGTGTACTGATAGCAGTGCTGTGAGTGTGTACTGATAGCAGTGCAGTGAGTGTGTTCTGACAGCAGAGCAGTGAGTGTACACTGAGAGCAGTGCAGTGAGTGTACACTGAGAGCAGAGCAGTGAGTGTGTACTGATAGCAGAGCAGTGAGTGTGTACTGATAGCAGTGCAGTGAGTGTGTACTGATAGCAGAGCAGTGAGTGTGTACTGAGAGCAGTGCAGTGAGTGTACACTGAGAGCAGAGCAGTGAGTGTGTACACTGATAGCAGATCAGTGAGTGTGTACTGATAGCAGAGCAGTGAGTGTGTACTGATAGCAGTGCAGTGAGTGTGTACTGATAGCAGTGCAGTGAGTGTGTACTGATAGCAGTGCAGTGAGTGTACACTGAGAGCAGAGCAGTGAGTGTGTACTGATAGCAGAGCAGTGAGTATACACTGATAGCAGAGCAGTGAGTGTACACTGATAGCAGAGCAGTGAGTGTACACTGAGAGCAGAGCAGTGAGTGTACACTGAGAGCAGAGCAGTGAGTGTATACTGATAGCAGAGCAGTGAGTGTACACTGAGAGCAGAGCTGTGAGTGTACACTGAGAGCAGAGCAGTGAGTGTACACTGAGAGCAGAGCAGTGAGTGTACACTGAGAGCAGAGCAGTGAGTGTACACTGATAGCAGAGCAGTGATTGTACACTGAGAGCAGAGCAGTGAGTGTACACTGATAGCAGAGCAGTGAGTGTACACTGAGAGCAGAGCTGTGAGTGTACACTGAGAGCAGAGCAGTAAGTGTGCACTGAGCGCAGAGCAGTGAGTGTACACTGAGAGCAGAGCAGTGAGTGTGTACTGATAGCAGAGCAGTGAGTGTACACTGATAGCAGAGCAGTGAGTATACACTGATAGCAGAGCAGTGAGTGTACACTGAGAGCAGAGCAGTGAGTGTGTACTGATAGCAGAGCAGTGAGTATACACTGATAGCAGAGCAGTGAGTGTACACTGAGAGCAGAGCAGTGAGTGTACACTGATAGCAGAGCAGTGAGTGTACACTGATAGCAGATCAGTGAATGTGTACTGATAGCAGAGCAGTGAGTATACACTGATAGCAGAGCAGTGAGTGTACACTGAGAGCAGAGCAGTGAGTGTACACTGAGCACAGAGCAGTGAGTGTACACTGAGAGCAGAGCAGTGAGTGTACACTGAGAGCAGAGCAGTGAGTGTGTACTGATAGCAGAGCAGTGAGTATACATTGATAGCAGAGCAGTGAGTGTACACTGAGAGCAGAGCAGTGAGTGTACACTGAGAGCAGAGCAGTGAGTGTGTACTGATAGCAGAGCAGTGAGTATACACTGATAGCAGAGCAGTGAGTGTACACTGAGAGCAGAGCAGTGAGTGTACACTGAGAGCAGAGCAGTGAGTGTGTACTGATAGCAGAGCAGTGAGTGTGTACTGATAGCAGTGCAGTGAGTGTACACTGAGAGCAGAGCAGTGAGTGTACACTGAGAGCAGAGCAGTGAGTATACACTGATAGCAGAGCAGTGAGTGTACACTGATAGCAGAGCAGTGAGTGTGTACTGATAGCAGTGCAGTGAGTGTACACTGAGAGCAGAGCAGTGAGTGTACACTGATAGCAGATCAGTGAGTGTACACTGACAGCAGAGCAGTGAGTGTACACTGATAGCAGAGCAGTGAGTGTGTACTGATAGCAGTGCAGTGAGTGTACACTGAGAGCAGAGCAGTGAGTGTACACTGATAGCAGATCAGTGAGTGTACACTGACAGCAGAGCAGTGAGTGTACACTGATAGCAGAGCAGTTAGTGTACACTGAGAGCAGAGCAGTTAGTGTACACTGATAGCACAGTAGTGAGTGTACACTGATAGCAGAGCAGTGAGTATACACTGATAGCACAGTAGTGAGTATACACTGATAACAGAGAAGTGAGTGTACACTGATAGCAGATCAGTGAATGTGTACTGATCGCAGAGTAGTGACTGTGTACTGATAGCAGAGCAGTGAGTGTACACTGAGAGCAGAGCAGTGAGTGTGTACTGATAGCAGAGCAGTGAGTATACACTGATAGCATAGCAGTGTGTGTACACTGATAGCAGTGCCGTGAGTGTACACTGATAGCAGTGCAGTGAGTATACACTGATAGCAGAGCAGTGAGTGTACACTGAGAGCAGAGCAGTGAGTGTGTACTGATAGCAGAGCAGTGAGTATACACTGATAGCATAGCAGTGTGTGTACACTGATAGCAGAGCAGTGTGTGTACACTGATAGCAGTGCAGTGAGTGCGTACTGATAGCAGAGCAGTGAGTGTACACTGACAGCAATACAGTAAGTGTACACTGATAGCAGAGCAGTGAGTGTACACTGACAGCAATACAGTAAGTGTACACTGATAGCAGTGCAGTGAGTGTGTACTGATAGCAGAGCAGTGAGTGTACACTGATAGCAGAGCAGTGAGTGTATATTGATAGCAGCATAGTGAGTGTGCACTGACAGCAATACAGTAAATGTACACTGAGAGCAGAGCAGTGAGTGTACACTGAGAGCAGAGCAGTGAGTGTACACTGAGAGCAGAGCAGTGAGTGTACACTGATAGCAGAGCAGTGAATGTACACTGATAGCAATGCAGTGAGTGTACACTGAGAGCAGAGCAGTGAGTGTGTACTGATAGCAGAGCAGTGAGTATACACTGATAGCAGAGCAATGAGTGTACACTGATAGCAGAGCAGTGAGTGTACACTGAGAGCAGAGCAGTGAGTGTGTACTGATAGCAGAGCAGTGAGTGTACACTGAGAGCAGTGCAGTGAGTGTACACTGATAGCAGAGCAGTGAGTATACACTGATAGCAGAGCAGTGAGTGTACACTGAGAGCAGTGCAGTGAGTGTACACTGAGAGCAGAGCAGTGAGTGTACACTGAGAGCAGAGCAGTGAGTGTGTACTGATAGCAGAGCAGTGAGTGTACACTGATAGCAGAGCAGTGAGTGTGTACTGATAGCAGTGCAGTGAGTGTGTTCTGATAGCAGTGCAGTGAGTGTACACTGATAGCAGAGCAGTGAGTGTGTACTGATAGCAGTGCTGTGAGTGTGTACTGATAGCAGAGCAGTGAGTGTACACTGAGAGCAGTGCAGTGAGTGTACACTGAGAGCAGAGCAGTGAGTGTGTACTGATAGCAGAGCAGTGAGTGTGTACTGATAGCAGTGCAGTGAGTGTGTACTGATAGCAGTGCAGTGAGTGTGTACTGATAGCAGAGCAGTGAGTGTGTACTGAGAGCAGTGCAGTGAGTGTACACTGAGAGCAGAGCAGTGAGTGTGTACACTGATAGCAGATCAGTGAGTGTGTACTGATAGCAGAGCAGTGAGTGTGTACTGATAGCAGTGCAGTGAGTGTGTACTGATAGCAGTGCAGTGAGTGTGTACTGATAGCAGTGCAGTGAGTGTACACTGAGAGCAGAGCAGTGAGTGTGTACTGATAGCAGAGCAGTGAGTATACACTGATAGCAGAGCAGTGAGTGTACACTGATAGCAGAGCAGTGAGTGTACACTGAGAGCAGAGCAGTGAGTGTACACTGAGAGCAGAGCAGTGAGTGTATACTGATAGCAGAGCAGTGAGTGTACACTGAGAGCAGAGCTGTGAGTGTACACTGAGAGCAGAGCAGTGAGTGTACACTGAGAGCAGAGCAGTGAGTGTACACTGAGAGCAGAGCAGTGAGTGTACACTGAGAGCAGAGCAGTAAGTGTGCACTGAGCGCAGAGCAGTGAGTGTACACTGAGAGCAGAGCAGTGAGTGTGTACTGATAGCAGAGCAGTGAGTGTACACTGATAGCAGAGCAGTGAGTGTACACTGATAGCAGAGCAGTGAGTGTACACTGAGAGCAGAGCAGTGAGTGTACACTGAGAGCAGAGCAGTGAGTGTACACTGAGAGCAGAGCAGTAAGTGTGCACTGAGCGCAGAGCAGTGAGTGTACACTGAGAGCAGAGCAGTGAGTGTGTACTGATAGCAGAGCAGTGATTGTACACTGAGAGCAGAGCAGTGAGTGTACACTGATAGCAGAGCAGTGAGTGTACACTGAGAGCAGAGCTGTGAGTGTACACTGAGAGCAGAGCAGTAAGTGTGCACTGAGCGCAGAGCAGTGAGTGTACACTGAGAGCAGAGCAGTGAGTGTGTACTGATAGCAGAGCAGTGAGTGTACACTGATAGCAGAGCAGTGAGTATACACTGATAGCAGAGCAGTGAGTGTACACTGAGAGCAGAGCAGTGAGTGTGTACTGATAGCAGAGCAGTGAGTATACACTGATAGCAGAGCAGTGAGTGTACACTGAGAGCAGAGCAGTGAGTGTACACTGATAGCAGAGCAGTGAGTGTACACTGATAGCAGATCAGTGAATGTGTACTGATAGCAGAGCAGTGAGTATACACTGATAGCAGAGCAGTGAGTGTACACTGAGAGCAGAGCAGTGAGTGTACACTGAGCACAGAGCAGTGAGTGTACACTGAGAGCAGAGCAGTGAGTGTACACTGAGAGCAGAGCAGTGAGTGTGTACTGATAGCAGAGCAGTGAGTATACATTGATAGCAGAGCAGTGAGTGTACACTGAGAGCAGAGCAGTGAGTGTACACTGAGAGCAGAGCAGTGAGTGTGTACTGATAGCAGAGCAGTGAGTATACACTGATAGCAGAGCAGTGAGTGTACACTGAGAGCAGAGCAGTGAGTGTACACTGAGAGCAGAGCAGTGAGTGTGTACTGATAGCAGAGCAGTGAGTGTGTACTGATAGCAGTGCAGTGAGTGTACACTGAGAGCAGAGCAGTGAGTGTACACTGAGAGCAGAGCAGTGAGTATACACTGATAGCAGAGCAGTGAGTGTACACTGATAGCAGAGCAGTGAGTGTGTACTGATAGCAGTGCAGTGAGTGTACACTGAGAGCAGAGCAGTGAGTGTACACTGATAGCAGATCAGTGAGTGTACACTGACAGCAGAGCAGTGAGTGTACACTGATAGCAGAGCAGTTAGTGTACACTGAGAGCAGAGCAGTTAGTGTACACTGATAGCACAGTAGTGAGTGTACACTGATAGCAGAGCAGTGAGTATACACTGATAGCACAGTAGTGAGTATACACTGATAACAGAGAAGTGAGTGTACACTGATAGCAGATCAGTGAATGTGTACTGATCGCAGAGTAGTGACTGTGTACTGATAGCAGAGCAGTGAGTGTACACTGAGAGCAGAGCAGTGAGTGTGTACTGATAGCAGAGCAGTGAGTATACACTGATAGCATAGCAGTGTGTGTACACTGATAGCAGTGCCGTGAGTGTACACTGATAGCAGTGCAGTGAGTATACACTGATAGCAGAGCAGTGAGTGTACACTGAGAGCAGAGCAGTGAGTGTGTACTGATAGCAGAGCAGTGAGTATACACTGATAGCATAGCAGTGTGTGTACACTGATAGCAGAGCAGTGTGTGTACACTGATAGCAGTGCAGTGAGTGCGTACTGATAGCAGAGCAGTGAGTGTACACTGACAGCAATACAGTAAGTGTACACTGATAGCAGAGCAGTGAGTGTACACTGACAGCAATACAGTAAGTGTACACTGATAGCAGTGCAGTGAGTGTGTACTGATAGCAGAGCAGTGAGTGTACACTGATAGCAGAGCATTGAGTGTACACTGATATCAGAGCAGTGAGTGTGTACTGATAGCAGTGCAGTGAGTGTACACTGATAGCAGTGCAGTGAGTGTGTACTGATAGCAGAGCAGTGAGTGTACACTGATAGCAGTGCAGTGAGTGTGTACTGATAGCAGGGCAGTAAGTGTGTACTGATAGCAGTGCTGTGAGTGTACACTGATAGCAGAGCAGTGAGTGTAAACTGACAGCAGAGCAGTGAGTGTAAACTGACAGCAGAGTAGTGAGTGTGTACTGATAGCAGTGCAGTGAGTATACACTGATAGCAGAGTAGTGAGTGTACACTGATAGCAGAGCAGTGAGTGTATATTGATAGCAGCATAGTGAGTGTGCGCTGACAGCAATACAGTAAATGTACACTGAGAGCAGAGCAGTGAGTGTACACTGAGAGCAGAGCAGTGAGTGTACACTGAGAGCAGAGCAGTGAGTGTACACTGATAGCAGAGCAGTGAATGTACACTGATAGCAATGCAGTGAGTGTACACTGAGAGCAGAGCAGTGAGTGTGTACTGATAGCAGAGCAGTGAGTATACACTGATAGCAGAGCAATGAGTGTACACTGATAGCAGAGCAGTGAGTGTACACTGAGAGCAGAGCAGTGAGTGTGTACTGATAGCAGAGCAGTGAGTGTACACTGAGAGCAGTGCAGTGAGTGTACACTGATAGCAGAGCAGTGAGTATACACTGATAGCAGAGCAGTGAGTGTACACTGAGAGCAGTGCAGTGAGTGTACACTGAGAGCAGAGCAGTGAGTGTACACTGAGAGCAGAGCAGTGAGTGTGTACTGATAGCAGAGCAGTGAGTGTACACTGATAGCAGAGCAGTGAGTGTGTACTGATAGCAGTGCAGTGAGTGTGTTCTGATAGCAGTGCAGTGAGTGTACACTGATAGCAGAGCAGTGAGTGTGTACTGATAGCTAGTGCTGTGAGTGTGTACTGATAGCAGAGCAGTGAGTGTACACTGAGAGCAGTGCAGTGAGTGTACACTGAGAGCAGAGCAGTGAGTGTGTACTGATAGCAGAGCAGTGAGTGTGTACTGATAGCAGTGCAGTGAGTGTGTACTGATAGCAGTGCAGTGAGTGTGTACTGATAGCAGAGCAGTGAGTGTGTACTGAGAGCAGTGCAGTGAGTGTACACTGAGAGCAGAGCAGTGAGTGTGTACACTGATAGCAGATCAGTGAGTGTGTACTGATAGCAGAGCAGTGAGTGTGTACTGATAGCAGTGCAGTGAGTGTGTACTGATAGCAGTGCAGTGAGTGTGTACTGATAGCAGTGCAGTGAGTGTACACTGAGAGCAGAGCAGTGAGTGTGTACTGATAGCAGAGCAGTGAGTATACACTGATAGCAGAGCAGTGAGTGTACACTGATAGCAGAGCAGTGAGTGTACACTGAGAGCAGAGCAGTGAGTGTACACTGAGAGCAGAGCAGTGAGTGTATACTGATAGCAGAGCAGTGAGTGTACACTGAGAGCAGAGCAGTGAGTGTACACTGAGAGCAGAGCAGTGAGTGTACACTGAGAGCAGAGCAGTGAGTGTACACTGAGAGCAGAGCAGTGAGTGTACACTGATAGCAGAGCAGTGATTGTACACTGAGAGCAGAGCAGTGAGTGTACACTGATAGCAGAGCAGTGAGTGTACACTGAGAGCAGAGCTGTGAGTGTACACTGAGAGCAGAGCAGTAAGTGTGCACTGAGCGCAGAGCAGTGAGTGTACACTGAGAGCAGAGCAGTGAGTGTGTACTGATAGCAGAGCAGTGAGTGTACACTGATAGCAGAGCAGTGAGTATACACTGATAGCAGAGCAGTGAGTGTACACTGAGAGCAGAGCAGTGAGTGTGTACTGATAGCAGAGCAGTGAGTATACACTGATAGCAGAGCAGTGAGTGTACACTGAGAGCAGAGCAGTGAGTGTACACTGATAGCAGAGCAGTGAGTGTACACTGATAGCAGATCAGTGAATGTGTACTGATAGCAGAGCAGTGAGTATACACTGATAGCAGAGCAGTGAGTGTACACTGAGAGCAGAGCAGTGAGTGTACACTGAGAGCAGAGCAGTGAGTGTGTACTGATAGCAGAGCAGTGAGTATACACTGATAGCAGAGCAGTGAGTGTACACTGAGAGCAGAGCAGTGAGTGTACACTGAGAGCAGAGCAGTGAGTGTGTACTGATAGCAGAGCAGTGAGTATACACTGATAGCAGAGCAGTGAGTGTACACTGAGAGCAGAGCAGTGAGTGTACACTGAGAGCAGAGCAGTGAGTGTGTACTGATAGCAGAGCAGTGAGTGTGTACTGATAGCAGTGCAGTGAGTGTGCACTGAGAGCAGAGCAGTGAGTGTACACTGAGAGCAGAGCAGTGAGTATACACTGATAGCAGAGCAGTGAGTGTACACTGATAGCAGAGCAGTGAGTGTACACTGATAGCAGAGCAGTGAGTGTGTACTGATAGCAGTGCAGTGAGTGTACACTGAGAGCAGAGCAGTGAGTGTACACTGATAGCAGAGCAGTGAGTGTGTACTGATAGCAGTGCAGTGAGTATACACTGATAGCAGAGCAGTGAGTGTACACTGAGAGCAGAGCAGTGAGTGTACACTGAGAGCAGAGCAGTGAGTGTACACTGATAGCAGAGCAGTGAGTGTACACTGAGAGCAGAGCAGTGAGTGTACACTGAGAGCAGAGCAGTGAGTGTACACTGAGCACAGAGCAGTGAGTGTACACTGAGAGCAGAGCAGTGAGTGTACACTGAGAGCAGAGCAGTGAGTGTACACTGAGAGCAGAGCAGTAAGTGTGCACTGAGCGCAGAGCAGTGAGTGTACACTGAGAGCAGAGCAGTGAGTGTACACTGAGAGCAGAGCAGTGAGTGTACACTGATAGCAGAGCAGTGAGTGTACACTGAGAGCAGAGCAGTGAGTGTACACTGAGAGCAGAGCAGTGAGTGTACACTGAGCACAGAGCAGTGAGTGTACACTGAGAGCAGAGCAGTAAGTGTGCACTGAGCGCAGAGCAGTGAGTGTACACTGATAACAGAGCAGTGAGTGTACACTGATAGCAGCACTGTGAGTGTGCTGATAGCAGTGAAGTGAGTGTGTACTGATGGCAGCACCATGGGAACTTACAATCCCACTGACGGAAGCCGCTGCTGTGAAACCACATTAACAATGGTGACACCAGAAATCCTACCATTGCCCAATGGTGGACCACATTCAATGCAGGACTGGGAAAATCCTCCCTGTGGTATCACGTTCTTGCCAAGGAATACATCCTCCCAGCATCTGCTGTCAAGCCCCTCAAGAATCCTCAGTTTTCATAGAATTTACAGTGCAGAAGGAGGCCATTCAGCCCATCGAGTCTGCACCGGCTCTTGGAAAGAGCACCCTACCCAAGGTCAACACCTCCACCGTATCCCCATAACCCAGTAACCCCACCCAACACTTGTCATAATATACACCAGTATATCATGGTGCAGACACACACTGATTGACACACTGCAAGACCAATCAACACACACAACACCGCAGCCAATCACCAGTTAGAGCACACTCACTATAAAGACAGAGGGCATCAGTTTTCCTGCTCATTCGGGATGCAGCCTCTCAGAAGGACAGAGCTCACAGCTTACAGCACAGTTATTTACCATGTGCTGATAGTATAGACTGCTTAGGATAGGCATAGGTCTTCAGTTTAATCTAACATAGTGTCGACCCACAGTGAAAGTATGTTCAACAGTTTCTAGCTTAATAAAATAGCGTTGTACTATTTCAAGTGTTGGTCGCCTGTATGTGTTACTGCTGATGTAAACGCAGTCTCCACAGATCCAGAGTACCCAACACATCAACACTAAGGGCAATTTATCATGGCCAATCCACCTAACCTGCACATCTTTGGACTGTGGGAGGAAACCGGAGCACCCGGAGGAAACCCACGCACACACGGGGAGGATGTGCAGACTCCGCACAGACAGTGACCCAAGCCGGAATCGAACCTGGGATCCTGGAGCTGTGAAGCAATTGTGCTATCCACAATGCTACCGTGCTGCCATTAAATGTTTTCTGAGAGCACATTTCATTTTCGTAAACTACATAGAATATAGACCTGGGGCTGCATCGAGGGCCTATCCTAAATTCCTGGGCGCAAATCCTGTTATGCCCACTAAATCCCACGAGAAGGCCAAAATGAGATTACCGGCGGTGAGCTCTTGGTCTGAGATCTTCCCCACCCCACTGGTGAATTTAAACACTTTTTAATATACTTAGTGGGCTTTTTGCTGTTTCGTCCACCCAGGACGTATTCTTCTTCCCCCGATGGCCTGACGTCACACTGATGTGAATCACTACTGGTTTTCAAAAACAAAAGCCTGTTGTGCTGACCATGTCATGGGGCATAGGGATGCCTGGAGGCCTAAAGGGTTAAGGGACATGAAATGAAAATTGCTTATTGTCACAAGTAGGCTTCAAATGAAGGGGGAGGTGTGGCGCTGCTAGTCAAGAACAGTATTACGGTGGTAGAAAGGATGCAAGATGGGGACTCTTCTTCTGAGGTAGTATGGGCTGAGGTTAGAAACAGGAAAGGAGAGGTCACCCTGTTGGGAGTTTTCTATAGGCCGCCTAATAGTTCTAGGGATGTAGAGGAAAGGATGACGAAGATGATTCTGGAAAAGAGCGAAAGTAACAGGGTAGTTGTTATGGGAGACTTTAACTTTCCAAATATTGACTGGAAAAGATATAGTTCGAGTACATTAGATGGGTCGTTCTTTGTACAATGTGTGCAGGAGGGTTTCCTGACACAATATGTTGACAGGCCAACAAGAGGCGAGGCCACATTGGATTTGGTTTTGGGTAATGAACCAGGCCAGGTGTTAGATCTGGAGGTAGGTGAGCACTTTGGAGACAGTGACCACAATTCGGTGACCTTTACATTAGTGATGGAAAGGGATAAGTATACCCCGTAGGGCAAGAGTTATAGCTGGGAGAAGGGCAATTATGATGCCATTAGACATGACTTAGGATGTGTAGGTTGGAGAAGTAGGCTGCAAGGGTTGGGCACACTGGATATGTGGAGCTTGTTCAAGGAACAGCTATTGCGTGTTCTTGATCAGTACGTACCAGTCAGGCAGGGAGGAAGGGGTCGAGCGAGGGAACCGTGGTTTACCAAAGAAGTGGAATCTCTTGTTAAGAGGAAGAAGGAGGCCTATGTGAAGAAGAGGCGTGAAGTTTCAGTTGGGGCGCTTGATAGTTACAGGGAAGCGAGGAAGGATCTAAAGAGAGAGATAAGACGGGCAAGGAGGGGACATGAGAAGTCTTTGGCAGGAAGGATCAAGGAAAACCCAAAAGCTTTCTATAGGTATGTCAGGAATAAAAGAATGACTAGGGTAAGAGTAGGGCCAGTCAAAGACAGTGGTGGGAAGTTGTGTGTGGAGGCTGAGGAGATAAGCGAGATACTAAATGAATACTTTTCGTCAGTATTCACTCAGGAAAAAGATAATGTTGTGGAGGAGAATGCTGAGACCCAGGCTATTAGAATAGATGGCATTGTGGTGCGTAGGGAAGAAGCGTTGGCTATTCTGGACAAGGTGAAAATAGATAAGTCCCCGGGGCCTGATGGGATTTATCCTAGGATTCTCTGGGAAGCCAGGGCAGAGATTGCTGAGCCTTTGGCTTTGATTTTTATGTCATCATTGGCTACAGGAATAGTGCCAGAGGACTGGAGAATAGCAAATGTGGACCCTTTGTTCAAGAAGGGGAGTAGAGATAACCCCGGTAACTATAGGCCGGTGAGCCTCACGTCTGTTGTGGGTAAAGTCTTGGAGAGGATTATAAAAGATATGATTTATAATCATCTAGATAGGAATAATATGATATGGGATAGTCAGCATGGTTTTGTGAAGGGTAGGTCATGCCTCACAAACCTTATCAAGTTCTTTGAGAAGGTGACTGAACAGGTAGATGAGGGTAGAGCAGTTGACGTGGTGTATACGGATTTCAGTAAAGCGTTTGATAAGGTTCCCCACGGTCGGCTATTGCAGAAAATACGGAGGCTGGGGATTGAGGGTGATTTAGAGATGTGGATCAGAAATTGGCTAGTTGAAAGAAGACAGAGAGTGGTGGTTGATGGGAAATGCTCAGAATGGAGTTCAGTTACGAGTGGCGTACCACAAGGATCTGTTCTGGGACCGTTGCTGTTTGTCATTTTTATAAATGACCTAGAGGAGGGCGCAGAAGGATGGGTGAGTAAATTTGCAGACAACACTAAAGTCGGTGGAGTTGTAGACAGTGCGGAAGGATGTTGCAGGTTACAGAGGGACATAGATAAGCTGCAGAGCTGGGCTGAGAGGTGGCAAATGGAGTTTAATGTGGAGAAGTGTGAGGTGATTCACTTTGGAAAGAATAACAGGAATGCGGAATATTTGGCTAATGGTAAAATTCTTGGTAGTGTGGATGAGCAGAGGGATCTCGGTGTCCATGTACATAGATCCCTGAAAGTTGCCACCCAGGTTGGTAGGGTTGTGAAGAAGGCCTATGGTGTGTTGGCCTTTATTGGTAGAGGGATTGAGTTCCGGAGCCATGAGGTCATGTTGCAGTTGTACAAAACTCTAGTACGGCCGCATTTGGAGTATTGCGTACAGTTCTGGTCGCCTCATTATAGGAAGGACGTGGAAGCTTTGGAACGGGTGCAGAGGAGATTTACCAGGATGTTGCCTGGTATGGAGGGAAAATCTTATGAGGAAAGGCTGATGGACTTGAGGTTGTTTTCGTTAAAGAGAAGAAGGTTAAGAGGTGACTTAATAGAGGCATACAAAATGATCAGAGGGTTAGATAGGGTGGACAGTGAGAGCCTTCTCCCGCGGATGGAGGTGACTAGCACGAGGGGACATAGCCTTAAATTGAGGGGTAATAGATATAGGACAGAGGTCAGAGGTAGGTTTTTTACGCAAAGAGTGGTGAGGCCGTGGAATGCCCTACCTGCAACAGTAGTGCACTCGCCAACATTGAGGGCATTTAAAAGTTTATTGGATAAGCATATGGATGATAATGGCATAGTGTAGGTTAGACGGCCTTTATTTTTTGACTTCCCATGTCGGTGCAACATCGTGGGCCGAAGGGCCTGTACTGCGCTGTATCGTTCTATGTTCTATGTACTGTGAAAAGCCCCTAGTCGCCACATTCCGGTGCATGTTCGGGACATGGCTGGGCATTGCCTCCTGGCACCCTGGCAGTGCCCCCTGGCACAGTGCGAAGGGGTCAGTGCAAAGTAGATAGCGTGGACACAGGAAGGGGCAATGCAAAAGGGGCTCCGCTGGGGGAGCTAACCCTTTCCCGGTGAGTAGGTGGGATTCCCTTCATGTGTGGTGACGGGGAGTGGAGTGCCCCATGACACATACCGGGGAGAGGTGGATGTGAAAGCTTGGAGAGAGAGGACAGCCCCGATGACGGTGAGGGGGGGGTTGCTCCGATTTTGGCACTGTGGTGAAGGAGTACTGTGATGCTGGGGGTTCCTGATCCCCGTGGGAGGGTTTGTATGGAACTTTTGGATGGGGGCACCTTCTAAAAATGGCGTACCAATCTCAAAATCTCAGCTCTTGACTGCATGTTTAGGCCCTGCACCACCCCCCCCCCCCCCCCAGCTGACTGTGTGACCCTGATCAGCGCTCTGAAATTGCAGAGTGCTGTTCGATCAGGCGAGAAAAGACAACTGTAAAGCCCACGAGTTTCACACCGCTTTTTCCACCTGATTCAAAACCCTGTGTAATTTTGGGAAAATTCTACCCATAGTCTACGCAATCTGTCCTCCGTGGACAATCCTCCCATCCCAGGAATCAGTGTGCTGAACCTATGTTGCACTCTCTCTAAGGAAAATGCATCTTTCCTCAGGTACAGAGGTCAAAACTGTACACAGTACTCCAGATATAATCTCACATCTATTATTTGTCCCATTAGTCTAACCGCTATTTTGAAAGCAAATTGCGGTGTTAGCCACTTGAATTAATTTCTGATCCACATTCCTGCAATACCTAATTAGCGGCAGAGTTGGACTAATAGCAAATTTTCATTATGGAGCTGATAATTGATACAGAACATATAACTGATCTCTCACTTTTTACTTGGTTATAATACATTTTTTTCCCCATGCTAGCTCTTTACATCAAACAACACAGATGCCAGGTATGTATCTGCATTTGTCTATGATTAAATATTGACTGTTATTGAATCCTATTTCGGGTTTGTATCTTATATTACATCGTAAAGCTTTTGGAACCCATTTTGTGGAGTTCCTTCCATGCTCATCAAGTTAATGTTAGACATAAGTCCATTGTAAAGATCTGAGAATTACTTTCATTTCAGTGATATTAGTTACATTGTTATAAGATTAAATAAATATCGGCGATACAAATGTTAACTTATCACCATTATTGATTATACTATTGCAAGATCCTTCCAGGAGACCAAAACTTCATTTCCCCAGACTTCCTGCAAAGGTATAGTAAAATATTCAAATTTCTTTATGAATCAAATTTTACATCAAATAGAATCTGTTTATTTCTGTATCTGCGGTGATCCGTACTCCTAAGTACAATACAGCAGCTGCTGCATTGTGGTCAGGTTTTTCAGATGAAAGGTTTCCCTTCCCGCCCTCTAAAGAATCAGCGGGGAACACATTCCCGTCTACACTGTACGCCTTGCAGTGACTTCATGCTTCAACAAGTGTTAATTGGCTGGAGGTAGGACTTCTGCTCCTCACGCGGGAGGAAGTCCTCCCTCAGAGAGCTGCCATCCAACCTGATTGTCTGGTTTCTCCCACGTTCCTGTAGCGGTTAGAACAGGGTCTGCAAGCAGCTCCCAGAGGCAAAGTCCTAGGATTCCAGGAAGAGGTAAGTTTTGGAGGTCTCAGATAGAGAGTGTAGGGGAGGCCAGTGGGGACTGGACAATGGGAGATAGCATTATCAGTGGAGAAGCCCGGGGGGTGGGGGGTGGGGGTGGGGTGGGGGGGGCCCGGGGCTGGAGGAGGGGGCCCGGGGGGGGGGGGGGGGGGAGGGGGGCCTGGAGGGGGGGGGGCGGGGGGATGGGGGGGGCAGCTGAGTTCCTGCAGTTACCGGGCCTTAGGTGAGGGGCAGGGAGATGCTCAATGTTAAAAGGGGAAAAGGGGAAGGGGGCTGCTGAAGGTGGTACCCCTCACTTTCCTGCCTGAGGCCTAATCCTGAATATTTTTGGTCTTCCCCTATACTTTGCAAATCCTCGTACCACTCCTCTTTCAAATTTGGGGCTGGGCGAGAAATGGCCCATGAGTGGTCAATTATTGGCCACTTGGGCAGCACAGTGGCACAGTGGTTAGCATTGCTGTCTATGGCGCTGAGGACCCGGTTTCGATCCCAGCTCTGGGTCACTGTCCGTGAGGAGTTTGCACATTCTCCCCGTGTTTGCGTGGGTTTCACCCCCACAACCCAAAGATGTGCAGGATAGGTGGATTGGCCATGCTAAATTGCCCCTTAATTGGAAAATATAATTGGGTACTCTAAATTTAAAAAAAAAATGTTTTAATTAATTGGCCACTTAAGGACTTCAATTGGGGCAAGGGTGTTGTGTCATCCAGGGCCTCGTCCACCCCAGTGTAAAATTGCAGAGAGGTCAGGGTGGGCAGGAACCCAGCGGGAAGCCCATCCGACAGATTTTATGCTCAACTCCCACCTACAAACCCGTCGGTTGGGCAATGTAAGATTCTGGCCGATGTGAGTGAAGAGTTGTTACTCCAGTACGTTCAGTAATTAATCTATCTGTATGTGAAATTAATTATTGGAAGGACAAGTTGGGACACACGCATGCAGTTTCTCTCCATGTGAACCTGATTTTGTCAAACTGGCTCTGCAGTGTGTGCGCTAACTAATGACTGGAAAGTAAATGTACCTGTGGGTAGGTAATGATGAATACAGAGCAGAAAGGTTCCATCCCTAGAAATAGGGATACAGCTCATTCATTTCAGTGCTCCTGGTAGAATCACATAGGACTCCCAGTAACAATCGCTGTGCAGTGTCCCACATCGCATTGTGTGTGTGGATGTGGGACGAGCAGGGGTCGAGTTGTAACCTCCACAACTGGGTGGCAGCCCAGGATTTACAACGCAATAAAGAATGGCAACTAGAATGGGACAGTTGAGGACTAAAGCAACCAAACCCAACTTAAATTGAGGCCTTCAGGAGAGGATGGAAAAGAATGATATCCTAATTAAATGGCATAGTTAATCATACAGAGCAATGCTGCAGAGCGGAATGGGGCATTCAGGAAGGAGGGTGATCAGTCAGGATTCAGTCAGTGTTGAGCCTGCACAGGTGTGTATCCTAAATGTGTGGTGGGACTGATTTATGCCAGTGTCAAGCTGTGACTATAATTTGGTTAGTACAAAGTCAATTGTGGGACAGATTTAGGGTGAATCAAAGCTCAGCTGCTGAGAACAAAGCAGCAAAAGATAATTTCAAATGTTACACCCTGTTGCAAAGTACTTCCCATTATTTACATTATGAAAATCTTTCAGGATTTAGAAGGAAATATATGGTACGTTGGTGCTTGTGACCGCTATAAAGCAGAGGAGGCTTTAAGGATAAAAAATAAGGTAATCAATTCTATTAAATTTACAAAATAATTCCAATGGAGACATTTTGCTGCAAGCATTTGATAAGTCAATGTCACATTCTTATTGAAATCAAATATCTTCTCATCTCTGGCAATTATTTAGAAGTCATCAAAGTTCTCATTTGCTTATCCAATATGATGTTGTGTTTGTATTTTTTCTAGATCTTTATTCTATTATGAAAGTTATTTCTGGAAACTGTATTCACTATATAACGAGCCAGAGGCATACATTGAGACTTTACTGCTGATTCAATGACAGTTTGTTTTCACTTCATTTAGAACGGTGCTTTCCTGGTGAGAGATAGTTCCAAAGGAATCCCCGATAAGCCTTACGTGTTGCTGGTATATTACAGATTTAAAGTGTACAGCATTCAAATACGATATCAAGAGGACACTAAACAGTATGCTTTGGGGAGTGGGCTCAGAGGACATGATGTAAGTTTTCTGCTATTGCATTGCTTCAGTCTTCTGTCGAATATAAATGTACCACTTTTGCTGCTCTCAGTAGACCAAGTTTTTCTAAAGCTATTTGAACATACTTTGCAAATTTAAAAAAGTTTGAATGCAAAATGTAAATGCATATGAAACATAATCCTAAAAGATCTGTGTTTTGGTCCTTTTGTGAAATGGTGTAAATCTCAAAGAGACAGAAGCAATGAAAATTACTTTAAAACTACACAAATTTGAGACGATGGCAAGCAACAAAAATATATTTTAAAATAAATTTAGATTACTCAATTCTTTTTTTTCCCAATAAAGGGACAATTTAGCATGGCCAATCCATCTACCCGGCACATCTTTGGGTTGTGGGGGTGAGACCCACGCAAACACGGGGAAATGTGCAAATTCCACACAGACAGTGACCCGGAGCCGGGATCGAGCCAGGGTCCTCAGCGCCATGGAACAAAAATATTCTACCTGTTTTCCTTTATATAAAATAATTAAGTATTTTAAAGCAGATTATCCTGGATCAATGGCCTGGCAATCCAGTAAACATTGTAAGATTGAGTAGGTTGAAATGAACTATGCAAGTGTCCCTTTTCCTTCCATAGTGAAAGTCTATGTCACTTCTATACTTTGGGTCATGTCATTTTAATATGTTAATTAATATGAAGTAAAATGCAGTAGCCATAATCATCATGATGCAGAGATGGTGGATTGTTTTGGAGCAGATTCTTTTTATAGTTCTATCTTTAGAAAGCATGTAAAATAAGGGGAAATCAAGCAAAATCACTGTGTTATTTGTCTCTGTCAGCTTTAACAAATCAATAAACATGCTGTTAACTATTCATATTGGCGGCAGCACGGTGGCGCAGTGCTGCCTCACGCCGCCGAGGACTCGGCTCGATCCTAGCCCTGGGTCACTGCCCGTGTGGAGTTTGCACATTCTCCCCGTGTCTTCATGGGTCTCACCCCCACAACCCAAAAAAGATGTGCAGTGTAGGTGGATTGGCCATGCTAAATTACCCCTTAATTAGAATTTAAAAATTGGGTACATAATTTTTTTTTAAACTATTCATATTGCGGACAGCCTAGCAAGTCAACAAAATGTTCACAATGAAGACTTTGCAGCACAATCTTAAATTTCTGCTGCAAAAATAAATTTTATTTTAGTTTTATATTTTTAAGACCACATTTCCTTTCCAGCTCATTCATACAAAATGACCCTGATTATAAACATAAAGCATGTAGAATTTTTCTATTCAGTTCTCACTTTTCCTTGTATGTGTGTTTTTCTCAATTTATTTGTATGTGTGTGTGAGGGTGTGCGTGTGTATGTGTGAGGATGTGCGTGTCTCCTTCTCCTCTGCTTCCCTTCTATAAATCTCTATCTCTGGGAATTGCCTTCACGGTTCTCCTAAGGCTTGAGTGAATTATCTACTCATCTCTGGATCAAACGTGACACCAAGGTTGTGAATAGACTGGCTTAATCTCAAACTTTTGGCAGGGAGAGGGATGGTGTCAGTAGTTAGAGACTGAAGTTTGGATAAAGGTCTGAAAACAATAGTTATAACCTTCCCAATATTTAATTGGAGGAAACTTTTGCTCATCCAGTACTGGATGTTGGATAAGCATCCTGATAATTTAGCAACAGTGGAGGAGTTGAGCGGGATAGTGGCGAGGTAGAGCTGGATGTCCACATATGAAAACTAATGCCTTGCCTTTGCGTGATATCATCAAGCAACAGCATGTAATTTAAAAATAAGAGGGGAAAAGGATGAATCCTTGGTCAATACCAGAGGTAATAGTGCAAGAGCAGAAAGAAAAATTGTTGCAAATAAATCTCTGGTTATGACTAGATAGATAAGATTGGAGCAAGGTGAGAGGATTCCTAATCAGCTTGATGACAGTCAAGAGGCATTGGAGGAGGATGGTGTGGTCCACTGTGTCAAAGGCTGCAGACAAGTTGAGAAGGACGAGGAGGAAAAGTGTACCTTTTTCACAGTTACATTGGATGTCATTTGTGACTTTGAAAAAAGTTATTTTGGTTCTGTGATAGATGTGGAAACTTGATTGAAGGGATTCAAGCATAGAATTTTGGGAAAGATGGGAATGAATTTGTGAGATGACAGGATGTTCAAGGATTTAGGAAAGGAAGGATGTGGATGAGATGACCTTGGGGTCAAAAGTTGTTTCTTTGAGGAGCCAGTAGATTCAAGAGAGAGACAAACCTGAAGAGAGAGAATGATTTACGGTATCCACATTGCTATTACATCATGAAGGAAATGTTAATACAAGCTGGTAGAAGTATAAGTGCAGCATTAAAGTTCCAACACAGTAGCTGAATTTATATAATCAATCGCTTGCATTTGGCAGAAAATTCCTAATAAAGCAGTAGCTATGCACAATAATTGCTTATTTGTGCAGACACAAAGTAAGAGAGAGGCGCCTTTTTTAGCATATCATAATTACATTATCCAAATTATTGTTTGCTGGCAGTGCAGATATTGATTGCATAGTTCCTGGGCCATATGGTTATTATTTAACCAGTAGTGTTTCATACAAAATTAATTAGCTTTTTTTCCCCATAGCTCCTCTTCCCGGGATCAAACAATATTACTATTGTTCTGATTCCATGCAAAGGAAATACAGGCCCAAGGAGACTTCTTCTTCATCAGGAGACAAAGGGCCTGTTTTTCAACAGTTTCTAAATTTGCCTCAATATATTGACAGCAAGAAATAATTATGGGGTTACATTTTTGTTGCCAAATCAGTTTCATTGAGCATTTACTTACAGGGGCACTTATTTTTGTACTCCACTTACATGGGGCCTGAATTCACCTTGGATCTCACCTTTTTTGAGTTTGCATTCAACCACTATCCTTTGCGAGCATCAAACGAGATTGTCAGATCACCAGGTGACATTCACTCTTGATGTCATTTTTAAAGAACCAATGTCCAATGTTGCTCATTTGGAACAAAACATTGAGAAATAGCTGAAGGTGTTGCTAAGCAACAAGCTCTATGTGACACTACGAAGATTCAGATTTTACAAAGCTCCCGAGTTCAAGATGCCAGTGCAGCTGCTAAATATGTCAACAATGTAGTTCAATTTGGTTCATGTAAAAACAAGTGCAACATGAGCACAGAGCATGAGGAAGCAAGGTCACCACATTGAACTATTTACAATTCCTGATTTTTTAAAAATTGTTTTGCACGTGCAATATTCTGCAACAATTTGGGCTCTTCATCACCTCATGAAATGTGCATTTACTCTGCCTAAATAATGCAACAAAATTCAGTTGTGTTTTTGAAATTAAATTATTGGAGCAACGTTTGTGCTTTAAATCCGATTGTAAATCCGGGCTTTGAGAAATGGTTTCTGCACAATATTATTTGCCCACAGAGAATGTCAAATCTGCCATGAATCAGTGTCGTTAAACAATGTTTAAGGGTGTAATTTTTTTCAAAAAGCTTTGTTTTATAAAATACTAATTTTTACCCTTAAGATTGGTAACTTGATATACTTTGATTAATATGGCTGAAAATGGTTATCTCAATAAATAAATTTTTTTAATTTGAGTGTCGAGTCAACCACCAGATTTTAAATAACAGAAAATGATTTTGAAAAATATGTAGATCCTTTGTTAGTTACTTTGTGTTATAATAGACAATCTCTTCAGTTATAAAGAAAAATTATATTCAAAAGCCTTTCAAACATACATGTCCTTCCATCTCGAAAGCAGCTTAATCTTAAAAGCATCTTCCAAGGCCTCCAATTGAATGCAGTTAACTGAAATACACAATGAAGATTAATTTGATCTGGGCACATGGCCATGTTGTGGGCAAGCGGACTTCAAGCAGAATGGACTTTGAACTAGGCCAAAATCGATTTGCACCAAACATAATTTGCACTTGAAATTCTGCAATCTTTTGTGCTGGTTTCACCAATTTGGGGCAAATTGTATCAATAAAACCCATGCAACAGGTTGGAAACTCTAGGACAATTTAATTTGAAATGTTCATTTAAATCAGTAGTTACAAGCACTTTGGGAATTACAGTCCACCTTGAAAGTTGCAAATGTAGCACCGCTGTTCAAGAAAGGAGGGGGACAGTAAACAGTAATCAGGCTGGTTTGCCTAATACCAGTAGTCAGAAAAGTACTGGAATCTATTCTTAAGCAATTATTAATAATGCACTGAGAAAATCACATTCTGATCAGACAAAGTCAAAATGTTTTTATCAAAGGGAAATTGCATTTTGCAAATGTATTACTTTTCTAAGAAGTTAATCTGTAGGGTAGACAAAGGGAAACAAGTAGATGTAGTATACTTGGATTTTCAAAAGATGAGGTGCCATACAAAAGGTTAACATGCAAGATAGGGGCGCATGGAGGTGGGGGTAATTTTTTCGCATGGAAAAGGGATTGTTTAACATGGAGAAGGGATAAATGAGGCATTTTCAAGTTGACAGGCTTTAAATAGTGTAGTGCTGTAAGGATCAGTACTGGGGCCTCAGCTATTCACAATCTATACTGCTGACTTAGATGAAGAGACAGAGAGTAAGGTATCTAAGTATTCTGATTATATAAAGCTAGGTGGGAAGAGTTGTAAGGAGGACTACAAAGAAGTAAAGTCAGATGAAGTGAATGAGAAACAAGGTGGCATATTATGTGGGAGAGTGTGAGGTTACTGACTTTTGTAGTAAGGCTAGGAAACCATAATATTTTTAGGAGGGGTGAAATCTTTTTTGGAGTTTGCACATTCTGGAGTTTATACATTCTCCCGTGTCTGCGTGGGTCTCACACCCACAACTCAAGGTCATGCAGGGTAGGTGGATTGGCCACTAAATTTCCCCTTAATTAGAAAAATGTTTCAAAATATATATTAAAAAGAAGAGGTGTGAAATTTACTTATGTTGATGTACAGGAAGATGTGGATGTACTGGTACAAAGAACACAAAGTTAGCGTGCAGGTACATCACGCAATTATAAAAGCAAATGACATGTTGGCCTTTAATGGAAGGGGTTCAAAGTGCAAGAATAAAGACATCCTGCTACAATTGTACAGCATCTTGGTGGGACCACACCTGGAATACTGTGTGCAGATTTGGTCACCTAAGGAAGCATATACTTGCATTGGAGGGAGTAGGTAAAGGTTCATGAAATTGGTCCCAGAGATGAGAACGGCATCCTTTGATGAGAAGCTGAGTAAATTGGATCCATATTCTCTGGAGTTCAGAAGGATGAGAGTGATCGACTTGAAACATTCAAGATTCGATAGGGGCTTGACAGGATGAAAACTGAGAGTTTGTTTCCACTGGCTGGGGAATTTCTAACATAACCTTAGGATATGGGTCAAATCATTCAGGACTGAGATGAGGGGAAAATGATACACTCAAAGGGGTGTGAGTCTTTGAAATTCTTTGTACCAAGGGATTGTGAATGCTTTATTATTGAATCTATTTAAGGCTGAGATAGACAGATTTTGGTCCCTCAGGGAATCAAGGAATATGGGGACTGGGTGGAAAAGGGGAGCTGGAGTCGAAGACCAGCTATGGTTGTATTGACTAATGGAGCAGGCTCAATTCACAGTGTGGGTTACTCCTGCTCCTATTTCTTATATTCTGATGACAACACCATACCCAAGTCTTCTGTCACACAGACAAACAAGGGCATAACACCACCCCAAGTAAGATCCCCCTCCAAGTTTCACACCATCCAGATTTGGAAACATTGTTCCTTCACTGTCACTGTCAAAACATTAGGAATGTGCTTCACGATCTGGGATCAAGGTGAGATTTTGGGGCCGAGAGCCCCTGGCACACCTCAGACTGAGCACTAATAGCTTCAAGGCCTTCTTAAATCCATGCTTTTTATCTAATGGTGGGCCTGGCCGAACAGACATCTTTCAGGCCCAATTCCTGCTGCAAAAGCAGGCTGTGAAAAGGGAGGTGCACCTTTTTCTGCAGTTTAAACACTTGCCACCATGCACAGCCTCACTGCTCCTCACTGCTCCTTGGGCAGCACGGTAGCACAACTGGATAGCACTGTGGCTTCACAGCGCCAGGGTCCCAGGTTCGATTCCCTGCTGGGTCCCTGCGGAGTCTGCACACTTTCCCCGTGTCTGCGTGGGTTTCCTCCGGGTGCTCCGGTTTCCTCCCACAGTTCAAAGACGTGCAGGTTAGGTGGATTGGCCATGATAAATTGCCCTTAGTGACCAAAAGGTTAGGAGGGGTTATTGGGTTACCGGGATAGGGCGGAAGTGAGGGCTTAAGTGGGTCAGTGAAGACTCGATGGGCCGAATGGCCTCCTTCTGCACTGTATGTTCTATGTTCCATGTACTTGCCCCTCAGCAGCTGAAGGCTCAACAAATTTCTTACCCCACCAAACCTACTCTTCGGAATTATGCAAAGTCTGGGACATTAAAATGGGATCACACCAAGAAAATGTCCCTGACCAGCAGCACTCTGGTTATGCCGACATCATGGGGACTGCAGCAGTTTAAGCAAGTGGCTCACCACCATCTTCTCAGGGGTAACCAGATATAGGCAGCAAATACCAGCCATTCCAACTACAAAGCAATTCGTTTTGATCACAGCAATGTTGTACAGATATCAATTGCTTGCTTTTACGAAGCAAAATTGACAGATAAGATAATGGTCAGAATACCCGAACCATTTGCTGGCGGCAGGATTCTCTGGACCCGCCGGCAGCGCAAACCCGCCCACGGGTTTCCCGGCGGGTCCAGAGAATCTTGCTTAAATGGGAACTTAAATGGGAGGAGAGAATCGTGCCGCCAGCGAACACTCGCTGCCTCCCACCAGTGGGAAACTGGCAGTTGGGAGGCTGGAGAATCCGGTCCAATTTGTTTTTACATAATCAAAGTAGCAGCCACTTTCTCGCTCTTTACAATTTAAGGACGTTTTCAGAGAAAATTACAACTGAACCCAAAAGTATTATGCCTCTCCACTTGTGATCTTCCATGACATTTTGATAATAGTGTCTATCTTTCCCCCCTCCACAGATATTTTATTCAGTGCCTGATATCATAGAAATCCACAAAAATATTCCTTTGCGATTAATTGATCGAAGAGACCAATCAGGAAGCCAAATGGAACAATGTATCCTAACCGTACCAGTGACACTGCACTGACAGGTTGATAATGTCACATGTTAAAGACTTTAATCTTCTCATATTTACGTTGGATATCTAAAACAGCACTAATTTATTTCTAATGTAAATATGTACACGCTAAAAATCCTTTCTATTGTACTTTTCTAATAATTTCTAATGGTTACTTGTTCAGATGATACTGTTAGTTGTCACTTAAGATAATGATAATAACCAGAAAAATATATTTGCAAGAAAAGGAGATATGATATTATGTTTTCTTACAAAATGTAGAAATACAACTTTCAGCTGTTTCTGTTAATCATGCTATTTCAGTTGGGATTGTTAACTGTATGTTTTTATATAGTTGTATATTTCTCACTTTCATGGACAATGGTACAACAAAGAAATTCAACTTTTCTAGAAAATTTGACTTATTTGCTCACCTATCACTGTTGAGTGTGAAAATACTAGTCGACAAACATAACTAACATCAAAAACAGCATAATCCAGCAAAAGCACCAGGCAGTATAATTCATTACATGGTGAGAAGATGGCACTCTTTATTTGTGATATCTTGAAATGACGAAACAACCTGCTTAGAAAGTATATATACCAAATACATCTATAATTACACAGTCTGAAAAGCAGCCTGCATACCAATCTAAGTATCAGGATGCAACACTGGCCCTGCCAAAGTTTCATAGGAGGCAGGTGCCAGTGCATCATAGAAACACACCTGTCAGTTCTGACTGAAAATTCCAGCTTTGAGTTTTAGGGAAATGTACGGGTACTCTAATTGTCGGTACTAGTGGTGTCCTGCCAGGATCTGTGTTGGGGCATCCAGTATCCACTGTATTCACTAACGGCTCAAATGATGGGAGAGAAAGCCACATATCCAAATTTGCTAATGACAGATAGGCAGTATTGAAAGTGTTGCCATTTTACCTTTTAGGTGAACCAAAGGCTGTTTCTTCTATTGATCAAATGACCACACAACCAGTATGTTAGCTCAAAAACACAGTTCATTAATAACACAGGACTTGTATCTCTACGCAATAATACACGCGGCTCCATACTAAACGAAACCTAATAACTAAGATGATCTTTACTTAACTTTGAGTGACTGGCATTATGCGAGATAAGACCTTTATCCGGGTCCATGTGGTCAGTTGGACATTGTTGGGTTCGTCTCAGTTGGGTTCGTCCTTCAGGAAATGGTCACGGGTCCTTGAACTTGGTTGTTCTGCTACAGTTAGTCGCGCACAGGCCGGTCCCAAAAGAGACCGATCCCTAGTGTGCAGGGCTTTTTATCCTTCGTCTCTCTCGCACCCTTTTGGGCGGTCCTTACTCCAGGTCCAATGGATTGATAGGATTTCGATCACCCTCATCGATCTTAGCCAATTAGAGGGCAGATACCTCGATGGCTGGGCGGGTCCCAGCTATCATTGTCCCAGGCAGCTAGGCCTTTCCAAATAAGGGGGTTGGCACCAGTTAGCCTGCTATCATTGATGGTCCTTAATGCGAATGCTATTGTCTTGGGAAAAATGGTGACCGATCTTTAATGAACTGGGAGTTTCTTACCAGCTCTGGTTTCTTTGCACAATACACAGAGGCTGTGTACCTGTCTGTGTCCCAAATTGACCACAATTCCCATAGTCCTTTGCAGGTGGCCATTTTAAATGGCTACAAAAGCAAGTATAAAAATATAAAGATATATTGATAGATTAAGTAAATGGGAAAAATAATGACCAAGGAATTTCAGTGTAGACAAGTATGATGCCATATGCTTTGGGCCTAAAAAGGATAGAAGCAGATACTTTAAAAATGGTGAAAAGCTAGAAATCAGTGCAGATGGAAAGAAAATTGGAGATCCATATAGTTATTAAAATGTTGTGAACAAATACAGAAAATAATCATAAAGGAATGCTGAAAGTCATAGAGAAGTAGAATACAAAGGGATAGAAAATATGTTTCAACTGTACAAAGTCTTGGTTCCACCACACATGAAGGACAGTGCTGGGCACCACACCTTACAAAGGATGTTTTGGACTTGGAGTGAGTGCAGTATAGATTACTGGCATTGTACCTGGACTGCAAAAGTGAAACCACATAGCGAGATTGAACATAGTATAGGGTTGTATACCGTGGAACTTAGAGGTTAAAGGGTGATTGGGTCAAAGTTTGTGAGCCCCTAAGGGGAACAGATTGGGTAAATTGGGAGAAATCATTTCCACTAGCTTGGGAGTCTGGCACCAGTGAGCGTAGTCTAGAAATTAGAGCCAGATATTCAGGAATTAAATTAGGTAACATTTTTTTATGCAAACGGTGATAGAAGTTTTGAACTCCCATCCTCAAACAGAATTGATGCTCGATCGATTGTTCATTTTCACACTGAGATTGCTAGATTCAAAACCTACCTATACATATATTCCCAGATCCATAAAGGATGCAGATGTGTGATCCATTGAAACTCCAGTTCCCCTTGAGTGAAACAAATACAAAAGCTATGACATAGGGAGCCTCGACTCCAACCCAACCAACCTTACCATTTCATACATCGGTAAATATATTTGGACCAGACAGTATCTCTGCACCCTTAATGCTTCAGGAACCCCAGGACAAAATCAGGAGCTGGAGTGGTCAGGTTCAGGCTAATGTCCAGCCTTTAGCCTCTCAAGTTCTGATGGTGGTGCATTAGAAAGCCATATTGGATCAAATGCTCATAATGCACCCTGACAGAATTTCCTTGCCATCGAGGTCAAATTTAGCTGATACAATATTGGCCAATTTACACCTCAAGGTTGAAAGTTTCAACGTATAATCTTTTGAAGTAAATCATTAAAACATTGTTCAGTTTTTAAAAAAGAAATGTATTCTTCATTGTATCATATTCTGTTAACTTATTTGATTTATCTATTCTGCCTAATGTTGTATGGGACCCTACTCGTGCATAATCCTACATAAATGAGATATAAAAAACACTTGTGGCTCCTTATTATATAGCAAGGTTTTTCAAAGTGTGGGTCACGACCTGTCTGGGTGGGTGTCGGGAGGGTCGCCGAGCAATTGGTCGCTGAACGATTGCAGAAGCGGCCAACATGTTACCATGTTCTATGTTAGCAGCATTTAAATTGAGAATGGCGGCTTTCAAATGAGAACAAAATTAGGCTGTGTGCCTAAACATAAGCAGCAGCAGTGAGCAAGTCACGTGCCTTGCACGCCCACTTAATATCAAGCACCCTGTGCTTTTGGTGCCAAATCATGAAGCGGTTTCTTCCATTTTAAAGCTTCTGGCAAGCAAGGCAAAAGGACTGTGAAGCTGGATCATTTTGTTAAGAAAAAGACGGCCAGAGACACATATAGACAGTGTATCTACTGGCCAGGATCCCATATGTGATCTGCTTGAGAGAACTGTCTCAGGAGAATCCACGGCGGGGCAGAGAAATGCTGGTGTTAGCTCTGTACGGAGCTCCAGGGCCTCTGGTTAACAGCCTACAATGAAGAAACTTTAGTCAGGAACAAAGCAGTATAAAGATGATTTCTTGACCTATGGTTTTGTCAGTTGTGCCAATGCAAATAAGGAAGCAAAGCCTGTGTGGGTTATATTCAGGGAAGTACTGGCAAATGAGAGGAGAAGTTCCAAACTTTGAGAGAGAAGTGGTGGGTGAAAAATCTCTATTGAGGTTGAGAGCCCAGAGTCAGTTTTAACTTACAGCTGACTCCAAATGAGTACACAGCTGTACCTGACCTGTGACAGCACATTAAAACACACCAAAATCCCATGAGGCTGGAGTAACATTTCCCAGGACTATCCAGTGGTGAGTAAAACAAACATTTTGTTGCTATTGCCCTTCAAGACAACCTACATGTGCGAGGTTAGATTTTCTGTTCTCACAAAGATGCAGGCGGCACAAAGGAACAGGGTGAAGTCTATACCTGGTAAGTGCATTGCCCTCTCCCCCTGTGAACCTATTGGAGTGAGATCGTGAGAACCAAGCAGGCTTCACTTTTGCATTAAAGGTAAGCGAACGTGACATGTATCTTGAAGGTCGGCCGGCATGGCTTTAAACGAAACAATGGGGAAGAGGGTTCACATGAGCAAGTCTGAAAGAAAGGAGGAAACAACTGCACAGGGTAGCAATGCGGGTAAGGATAACCGGGGGATGAGAAGAAGAGCGTGTACAAATATAAGCATGCACCAGCAAATAAAGTCAAAGTTGGGAAAATGATAAAAAGACAGAATTAAAAGCTCTTTATCTGAATATTAGCAGCATTCAAAGCAAGATGGAAGAATTAATAGCAGCAACAGAAATAAATAAGTATGATATAATTACCATTACAGAGATGTACTTGCAAGGTGACCAAAGCTGGAGTCTGACTATTCAAGGGTATTTGACATTTCAGAACGACAGAAGAAACAATAGGAGCAGGTGTAGCTCTGTTAGTAAAGTCTGAGATCAGTACAGTAGTGAGAAATGATCTTGGTTCAGAAGAACAAAATGTAGGATTAGTTTGGGCAGATATAAGAAATAACAAAGGAAGAAGCTCACAGGTGCAGTAGTTTATAGGCTCCCTAAAAGTAGCTATACTGTAGGTCAGAGTATAAATCCAGAAATAATGGGAGCTTTTAAGAAAGATATTGCAATTAATGTTGGTGATTTTAATCTTCACATAGATTAGGTGAATCAAATTGTCAAAGATAGCCTGATGGGTGAGTTCATAGTGTGTGCTTGGGGCAGTTTCTTGGAACAATATGTTCTGTAACTAACCAGGGAGCAGACAATATTAAATTTGGTAATGTGCAATGAGACAAGATTAATGATCATATAGTTGTCATGGTTTTCCTTTTTTTCATAAAATAATCGGAGGAGTCTCAGGCACAGAACAATCGTTATTGACCTTCATCATCTATGGATTCCTCCTATCTTAGTGTTAGACCCAATAAATGTGTCTGGTCCTTGGTTTGATTTAGGAAACCATGTTGTTAACCTTTATCCTGACTCCTGACAGATAGTGTCTTAAGAACAAGTTGTTAAGGTCGCTAAGAACTAGTTAAACTGCAAACATGTTGTTTGACCCTTAATCGGACTACTTGCAGATGATGCCTTGTCAGTATTCAGTTGACATCTGTATAAAATAATCCCCTACTGCTTTAATATTTATACAACACTATATAAATTCAAAAATCCCTAAGGATAATTGTTGATTGTCCTAATAAATTGTTGTTAGCAAACCCTATTCATTTGCCTCCCCACAACATAGTACAGAATCCTCTGGGAAAAAGTAATCACAGCATAACAGAATTTCACATTCAGTTTGAGGGTGAGCAATGGGCCTTAAACTACTGTCGTAAAATTGAATAAAGACACTTACAAGGATCTGAAGACAGAGTTGGCTAGAGTGGACATTAAAAAAACAGTTTAGCAGGTAAGACTGTAGCTAAGCGGTGACAGACGTTTAATTAGATGTTTCATAAAAGTTAACAAAGAAGTATTACATTGAGAAATAACAATTCCATGAGAAGGATGCACCATCTGTGGCTAACTGAGGAAGTTAAGGTTCACATAAAATTGAAAGAAAAGGCTCACAATGCTGTGAAGTGGAGATGCCGCACCGACCTCCTCAAAAGACAAACACGGGACACAACTGACAGAGTACCCTTCATCGTCCAGTACTTCTCCGGAGCGGAGAAACTACAACATCTTCTTCGCAGCCTTCAACACGTCATTGATGAAGATGAAAATCTTGCCAAGGTCATCCCCATACCTCCACTACTTAACACCTCCACATCATATCTACCATCGACACCCGAAAATGCTGTGAAGATTAGTAGACCAGAAGATTTGGAAATGGTCAGAAATTTGTAAAGAATGACTGAAAAAAAGGGTTGAGTGTGTCAACACCAGCAAGAAATTTAAAAGCAAACAGTAAAACCTCTACAAGTGTATAAAAAAGAAAAGAACTGCTAACGTAAGTGTTGGTTCTTATAGAATTTACAGTGCAGAAGGAGGCCATTCGGCCCATCGAGTCTGCACTGGCTCTTGGAAAGAGCACCCTACCCAAGGTCAACACCTCCACACTATCCCCATAATCCAGTAACCCCACCCAACACTAAGGGCAATTTTGGACACTAAGGGCAATTTATCATGGCCAATCCACCGACCCTGCACATCTTTGGACTGTGGGAGGAAACCGGACCACCCGGAGGAAACCCACGCACACACGGGGAGGATGTGAAGACTCCGCACAGACAGTGACCGAAGCCGGAATCGAACCGGGGACCCTGGAGCTGTGAAGCAATTGTGCTATCCACAATGCTACTGTGCTTCCCACGGTAATGCTTCCCGAAGAATTACCTGGGAACAGCTATTACCTTCTATGAAACGAAAGGGAAAATGCTGGAAAATCTCAGCAAGTCTGGCAGCATCTGTAGGGAGAGAAAATACCTTCTATGAAACATTCATCTTACAATATACAGGTCAGGGCATAGCATGAGGTTTCACATAGAACCATCCCTCAATGAGCTTTACTGTCATGGGATCTTACATCATTGATTATGTAGACCGTTAGTTACACATTTAATATTCATCCTTCACACAGCACACTGCTTTTAATCTCAGTTCTTACCATCAAGACTTCTTTTTAATAACAAATTATTTTTGTTTCTGATACATGGGAGTTGCAAAGTTAGATATCTCACACAATTATCAATGCAACTCGTCATTTTGCATTAGTTGTATACGTACTGATTTTAGTTGATTCCCCGAAATGGTTTAAGCTTCACAAGTTGTAATGAGAAAAATTAACTGGCCATTAAAACTGCTTAAAAGGCAGAACAGCACAGTGAATATCATAATTACAGTAGCTAAGGTTCTTCAGTATAACCTGTCTGTGTGGAGTCTGCACATCCTCCCCGTGTGTGCGTGGGTTTCCTCCAGGTGCTCCGGTTTCCTCCCACAGTCCAAAGATGTAGGGTAGGGTAGACCTTGGGTAGGGTGCTCTTTCCAAGAGCCGGTGCAGACTCGATGGGCTGAATGGCCTCCTTCTACACTGTAAATTCTATGTAAAAACCTGTCTGCGTTGGTACTACATTGGATGAAATTACTTAATTTCATTTCCATACCCACTCCCCACTGTCTCCCCATTCTTTTCCTCTAATTTTCAATATTTATGAGCTGTTCATCTGAATTCTTCTTAAATATCATTAGCTTTGTGTGGTAATGCATTTTATATTCTAACTAGTCTTTGCTGTACAACAAGCAGACAGGAACGGGAATACATCAAAATGTAACGCCACCACTCACTTTCCCTGCTCAGCCACATGACTTCACAGTTTGTCTGGAGCTCATTCAGTCCGAGTTACGCTTGCCTGCCTCTACCTGTACCAACTGGGGTACAAACATCATGAGCCTGCTCGGCACTCGCTGTTTGAGGTGCTTACCAGGGTTAAAGCCTGCTTTGGTCTCAGCATCTGCCCCTTTGCTATTTGACAATAAACAACCAGTGTGTCCATACATACAATTCCTACAGTGCACGGGAAGGCCACGCGGCCCATCGAGTCTTCACCGACCCTCTGAAACGCCACCCGTCCAGGCACACTTCCCCCACCCTATCCCCGCAACCCCAACCTAACCTACACATCTTTGGACTGTAGGGAGAAACCAGAGCACCTGTACGGCACCCACGCAGACACAGGGAGCACGTGCATAGACACCCAAGGCCAGAATCAAACCCAGGTCTCTGGCACTGTGAGGCAGCAGTGCTTTTTTTTTAATGTATTTTATTCCAAACGTATATAAAAGGTTACAAATCCTAAACAATTCGGGAAACAAACTCTCTACACAACTATATAGTTTGTACAAATTTTTCCCTTTTTCAGATTCCTCCTCCCTCCCCTTCCTCAACTCCCTCTGATTCACAGCTCCTCAAAACGCCACGAGCATCCCCCACCTTGCCTCGAAGCCCTCTGCTGAACACTTTAATTCGTACTTAATCTTTTCCAATCGAAGAAAGTAATATAAGTCCCCCAGCCAAGCCGCCATCCGCGGTGGCGTTCTGACAGCCACTCCAGCCAAATTCTTCGGCGTGCAGTCAGAGAAGCAAAGACCACAACATCAGCCTTCACCCCCTCCATCAGATCCAGCTTCTCCAATATCCCAAATCTCGCCACTAATGAGTCCAGCTCAACCTCCACCCCCACTATCCTTGCTCTCACCGCAAACACTCCCGCCCCAAATCTCCTAAACATTTTGCAGACTCAGAACTTATGAACATGATTCATTGGTCCTCGTCCACACTTGTCACATTCATCTGTCATTCCATTCTTGCCCGACTCATATGTACCCTGTGTACCACCTTGAACTGTATCAGGCTAATCCTTGCGCACAAGGTCAACATTTACCCTTTGTAGCGCCTCACTCCATACTTCCCAGTTTATCTCCCCACCCAGCTCCCACTCCCAGCTGCCCCCATAATCTTCACCACCCGCTCACCTCCCTGTTCTCCCAGCCACCACTCCGATCCTGCCCTCCCCTTCCACATCCAGAAGTAGCAGTTGCCCTAACAGGGTGTTCCATGGCAACCTGGGGAACTCTTTCCAAACCTTCCATGTGAAGTTCCTTACCTGCAGGTACCTAAACTCACTTCCTCTTGGGAATTCTACCCTCTCCTTCAGTTCCTCTATACTAGCAAACCCTTCTTCCAGGTACAAATCCCTCACCTTAGCCAGCCCCACTTCTCTCCACTTCCTATATGTGACATCTATCTCCTCCAACTCAAAACCGTGGTTTTCACACAACAGGATTAATACCAACATCCTCTCTACCTAAAATGCCTCCTCAGCTGGTTCCACACCTTCACTGTGGACTGCACCACAGGGCTTTCCGAGTGCTTCCTTGGAGATACTGCCAATGCCGCGGTCGCCATAGCTCTCAAGCTGGACATCCAACAGGATTCTTTCCCCATTCTAACCTATTCTACCCGTTCACCTTCTCCACGTTCACCGTCCAGTAATAATGTAGCAGGCTCAGCAATGCCAACTCTCCCCCCCCCCCCCCCCCCCCCTTCTGCCTCTGTCTCTGTAACAGGGTCCTCTTAACCCTTGGCACCTTCGTTGCCCATACAAAGTCTGAAATAATCATATCCAGTTTTTGAAAGAAGGCCTTAGGTACAAAAATCAGGAGTGTCTGGAATATGAACAGGAACCTCAGCAGAATATTCATCTTCACCACTTGGCCCCTCCCAGCCAAAGTGAAGTGCAGTGTGTCCCACCTCTTCGGACTCTCCCTAACCTCCTCCACCAACTTTGTTAGATTCCATTTATGTAGCACCGCCCATTCCCTCGCTACCTGAATCCCCAATATCTAAAGCTGTCTCTGGCTACCTTAAATGGCATCCCCGTTAAATTGGCTCGCCAACCTAACTCGTTCATGGGGAAGACTTTGCTTTTCCCTACATTTAACTTATATCCCGAGAATGCCCCAAATTTCCCTGACAGGCCCATGATCCTCTCCATGCTCCCAAGCGGGTCTGAAACATACAATAGTAGGTCGTCTGTGTATAGCAACACCCAATGCTCCCTTCATCCTCTCGTAATCCATCACCACTCTGCCAACCTGAGGCACCCTCAATTACGACGCGAGAGCGAGGTCGGTAATCAAAAGGCTTTAATCTACAGAGAACTGAACAGCATCCGAGAGAAGTGTGCTCACCACATGGAGCCTTATCCTATATACCGTTTCCTGGGGGCGTAGCCAGAGGCGGAGTCCCCCAGGGTTCAAAGCCTCTTAAAGGGGCAAGGTATTAAAGGTCAGGTACCGTTTACGGCAGTTATTAATACCGTTCATCACACAACCCCCTAGAGCCATTGCCAAAGGCTCTGTAGCCAGTGCAAACAAAATCAGTGACAGCAGGCATCCCTGTCTTGTTCGCCTGTACAGTTCAAAGTTCCGTCAACCCATGTAGTTGGTCCACACACTCTCCATCAGTGCCACATATAACAAGCACACCCATGCCACAAACGCCGGCCCAAACCCAAACCTTCCCAGGACCTTAAACATAGAACATTAGGGCAGCACGGTAGCATGGTGGTTAGCATAAATGCTTCACAGCTCCAGGGTCCCAGGTTCGATTCCCAGCTGGGTCACTGTCTGTGCGGAGTCTGCACGTCCTCCCCATGTGTGCGTGGGTTTCCTCCGGGTGCTCCGGTTTCCTCCCACAGTCCAAAAATGTGCGGGTTAGGTGGATTGGCCATGCTAAATTGCCCGTAGTGTCCTAAAAATAAGGTTAATGGGGGTTGTTGGGTTACTGGTATAGGGTGGATACGTGGGCTTGAGTAGGGTGATCATTGCTCGGCACAACATCGAGGGCCGAAGGGCCTGTTCTGTGCTGTACTGTTCTATGTTCTATGCAGTGCAGAAGGAGGCCATTCAGCCCATCAAGTCAGCACCGACCCGCTAAAGCCCTCACTTCCACCCTATCCCCGTAGCCCAATAACCCCTCCTAACCTTTTTGGACACTAAGGGCAATTTAGCATGGCCAATCCACCTAACCTGCACATCTTTGGACAGTGGGAGGAAACACACGGAGAAAACCCACGCAGACATGGGGAGAACGTGCAGACCCCACACAGACAGTGACCCAGTGGGGAATCGAACCTGGGACCCTGGCGCTGTGAAGCCACATTGCTAGCCACTTGTGCTACCGTGTTGCCCAAAATCAATTACGACGAGACGAGAGTAGAGTGTAATCGAGGGTGTATTACGCAGAGATGTGTAGCCTCCCACAGCTGCTGCCGAAATGGCTGCAGCTCGGAGAGCCCACACATTTATACTCCGCCTACTGGGCGGAGCCAGCAGGCAGGGATCTACCCCCGTACCTGTAGTACAGGAGCCTTACCGTAATACACCTCACATGCAATATATACAATACAACATTGGTGACTATCACATTCACCCCCTGTTAAAAAGGAGTCCAGCGGGGGTGGTGGAAGGCTATTTACATGCAGGTGTTTAACATTTTAGGAAAAGTTTACAAATTCAGATGATCGGGCACCTTGATCCGTTGTTGCGAGCGCCACAGTCTCGGTGGCGATGCAGGCGTCGGTTCGGTCGTCGGTGACTCCGGAAGCCTGTCGACCTCATCTTCATCCCCGGGTGGGACCAAGGGGAGGACGGATCGTCCTGGAGCGGGGGCTGTGGTGGGGTACGCTGGGGGGAGGGAGGGTAGCCGGGGCACAGGGGAGGAGTTGTGTGGACCCAGCTGGTGCCAGGTCCCTGAGGGAGACTGTGCCTTGGCGGCCGTCGTGGTACGTCACGTAGGCGTACTGCGGGTTCGCTTGAAGTAGCTGTACCCTCTCAACCAACGGGTCCGCCTTGCAGAGCCGCATTTGCTTGCGGAGGAGAACGGGTCCTGGAGCTGCCAGCCACGTTGGGAGCGAAACCCCGGAGGTGGACTTCCTAGGGAAGGCAAGGAGACGTACATGGGGACTTTCGTTAGTCGCAGTGCAAAGGAGCGACTGAATGGAGTGAAGGGTGTCGGGGAGGACGTCCTGCCAGCGGGAGGCAGGGCGATTTCTGGGCCGTAGGGTCAGCTGGACAGCCTTCCAGACCGTCCCATTTGTCATAATATACACCAGTATATCATGGTGCAGACACACACTGATGGACACACACAGGGACCAATCAACATGTACAAACACCGCAGCAAATCGCCAGTTAGAATACACACACTATAAAGGCAGAGGGCACCATGGTTCCCACTCATTCTGGGTGCAGCCTCTCAGTGTAACAAGAACTCATCCAGCCCAGCACAGACTCACATCACGTGCTGAGAGAAGCAACTGGTTCAGACAAGGCTTAGGTCTCTAGTTTAAGTTAGCATCATTTAGACCAACAGTCATCGTGTGTTAGTTAGTTAGAAGTAGTTAATAAAATTGAGTTGAACCTTCATCAGTGTTGGAAGTGTCTGTTCATCTCTCAAGTCTACACTAGCCAACACTTCATGGTACCAGAAGTTGAGGGATGCTAGCACTTCTGAGACCTGCCTTTCAGTGATCTGCCTTCCACCAGTCTCCAGCCATCCTACAGAATGGACTCCGTTCGCCCGCCGCCGCCTCTCCACATTGCCGGGAATCTGGGCTCGAACTGCAAACCTTTTAAACAGCACTTCCAGCTGTACCTCGAGGCCAGGGACCTGGAAGCTGCCTCAGACGCACGGAAGATTGCTCTCTTCCTCTTCACAGCCGGGGACCACGCTCTGCACATTTTCAACTCGCTCACCTTCGATGAGGGGGAGGACAAATCGAAGTTCGAGACCATAATTCTGAAGTTCGACAGCCACTGTGCGGTCGAGGTCAACGAGAGCTTCGAGAGGTACATGTTTCAGCAGCGAACTCAGGGTAAGGATGAGCCTTTCCAGTCCTTTATTACCCACCTCCGCGTCCTTGCGCAGTCCTGCAACTACAGGTCCACCTCTGACTCCATGCTCCGTGGCCAGATTGTTTTTGGTGTTCAATCTGAGCCCCTGCGCCAGCAGCTACTAAAAGTAAAGCAACTCACTCTCTCTACGGCCATTGAGACCTGAGTACTTCATAAACATGCCTCCATGCGCTACTCCTGCATCCAGGCTGCTGAAACGGCGCGGCAAGCCCCTTACGAGGCAGAACGGGTCCAAATGATTAAATCTTTCCAGGCTCTGGATCTGAACGATGGCAGCCATTTCGCGCGCTTTTCACAGAGTCCTGCGCTTACACGCAACGAGCGTGCTGACGTCACGGATCGCTTCACACAGGTGCGCGCCCCGCTGGATCGCCCCGCGCAGGCGCGGTGGCGCGACGAACGTTCCAACGCTCCGGCGTGCGGCAACTGTGGCTCCACCCACATAAAGCGGCAATGTCCCGCGAAGTCCCGATGCTGCCTGCAGTGTGGCAAACGAGGCCTCTACGCTACAATGTGCAGATCTTCCATGCCTGCTGTTTTTCGAAGGTCCACCCAGCCCCACAGAGACGTCAGGGCTATCCAGCCTGCCATCAATGAACCTACTCCAGACCTTGCTTCCGACTGTGCCTGCAATGACCCACAGGTCCCGTTCCAAATCGGCGTCGTTACTATGAACAGAATGTCCCCCAAGCGTGGCACTGAACCCGTCCACGTCCACAGTGTCGGCCAGGATGATGAGTGGTGTGCCACCCTTACGGTCAACCAGAGTTCGTCGCCCACCTCAGAGACTGAACTTATGAACTCTGTACACATGTGGACCTTCTGAAATGTTTCTTTTTCTATATCCTTCATTGTTGCATTCGTTAACCAGTGATTTGTAATTAGATTCGTTGGTTGTTCCAGTCCATGGTAGTCATCTGCACCAGGCACCTTCCTGTGTAAATAGTCTTGTTCCCTGTATACAGCTTTGTACATATGTATTCGCACATCACACGTAGCTAGGTACATTCTCCACACACCCACACTATTTATTATCACATGCCTATATTAACATTTTTTATAAAAGGGGGAATGTCATAATATACACCAGTATATCATGGTGCAAACACACACAGGGACCAATCAACATGTACAAACACCGCAGCCATCACCAGTTAGAATACACACACTATAAAGGCAGAGGGCACCATGGTTCCCGTTCATTCTGGGTGCAGCCTCTCAGTGTAACAAGAACTCATCCAGCCCAGCATAGACTCACACCACATGCTGAGAGAAGCAACTGGTTCGGACAAGGTCTCTAGTTTAAGTTAGCATCATTTAGACCCACAGTCATCGTGTGTTAGTTAGTTAGAAGTAGTTAATAAAATTGAGTTGAACCTTCATCAGTGTTGGAAGTGTCTGTTCATCTCTCAAGTCTACACTAGCCAACACTTCACCATTCTCCCGCTCCACCTGCCCGTTTCCCCGGGGGTTATAGCTGGTCGTTCTGCTGGAGGCGATACCTTTGCTGAGCAGGTACTGGCGCAGCTCATCGCTCATAAATGAGGATCCCCGGTCGCTGTGGACGTAGGCGGGGAAACCAGACAGAGCGAAGATGGTGTTGAGGGCTTTGATGAGGGTGGCGGACATCATATTGGGGCATGGGATGGCGAAGGGGAATCTGGAGTATTTGTCGCACACATTAAGAAAGTACGTGTTTCGGTCGGTGGAGGGGAAGGACCTTTTGAAATCCACGCTGAGGCGTTCAAAGGGACGGGAGGCCTTCACCAGGAGCTGAATTCGGTCTGGCCGGTAGAAGTGCGGTTTACACTCCGTGCAGACCTGGCAGTCTCTGGTGATAGCCCTGACTTCCTCGATGGAGTAGGGCAGATTGCAGGCCTTTATGAAGTGAAAAAAACGGATGAACCCTGGGTGACAGGGATCGTTGTGCAGGGTCCGGAGTCGGTCCACTTGTGTGCTGGCACATGTACCTCGGGATAGGGCATCGGGGGTGCTCGTTGAGCTTACCAGGGTGATACAAGATCTCATAATTATAGGTGGAGAGCGCGATCCTCCACCTCAAGATCTTATCATTTTTGATCTTGCCCCGCTGTGTGTTGTTGAACATGAAGGCAACTGACCGTTGGTCAGTGAGGAGAGTGAATCTCCTGTCGGCCAGGTAATGCCTCCAATGCCGCACAGCTTCTACTATGCTTTGGGCCTCCTTCACGACGGAGGAGTGCCGAATTTCGGAGGCATGGAGGGTTTGTGAAAAGAATACCACAGCTTGCCTGCCTGGTTGAGGGTGGTGGCCAGAGTGACGTCTGATGCATCGCTCTCAACTTGGAAGGGGAGAGTCTCATCAACCGCATGCATTGCGGCCTTGGCGATGTCGGCCTTGATACGGTTGAAGGCCTGGTGAGCCTCGCCCCTCAATGGGAAAATGGTGGAGTGAATGAGTGGGCGGGCCTTGTCTGCATAGTTAGGGACCCACTGGGCACAGTACGAGAAGAACCCCAGGCATCGTTTGAGGGCCTTGGGCCAGTGGGGAAGGGGGAGTTCCATGAGGGAGCACATGCGTTCGGGGTCGGGCCCTTAAACTCCATTTTGAACCACATAGCCGAGGATGGCTAATCGGTTAGTGCTGAACACGCACTTCTCCTTGTTGTCGGTTAGGTTGAGGTGTTTGGCGGTGTGGAGGTATTTGGAAAGTTTAGCGTCGTAATCCTGCTGGTTGTGGCCGCAGATGGTGACGTTATCCAGGTACAGGAAGGTAGACCGCAGTCTGTACCGTTCAACCATTCGGTCCATCTCCCGTTGGAAGACCGAGACCCAGTTAGTGACACCGAAGGGAATCCTAAGGAAGTGGTAAAGGCAGCCGTCCGCTTCAAACGCGGTGTACGGGTGGTCCGCCTTGCGAATGGGGAGCTGGTGGTAGGCAGATTTCAGGCCCACCGTCGAGAAGACCCGGTATTGTGTAATCTGATTGACCATATCAGATATGCGTGGGAGGGGGTACGCGTCGAGCTGCATGTACCTGTTGATGGTCTGACGTAGTCAACGACCATCCTGTTTTACTCCCCAGATTTCACAACAACCACTTGGGCTCTCCAGGGGCTGTTGCTGGCCTCAATAATACCTTCCCATGGCTGCCACTGAACCTCAGACCTGATGAAAGTCCTCTCCTAGGGCGCTGTACCGTCTGCTCCTTGTGGTGACGGTTTGCAATCTGGGGTGAGGTTCGCAAACAGAGAAAGCGGGTCGACCTTAAGGATCGTGAGACTGCAGACAGTAAGGGGTGGTAAGGGCCCGCCAAATCTCAGGGTTAGGGTCTGGAGGTTGCATGGAAGTCCAGGCCGAGAAGCAAGGCAGTGCAGAGGTTGGGGAGGACGCAGAGCCGGAAGCCGTGTACTCTCCGCCCTGGATGGTGAGGGTGGCAATGCACTACCCGCGGATCGCCACGGAGTGGGATCCGGAGGCCAGGGAGATTCTCTGTTTGGGGGTTGTACTGTGAGAGAGCAGTGCCTTACCGTATCGGGGTGGATGAAGCTCTCAATGCTCCCGGAGTCCAGAAGGCAGGGGTCCTGAGGCAGAGAAGATGGCGGCACCCACGGGGCGCACATGGCAGGTGGCGTTAAAGATGGCAGTGCCCACGGGCCGCACATGTCCTGAGGCAGGCAAGATGACAGCGCCCATGGGTCGCACGTAGGGGGTGCAGGGACAATAGCAGCGATCGAGCAGGCCTGGAACACAACAGCGAAATGTCTTTTCTTCCCACAGGCCTTGGAGAGCACGCTCCACGCAGGGCAGCGCTGCCGGGGGTGTTTTGTCTGTCCGCAGAAATAGCACTTGGGTCCCCCGGGGTTGGTTGGCTGCCACCCGGCGCAGGCCTGGGGTTGGCTGGGGGCAGTCGCTGGTGGGGTCCACAATGGGGTATTCGCTGGTGTGGTCCATGATGCCCAGGAGGGGTGGGCCGTGCGGTCGGAGGCGTATGCCTGCACATTGCGGGAGGTGACTGTGAGTGAGATCGCTAGTTTCTTGGTCGCCGCGAGGTTGAGGGTCGCCCCTTCTCAGAGGCGATGGCGGATGTACGCTGACCCTATGCCCGTAACAAAAGCATCTCTAATTAGAAGTTCAGAATGATCAACGGCCGAAACTGCCTGGCAATCGCAGTCCTTCGCCAGGGCATGCAGGGCACACCAGAAATCTTCCACAGACTCACCGGGGAGTTGATGCCACGTGGACAGGAGGTGCCTGCCGTAGATTTTGTTGGTCTGCTGAACGTAGTTCTCCTTAAGTAGCGCCATGGCCTCAGTGTAGGTAGGCACATCCCGGATGAGGGGAAAGATATCGGAGCTCAGCCGCGTGTAAAGGATCTGGAGCTTCTGTGCCTCTGAGGGTGGTTCTGTCGCAGATCCGATGTATGCTTCAAAGCAAGCTAGCCAATGTGTGATGCACGATCAATTGCACAAAGACGAGAGTTGAATACAACTGAGGCTTTATTACACTAAGATGTGTGGCCTCCTACAGCAGCTGGCAAAATCGCTGCTGTATGGGGAGCACACATATTTATACTCCGCCTACTGGGCGGAGCCAGCAGGCAGGGGCTACCCCGTACCTGTAGTGCAGGGTCTTACCACACATCTCCTAATATATACAGCAGTGGTGATTACCACATTGTGCGAAGGCCGACTTGGCATTGTCTGCTTGAGGGTGCAGCTGCAGGTGATCAGGTTTGATGCGGAGATGCATCATTGTAAAATCTCTGCGGAATAAATTGATGCACTATCAATTACGATGGGACGAGAGTAGAGAGTAATCGAGGCTTTATTACGCAGAGATGTGTAGCCTCCCGCAGCTGCTGCCGAAATGGCTGCAGCTCGGAGAGCCCACACATTTATACTCCGCCTACTGGGCGGAGCCAACAGGCGGGGATCTACCCCCGTACCTGTAATACAGGAGCCATACCGTAATACAGCTCATATGCGATATATACAATACAACAGTGGTAACTACCACACCACCCCTCCACCCGGTCAAATCCCTTCTCAGCCTCCATGGACACTACTACCTCTGGTGCCTGGGCTCTTGACGGGGTCATGATGACGTTTAACAGCCTCCTCATATTACTAGAAAGCTGCCTGCCCTTTACAAAGCCTGTTGGTCCTCCGTAATCACCTCCGGGACACAACCTTCCAACCTTCCCGCTATCAACGTAGCTTGTACTTTCACATCCGAATTTAACAACGATATGGGCCTATACGACCCACATTCCAATGGGTCCTTCCTCTTTTTTGGTATTAATGTGATCGCTGTGTGGCCATCTAAAATGGACGCCCGCAAATAATGATTGGAAATGTGGTCAGGCCTGGGACATAGACAAGCTGCAGCTTGTATATTTGCAAACAACAGTTCAGACTTACGCAGGAATTCACACCTGCTGAAGGCCACCCAAAGGTCTTCCTGGGGCAATGGTCCCAGATAGAAACTAACAATAAGTGGCAGTCTCGGGGGCATCTGTTTGCCTTATTTGGGAAGGCCTACATGCCCTGGACACTAACGGCCATGGCCGACCTCGCCCCGCCCAGCCATCAAGATACCCACCCCTAATTGGTCAGGATCGATTAGGGTGATCAAAACCCTATCGATCCATTAGATCTTCACCTGGGACCGCCCAAAAGGGCCTGAAAGCTCAGAGGATAAGAAGAACTGCGCAACCAGCATTCACTCTCTTTTGGACCAGCTCTGCACTTGACCACCGACCGCAGCATAGCTCCTTACATCAGCCAAGTTCAAGCCTCCAGCCGACACGTATGAGGAAACAGATAAGGCCATATCTACCCTGCACCAAGCCGGTCATTTGGAAGTTAAGTCAATGTAGTTTAAATTGATAGTCATAGTCTTGATGTGCATGAACGCGTGATTTCTCAAGTATATAACAAACCTTGTGTCCAATAAATAAACTGTGATTTAACTGAATGCTTGTGTGATTATTTCTCCAATACGTAGGGTAAACACACAGTGGATCTAAACTAAAGAAGCAACAGCTGCCTGTGTCATCGTCTCCAACAGCTCCCTCTTCTCCAATGCCTCATTAAACGCCCCAAGAAATGTGGTGCTAGGTCCATTGCAAACTCCTTAAATGAAATGAAATGAAAATCGCTTATTGTCACGAGTAGGCTTCAATGAAGTTACTGTGAAAAGCCCCTAGTCGCCACATTCCGGCGCCTGTCCGGGGAGGCTGGTACGGGAATCGAACCGTGCTGCTGGCCTGCTTGGTCTGCTTTAAAAGCCAGCGATTTAGCCCAGTGAGCTAAACCAGCCCCTGAGCTAAACCAGGAATTATAGAATTCCACTGGGTAAACATTGGGCCTCGGGGCCTTCCCCGACTTCATACCCTTTATACTATCCAATACCTCCCTCCGCCCCAAGGGCTCCTCTAGCACCTGCCTCTTCTACATAGAACATACAGTGCAGAAGGAGACCATTCAGCCCATCGAGTCGGCACCGACCCACTTAAGCCCTCACTTCCACCCTATCCCCGTAATCCAGTAACTCCCATAATCCTTTGGTCACTAAGGGCAATTTATCATGGCCAATCCACCTAACCTGCACGTCTTTGGACTGTGGGAGGAAACCAGAGCACCTGGAGGACGCAGGCACAGGTAGAATGTGCAGACTCCGCACAGACAGTGACCCACCCAGACTGGGACCCTGGCGCTGTGAACCACAGTACTATCCACTTGTGCTACCATGCTGCTTCTCTTCCTCCAAGTGTGGAAATGCCAGTCCATCTAAGAACCGTCCCATGTCCCCTTCTTCACCCCTGGGTCCACCCTGTCGGCTCCATATAGAAATCCCGAAACACCTCGTTTATCTTCCCCGGCTCCGACACCAGATCCTCTGCCCCAGTCCATATCTTCAATATTTCTCTGAACGCGGCCTGCCTCCGTAGCTGATGCACTAATATTCGACTCGCCTTCTCCCCATATTCGTACTGTACCCCTCTTGCTCTACGCAGCTGTCCTCCCGCCTTTGTCAGCCTATCAAATTGCCCCTTTAATTTGTTCCTCCTCGCCAATCTCCCGAGTACCCCATGTATACCTCCATTATCTCGTTCATTAGCCTTGCATATTCCTCCCTCCTTTTCCTATCCTCATGTGCCTTGAACGAGATAATCTCCCCCTCGGAGCACCGCGTTTAGCGCTTCCCAAAATGTGGCCGCCGACACCTCCCCGTTTTGGTTCAGTTCTACATAATCTTTAATCACAGCCCCCACTTTATCTCAAAATTCTCTGGGCTGAATTCTCCGCCGTCGGGATTTCCCATTTTGCCGACAGTCCAGGGGTTTTCCAACAGCGTGGGGCTACCCCACAATGGGAAACCCAATTGACCAGCCGACGAAACGGAAAATCCCAACAGCGTGCCGCACCAGAATTCTGTGCAGCGGGATGGGGAATCACGTCCTCTATCTGCCAACAACCCGAAATTGAGCCTCCACCCCAGCCTCTGCTCCCATCCCGATCTAAGCCGAATCTCCAGCCAGTGGGACGCATGGTCTGAGATTACTATCCCCGCGTACTCTGCCCCCTCCACCCCAACCAAAACCTCCCGGCTCACCACAAAAAAGTTGATCCTTGAATGCACCCTATAAACATGTGAGGAAAAGGAATACTCCCTTCCCCCTGGGTTCTTGAAGCCACGGGTTCACCATACTAATCTTTTCCATAAACCCACCCAGCTCCTTTGCCATTCGTATCCTATCCATTGACCTGGGGCTCGACCTATCTACCCTCGGCTCAAGGACACAGTTAAAATCTCCTCCCATAATCAACTGATGTGTAGCCAAGTCCGGGATTGTTGCTAGCAACCCCCTCATAAAACCTACACCATCCCAATTCGATGCATGCACATTCACCAACACCACCGGCGCCCCTTCTAATACCCCGCTCACAATCACATATCTCCCACCCGGCCAGCTCACTTCCTTCTCACACACAAAACCCCATTTTCTTCCTTATCTTTGAATCAAACCCCGAGTGGAAAATCTGACCCACCCACCCCTTTCTTAACCTAGCCTGATCCTTTACCCAGAGGTGCATCTCCTGCAGAAAGACCACCTCTGCTTTTAAACTCCTCAGATGCGCAAAGACCCGAGATATTTTCACCGGCCCGTTGCACCCTTGCACGTTCCATGTTATCAGCCGTATCGGGAGCTTATGCCTTCATTCCCTCTACAGTCCGTCATTCTCACTTTCCAGCTCTTCCCACCCCTCCTCACCCCCCCCCCCACCCCCCACCACCACCACCACCCCCACCTATGGCCACCTCTCTTGGCCTTCTCCCTTCTCCCCCACCTCACTTCCATTCACTAGCATTACCTGCCAGCGTGGCAACTCTTGCCCATAGACTTGTCCTACTGACCCCCACACTCCCACGCCCTCACCTCTCTGTTCCACGAAGAAGGATCCCTGCAGACAGCACCCTCCCCCGCCCAATAAAAGATTTATCTCGAACCATAGGTCACCTCCCCCAAGGTCAAACAAAAATAAAAAACACAGCCCCAGGCAGCAGGAGGGGGTGGGGGGGGGGGGGAAGGGGTCATCCGTCCACTTACAAACCTTTCATGCCTGCTGGCCTTTGTTGACCCGACAATAAAAAGAAAAAGCCCTTCACATTGGAGCAAAAGAACCCCCCCCCCCCCCCCCCCCCCCGCCCTCTCTCCAACCCCCACTCTACCCGTGTTCCCAATTATTTCGCAATGCTAACACCTCCGTCTCCCAAAATTGTTCAGTTCTCCTCCAGTTCATGCTCTTTTATAAAGTCATTGGCCGCATCTGGGGTCTCAAAATAATATTCCCGGTCTTCATACATCACCCAAAGCTTCGCTAGGTAGTGCACCCCAAACCTGATCTGCCATCGATATAGCACCGCCTTGGCTTTGTTGAACCCTGCATGCCATTTTGCCAGCTCAGCTCCAATGTCCTGGTACATTCAGACCTTGTTCCCTCCCATTCACAGTTGCGCTTCTCCCTGGCCCACAGCAGAATCTTCTCCTTCTCCACGTACTTGTGGAGCCTCACAATCACCGCCCACGGCGGCTCCCCCACTCTAGGCCTCTGCCTCAGAGACCTGTGCGCTCTATCCAATTCAGCGGCCTTATCCAACACCCCCTCCGCCACTAGCTCTTCCAGCATCCTCAAAACGTACCTCATGGCACTTTCCACTCCATCAGGCACGTTGACTATCCGCAGATTCTGCTTTCTCAATCTATTTTCCTGCTCCTCCACCTTTGCTCTCAACTTCTTCTAAGCATTTTGCCACCTCAGCCTCCAATGCTACCACCCGATCTCTGTGGTCCGACATCACTCTCTCAATCTCTTGGATCAGCGACCCCTGCACCTCCAAGCATTTCTCCACCCTCTCCATCGAGCCCTTCAAGCGTACCACAGCCCTTTTGATGGCCTCCGGGCGATCCTCCTGTATCTCCTTCCTCTCCTGGTGGAACTCTTCCTTGAGAAAGGCCATCAACTGGTCCATCTGGGGCTTTGCTACTTACACTGGGCCTTCCCCTTCCTCCATCCTTCCACTGGCTGCTGCGCCACAGATCGTTTCCAACTCCTTTGCCAGGTCTTTTACCTTCTTCTGCCAGGTATGGTAAGCAGCAGACATACCACTCCTGGGGGGGAACTTCTCCTCCGACTTTCAGTTATACTTTCCGTCGAAGTTGCACCCAATTTCAGGTAAAAAGAGCTCTTTTCTATGCCTTCAAGCATGGGCTGCCCTGTGTGCGATCACTCACACCATGGCTGGCACCGGATGTCTTTGTGAGGCAGCATGTCTAACCACTCTGCCGCCGTGCCACCCCAAGGCTGTCCCACTAGAATCTGGTCTCCACTTGAAGGACAGGGAGCTCATAGCCCCAAATGCTATGTTTGTGACCCCATTGAGGGGTTGCGACTCTCAGTTTGGGAGCCACTTGCTTTGAGGATGAGACTGGGAATTATTAATGGGAAACGAGGAAATGGCAGAAACTGTTAACAAGCATTTAGCACCTGTGGAGAAAACTTGCAGAGACTCTCATCTGATGCAAGGACTGTTTTCTCTTTCATTTGCATATCCCCCCCCCCACTTGTGTTTGTCTGTCCTGTGTGTTGTTACACCACCTGGGCCAGTGTGTAATCAATTCCAGCCCCATGTGCCCTGGAGTCACAACACGAGTGAATTAAACAATAATTTATATAAATATCCCCAGAAGCTTTGGCTCTTGGCGGCTCAATAATTACAGTCAACAGGTTTGTAAGTTGAAACACAATCACCTTATGTATAACAAGAACGAATATGAAATATACAATAAACACAGCTGCCTAATGTCGAGCTGACTCCCCTTGAACTGCCCCACCCTCTCCAAACACACAAGACAGACAAACACAGAAGGGGGAAAAGGTGGAAAAAGAATAAGGATTAAGGTTAAAAGATAAGAGTTCTTGCTACAGATAACGAGTCCTTTAGTGCACTTCCTTCACAGCTTGAGTGTGGGTTAAAGTATCTGGAGTACAGGTTGTAATGATCTTCTTAACAGCTCAGCAGTGTATCTTACTCACAGATTTTCTAGAGAGACCTCTGGCTTCACATCGGCCTGCTCATAGATAGAGTTATCAGATTCTGGTCTCTGCTTGTATATCAGCCTCTTTCTTTCAGAGGGACAGATATCAGATTCTGAATTCTGTTTGCACATCAGGGGCAGGATTCTCTGTTTCTGCAGCTAAGTGCCGATGCCGGTGTGGGATCTGTGGTGTTTTGAGAACCCCTCACCGCTTCCAGCACCAGTGAGGGGCGAGCACCGGCACCGACTGAAACTTCCGCCTCCCACACCAAAAACGGTGGAATAATGTCCGGGTCTCAGGCCGCACATGCTCACGGCTGACAACCTGCAGCAGTCATGGTGTTTAACATGGCATCAGCCATGCGCGGACCCGGCTCACAATCCGTGACCCCTCAGCCCACCCCCTGGCCACCACCTGGCCACCCACCACTAGTCCGCCCAGCCCTCGCAGAAGCCACCCGGCAGCGGCACGGATCCCGGCCGAGTGTGGCAATGCTGGACACCGTCCGCAGCCACCACGCCGGGTTCACGATTTGTGTGACCACACGTGTCCCACGCCATCAGGAACTTGGCCCAATGGGGGCGGAGCATTGCAGGTGGGCCAGCCGATGAGGTGCCAATGGCACTTTGACTGCGCAAGCGTCTCGATTATGCCATTCCGGAGGGAGCGGAGCATGGCTGACCAGCGTCGGAGCCCATTCTCCGCCTGATTGCCGAACACGATTTGGGCGTCGAGCAACGGAGAACCCCATCCCAGGTTTTCTTTGCAGAGAGAAAGACATCAAAGGCTGGATTCTCCATTTTTGGGACTATGTCCCAACGTCGTCGTGAAAACTGTGGTCTTTTGCACCAGGAAAACTGGCACCAAAAGGCTACAGATTCACCGCCTTGCAGGGGGCTAGCAGGCAGCTGGCGTGGAGCTCGCAGCTCCAGCTGCCGATACAGACCCCGCACTTCCGGGTCAGAGGTCGCACATGCGCACGGTGGCAGCCTGCAGCAGCCATGCTCCATGGCGGACTCAGGCCGCGGAGCTGGACCGCCGAAATAGTGTCCTGCATTGGCCACTCGCCCGACCCTGATCGCCTGCACACATAGCCCCCAGTCCCGAATGAAGCCCCCCCCCCCACCCGCCCTCCGAGTGGCCCTACCCCGACTGAGGCGGCCCCGGACTGAGTCCACAGCCTCCTCGCGAGGTTCCCGAACGGCAGAACTACGCTGTCGGGAATTCTGCCGGTCGGGAATGGTGAATAGCGGGGCGGGCCTCCGACAAAGGCATGAAGATGTGGAAACTCGGCGCAGCGCACTCCCCGAGTACACCACTTTTCAGGGGGGGGGGGGGCGGAGAATAGCGGAACCAGCGCCGAATGCGATTTTAGCGTTTGGGTGCGGAGAATCCAGCCCCAGATTCTGCTTGCACAGCCAGTTCTGGAGAGAGAGAGAGAGAGAGAATTAGTGATTCTCATAGTGGCAGTTTGGTGTCGGATCCCGAGTGTGGCAATGCTGGATCGCAGCCACCACGCCGGGTTCACGATGTGTGTGACCACACGTGCCCCACACCATCAGGAACTTGGCCCAATGGGGGCGGAGCATTGCAGGTGGGCCGGCCGATGAGGTGCCAATGGCACTTTGACTGCGCACGCGTCCCGATAATGCCATTCCGGAGGGAGCGGAGCATGGCTGACCAGCTTCGGATATTCATGGAGTGAGTTAGTTAGTTGCCACCATCCATCTTGCAGAAACAAACTCCAACCTTGTGACCCTGAGAAACATGTCAGTGGCCACTGCGAAGGGCACAGATATTTGAGCCAATTCATTGGTCACCAGTCAAGTCAATCAAATCTGAGTCATCACGGTTAGTCTGAAACAGCGTTCTAGAATCTGCGTGTTTGAATTAAAGGTTACATACAGGCTGCTTCCTTGCCTTAAAGATACTGGCCACATTAAAGTCACAGGTCCAGTACTCATCCATGGATCAAAATGGTAATAGCAAAATAAAAGAAAGGGAAAGTAAGGGAATAAACAGGAAACAAACAAGAGGGACCTTTACAGTGTGTAGTGGGTGGGGGGGGGGGGGGGGGGGAGTCATGTTACAGTAGGAGTTAGGTACTTATTCATATTTAACCAACTGTATCTGCTGCATATTTTCACCATTAATCTTGTTATAAATAAACAGTAATTGTGGTTCAACTTACAAACCTGGTGATTGTAATTATTGGGGAGCCAAGGGCCAAAATTTTGTGAATTGTTATAAGAATTATTGGTTAATTCACTTGTGTTGTGACTCCGGGGCACATGGGGCTTGAATTGACCATGCACTTGCCCAGGGTGGCACAAGACTTGCCAGCCCAAGCTTGGATATTGTCCAGGCCTTGCTGCATTTGGAGACGAACCGCTTCAATATCTGAGGAGACGCAAATAGTGCTGAACATTATCTGCGAATATCCCAACTTCTGACCTTATGATAGAAGGAAGTCAGATGCCTGGGGCTTCATACAGCCCATGACTGGGCATGGATCCATAAGTGGAACCTGTCCAGTCTGAGGGGAGAACTGAAGAGGGACCTACGGAGATGATACTCACTCCTGCTCTCCCTGGTGGGAGAAGTGCAGATGATAATAATGAAATTGCTGCCAAGGTGCCTCCCAATCGTCATTCCCAAATTCTTCTTCACCAGGGTGGATAAACCGATCATAGCCTCTCTGTGGGTGGGAAAGAACCCTAGGATCTGTAAGACTGTCCTACAAAGAGGGCGGTGCATGGGGCGCTTGGCTATGCCAAACCTCATATTCTACCACTGAGCAGCAAATGCAGCGAGTGTGCGGGGGTGGTTGGGAGTGCCAGAGGCAGAATGGACGCAGATATGCAGGCCTCCTGCATTGGGACGTCCCTTTGGGCACTGGCCACTGGCCCACTTCTATTCCCCCCAGCCAAGAACTTGACGGGCCCAGTTGTAGTAGCCACAGTAAGGACCTGGAAGCAGCTCAGACACCAGTAACAACCATCTGCAGAGAGCATAGATTCGTCCAGGCGAAAATGGACGCAACTTACAAATGGTGGAAAAATGACAAAGGAGCTGACAGGGATTGGTACGTTGAAGGTAAAATGGCAACCCTGGGGGAAGTAGCGGAGAATCTTCAGCTCCTGAAAGGGAACAAGCTCCAATACTTGCAGCTACAGTACCTCCTTCACAAGGAGACCACCCTACTGAACAGACTAGTAGCTCAGGGCAAACTATGGGATGGTAAATGTGCCGACATATATGGACGACTGTTAGAAGAAGTAAAGGCCCCATTTGATGAAATACAAAAAAGATGAGAGGAAGAACTACGCATCAAGATAGGGAGAGGAATCTGGATCTAAGCACTGCATGGGGGGAACTCCACCTCCTCATAGGCAAGGCTGAGCCTTACACAGCTAAAGGTGGTGCACAGGGCGCACCTTACCAGGACATGCATGAGCGGGTTCTTCCCGGAGCTTAAGTGTGAGTGGTGTCCCGGGGTTCCGCCCAATCACACCCACATGTTCTAGTCCTGCCCCAAGCTCATCGGGTTCTGGACCAACTGTTTCAAGGTCATATCCAACGTAGTGGGGGTAAAAATGGAGCAATGCCCTTTTGTGGCGGTTTTCGGGGTGTCGGAGCATCCAGAGCTCTTTGTAGGGAGAGGGGATGACGCCTTGGCCTCCTGCTCGGATGGAGGTCGGCGGCGCCACCCAGGACCTCAGACCAGCTATTCGCGCAGAGTACCTAAAACTTGAAATAATTACATTCACCATTAGGGGATCAGAGGAAGGGCTCCACCACAAGTGGAAACAATTCACCAGCCTCTTCGAAGACTTGTTTGTGACCAGCAACTAAGTGGGGGGGGGGGGGGGGGGGGGGGGGTGGAGAAAGCAGGGGATGAATAGCCAGGGAGGGAGGAGGGTAGGGGGGTGGTGGATGGAGAGGGAACACCCACACCACAGTGAGGAGAAGGTGAAATCTTCACAGTGCAGCAGAGGGGTGGGGGCATGGGTGCCCACAAACGGCATCACTGCAATATTGCCATACAAAAGGCATAACCGCCATGCTCAATCTCATCTGTTTTGCTTCTTCCTCAGGTGTGGTACTCACTGGGTATACATCACCTCAGGCTACAAATGGGCAGCTCTGACTATCTTTGCCATGCTGATTACAAAGACGTAAATAGATTTTTTTTTAATCGTATGTTTTAATACAAGTACAAATTTTGATCACATTTCGGGAATGTATCGTAAAATGTTCTAATTTATTTCTAACTTCAGTTATAAGACCATAAGACATAGGAGTGGAAGTAAGGCCATTCGGCCCATCGAGTCCACTCCGCCATTCAATCATGGCTGATGGGCAGTTATGATTGACACAACTGTGTAATTGAATTATATGTTTAATAGATTTGCATGTCATAGGTGAAAAACTTCAATGAAAACATTTTTTTTAAATTATGAAAGGAAGGTCATTGATGAAGCAGCTGTAAATGATTGGTTCGAGGACATCTACTCCTGAGTCTTATGACCTTCCAGGTTGAAACTGCACAAGTAAATCGCTGGAAAGAGTGTTGGAAGCCTTGAATTGTGAGAAGGGAGTAGGTAAAAGGTGTTGCACCTTCTGGGCTAGCATGGAGAAGTGCCAGAGAAAAAGGGGTGTTGGGGGTGGTGGAGGAGTGGACAAGGATGTTGTGGAGGAACAGTCCCTTTGGAATGCTAAAAGGGGAGGGCTGAGGAAGATATGTTGGGTGGTGGCATCATGCTGGAGATGGTGGAAGATGATCCATTGAATACAGAGGCTGGTGAGGTGGAAGGTAAGGACAAGGGGAACCCTATCATGATGGTGGGAGAGAAAGGCATGAAAGAAACGTATGAAATAGGAGGTCCCTGGTAATCACACTGGGGTGTTATCCTTGATTGAGGAAAAAGGGAGACATATTGGAAGCGCTAGTGTAGAAGGTTGCAGTGTCTGAACAGAAGAAATGGAGACAGAGAAATTGGTAGCTGTGTGAGTTCATGAATATTAGTTGAGAGCCTATCACCAGAAATGGAGAAAGAGAAGTTGAGGAAGGGAAGGGAAGAGTCGGAGATGGTCCAGGTGAAGGTGTGAGAAGAGTGATGATTGGAAACAAAGTTAATTACATTTTCAATTTATAGTGAGAGTGGGGCAGCACGGTGGTGCAGTGGTTAGCACTGCTGCCTCAGGTTGCCAAGGACCCTGGTTCAATCCCGGCCTCAGGTCACAATCCGTGTGAAGTTTGAGTATTCCCCCCTTGTCTGGGTGGGTCTCACCCCCCCCCCCCCCCCCCCCCCCACAACCCAAAAGGATGTGCGGGGTAGGATAATTGGCCATACTACATTGCCCCTTAATTGGAAAAAAATAATTTGATACTCTAAATTTATTTTTTTTAATAGAATTCATAGTGAGAACAGGAGGTCTACCAATAGTCATCAATGTGTCAGAAGAGATGATAAAGGTGGCCTGAGTAAGACTGGAATAAGGAATGATCTATATAATCCCACAAAGTGGTAGACATAGCTGAGACCCCTGCAGGTACCCATAATACTGTAGTACCTTTTATTTGGAGGAAGTGAGTGGAGCTGAAGAAGTTGTTCAATGTGAGAACAGGTTCAGACAGCATAAGAGATAAAAGGGATAAAAGGTAGATTGAAATTGGTCAAGCCTATTTTCAAGGTCAAAAAACAGACCTCCGACCATAATGATGGTGGTGAATGGAGATAAAGAGTGGTTTTCATGGTGAAGAGGAGATTGTAAGGGACATGAAACTGAAAACTGTTGAAGTGATGTAGGGCATTGTCACAGTCTGAGTGTAGGTAGGAAGAGACTATACAATTTGTGTGGGGTGATTAAAACAGGCAGTCAAAACACAACCCAAAAAGTTAGCACCTAACTTTAAAATGAGAGATGTCTTATTGTAAGGTCATTTAATTCTACAATGGATGGTCGCAGAAAAGATGCACAGTGGGTAAAAATAAACAAAATTCACCAACGGCACTCCCATTTTGAAGCAAGCTATTTGGAAGAGCTGCCTGTATGAAAAACCTCCAGTGAAATCTGCTCAGGTGCAGAAAAACATTGTAAGTAAACAAGAGATATCGGGCGGCACGGTGGCGTAGTGGTTAGCACTGCTGCCTCACAGCGCCGAGAACCTGGTTCGATCCCAGTCCCAGGTCACTGTCCGTGTGCAGTTTGCACATTCTCCCTGGGTCGGAGTGCCCCGACAAGCCAGAGATATGCAGGTTAGGTGAATTGGCCACCCAAAATTGCCACTTGATGTTTAAAGGTTAGGTTGGGCTAAGGGGTAAGGGCAGGGGAGTGGGCCTAGTAGGGTGCTCTTTCAAAGGGTCGGTGCAGACTTGATGGACTGAATGACCTCCTTCTGCACTGTAGGGATTCTATGATTCCATGAACATAAATCTCAAAATATCAAAATTAAAGGAATGAGAAATTGCATTCTACAGCTCATTAAAATACCCATTAAAATATCAAAATAAAATTGAGAATTGTGTGGGTGTCTAGAAAATTCAAATTATTGCTCATGTTGTTACCAGAATGAAGTTTTTAGTTTGGCAAATTTATGAATTTTGCACGTGAGATATTCATTCCCAATATGCCTTAGCCGATTTATTTTAAAATTGATTATTCAAAACACAGAATCCCTGCAGTGCAGAGGTTAGCCACTCGGCCCATCGAGTCAGCGTCAACCCTCCGAAAGAACACCCACCCAGCGCCATGCCCCCACCCCACCAACCTTTTGGACAGGTTCAATTTAACATGGCCAATCCACCTAACCCGTACATCTTTGGACTGTGGGAGGAAACCTTGGCACCCACAGACACGGAGAATATTCCTGCAAGGCCGGAATTGAACCCAGGTCCCTGGTACTGTGAGGCAGCAGTGCTAATCATTGTGCAAACAAATAAGACGTTAAACCTATGTCCCATACTTTTAATTCAAAATAATGCATTTGGAAGCCTATCAACCGATATATACCATGCAAGGTTTACTATTAATAATGTTTGGTGAGAATTTATAAAAAGTAAACCTCCATTTAAATTTAAGGAGCACTCCACCATTATCCCCTCAAAGTAGCTAATGGGTCATTATGAAAATAACTGCTAATAAAAAATGTGATGCTTGAGTGAGCTGTTTTTCTATCGGGCTATTTCCAGATCCATCACCACTTTTCTCTTTTCCATTCATTCTCTGCTAACGTCTTTTAAACAAAATAAAATTTAAAGGGTGGAATTTAATGCTCCCCCAGAGTCAAACTGGGCAGCTGGTGGGGCCACACCACATGGTCAAGCCACCAGGTAATCCTTGACAATATGCCTGCAGAATGTCGGGTGCTTCCCTCTTGGCCAGCCTTTGCCCAATGAAGAGACCCACCAGCAGCAAGGGCTGCTCGCGTGTGATGATCCTGCCGACCCTTTAAACCACTCTCCCCGGGTTCCCCTCACTGGGCTCAATGATCCCACTTCACCGGGTCCAATGATCCCATCTCACCTCCCTTTCTTCCCAGGCTCTGACAATCTTCAAGCAAAGGTCACCGCTCCTGGGGCAATGCCGTTACTGGAGAGCTGCTGGTTTCTACTTGGCTGGTAACTGTCGGATGTGGGAAATTAACCCTGAAGACGCTGATTGCCCCTTTGGCAAGTACCTGATTGGCATTAAATCATGTTTTGGGGCAGAACAGCCATGGCAGGATTGCCAGTGGCTTTCCAGCAGTAGATGGGCCCACCCCTGCAACCTGGGAACAGAATTTCCACTTAAACAGAATTCAAGTTTTAATGGTTGCATCTGTAGGTACAGTCCATCAGTTATTGGACTAGTTTTAATAGACATAGGAGAAACTAATTGGAAAGCATGCAACAAGAAGAAAAATGTGATTTAAAGTGATTAGTGAGGTAGTCGTCAATATGATAGATTAAGAAGAAAACAAATTTGTAAAATTAAATATCCAAGTTAATCAGATTCCAAGTTAGTACCAAACAAATAACCATTCCAACTACAATTATGGTAATGGTTTCAAATTAATTAAGAAAGTATGACATGCAAGGTTTCTTGCAGGATTCAGAAATTGATACTGAAGTGTTTAATATGACAGCCCAACCATTTAAAAATATTCTGATCAAATTACTCTGAAAGCTTCCTAATCTCCTCTTTGCCAGCATTAACCTCGAATATAACTATTACTGAATTCAAATATTATTGAGAAGTATACATTGATGAAAGACAACATTTTGAAATAGTTGTGAAAATTTCACCTAATTTTCTTTATTAAGACAAATATCAAACAACCAATATGCAAAAAAGTATCAATTTTCTGAGAACAATTTCCTGTAGTGTTTAGTCTACTGGTACACAAGTAATGCTGTATACGTCATCTACTCCTATACATTCCATAGTTTAAGAACACTTAAATGAGTTAATAAAATTACATTGTGCTGTTTAAATAAAAAGTAGCACTTCCTTCACAATTGTGAGTTTTACTCAGGTTTACAAAATGTGAAATATTAAACAACAGTAGAAGTTAGCAATGTGGAAGTTAAATGAATGAATCTTCAAATTCTAATACCTAATTTCTCCCAATATATCGTTGCAATTAGTACAATCACACAAGAACATTCAGATGTTCAATTGTGCACCTTTAATGACAAATGATGTTTCCTTTTTGATACAGCTTTACCCCACGCTTTACCCAAGGAACAGCAGTTTGTGGCCAGCTTATCTTTCACTCCAACATATCAAACAAGTCAAAAAGAGAACACAGAATTCACGCTGAAAAAGGTGAACCAAAACAAATGTGTCCTTGTCCATTTTGAACTTGTGTGCATTTTGGGCCAAAATCAACTCTGAATCTTCAGCCTCAAGGTCTGACATCCCCTGATCTGTCATTCTAGATCTAATTTTCTTTGTACATTGATTATTCAGCCTCATTTTCTGTAATTTCTTGAATGGTGGCAACATCATTCCAGTCCCGGGTGGCTTCCATTAAGTGACGTTGTCCATGAGCAATCCATTCTTCTTGACCACTAAACATCCGTCCACAAAACCAACAGTGAAATTTATACTGCAAATGCTCATCATGAACATTTTTTACTATTTGATAATTATTTTTATGAATCTTCTTCAGTTTCATTTTCAACATATGTCTTTCTTTCACTGGGCTGACTACCTTGCAGTTATACCATTTGTCAAGTAAAATACCTCCATTTTCAAATTCCTGCCTTTGATGTTTTTCCTTTAAATTAAGAGAAATAACAGTTCTCTCAGATAAAACCACCTTGAGTACATGTCCTCTGTACTTGCCTATTGTTTGCATTACATTAGCTACCTCTTGAACATCTACATCTGGATGGTTTAACACAACTACAGGCTGATTGCGGCGAGGGCATTTTACCAATTGACTTTCACTAAATGGTTTGAGCCTCAGTTTGCGGGCAGTCTTGAATACCTCATCATCATTGCTAACAACAGGAATAAGGCTGTCTTGTCTTCTTACTTTTTCTAATGGGATATCATCCTGTGCATGATCAGGTTCTCTTTTTCTGGTATTTTTGCGTTTCAAAGGTACACCTGCACTGGACTTTAACGTTCGGGGTTTCTGACGAGCAGCTGTCTTAACTGAAATAGTATTACATGTGTTTGCTCTGTCAACTGAATTAGAAGATTGATCTTGGTTACTTTTCTCCTGGCATCTTACCTTAGAGGAACAATTTATTGAATTAGGTTTGGCGCGAACTTTCTGCTTCTTTGTCGCAACTGATGCTCGCATTTCCGATTTTCTTGAGGTGCTGCATGAAACTGGTGTAAGGTTTTGTGACTGGTTGACAGATTGATAACTTCCGCTTGAAGCTTTCTGTTTGTAATCATCAGCAGCATTCAACACTCGAAGCACAATGCCACTTGGAACAACTTTGTAAGTTGTTTCATGTTTAGCACAGTCAGTGTCTTGGACTAAGTAATCAGGAGGTGGTGTGTTCTCGAGGTTAACGTGGCTTTTAGTGGAACAGAAAGGAAATGCCGAAAGACAGCAAGAAGTCATTTCTGATTTGGGATTAACAAAATCTACAGCCTCTTCAGACTGGCTAGATGCATCATCTTCTGCTTTATGGATACAAGGATGAGTTTTGCTGGTTTTATTAGAATAATTTAATTGAACTTTGGTGTGATTGCTTTGGTTGTCTACAACAGGTGAGGTTGACAATGAAGTATTCTGTAGTTTTGCTGTGGATGGACATTTTACCTTTTCTGGGAGCTGTACAGTTTTGCCAAGACTAGTACTGATGCATTTAAGTTTCTCAGCGGCATCAGTACAGTTACCATTTTTAGGATCAGCAACTGAATTACAGCTTGAAGGAAACAAAGAGACTTTACTTTGCAAACTAGGCTGGAGGCAGACTTTCAAAGAGGGTGCATTAGTTGTAGCTGTCTCTTCTTGTAGCTTTTCTGAGGATTGATAAATATCCTGGTGAAAGAAACTTAGCCCTGTACTGTTACTATTTGCTTTGAAAATCTTTGTAAGTGCCACTGGCAATTGATTAATAGTTGAAATTTGCTGTTTAAAAACATTTGATGTTAGTCCAGAGGGAGTAGATGTAACTAAAGTTACATCTTCACTGAAGATGTGAGAAACTGAAGGCTCATCAACTCCATCTATAGCTGAAGGTAAAACATATTCAAAAGATTTATTTTGAAAGGGTACACCAACCGAGGATAAATTTGGAAAAACATTTTTTGGGGGCAATGAGAAGGATTTTGTTTGGTTGTTTTGTGTCAAACCAGTTAATGGATTCCCAGTAATGCTAGGAACATTATTTGACATTTTCTGTACAAAGCTATGCATTTGTGTGCAGCATTGCACTGCTGTATTGTTATTGCTTGTCGGAGACAGTCCCGAAGATAAACTGGCACTACTTTGATGTGCATCAAACGCATGGGCATTGTCAACAAGCTGGACAACATGGGCATCGTCAACAAGCTGTTGGAATTGATTTGCTGAACTGCCTGGAATCTCAACAAATGACACTGGTGGCACAGGAGCCAATGGTGGAAATAACGAAAGACACTTAGTGAAGCTAACACCACTGGATAACTGAAATAGATTTCCATTTACCACTGGTGGGCATGAGGTTGTACTGAGATCTTTTTTAGACATCTGCAAACACACTGGATTCTTGTGACTAAATGATTCACTTGTATGTTCTTTTTTCTCAAGGGGGAGTGTGAAGCTTTTACTACTTTCCTGAGTCTGAGAACATAGGTCAGTTTTTAGGATTTCTTGTGTTGAGGTGAATGATGTACAATTGTTTTCTTGGTCATTATCCCATTGAATACTGTCTGGAAGATTATTAGTACCACAACTAAGAGAAAACACTGAAGAAATTATAGGCCATTGTTTATCTTTGTCATTATCTAGGTCACATTGATTACTGCAATCACCAAAGTCTGTATTAATTTCAATGTCTTGTGATGTGCTCTCCCCAGCTATCATATCATTATCATTTGCATTAATTTGGTGCTTCGATTTATTCAATTGCTGATGAGGCAAGTCTGGTTTTGTTCTGCTATGTTCGCACTTTCCCAATGTACAATATGAATTGCTAACACAATTCACTTCACCTTGATCTGGAGTGGATGCAGATGCATTGCTACAAGTCTGTACTGCAGCAGAGCACATACTATGACTTTCAAATGTGCTTTGACAAGCTTCAGAATTGCTGGGTCCCTTATCAACAATACTGGCACACTGACATTTCAAATATTCTGCATCAAATATATCTTTAGGTATAATTGCAGATGAACAGTTCAGTGTAATTGGATGATCATCACTGGATTTAGAAGCTGCTATTGTGTCATTGCTGGAAGAAGTGGGGGATAGCTGGCACGGTGAAGCCTTACAAATATCAAGTGGTTTACAGCTAGATGTGATACAATGTTGTGTATTTTCTTTAGATCCCTCATTTGGCAAAGATTCAATCAATTTGATAGCAGTTTTGCAACTGGAGCCTATCAATCCATGAGAATCACACAAATGTATATTTTTATTGGGCAATCTTTCCCCAGACTTAGGCAGCTGTACAAAGGATTTCTCAAAAGTTGCTTCAAAGTTAATATCTGCACCTTTATTGAATCTCGGTACACAAGATTGATCTCCTTTTGAAATAGATCCCCGTCCTTTACTAGTAGCAACTTCAGAAGTTAAGTAAGTGTTCGTACTTTTTAGTGTTTCCTTAGATTCAGAAAACATTAATGACTCCTTATCAATTTGGTTCAGGATCTCTCGGGTATCTGCACTCAAATCTTTCATAGTGGTTTTGCTGCCAAAAGCCCCTTTGTGAAGATAATGCGTCACTTCACCCACAATATCTGGGGATGCAAGGGGAGCCCCATTTTGTGAATCGCAGGTCAGGTTAGTTTCCGTTGGTTCACTATATTGCGGCTGTTCTACAATTATGTTTCTGTTCTGTTTTGGACTTCCTTTGTTTCTACTCTCCAATACGGAAGAGTTGCTACCCATAGGTTCTACATCAAATGAAGAATGAGGATTTGAAAAGAGCATTTTAGTGTTTATTCCCATATTGTTCTGATCAACATCGACAACTTCATTCAAAGGACCTGCACAGGCTAATTCATTGTGATCCACAATTTTTGTCAGCGGTGCTGGAGAATGATTTGACACATTGTTCTTTTCAGGCTGTGCCATTTCTGTGTCCACATATTGCATTTCTTGTGCTGGATGTGTCGTCCTTCCTGATTCTCCAGCTGCTGAAACTTGTGGTATTAGTTTGAACACCAACTGTTGTTTCCCATTAACAGTTTTTATTTCTATTAGCTGAGCCAAACAGTTAGAAGGAATAACCATCTGCGCTGGAGCAACCAGTGTTAATGGCGTACCAGGCTGAACAGTGTGTTTAGAGCATGCAAGCACTTGTAGTTGAATCTTTCTCACATCAATAGGAGAGCAATTCAAATGTTTAACATGTTTTATAATTGATTTATCCACATCTTCATTGGCACTGTTTATACCTGTCCCTGGAAGAACAGCAAGATCCAAGTCTTGCACTTGACAAGAAGTGCCACTGGGATTAGAAGTCAAAGTTGCCGAATTTGTCACGCAATCATGTAGACTAACATTAGCAGAATTCTCATGCTGTGTAACTTTGGGTGGTTTAACTTTGATGATGTTCAGAGGTTTGGAAAAAGCCTTCTTCTTATGGCCCTTCCTCATTGGTAGAACGAGTGCAGATCCACCATTTTTTATGATGTCTCTGTGTACTCCCTTGGTATGTTTCACAACATAATCCTTTCGGACTGCACCATAATCACAATACCTACACTTAAAAGGAAATGTTCCAGTATGCTGTACAGAGTGGCGCTGGAATTCTCCCCGAGTGTAACAAACACGATCACATCGTCCACATTTGTACTGAATTTCTTCATGTCTCAGAATGTGCTTTTGAAATAGAAGTGGATATTTTGTTGAAAACCTGCATTTATTACAATACAGGGTATTTGGCTTTAAATGCCTAGTTTTATGTAGTTCCACTTCTCTCGGCAAGGAGAGATCTCCCTTGCTGCCACTGAGTTCTACGATTGACATTCTGTCCATTTTGTGTGAAAGTCCATGTACATTCATTTGTTCCACATCATCGACAGTGACTCCACATCTGCTACAGACAAATACAGGTTTGTCTTCGGGATGATTTTGTTGGCAGTGTTCCAGAAGTTCCGCAAAGTTGAACTGCTGGATATCTTTGCACTTAACACAAAACATTAACATTTCATTTATCTCTTGTCCGCATCCTCCTTTTTGATCACAGATTTCTATTCTCTTTTGACTTAATCTGAAATTTTGTGATGACTGCTGCTTTTTGGCACTCAAGTGACTCTTGACTGCTATGGTCTTCCTTGCAGTCTGCTTTCTTCCTACAGCACATTTTAATGAAACTTCCGAAGCACTGTAAGCAAAACTCTTCTTCCCTGTAAGATCTTCTAATTTTGGCAACAGTACTTTTAACCATTTAAGTTGCATTTTTCAAGTGTTGTTAAATTTCAGCAGACTTTTCGAAATTTTGAAGGTGAGCTCTGTTACATTAGTTCTTCATTTGTGTCTTATTCTTTTACATTGCTCAAAGTAATTCGAAAACTCGTCTACATAATCAGCCTCATGGCTCTTTTATATAAATTTTCACCACCTCAATAAAAATCCAAGTCATCGACTGCACTTTAAATGAAGAACATCCAGAAATGAAACTGGTTTCCTTTCTGCAAATGCTATTTGACCAGCTTCTTTGCAACAGCCCCTGAATTTCAATACAGCAAGGATAGTCCGTCTTAAATACATTAGAATGCTTCCATCTATAATAAGAAAAATGGAAAACAAAATTAGGCTATAAAATATTGTATGGATTATGAAAGTAGCCGTTTCACGAGAATCATAATACATTAAAAAATGAAGTAAAACTGGCATTCACCACAAAATGCTAAGTATTCATCAGCTAGAAGTTGTTTGGGAAAGCACAACATTGGGGAAGCCAAACCAACGTTGCTCAGTTCTTAAATCCATCTTTGAGTCCAATTGCCCATGTAGAGATTTAAGGTGGGCTTCTCATATCCCTCAATTCCCTTTCAAATTGGTATAAAGAAAAGGCTCAGGTAATGTATTTCTTAAATTCCAACTGAAACTTCCACGTTATCCTCTTTTGGCAAAAAATCAAGATGCAATAGATCAAATATCAGTGAATGTGAACACACCAACCAATGAAAATTAGATGACCAAACAAAAACATGTCCTTATTTTGGGAAGAGGGCAAGATACAAATTCATTTACAGAGGGTAATGACATCCAAATACAAAGTTGAACCTTAAAGTCAATTCTAAGCAAATTATTTACAAAGCAAAGCGCAAGTATGGTTGGAAGAGAACTGCAGGTAACAAGCAGAAAGAAAAACAGAGTTAACTTTTCAGGTTGATGATCTTTCACCAGAACTGGGAAATGTTGAAGTGACGGTGGCAAAGGAACAAAAGGGAAGGTCTGTGATAGTGTGAAAGATAGGAGAAATAAATAACAAAAGACTTGGTGATGCAAGGCCAAAGGGATTGGTAATGGGACAAGTAGAGAAACAAAAGATGCATCCAGAGGTCATGTGAAAGGCAGAATGAGGAACAGCCACCTTTCAAAAGCAAGGTTAGAACATAACTAAAATCTGCAGAGAAAAAGGAAACAAAATAGGGGTTGAACTTCCAGTTTGAAATTGTTGAACTCAATGTGAGTCCAAAAGACTGAAGTTCCCAGTTGAAAGGTGAGGTGCTGCATCTTGAACTAACACTCGGCTTCACTAGAACACTCCAGGAGACCAAGGACAGATGTCAGTGCAAATACAAGGTGGAGATTTAAATAATAGGCAAATTACTGGGGCTGCTGAAATCTGAAACAAAAACAGAAAATCCTGGACAATGCTGTGACAAAGTCATCCAGATTCATAACATTAGCTCCCTTCTCCATAGATGCTGTCAGACCTGCTGAGGTTGTCCAGTATTTTCTGTTTTTGTTAAATAATAGGCGACTGGAAACTTGGGGACATGCTTGCAAACCGAAGAGGTATTCCAGAAATATGTCACCTGATATGCGTTTGGTCCCACAGCACAGAACATTATGAACAGTGGAAAGAATATGCTAAATTGAAATAAATACACACACATCAGATCTGTTTCACCTGTGGCCGTTGATATTGAGGGAAAAAACAGGTTTAAAAAAAAGAGGGCAAAATGTTTCAACTCCTGCTCGTACATGGAATGTTGCTGTTAGAAATGGAGGTGTTTTGGGAGTGACTAAGGTGGACCAGGCAGACATGGAGAGAACCGAATCTTTGGAACACTGAAATAAGTGCGCAGCAGAAGATGTGCTTGGGGACAGTACTACGTAAGGTGATGGAGGACGAGCCATTAAATACGGAGACTGTTGAAATGGAACTTGAGCTGTGGGAAATGGGAAAGACAGGGTCAAGGGTCAGTTGAGGGGTGTGGATTTCTCAGTTGAGGAAGACATCATGAGCGCTGGGGAGTATTAATATGTGTCTGTGCGTGTATGTGTGGGTGTTGTTGTGGAAAAGAGAAGGAGGGAGAGAAAGTATCCCAGGGAGTTTGGGAAGTGAACTGTTCCTTCATAGAACAGTGGGAAGACCATATCCACGTGTGGAAGGTTGAGGAAAAGGCTGCAACCCGCGTCATGCCCTCGCGGGAATGGATTGTGACACCCCCCCTCACGGGAATGGATTGTGACACCCCCCTCTCACGGGAATGGATTGTGACACCCCCCTCTCACGGGAATGGATTGTGACACCCCCCTCTCACGAGAATGGATTGTGACACCCCCCCACCTCACGGGAATGGATTGTGACACCACCCCACCTCACGGGAATGGATTGTGACACCCCCCCCTTACGGAAATGGGTTGTGACACCCCCCCTCATGGGAATGAATTGTGACACCCCCCCCCTCACGGGAATGGATTGTGAACCCCCCCTCCCCTCACGACAATCGATTCTGACAGACCCCTCCCCTCGCGGGCAAGGATGGTCCCCCCCCCCCCCGCAGGCATGGATTGTGATCCCCCCCCTCACGGGATGGATTGTGATTCCCCCTCCGCCCTCACGAGAATGGATTGTGAAACACCCCCTCCCCTAACGAGGATGGATTGTGAACCTCCCCCTTCATGGGATAGATTGTGACACCCCCCCCTCCCCCCATGGGATGGATTGTGACACCCCCTCTCCTCTCACGGGATGGATTGTGACACCCCTCCCCCTCCCCCCACGGGATGGATTGTGACACCCCCCCCCCCTCTCACGGGATGGATTGTGACACCCCCCCCCTCCTCTCACGGGATGGATTGTGACACCGCCCCCCCTCCCTCTCACCGGATGGATTGTGACACCCCCCCCTCCTCCTCCTCTCACGGGATGGATTGTGACACCCCCCCTCCTCCTCTCACGGGATGGATTGTGACACCGCCCCCCCCCCCCCTCCCCTCACGGGACAGATTGTGACACACCCCCCTCCCCTCACGGGACAGATTGTGACACACACAACCCCCCCCCCCCCCCCCAGCACCAATCGTTCGCCGCGCGCCTGCCGTCCAGTAGGAGGCGGAGGCGGCGGGATGGTGGGGGCGGCTCGGAGCTGATGAACTCTCAGCCCACCCTTCGGGTCATTTCCCTCAAATAAAAATCTCGGCGGCGGCACCTCGAACAATAACGTCCAAGGAGCGCGCGTTTTTTTAAAACTTAAAACCTTCCAATAAAACAACGAGAGCTCGACTCACCGACCCGAACAAAAGAGAGAGAGAGAGACTCACAACTGACTGGGTTGCTGTAAGAAGGGACCCTCCCTTCCCGCTATCCTTTATTGTCAAATTCTCTCAATACAGATGATGGACAAATAGTCCCCGGGGAACTATTTGGCCGCCTCAGCACCGGCTCCACTGGCGGCGGCTCGGCTTGGTATCCCGCCGCCGGCTGCTCCTATTGGCTGCCGGCTAGAGGATAGAAATCTACTGGCGGTGGCCATGGCCAAGACTGAAACCAAAGTCAACACTCTTCACCCGTCCTCAGGCACACCGTGTATACACCCTCAGCTCTGGATCGGTGCTGTGCACCTCTCAGGATGCAGCACAGTGAACAAAAAGAACATTGGAGTTAAAAATAAAAACTGTTCAAAACCCATCCTGAACACGCTTCTTCGCCCCTGTATTTTGTAATGGATGAACACTCTCTCTTTGTGAGCTGCAATAGCTCGTTGCATTAGATCGCAACTCCAAGATGCTGAACCCCACCTCCCTCAAACCAAAGTGAAGATCGGTTGCATTGGCGCCAATGAAACGATTCTACCGGTTTCCTTACCCGGTGGGGCGAATAAATCGCGCGTGGAATGCTGCGGAGTGGCAGCTTTGGCTTTGCCACAGGATCTGCACATGGCTAGCTTTCAGCTGCCAATATTTCAGCTGAAACTGATACCCCTTGGCTGGATGGCTACTCTCCCGAGGGGGTTTGCTCTTTGAAAAGGAGGCCGGCTGCGGAATGCATAGAAATGCTCACAACATATGTTCATCCAAATGTCGCGGTTTGGAGATAGAATCCCATGTTTCACGAGAAGCCGCATTCGTGTAATTATTTATAGCGAATCTCGAAATGTTTTAAATCCGATTAAACAGCCTCCAGCAACTTGCTCGGGGTTACTGGTAACAACTTCACCATTCGAAATTGTTATTTGTTCGCAGCGAAACTGGATTTTCTTTGAAGTGGGAAGTGGAGTAATCGATAGTCCTAGCCAATACAAAAAAACTATTAACCAACGCAATGCAAGGTTAAAAGAACGTGTAGAGACCAGGGAGACTGAACGTTTTATACCCACATTGATGGTTACAAAAGTCATTAAAGTGTGTGTCATTAAAAAAAATATTCCTCTCAAGAAGAATGATATTGGCTATTATTTATATTGCACTTCAGTAACTTTAAATAAAATAATTCGCAATAAGGACAATTTGCAATCTATCTTCGACAAGGTTTAAGGCACAACATATCTTGGCCATCTCAGATTTGACTTCAATTTGTACTCCCAACTCGGGGAGAGCTGGACCAAACAAATTAAATCAAGCCATACGCATGGCCCGGTACTCCGACGCAACTTGGGCGAAAACGCTGGGGAAAACTTTCTTTATTGGTTTCCATTCCACTTGAAGTCAGGACGAATGGTCAGGAGAGGTCACCCTCATAAGGGCAGAGGTTCAATGCTTTCAGAATATGTTGTGCATGGGCTGTGCTGGGAAACAGGGAAAACAGAATAAGAAAATATTTAGTGACTGGCCAAATGGATTATGATGATCATCCTCATGATGCTTATCTGTCAAATACCTCCAAGAGCTTACGGGTGTTTTTTAAGATAACCTACAGTCCAGAATTAATGGCTTATACCAATGCTGTGAGATGCCCGCATTGGACTGGGGTGAGCACAGTAAGAAGTCTTACAACACCAGGTTAAAGTCCAACATGTTTGTTTCAAACACTAGCTTTCGGAGCACTGCTCCTTCCTCAGGTGAATGGAGAGGTATGTTCCAGACACATATATATAGACAAAGTCAAAGATGCAAGACAATGCTTTGAATGCGAACATTTGCAGGTAATTAAGTCTTTACAGATCCAGAGATAGGGGTAACCCCAGGTTAAAGAGGTGTGAATTGTCTCAAGCCAGGACAGTTGGTAGGATTTTGCAAGCCCAGGTCAGATGGTGGGGGATGAATATAATGCAACATGAATCCAAGGTCCCAGTTGAGGCTATACTCACGTGTGCGGAACTTGGCTATAAGTTTCTGCTCGGCGATTTTGCGTTGTCGCGCGTCCTGAAGACCGCCTTGGAGAACACTTACCCAGAGATCAGAGGCTGAATGCCCTTGACTGCTGAAGTGTTCCCCGACTGGAAGGGAACATTCCTGCCTGGCAATTGTCGCGCAATGTCCGTTCATCCATCAACTAGTGATTTGAAACAAACCTGTTGGACTTTAACCTGGTGTTGTAAGACTTCTTACTGTACTTATTCCAAATGGTCAGATGTCCCATCTCAAGCAAATACAAAATAGGATATACAAATACAAAAGATCTTGATGGCAAATTCGAGCAGATGAAACAATCAAAGCACATGCTTTAATAAATATTGACAAGCGACATTGTACCAAGGTAGGGCTTTACGATATTTTCTATGATTTCGTCAATTAACCTTTTTTCATTTACGAGAGCTCTGGTACAATTGAATTGATCAAGCGGAGTATCACGATCAGCATCAGTTCACGGAGAGCCTGGCTGCGCCATTGGCGATTTTCTTGTCCATCCCTCACTTTAATGTTCTACCCTTTGAGCCAGACAGCAAGCTTAACATTTTCAATGTTGACATAGAACATAGAACAGTACAGCACAGAACAGGCCCTTCAGCCCTCGATGTTGTGCCGAGCCATGATCACCCTACTCAAGCCCATGTATCCACCCTATACCCATAACCCAACAACCCCCCTTTAACCTTACTTTTTAGGACACTGCGGGCAATTTAGCATGGCCAATCCACCTAACCCGCACATCTTTGGACTGTGGGAGGAAACCGGAGCACCCGGAGGAAACCCACGCACACACGGGGAGGACATGCAGACTCCGCACAGACAGTGACCCAGCCGGGAATCGAACCTGGGACCCTGGAGCTGTGAAGCATTTATGCTAATCACCATGCTACCGTGCTGACATGAGACTTTGATACTTCATGTCCGAGGCAAACATTTCAGTTCATTAAATGGGTGTGGTCTGCATTTTTTTAGGATCGACTTCGGTGCTGTATTACTGCTAGACAAGTAGGTCATATTTCAATTTAATTAAAATGTTTTAACATGAATTCCATATCACTCAATTGCTGCATTTTCCATTACAGAGGTTTCCAGTAAGGGGTGACTTGATGAAATGTTGATCGTTTTGAAGGGCAGGGTTAGAGCTTCAGGACTTTTCTTTTTAAAGTACAGGGTTATGAAAGGCACTATCAGAATTCATGTTTGAAGCTGTGATCATGTCAACATTTTAGAAACGTTAGATTAGTGCTTGAAGATGAAAGAAGGCATATGTGATTCAGATTATTATTCACAGAGAATGTACACCAATGTTGATTGTTCACACCAAACAACTATTTTGTGGAAAAACATCTGATCTAATTTTTTTCCAATACTCAGGACTTTAAGAATTAATTAAGTCTCTCTGAAAGATACAATACAAACTTATTTTTTAAATCTCAATCTTTTCACGTCTCAACTCATTAATTAAGGAATAGACTAGACCAAGAGTTTGCAACACAGCGTATTTTGGAAAAATAAATAAGCTTTTCAAAACATGTATTAAAAAGGACCAGAACTGTTGATGTAATTTTAAACCAAAATACTCTGATCATATGTAGCTTGGGCCAAATTTAACAATTAGAAATCTATGAATGGAAAACAAATTAGTTATTTACCTCTTGTGGTATTTTTAAATATTGGTATCTTTATTTTGATATAATCTGGCATCGTACAAATTTAACACTGATTTGTTAGTAATCAGTACACAAAGATCAAATCAAGCAAATATTTGAAAACACTGATTTGGTACTAATCAAGTACACACAAAAGATCAAATCAAGCAAATATATGCAATTTTTTTATATTTGTGTCACTATTTTGGTGTTAATGGGTTTTTCTGAGCCTCATTTGCACGTGGGCCATTTTAGCAACGACAAAGCAAAAACCATGTAGTAAGAGTGCAAATTTAAAATGTCTGCCGAGAAAGGCCTCATAAAAAAAACTATGCATATATTATGCAGGTGTAAGGATTGCTTTAAAAGTCAAATATTTATTTCTGAACTCATCTAAATTGATTGTTTTTCTAGGTTCTATTTCTTAAAATCAAAAGTTGGGAGAAAACCAGAGAATGCAAACCCCCAAGATACAGTAGTAAACTTTCGAGGATAACAAACAATCACTATATGTATTCAGGAATTCAAATACAATTAGCCCAAAATTCCATGGCAAAATAAAATGATTCTGTTGTCAATGGATAGCTTCAATTAAATGATGAATACTTCAATTAAAACATTTATATTCCATTTAACACAATTAACCCTCCCACATTTGCCTGCTTGCAATTGAAGGTGTGCTGTTCCTCTGATCCCCAAATCCCCAAGAAGTTCTGTTACAGTAAAAAGTTAATTTGTTTTACGGCAGGAGACTACTCTGTGACACAAGCCAGCTATCATGATCTGGCTGGAGAGAATAGATAGGGAAAATGTTCACACTGGAGGAAGGATCAAGAACAAGAGCAATGGAGACATGGGGAGAAACCTTTTCACATAGCAAGTGGTTAAGATCTGGAATGCACTGCCTGAGTGTGGTGGAGGTAAGTTTAATCGAAGCATTCAAGAGAGGACTAAATTATTGTCGAATGGAGTGTACAGGATTATGGAGAGAAGACAGGGGAAGAGCTTGGGATTGCACTAAATGCATTGTTCATTCAGAGAGTAGACACAGATTTGATAAACCAAATGACCTCCTTCTGCATTGTAACAAAGCTGTGATTCATTTACTTTGTTAGATCAGGCCTCACCATGCTGTAAAATGAACGTAGGACTTGGGAACAGGAGTAGACTATTCAGCCCTTAGACTTTGAATGTTAACCAAAGGCAAAGGTTGGAAAACACATTAAAATACCATTTTGCAGTGATTTATGCTCCTTTAATAGAATCCCAACAGTGCAGGAGGCCTTTTGGCACATCAAATCTGCACCACTCCTCTAAAAGAGCAGTTCACCCAAGCCCATTCCCCACCTTATCCCAAGAACCCCATTACCTAATCTACATATCTTTGGACATTAAGAGGAAATTTAGCCTATCCACTTAGACTCCACATCTTTGGACTATGGAAGGAAACCAGAGCACCCGGAGGAAATCCATGAGACACGGGGAGAATGTGCAAACTCCACAAAGACACCTAAGGCCGGAATTGAACCAGGGTACCTGGCACTGTGAGGCAGCAGTGCTAACCACTATACCATTTTAAAGTATAGGAAAGTTTCTATGCAGTTGGTGAAGTTTTGTGGTTTCTTGCATCTGGCTGAAACCACCTGAAATAAAAATAAATCAGCAGCATGCAGTTATCCACAAGTCTTTACGTATTACTAATTTAATAAAAATTTGGAATAGGATAACTATTACCTGCTCATATACTGTAGTAAGGACAGCAAAGCTGTCCAACAGTCATCATGGGGTGGATATCTCAACATGAGATTTTAGGGGTCAGAGAAAGTTTAAATCCACAAATCTGAATATCAGCAGTCACTTCTACTAACAGATCAAAATGAGTTGATTTGGGATTCATCCTCTATGAGGTAAAAGCACCAAGTGCAGCCCTTTGCAAATTATCAAACCCCCAAATGTGGTATGGAAGCGTAAATAAAACAATCAATTTACTAAAATTGGGAATTATAGACGATACATCTCTGACCCAAATCATAAACAGTTGAAAAACCTTTTGCACATTAAGCCAGTAACAGTACAGCTAATTATTGCATGCCTATATTAGATTCATTATATGCAGGGCAGCTGCCTCACGGCGCCGAGGTCCCAGGTTCGATCCCGGCTCGAGGTCACTGGCTGTTTGGAGTTTGCACATTCTCCCCGTGACTGCGTGGGTTTCGCCCCCACAACCCAAAGATGTGCAGGGTAGGTAGATTGGCCACACTAGATTGCCCCTTAAGTGGAAAAACTGAATTGGATACTCTAAATTGAAAAAAAAAGATTCATTATATTCAACTATAACTATCTGGATAAATGCAGGAGCAGTGCCAGTTTCCAATCGTTCCTTTCAACTAAATGCAGCTTCCAGCATATTCTTATTTGGCCAGTTTCAGTTCACTGTAATGTCAGCAGATCTGTTACTGATATTTAAAAGTAAAGTGATGATTAATATTAAATAATCTTTGATTAGAATTATATTGCAGGAGTTCTAGCAGTGCTAAAATATGACTGTCAAACTTTGATATTTCAATTACTGAATCTGTAATAGTGCATTCAGAAAAGGTCAACTTCCACAAAAAAGAAGTCAGAAATAGCAATACAAACAGTGAAGGATGTAATCATACATGATACTGTCACACGGGCATAAACATAGGGGTGAATGTAATTTCTCATCCTCACAGTACTCGTACAGACATTTGATCTGCTTTTACTCTCATGTTTATATTTATTTCTATATAGGTTCTGAGCTTAAAATTTACCTTCAAAGGAGAAAAAATTTAATGTACTATAAAATGTTGTGAGTAAGTGAAGCTGTTCCTTCTGATACTGAACTGTAATTGTTAGCACTGGGATTCAATGACTGCTTCTTTTACAGTGGAAGACAGATAATTTCATTTGAAATCTCTGATTATGACTGAAAGTTACAATTTAAAACAAGGAATTTGAGAGTCTTGGTTTTCTCAATCAATTTTCAGATAGTACTTAGTTTTTGAAGGGGACAGTCTCCTACAGTCATGCTGTTCTGACATCAGTTTGTTCCTCGTTTCCTGTTTTCTCTGCGCACCACTAAAACCCAGACTTTCTGCCGCAAAAGATCCTTCCCAACTTTAAAAACATCTTCTAAAATCTAGTCAATTATACTTCTGACCCTCACATCTAACTTGATTAGCAGCAGGCACTTTTTCCATTTGCTTTTTCAAGTGCCTTGGGTCATTTTGTCATGCTTCTAGGAGTGCTATGTAGAAATGCAAGTTGTCAATGTTAATGTTCTAGGGTTCAGCTTGGAATTAATAATCTATCAGTTAAGAAATCCCTGAAACAGTCTATGATTTCTCAGCAAATAGTGAGCATACACACATCCTACAATTCCACCACACTGCAATACCCCCAAAAAAGTACTTATTTATTGAATTCATATGGTCAACGAGGTCATTCAATGCATAACCGTTTTTGGTTTAAAATATTTGTAACAACAATGTGACAGATTGTCCAGTGTGACTATCGTTTTCAAACAAAGTCTCCTGCATCACACCATTGACCATGAAGGAGAAGAATTCCTCTGCTAAGTCTTTCTGTAATCTGGGAAATTAGTGATACTTATAGCAATCAGCTGAGAGTGGGAACACAATTGTGTTCACCATCTGGAGTATGGCAGCACTGGCAACTAGATTTGTGTTAACACAATAAAAAGGTAAAATTCTTTCTCTCCATATCTTTAGCAGTACACAAACAAAATTAAGGCTGATGCTGTCTCCCAGAAGGTTAATAAATGGCTAAATATTCAAAAACTTTGCTCAAAACTATTTGTTTTAGGTTTATTGTGAAACCACAAGTGATAGAACATAGAACATAAGAGTGCAGAAGGAGGCCATTCAGCCCATCGAGTCTGCACCGACCCACTGAAGCCCTATCCCCATAACCCAATAACCCCTCCCAACCTTTTTTGGTCACTAAGGGCAATTTATCATGGCCAATCCACCTAACCTGCACGTCTTTGGACTGTGGGAGGAAACTGGAGCACCCGGAGGAAACCCACGCAGACACGGGGAGAACGTGCAGACTCCACACAGACAGTGACCCAACAGGGAATTGAACCTGGGACCCTGGCGCTGTGAAGCCACAGTGCTAATCACTTGTTCTACCATGCAGCTTGGCATATAAAAAATGAGGTATATAACAATTTGAATTAGGCCCATTTCTAATCTAGAAATACAAGAAGCTACTCTATTAAGGAAGTCCAGTTCAATTTCACAATGACTAAATGGCTATATTAGTCTGAATGTAGATTGTCAATATCAGATTATCAATAGTCTCAAGTCCAGCCATTCACCATGGTTTGTCCAAGACTTCCCAGTCAAGCTTGTTCTGTGAAGCTGAGCTTCCACCTTATTTCATAAACATGCACGTTTGTAAGTTTTCTTTGCATACATACAAGATAATCCAATTGAATTTCTATTGCTCAAGCAATTGGCAGCTGGAGGAAAAGTAAAACAGCTGTACCATATAAGCAACAGCAACTTCCAACTGTAACCATAGTAACACATAGCCCATAACGATCACTGAGCTTTTTGTCTTTTCAGTTTACTGGTATGTCCAAATTTTAAAGTACATTCCAAAATCATCAATTGAAGGAAATCAGGGAGGAAAATAGGTGTAGATCAATTAGCCTCTCGGACCTGTTCCGTGGGAGCAGGGCTAATTTGTGGCCTAACTCTACATACCCTCCTTTGACCATTTTTTAATTCACAATTAACCTAGCATCAATTGTCATTTGTAGGAGAGTTGTAAACTTTTACAACCCTTGGTGTACAGAAGTGTTTCCTAATTTCACACTGTAAAGGTCTAGTTCTAACATTTAGACTGTGTCCCCTAGTCTTAAGACTCCCAATCAGTGGAAATCATTTCATTGTATCTACCTTATCTGTTGCCTCACTATCCTGAAACTTCAACTGAATCACCACTTAACCTTATAAATTCTAGGGAATACACAACCTGACATTATGTAATCTCTCCTGGTAAAGCTACACTGCACCCCTCTGAGATCAGTGATATCCTTCTGAGGATATGGTGCCGAACTGCTAAAAATATTCCAGGTGTGATCGAATTAGTGTTTTGTATTGCTGAAGCATGATATTTGTCCCTTGCATTCTAATTCTTTAGATATACAGGCAAACATTCTCTTAGTCTATTTGATAGTTTTCAGTATCAGTTAATGCCATTTTAATGATCTATGTACCTGGACCCTCTTGTTTCTAAATTTGCACCATTTAGAAAATAGCCTGTTTTAGGTCCAAAATGAATCCATTTGTTACGGTTTTGACCATACATTCAATCTGTCAATTGGATGTGTGGTTTTCTACTTCATCATCTAACTCATAATAAATATGGTGAATAGTTGAGACTCCAACACAGATCCTTGCAGACGACTAGTCATATTCTGCCTCTCAGAGTACCTGCCCATTATCCTTACTCCCTGTCTCCTCCCACTCAGCAAGTTCCTAACCAGGCTAATAATTTTCCTTCAAATCTATGAACTTCAACCTTAGCTAATAATCCCTTCTTTATCACATGTCCTCTGGAAGCACACATAAAAAAACATTTATGGTATTATGATTGTGAAAGTAATTCATATTAGTTTTTTTTAAATAGCATAGGAGAATTAACAGGATTGAAAGTTAATAAATCCCCTGAACCTAATGATTGAAATCGCAGAGTGTTGTAGGACGTGGCAGTAGAGGTGATAGATGCATTGGTGGTCACCTTCCAAAATTGTTTTGATTCTGAAATGGTTCCTGAAGGTTGGAAGGTAGCAAATGTAGCCCCGCTATTTTAAGACTGGAAGAAGAGAAAATGGGAGCCACAGACGGATTAGCCTGATATTGTGGAAAATGCAAGAATCTATAAGAATGGGCGCAATAACTGGGCATTTAGAAAATAATGGTGAGTTTGGACAGATTCAACATGGGTTTACAAAAAGGAAATAATGTTTGACAAACCTTTTTTGGAGATTTGAACATGTAACTACCAGAAAAGATAAGGGGGAAATCAGTGGATTTGGTGTATTTGGGTTTTCAGGTGGCTTTCAATAACGTTGCACATAAGCACATAAGAGGTTAGTAAACAAAATTAATGCACTTGGGACTATGGGGTAATATACTGGCATTGATTGAGAATAAATTAACGGCAGAAAGCAGATATAAACAGGTCATTCTCAAGTTGGCAGGCTGTAGCTGGTGGGGTACTGCAAGTGTCTGTATTGGGGCCCTGCTATCCATAATCTATATCTGATGTTTTTCATTCCCTCGCCACAGACTCCAAAAATCTTCCCTCATAACTGAGGCTGAAACAGACTGCAACCTATTTGATGCTGAGCTGAAGTTGCAATAACATATCCACAGCATCTTCAAGACAGCCCATTTTCACCTCTATAACATAACCCATGTCTGCCCCTGCCTCAGTTCATCTGCTGCTGATATCCCTCATTCATGCCTTTGTTACCTCTAGATATGAATCTTCCAATGCACTCTGACAACCCTTCCATGTATTATCCTCTAAACTTGAGGTAATCCAAAACTCCACTGCGTGGGTCCTAACTGAGACCAAAACTTGCTTACCCATCATTCTGTGCTTGCTGATATATATTGACTCCGAACTAAGCAATTAAAATTCTCCTCCTTATTTTCAATTCCTTCCAGGGTCTTGACCTTCTGGAATTCCACCAACCCCACAATCCTCCAAATTATCTGCACTCCACTAATTCTCGCCTCTGAACATCCTAGATTTTAATCGCTTCACAGTGTCGCCATGCCTTTAGCGGTCTAGTCCCGAAGCTCTGAAATTCCCTCAATATCCTCACCCACTCTCTTTCTTTGCTTAAGCCTCTTCTTCTATTACCAACGTTTTAAGCATTTGCAGCAAAATCTTCTTACACGACTGGTGTCAAATTCTGCTTGATAACATTCATATGATGTGCCTTGGGACATTTTCTTATGTTAAAGTTACTATATAAATCCAAATTATCATTATTGAGGAAATCTGTTGGTCAATTTGTACACAGTGCATATGGTCCCACAAACAACAATGAAATGAATGACCAGGTGAACTTCGTTTCATTATATTAATTAAGGGATAAACATTGGACAGGAGATGAAAAACTATATTTAGAAGGATAAATTGGACTATTGCTACAGGGGCAGAGAAGGCCAAGAAGAGAGTTAACAGAAGTTAGGAAAATTATGAAAGGTGTTAACAGAGTCAATAGTGAAAGATTGTATCTCCTCTCACGAGAGAATGAGAAGTCATTGATTTCAAATTGCCACAGTGAAGGGTTAGATATGGAAAAGATTTAGCATTTTAGTGATAATTCAGGCTGAAACATACATCATAGAAGCCTATTGTGAGTAGTGAAACAGTAAAATACAGAATTATTTTACAAAATGCAAGTGAAAAATGATAGAACGGAAGTAACATAGTGTTTAAGTAGCTGCATTATTCCTGAACTGATCAGGAGAAAATGAGCAAGATACATCACATCTTATTTATATGTGTAGATGGCAAAGGGTCAATTTTAGCATAACTATATTTCCCTTCTCTCACTCATCAGTACATTTTCAACATTCAATGCACGAGTTCACAAGTGGAGAATGACAACTTGGGCAACCTGTTGGAATTCTCCCAATGGAACAGAGCTACACGAGTCACGACCAGCAGGAAGGATGGAAAGTGTAATAGAATGTGCATGATGGAGGTCAGTTTAAAAGGCTACTTGCATTGGGCAGGGGCCCATTAGTCACATAATATCAGAGTATTTCAGAAATAACCAACTGCAAATAAGCCAAACTTAAGTCAGTCCAATCAAGAGAAAATCAATATCACGTTCATTAAAATAAACTTAATTCTTCAAAGTGTAGCAATGACATGGAGTTCTGTGATTGTAAATGTTAGATACCTCATCAGGCTTCAAAAATATCTGAAACAAAATACCCCAAATCTAATCGTGGATACATCGCATGGATTCAATTTTATTCTAGTGTATAGATGATGCGTATCATGCGAAGAGCTTGATAACATTGTTGTCGTCTAATCTTCAGGCCATCAGATTTCAACAAGACATTTCCATCTATGTTCTGCAGGCATTGCTATTCCTAACCCTCCCCAAATCTCTTGCTAAAACCTAACACCCTTTCCAAATCTTCGAGCTTTCTTTACGTTTCAAGTGTGCGTCCCGTACAAAATATTTTATTTTTCTAAGAACACAGTAAGGTGAGAAATTGAGGGCATTTCAGGTATCACTGCGATTGCAATTACACATCAGTTGCCAAACTATCTTCCGATGTTTGTTTGCACCACATTATTTGCTCCTCATTGACCTTGAAGCGACATGGAATATTTGCCTTAGCAATCATCCATCGAATACAAACTCGGGGAAGATGAATTACTGATCAGTTGTTTGGATCACTCGGCAGTGAGGCATCAGTGAAAACCTGAGATTGCCCCAAACTTTGCGCTGGAACACGAGGATCCGATTGGCTGCCTCGTGACTGAAAAACACAAGTAGATTTCTACTGCGGAGGCTTAAAGAGAGAGAGAGCAAACTGTTGGCGTCAACACAACTTTAGGCAGGAATCAACAACCCTTTCTCTAATAACTAGCTTTGCTGTTGTTTTTGGACTAAAACCTTTTTGCCCGGTCTGCAGAAACAAAGCTGCTGCTGTCTGGCCAAGCCAGCACACGCTCCTCATCCAAACCGTCAGAAATTACTCACTCCGTCCAGTAGACAACCGGCCAGAACGCACCGCATCACTCTCCCTTCAATTCAACGAGAACCCAAGAATCAGTCTGCCTCTCGCGCCATTTTAATTCCCGTTTCCCCTGGAACAACAACGGAAAGGTTTTTTTTTGCCTCCCCCCCCTCTGGTCCCTGGCGACGGCGACGACATGTACAGCTGGCAGTGGGTCGTCAGTTCATCTCCCACCAGCCAAGAGTGCGTTGACTCCGACAGCGCAATAAAAGCTCGCTTAAAGTGGAAACAGAGATGCAGCAATGCAAAATATGTACTAACTCAGGAATTCATCCTTGCCAGTATTGCAAAAACTAGTTGCACTATTTGATGGGCGCAGGGATACCATTCTGCATACTTTCCGTAACTCAGAGCTGTCATTTTTCTCTATGTTTATTTTGTATACAGTATAAACTTCCAGGCCAGGCTATGTCAATACCAAATGCGGACAAAACGCACTTGTTGTGCACTATAGAAAATAACTACTCTAGTCTAACTGGTTCTTCAAATACAGGCTATCTGAAACAGTTTCTGGTTTGAGTGCCACTTTTATTTGTTGTGAGTAGATTAGAGTCGTTCAATTTCCACCATCTGCTTTATTTTAGATGATGAATTTCAATGTGAAATCTAATAGGATTTAATAAAATGTTTCACAAAACAATATATTAAAACAACAGTGTTTTTAATAGCAGCAAACTACCATGAGTTCAGACGTTTAAGCTTATGTTGGTACAAGCGTGAATCTATAGAATCTCTACGTGCAGATGGAGGCCGTTCGGCCCATGGAGTCTGCACCGACCCTCCGAAAGAGCACTCTACCTAGGCCCACTCCCTCGCCCTAAAGACTTAATCTGCACATCATTGGACACTAAGGGGCAATTTAGCATAGTCTAACCAGCATATCTTTGGACTGTGGGAGGAAACCAGAGCACCCAGAGGAAACCCACGCAGTTACGAGGAGAAGATGCAAACTCCACACAGCCACCCAAGGCCTGAATCGATCCCAAATCCCTGGTGCTATGATGCAGCAGTGCTCACCACCATGACACCTTATAGTGGTTTGTTCTCACTGCACTGCTAAATATAGACCAGCGTCTACTTCTAATCATGTTGTGCCACACATTCACTGTTATTTGCAAGAATTTTACACAAATGAATAAATAAAGAAAATGTGTTCCATATGACATCGATTGGCAGCCCATTATTCTTTTTGGTGCAGAATTTCCCTTTATCATCAAATCAGAAGTGGAGATGTTCGTTGGTGATCGCATTGTTCAGTACTATTGATAATTCCAGGTTCTGAAGCAATCCGTGCCCATTTACAGAAACACATGGAAAATATTTAGGCTTGGCTGAGTATGTGACAAGTACGTTAATTCCAGATAATGACCACCTCCAACAAGAGAAAATCTCACCATCTCTACTTGATGTTCAGTGATATTACCACCACTGAATCTCACATCATCAAAATACTGAATGTCAGCATTGACCAAAAGCTTAACTACACCAACCATATAAATATTTTGGCTACAAAAGCAGGTTAGAAGCTGGGAATTCTGTGGTGAGAAACTTCCTCCTGGCTCCCCAATATCTATCCACCATGTACAAGACAAGTCAGGAGTGTGATGGAATATTCTCAATTTGCCTTGATAAGCAAAGCTCTAACAACACTTAAGAAGCTTGACAGCATCCAGGACAAAGCAACTCATCCACCATATTAAATATTTACTCCTTTTCCCACTAGCACATGCACAGTGGTAACAGTGTGCACCATTTCCAAGATGCACTGCAGAAAATCAGCAAACCTCCTTGGACAGCATTTTTCAAACCCAATTAGGTATTACTACCTTATAAAACAAAGTAAGAAGTCTTACAACATCAGTTACAGTCCAACAGGTTTGTTTTGAATCACTAGCTTTCGGTGCACTGGTCCTTCATCAGGTGAATAAAGAGAAACATATATATAGTCAAAGATGCAATACGATATTCTGAATGCGAGTCTTTGCAGGTAATTAAGTCTCCAGGTCCAGACAGAGCAATTGGAGAGAGTGATAATCACAGGTTAAAGAGGTGTGAATTGTCTCAAGCCAGGACAGTTGGTAGGATTTTGCAAGCCCAGGCCAGATGGTGGGGGATGAATGTAATGTGACATGAATCCAAGGTCCCGGTTGAGGCCATACTCATGTTTGCGGAACTTGGTTATAAGTTTCTGCTCGGCAATTCTGCATTGTCACGCGTCCTAAGGCCGCCTTGGAGAACGCTTACCTGAAGATCAGAGGCTGAATGCCCTTGACTGCTGAAGTGTTCCCCGACTGGAAGGGAACATTCCTGCCTGGCGATTGTCGCGTGATGTCCGTTCATCTGTTGTCATAACGTCTGCATGGTCTCGCCAATGTACCACGCTTCAGAACATCCTTTCCTGCAGCGTATAATGTAGACAATGTTGGCCGAGTCACACGAGTATGTACCACATACCTGGTGGGTGGTGATGTCACATGTAATGGTGATACCCATGTCGATGATCTGGCACGTCTTGCAGAGATTGCCATGGCAGGGTTGTGTGGTGTTGTGGTCGCTGTTCTGAAGGCTGGGTAGTTTGCTGCAAACAATGGTTTGTTTGAGGTTGCGCAGTTGTTTGAAGGCAAGTAGTGGGGGTGTGGAGATGACCTTGGCAAGGTGTTTGTCTTCATCGATGACGCGTTGAAGGCTGCAAAGAAGATGTTGTAGTTTCTCCGCTCCAGAGCAAGGTACATTGGCCAAGACCATGCAGATGCTGCGACAATGGATGACTGGACATCACCCCAGTCCAATGCCGGCATCTCCACATCATAATAGAACAAAAGCAGCAGATACATGGGAACACCACCACCTACATGATCCCCTCCAAGCCACACAGCATCCTGATTTGGAGCCATATAATTGTTCTTTGAGTATCACCGGGTCAAAATAATAAAATTCCTTTCCAATTACATCCTGGATGTACGTATCCTGGATGTACGTACACTTCATGCACTGCAGAGATTTAAAAAGTCAACTCAATGGAAACTAGAGATCGACATTGAACACTGGCCTTGTCAGCAACATTCACATCCCAAGAATGAATGAAAGATAATTATAGTACAACATGACTACATTTCAAAAATATCAATTGGCTATAAAGCATTTTAAAATCTGAACTAGGAGCAGGAAGAGGCCGTTTGTCCCCATCAAGCCAATACCACCATGTAATAAGATCTTGGTTGATCTGGTTGTGGCCACTTTTCTATCTGTGCCCCATAACTCTCAACTTCCTTATAGATCAGAAGCTCTCGAACTCAACCTTGAATATATTCAATGATCAAGCCCCCACAGCTCCCTGGAGTAGCAAATTTCAAAGATTAATGAAGCTCTGAAGGAATAAATTCCTCCTTGCCTCTGCCTTAAATAGGAGACACTTATTTTGAAATTGTATTCACAAGTTCTAGATTCCCCCACGAGAGGAAAATTCCTCTCAGTATCCATCCTTAGAAACCATCTCAGAATCTTATGCTTAAATAAGACAATCTTTCATTCTTCTGAACTCCAAGTCCAACCTGCTCAACCTTCACCCATAGGACAATACTTTCATCCCAGGATTCAACTTGGTCATCCTTCCCTAACTGCCTGCAACGCAAGTATATCCCTTCTTAAGTAAGGAGACCAAAACTGTATGCAGTATTCCAGTGCCATCTCGTCAATGCCCTGTATTTTTATACTCCAGTTGCGAAATATAAATCTTCCGTGCTTTCCTTTATCGAGGAATTACAACAGACAAGCACGTCGTTGGTCCCAACCAAGAGCTGGTGTTCATTCTCCTCATAGCATTAGCGGTAATGCCATTTTGTACGCCCTATTGCCACATCCCTTTGTTCCCCATTGCTGTACAGTGACCTATCGAACCAATTCTTAAAACGTCAATGTGGTACCTGTTACCATTTGTATTTAATTGTCAATGATATGTATGAAGTTGAATCAAATAAATTGGTAATACGTTCAACAGATTTAGCTGAAGTATAAAGACCGTCAGTTGAATAAATTAAGATTTGGATTCAAAAGAATATTATGTTGACATTTCAATGAGATTTTAAATATTTAAAAGCGAAATTGAAAATTTAAAAAGAAAGAAAATAAAGACAATTGTTCAGTCGCAGTAAGGATATGTTGAGTTTGCCTCCGTCAAATTAACCCCCAAACTCGGGATTGTACAGTCGCTGAACAGAGGCAGCACACACAGCAAGAGATGATATCCTCTCTTATTCCGGTCAACTGTTTGAAGACACAGGGGGGAACCCGTCACTACTTATCTGGTTTATATATATATAGAACTCCGGGAATTAGACAAGTAACTTTTCAGGCTCTGATCCAAATAGTCTTGTTCATTTTTTAAATAAAATGCACAGATTTAATCATATTTTGCCAATAGTTTGCGCCATGAGAGTTGTGCAAACGTTCAGAGGGCTATACCTGTTACTAATGGCAATTTTTCATTTCCCAAAACAACTGATTACATTGAAAATCTTTACTCTTCCCTACACCGTGGGCTGCGAATCTGGGTCATTGATATGACTGTAATATCCAGTATCGCAAACGTATGCCCAAAGATTAAGGTCAATAGGAGCAACAGCAGCATCAAGAGCGGCGGACAATCTACGATTTTTACAGCGCTGGTTACATTAAGTTATGTGTTTTATTATTCTTTGATCATTCATGTCTGAACTTCGGGAATTAATGCTTCCAAAGGGACCAGGCCCGTTTCAATTACTGCCCCCTAAATTCAAAACCTGTTTATCTGAATAATAGCAGCCTCCCCGCGTAAGGAAAATAGATTTTAAAATGTTTAAAGTGGCCGACGTGCACTTTGTCACACATTTCCGGAAAGTAGTTCCTGTTTCTTGGATTATAGATTCATAGAACATACAGTGCAGAAGGAGGCCATTTGGCCCATCCAGTCTGCACCGATCCACTTAAGCCGTCACTTCCACCACATTCCCGTAACCCAATAACCCCTCCTAAACGTTTTGGTCACTCCGGGCAATTTATCATGGCCAATCCACCTAACCTGCACGTCTTTGGAGAAGAGTATCATGCCTTATATATCACAGCATTCACTCTGTAAAGAGACAGCTTTCATTTCATCCAGTCTTTATGATGTATATGTCTCAGGATTAATGTAGGCAATACAGTCATTTTGTTCTTTGAAAACATGCAATGCAATATTCAATTTTTTAGTATACCCGTAATTTTTACTGCTGCATGCTAAATTGAATAATTCTAATCACAAAATTGGAAGATGTTTGACAGTGAATTGTAATCTTTTATTCACAACAAATGCGGCAGGGTGGCATATTTGTAGCACTGCTGCCTCACAGCTCCGGGGTTCAATTCTGGCCACAGGTGACGATGTGGAGTTTGTACGTTCTCCCTGTGTCTGCATAGGCCTCCTCTGGGTGCTCCGGTTTCCTGTGAGAGTCCAAAGGTGGGCAGGTTAGGTGGATTGGCCGAGCTAAATTGCCCCTTAGTGTCCAAAAATGGTTAGGTAGGGTTACTGGGATAGGGTGAAGGTGTGGAATTAAGTATGGTGCTCTTTTCAAGGGCTGGTGCAGACATGATGGGCCGAATGGCCTCCTTCTGCCCTGTAAATTCTATGATTTCATGAAATGGCTAAATTGATAGCAGGTTTCTTAAACTGATATATGAATGGGGAGGGGGAAAACCCATCTTGTTTGTCCTTCAAAAGTCTGAGCTTTATTTAAAAACTCTTACTGAAGAATTCTGGATTTGCTCCCAACAGAAACAAGTTTATTTCACCGTTCCTTTTGTCTTTGGCGTATTTTCAATTTGACTGAGGTATTGTTTATTTTATATTCCCTGCTGTTAAATGCTGAATCAAGAAATCAACTATTTATGAAAATACTTTCAAGCAGCACCAGACGGATTTAAGATGGATATGCAACATTTTTCAGGCACCTGTCTTTTAATAACTTTGGATGGAGCTTGAACATGATTTCAAACTTTTGAAATAAAGTTGAGTATATGCGAGATGTTGTACTGGGATGATACTTTAAAGAGAACCACCCATAAACATCCAGAAGGAAAGGTCATGTACCTAAAAGTTTAACTCAGTCTGTCCTTCCACAGTCTAGACTTGCTGAATATTTTCAGCATTTTCAGTTTTTAATCCATAACAATGCAATATAGATTAGATATTAGAGACATTGTGCAGAGAAATATTATATTGTAAACACAGCATATTTCTTATCTTTTTTTCTCTGGCTAATTATTTTGTGAAAACATTTGATTATCATATATTATATGAGCTTGAGATTTTATTTTGTTTTCCATAAGGTGTACTCTGAAAGTGTCCTCACTAAATCCCGAATATTACATTTGTATTAACTATGAATGGATTTCATACAGGTCATAAATGCAACTGATAGCTGAATGTACTTCATCCATAATATTCTAAAACTCTAGGTTCACAATATGTCACTTCAGATTTGAAAATTGTAAATATAATTTACTATTTAAGAAAGCTATGAGGGAAAAACCTGGAATTGTCGACTTATACATCCATTCAGAAGTTATTGACACCCGTAATTAAAGCAAGTGTCTGAACACTTAGGGAGACTTGAGCTGAATAGAAAGAGTTAGCATGGATTTGTAAAGGATAGATCATGTCTCATGAACTTAACTGACTATTTTCTTGGAAGTCACTGAAGTAGAAGACAGGGGATTCTCCATTGATGTAGTTTATATGGATTTCCAGAAGGCATCCAATAATATTCCAGTGTAAGCTAAAATAAAGTGTTATACAACTGAAGGTGCATTATTGACTCAGTAAGGAAATTGGTTAAGTTACAAAAAGAAAGATGAGGGATAATAGGTTTGTATGCACTTATCAGTTGGGAGCGACTTGTGCTGTCCCAAAAGGATCTGTTCTGGGGTTTCAGCCATTCACTTTATTAATGGCTTAGATAGCACAATAGAGAGCCATCTATCCAAGTCTGCCAATGAGACAATAGTTCAGGGGGCTATCCCTCGATTCGAAGGCAACGTCTTTTTAGAGTCATGCGTTTCTGCCATGGATCTTCATGTGATTGAACAGGCCAATTCTTGACCACAGACTCTTGGGCACACAAAGAAGGATGTCCCATGGCCTAGTGGGATCCAGGGTGCAGGATTTACATCCTCTTCTTTCCTTCGCTGATGCCAGTCTCTTTCATCATCAAGAAATTGGGCAGAATTTTGAGTCCGCGGGAACGGCGCTCAGGGTGGAGAATCACATGAGAATCAGGAGTCACGATTTTTGCCAGAGAGATTATGGACGCGATTCTCCAGCCTCTTTTTGCTCAAGTGAGAGTGCAACTAGGCAGGTGACTAGCCGGAGAGGCCAAAAACGAGAACCAAACCAGGCGCCAAACAACTTGTGATGTAACCAGCCCACTCCCATAGGTGAAATCAGGATCCCACCGCAATGTGGCGAGAAAACAATTATCACCACTTAAGCCCTATTTCCAAACAATTAACGGGAACCACCCCTTATCCAATGGCCTCTTATGATTCAGCGGCCTCCCCAGCAAGTGATCACGCTGGCGCCGATTAGTACTCCTTTTTAAAAATGGGAAACTGGCAGAAGGGAGCCGAGGAGGTGAGTAGCCATCTTTGTTCACAGGCAAAGAGCCCTGGGGCACTGGGCTTGCCATCCTAGTGCTCGGTGGGTGTGGATCACCCTCAGCTGGGGGGAATACCCTCGGCAGTGGTGGGCCACCATGGGAGGGGGACACTGCGGGGAGGGAAACTGTGTGCAGCTCCACCCTGACAACCCCTGGATCGTGTGTACCCATTCTGGGAGCAACCCTGTCCATGCTCATCCTGTCCATAATTGACCAGCCATAACCCCCACCAACTGCTGAGGCATCTGGTCTTGCGGCTGAAGGCTATTGCTAATAGGGAATTAGCAATCGTGGTTAAGTGAGCACTTTACACAAGTGGATTCCCATGCGTGGGCAGGCCATGAAACGTGCGGGAGTCATTGCCTAGCATCCCAATCAGACTGCGATGCCTGGACAGTGTGTCAGAACACTGCGGGAGGCAACATCATGGATGCAGCAGCCGACATCCGGACAGAGCTCCAGGACATGTCCATGGCCACAGGGTGGTTGAGTGCAATGGAGAGGGGACCAGCACCTGGTCCAGGTGAAGTTATGGACCGGGTGCTGCTCCCCTCTTCATTGCACTCACCCACCCCTGCAGCCATGGACATATCCTGGAGCTCTGTCCGGTGTCGACTGCTATGTCTATCCGCAACATGGACAGGGTGTGGAATCTGTTGAGGGGGGCCCGCTGGGGCCGGAATGCGTGGTCAGAGTGTTCCAGGTGTGGGGGGTGAAGGAGGGGATCAATGGGGGAATGGAGGGACCTGAGATGGGAGCCACTGCTGTTTGTCAGTCTAACACCTTCTCCAATTCTTTGCAGATATTGAACGATATGGGCGGTATTTTGGACCCCGCAGAACAGGCCCTAGCGGTGTTGCTGGTAGGCCGGGCGGCCAGTTGGCAGAGACGGCGGCAGCAACAGAGTCTTCAGAGGCTTGAGGCAGCGGCCCATGTGTAGGGACCCACCCTACAACCTGAGGACCCGGCCACCCAACAGGCCAAGGAGGGACCCAAGGGGGAAGCCCACGATGGCCCAGGGTGCACAGGTGTCACTGGTCCAGTGAACAAATGACGGATAGTGCATGCCGCAGGAGGCTCCACTTCAACAAGGAGACGGTGTGGCACCAATGCCATGCCCTCGCAGACTTGGCACCACATGGAGGGGGAACACACCCGCTCTCTGTGACCTTCAAGGTCACTGCAGCCGTAAACATTTACACCTCGGGAACATTCCAGGGCTCGAGTGGAGACCTATGTGGCATCTCGCAGGCTACAGCCCACAGGTGCTTAGGACAGGTCAAGGATGCCCTATTTGCCCAGGTGAAAAATATATAAACTTTGGACCAAGAACAACAAGATACCCTGGCAGCAGGGTTCTCTGCTATCGCTTGGATGCCCCAGGTCAAGGGGTTGGTAGATTGTTTGCATGTCGCCTTGTGCTCACCGGGCCATCTGGGAGTTCCCCACGTTAACAGGAAGGGGTTCCACTCCCTAAACATACAACTTGTGTGTGACCACCACATGAAGATCATGCACATGCACATGAAAATCGCTTATTGTCAGAAGTAGGCTTCAAATGAAGTTACTGTGAAAAGCCCCTAGTCGCCAGCTCTTTAGTTTTGCTAGCATTGAGGAATAAATTGTTGTCGCTGCACAACTCCACTAGGTTCTGTACCTCCCTGCTGTGTTCTGACTCATCATTACTCGATGTCCAGCCCACTGTGGTCATATCGTTAGCATTTTTGTAGATGGAGTTGGAACTAAATTTTGGCACGCAGTCGTGTGTGTACAGGGAGTATAGTAGGCGGCTAAGTATGCAGCCTTGCGGAGCCCGGTATTGAGGACTATTGTGGAGGAGGTGTTGTTGTTTATTTTTACTGATTGTGGTCTGGGTCAGAAAATCGAGGATCCAGTTGCAGAGTGAGGAGCCAAGTCCTAGGTTTTGGAGCTTTGATATGACCTTGGCTGGGATTATCGTGTCCCAGAGCTGTAGTCAATAAATAGGAGTCTTATGTAGGAGTCCTTGTTGTTGAGATGTTCCAGGGATAAGTGCAGAGCCAGGGAGATGGCGTCTGCTGTGGACCGGGTGCGGCGGTATGTGAATTGCAGTGGATCAATGCGTTCTGGGAGTATGGAGATGATGCACTTCATGACCAACCTCTCAAAGCATTTCATCACGACTGAAGTCAGGGCCACTGGATGGTAGTCATTGTGGCACGTTGCCTAGTTCTTCTTTGCCACTGGTATGATGGTGGTCTTCTTGAAGCAGATGCGGACCTCGGAGCTGAGTAGGGATAAGTTAAAGACCTCCACGAACACATTTGCCAGCTGGTCCACGCAGGCTCTCAGTGCACGACCAGGGATCATCGGGGAAGGATGCGCTGCTGCTGGAGATATTGCTCGGCTTTGCTTTGCAGCCCGTTATGTTGTTTAGGCCTTATCACAACCGCCAAGAGTCTGTAACGCTAGTCTGTGACTCTAGCTTAGTCTGATATTCTCTCTTGGCATCTCGGATGGCTTTGTGGAGGTTGTACCTGGATTTCTTGTATAGGTCAGAGGTTAGGGTCGCCTGACTTGAACGCCTCAGACCTGTCCTTCAGTGGGGAGTCAATCTCGCGATTGAGCCACTCCAGTTGGGGAACGTACGTACTGCTTTCTTTGGCACGCAGTCATCCACACATTTGCTGATGATGTCTGTGATGGTGGTGGCATACTCACTTAAGTTGGTCGCTGAGTTCTTAAATATGGACCAGTCCACTGTCTCTAAGCAGTCACGTAGGAGCACTAATGCTTCCTCGGACCAGCACTGCACGACCTTCTTAGCTGGGTTCTCCTGCTTGAGTTTCTGCTTGTATGCCGGGAGAAGGAGCACCGTGTTATGGTCTGATTTCCCAAAGTGCGATCAGGGGATGGAATGTTAGGCACCCTTGATTTTTGAGTAGCAGTGGTCAAGAGTGTTGTCACCCCGGGTGGGACAGGAGATGTGCTGGTGGAATTTTGGCAGTACACTCTTGAGGTTGGCTTTGTTGAAGTCCACGACCACGATGAACCAGGCCTCCGGGTTCTGTTTCGTAGTTGTTTATAATTGTGTACAGTTGTCCAATGCCTTCTTCACTTCTGTCTGGGGTGGGATGTGGACCGCAGTGATAATGGCTGAAGTGAACTCACGTGGAAGATAGTATGGGCGGCACTGAGGATACAACTGGAACTGTCTTAGTTGGGAGATCTGAAACTGATGTCTTCAAAATTTGGACACTGTTCAAGCAAGGTAATAATACAAATATTAACATTTAGTGAATACAGAATTGTTTAAATCTTGACAACATAAACTTATAAATGTCATTTTTCGTGAAAAGCTATTTGTACTCATTTATCAAATGTTTTGCTTTGATTCCTATTGACTCCAGGGGTCATTGATAGCATATTCAATTAAATGCTGCATTGATGCCAAGGGCAGTCACTCTCAATGTTGGAATTCAGCTCTCTTGCCTATATTTGGACCAAGCCTGGAGCCTGTCTGGAGCTGAGTGGTCTTGGCAGAACCTGATCTGGGGATCAGTGAGCAGGTTCTTTTTGAGTAAATGCCACTTGATAGCACTGTCCATGACACCTTCCATCATTTTGCTGATGATTGAGAGTCGACTGAACAGGAGATAATCAACCAATTTGGACTGGTCCTGTTTTTGTAGACAGGACATACTTTGACAATTTATTACACTGTCAGGAAGATACCAATGTTGCAGCTGTACTGAAACAGCTTGTTATTGATGGACTTTATGATTTATATTATCAAGGGCAGCATGGTGGCGCAGTGGTTAGCACTGCTGCCTCATGATGCCGAGACCCGGGTTTGATCCTGACCCTGGGTCACTGTCCATGTGGAGTTTTTACATTCTCGCCGTGTCTGCGTGGGTCTTGGCCCCACAACCCAAAAGATGTGCAGGCTCGGTGGATTGGTTAAGCTAAATTTCCCCTTAATTGGCAAATAGGAATTGGGCACTCTAAATTTATTTTTTTAAAGATTTATATTAGCAAGAGTAGTGATATTGAAGCAGTGAACATACAGATCAGAAGCAATTCTTAGGGGCTCAATTCTCCGCTTCCTGCACAGAATTGTGATCGGGTAAAGAATAGTACACAATGGAAAGACCGCGATTTGTGCCTGGCGCCGATTCTGTTGGGGTGCTCTGGCCCCCCCGTTGGTGACGATAGTGAAGTCTGCGTCCCGCGCAGGCGGGCCCATTCAAAACCGTAATTTGCACAGATTTAAATCTCATTAGCGGGTCGGACACTGCATGCTCCACCCTTCCACAATGCTCCACTCCTCACAGGCAGGAGTCACATGTCCACAAATTTGTGCAGGAATTTACAAACGGGGCCTGGGCACCATAGCTGTTGAGGAGGAGCGAGAGAGTAAAAAACCTCTCAAAAACTCTCAAAGCTTGTCGAGCTTGCTGGGGTGGGGGGTTGCTGCCTGGACCAGAGGGAATAGCGGGGAATGACTTGGTGTGAAACACGTGGACTCAGGGTGTGCCCCTCGGGTTCGGGTGGTGTGGCTCAGACCGCCATTGCTGCAGTACATGGTTAAAACGCACTCCTCTGGTGCTACTTAGAGGATCCTGGCTGGTCACACTGCCTAATGCTCACTGTGTCCTGTAAATATTCACAGAGCCTCTGGTGATGTGGGAGCCCAGCCAGGCCTCCCCTCTGGAAACCCTCAGACCCCAGCTGACCCATCAATGGGATGGGTGTGGCCAAGCTCAATCAGTGGCCCACTAGGTGCTGCCACTCCTCAATGCACTCATCAGAAGCACAGCCCCACTGCGGGGAAGCAGGGGATTAGCAGAGCTAATCTCAAACAAAGGACACCTGCACCATGGCCTTTGAAATCCTCTCTGGCACACTGAGCCTCTCAGGGCTGAAGCCTCACCAGTCACACCCACCCATCAGGATCACGAGCAGTCTCCTCATGAGGTTGGCAGCACTGACTGCCTCTACCACCTCCCCCCAGGCGCTGTTCAGTAGGGTGGGCTTCAGACTGCGGCCCACCCTGGGGAAGAGGGTGTCCCTCCTCTCCTCATTGGCATCAGGCAGTGGGACCACTTCAGATTCCTGAAATGAGTGACGCAGGTTTTCTTTGAGCCATCTCCGTGGCTACCATGAGTGTGTAGCGAGTGGAGCACCAATAAGCACCTCCAGCTTCTCAGATTGTTTGCCACTAATTCCGCCCCAGCAGTTGCACCGCCTGCTGAGCTGGGAATTGCTTCCAATTCACACCAGCAGAGTGCTGGCCCATTTGCATGTCCTGAACAAATAGCGCCTCCAACGGAAACGCAAATCATATACACTGTTCAGTTCTGGAAGGAACACTTAGTCTCACAAATGAAGAATCCTGCCCTATATTTCCATTTTCATTTTGATAGTGGCAGAAAAGTAGTTTATTGCAAATTGTGGGGCAAATCTTCCAAACTGCATATTGTCGAGAATGGCCCCTAATTGAACAATGTTTTCAATATCAGAATAAAGGACATGGTAACGTGATGCAAGAAATAATAGTTCAGAACATTAAACCTGTTTGTTTAACCAAGTCAGAACAGAAGAAAGTTTCCCGACGGCGTCAAAGTGGCCTCAGGAGCAGCAATTCTGACCCCTACAGGGTACGGCACTAGAGCGACCCATGCCGCTCCAGCTACAGATCCCGGCGTCAGATGGGCGCACGGGTCTGCGCATGCGCATGCGCAGTGTGACCGGCACAATTTCTGCGCATGCGCGGTGTCTCCCTTCTCCGCGCCAGCCCCGATTCAACATGGCGTAGGGCTACAGGGGCCGGCGTGGAACAAAGGTGGCCCCCAGCCTGAGAGGCTGGCCCGCCAATCGGTGGGCCCCAATCGCAGGCCAAGCCATAGCGGAGGCTCCCTCCGGGGTCAGACCCCCCTCCCCCCACACAGGCTGCCACCAGATCCTTCCATGCCGAGGTCCTGCCAGGTAAGACAAGGTTAGAACAGAGCTGGCGGGACTCAGGTATTTGGTATGGCCGCTCGGCCCATCCCAGGCGGTGAATCGCCAGGGGACCCCATAGAGCTGCTCCCGACCGGTGCCGCACTGGCGCCAATGTGCCTATTCTCTGCTCTCCGGAGAATCGCTTCCCGGTGTCTGGGCGGCGTGGCGTGATTCGCGCAGGTCACAGCGATTTTCCGGCCCAGCCCCGGGGTGGGAGAATCCCGCCCATGATATCTACAGTGCTTCCAAAGAAGTGTATTCCAGAGAGATATTTTGATTTGAGCATTAGAGCTAAATTAGTTCAAAAGCGTACAATGAAACCTGAGAGGCTGCAATGGCATTGAGATGGGTGGGGCTTAATAAAGTTCTTTAGTTTCCGTTTACATGTCTGTTTTCTGGGAGAGGGTGTTGGTTGCTGTTTGGACCATGTACGGTTTGCAGAGCACAGAGAAGCCCTGGTAACTTAGCAGGATCATGGCAGTGAGGACCCAGTGGAGACCTGGGAAGCAGAGAGAAAGTCATTGAAAGTCACTGATTCTGTGCTAGGCATTTAAACTTCAGAATCACAGAATTGTTAGAGTGCAGAAAAAGGTCCTTTGGCCCATTGTGTCGGCACTGGCCCTCCAAGAAGAAGCCCTGGGAACCATTTATAGCTTTGGTGCAGCCAGATGTCTGGTGTTCAGAGAAACACAAGCACAGTCCAGCTTAGCGAAGTTAACAGTCTGTGAAAGGGTTTGAATTGTACCAGTAATCAGCAGTGACAGTGCAACTTTGTGATGCCTGTGGAACACAATACAGAAGAAGAGATTGAACCTGTCATTGAAGGAGTACAAATAAGAGCATCTTTTGAGAGAATCCAGAGGTTACATCTTCAAAAGTAAAGTGTAGGAATTTCTTATGAGGAAGACAGAGTTTTTTTTTTAATGAACATTTTATTGAGGTATTTTTGGTATAGAAACAACAAAATAGACAAGATACATGAAACCATAAACATAGTGCAAAAACCGTTTACCTTTCATACAGGTTTCACCCTTATTGACCCCCTACTCTAACCTAAACTACTCCCCCCGTCTGCTGACGATTAATTTTCCGCAAGGAAGTCGACAAACGGTTGCCACCTCCGGGCGAACCCTAACAGTGACCCTCTGAAGGCGAACTTAATTTTCTCCATACAGAGGAAGCTAGCCATGTCCAATAGCCAGGTCTCCGACTTCAGGGGCTTTGAGTCTCTCCAAGCTAATAGTATCCGTCTCCGGGCTACCAGGGAAGCAAAGGCCAGAACATCTGCCTCTTTCTCCTCCTGGATTCCTGGGTCTTCCGACACCCTGAAAATCGCCACCTCTGGACCCAGCGCCACCCTTGTTTTCAAAACCTTGGACATGACGTCCGCAAACCCCTGCCAAAATTTACGAAGCTTCGGACATGTCCAAAACATGTGGACATGGTTCGCCGGTCCTCCCACACATTTTGCGCACCTGTTCTCCACCCCAAAGAATCTGCTCATCCGGGCCACTGTCATGCGAGCCCGATGAACGACCTTGAATTGAATCAGGCTGAGCCTGGCACATGTTGCGGACGCGTTGACTCTATTCAACGCTTCTGCCCATAGACCATCCTCTATCTCACCTCCCAGCTCCTTGTCCCACTTACACTTCAGCTCCTCGGTCTGCGTCTCCTCCGACCCCATAAGCTCCATATAGATGTCCAAGACTCTCCCCTCCCCTACCCACCCTCTGGAAATTACCCTGTCCTGAATATCCCTCAGAGATAGGAGCGGGAAGATTGCCACCTGTTTACAAAGGAAGTCCTGCATCTGCAAGTATCTGAATTTGTTTCCCCTCACCAGCCCAAACTTTTCCTCCAGCGGCCCCATACTTGGAAAACTCCCCTCTATGAACACATCCCCCATCCTCACAATCCCCGCTCTCCGCCATACCCGGAAACCCCCCATCCATCCTCCCCGGGGCAAACCGGTGGTTATCACAAATTGGGGCCCAGACCGATGCTCCCACGTGCCGCCTCCACTGACCCCAAACTCTCAGGGCCGCCACCACCATGGTGCTGGTGGAGTACCGCGCCGGCGGGAGCGGCAGAGCGCAGTTACCAACGCCCCCAGACTGGTGCCCTTGCATGAAGCCGCCTCCATACGCACCCACACCGGCCCCTCCCCCACCACCCACTTCCTGATCATGGCTATGTTAGTCCCCAGTAATAATTGCTACAATTTGCAGTGCCAGCCTGCCCTCTCCTCGGCTCCGCTCGAGCATTACCTTCCTTACCCGCGGGGTCTTGCCCGCCCAGTCAAAGCCCGTGATCACCCTGTTGACCCGCTGGAATAAAAATGGGGAGACATTGAAATACAGATAGGAATCTCGGGAGAACTGTCAGCTCTCCAAGACACCCCTCCTGTCTCCTCGCCTGAACCACAAACATCTCATTCTTATCCATGTTTAGCTTATACCCCAAAAACCGGCCGAATTCCACTAAAATCTTAATGATTTCTTCCATCCCCTCTACTGGGTCCGAAACGTACAGAAGCAGATCATCCGCATAGAGCGAAACACTGTGCTCCAACCCCCTACATTCCCCCCCCCCCCCCCCCCCCACACCCCAGGACCAGTCCCCTCCAGCCCCTTGAAGCTCTCAGAGTGATTGCCAACGGCTCTATAGCCAGTGCAAACAACAGTAGGCAGAGGGGGCATCCCTGTCTCGTCCCTATCTCCCCAGCTGCCTCCCTCTTCCTAAGCTGCTGTGCAAGCATTCTGTTGGCTTTCTCCCCATGTTCATAAATCCCCCCCTCACCTTTCTCAGCTGCTCCACCACCCTCCCTGTGGTCAACAAGCTAAACTCTGCCTACAGCCTCTGCCGTTCCCTCAGGAGCCCTGCCACTGGGGTCACCGCATACCTCCTATCGATCTGTAATGTCTACTTTGCCAGTCTGTCTGTCTCTGCCCTGTCAATCATCTCCCTATGAGCCCGGATCGAGATCAGTTCCGCCCTGACCACCGCCTTCAGTGCTTCCCAGACCACCGCTGCCGAAGTTTCCCCCGTGCCGTTGACCTGCAGGAGGTTCTGAATGCATTTCCTCAGACGCTCGCACACCCCTTCATCCACCAAACGTCCCACATCTAACCTCCAGTGGGGGCGCTGGTTACTGTCTTTACTAACCTGCAGGTCAACCCAGTGCGGAGCATGGTCTGAAATTGTGATCGCCGAGTACCCCGTGTCCACCACCCCAGCCAGTAAGGCCCTGCTCAGAATAAAGAAATCAATCCGGGAGTACACTTTATGCACGTGTGAGTAGAAGGAGAACTCTTCCCCCCGTCAGCTCCATGAATCCTCTTAGTTCCTTTGCCATTGCTGGCACTCTGCCCATTTTTGAGCTTGACCGGTCTAAGCCAGGGTCCATAACTGTATTGAAGTCCCCTTCCATGACCAACCTGTGCGAATCCAGGTCCGGTATCTTCCCCAGCATCCTCTTTATAAACTCCACATCATCCCAATTTGGATTGGATTGGATTGGATTTGTTTATTGTCACGTGTACCGAGGGACAGTGAAAAGTATTTTTCTGCAAGCAGCACAACAGATCATTCAGTACATGGGAAGAAAAGGGAATTAAACAGAATTCAAGAAAATACATGAGAATACATAATAGGGCAACACAATATATACAATGTACTACATAAGCATTGGCATCGGATGAAGCAGACATGGGTGTAGTGTTAATGAGGTCAGTCCATAAGAGGGTCATTTAGGAGTCTGGTGACATTGGGGAAGAAGCTGTTTTTGAGTCTGTTCGTGCATGTTCTCAGACTTCTGAATCTCCTGCCCAATGGAAGAAGTTGGAAAAGTGAGTAAGCCGGGTGGGAGGGATCCTTGATTATGCTGCCCACTTTCCCCCGGCAGCGGGAGGTGTAGATGGAATCAATGGATGGGAGGCAGGTTCGTGTGATGGACTGGGTGGTATTCACGACTCTCTGAAGTTCCTTGCGGTCCTGGGCCGAGCAGTTGCCATACCGGGCTGTGATGCAGCCCGATAGGATGCTCTCTATAGTGCATCTGTAAATGTTGGTAAGGGTTAGTGTGGACATGCCGAATTTCCTTAGTTTCCTGAGGAAGTATAGGCGCTGTTGTGCTTTCTTGGTGATAGCGTCGACGTGAGTGGACCAGGATAGATTTTTGGTGATGTGCACCCCTAGGAATTTGAAACTACTGTGTACAGTACTTTGCTTCCTGAAGTCGATGACCAGCTCTTTAGTTTTGCTGGCATTAAGGGAGAGATTGTTGTCGCTGCACCACTCCACTAGGTTCTCTATCTTCCTCCTGTATTCGGACTCCTCGTTATTCGAGATCCGGCCCACTATGGTCGTATCGTCAGCAAACTTGTAGATGGAGTTGGAACCAAGTTTTGCCATGCAGTCGTGTGTGTACAGGGAGTAGAGTAGGGGGCTAAGTACGCAGCCTTGCGGGGCACCGATATTGAGGACTATTGTGGAGGAGGTGTTGGTGTTCATTCTTACTGACTGTGGTCTGTTGGTCAGAAAGTCAAGGATCCAGTTGCAGAGTGGAGAGCCAAGTCCTAGGTTTTGGAGCTTTGATATGAGCTTGGCTGGGATTATGGTGTTGAAGGCGGAGCTGTAGTCAATAAATAGGAGTCTGATGTAGGAGTCCTTGTTTTCGAGATGCTCTAGGGATGAGTGTAGGGCCAGGGAAATGGCGTCTGATGTGGACCGGTTGCGACGGTATGCGAATTGAAGTGGGTCAAGGCGTTCCGGGAGTATGGAGGTGATGCGCTCCATGATCAGTCTCTCGAAGCACTTCATTACAACTGACGTCAGGGCCACCGGGCGGTAGTCATTGAGGCACGTTGCCTGGTTCTTCTTTGGTACCAGCATGATGGTGGTCTTCTTGAAGCAGGTGAGGACCTCGGAGTGGAGTAGGGATAGGTTAAAGATGTCTGTGAATACCTCTGCCAGCTGGTCCGCGCAGGCTCTGAGTGCATGACCAGGGATCCCGTCTGGGCCCATTGCCTTCCGTGGGTTCACTTTCAGGAAGGCCGATCTGACTTCGGAAACTGTGATGGTGGGTATGGGTGAATTATGGGTTGCTGGGGCACTCAACAGCGGATTGTTGGTTACCTGCTCAAACCGAGCATAGAATGCATTAAGTTCATCGGGGAGGGGTGCACTGCTGCCAGAGATACTGCTCGGCTTCGCTTTGTAGCCCGTTATGTTGTTTAGTCCTTGCCACAACCGCCGAGAGTCTGTCTGTGACTCTAGCTTAGTTTGATATTCTTTCTTGGCATCTCGGATGGCTTTGCGGAGGTCATACCTGGATTTCTTGTATAGGACAGGGTCGTCTGCCTTGAACGCCTCAGATCTGTCCTTCAGTAGGGAGTCAATCTCGCGGTTGAGCCATGGTTTCCGTTGGGGAACATATACATTCACTAATACCACCTGCACCCCCTCCAGTTTCCCACTGACCATAATGTACTGACCTCCCACGTTCGAGATTATTCTACCCGCCTCAAGCACCATCCGCTTATTGATCAGGATCGCGACCCCTCTAGTCTTTGAATCTAGTCCCAAGTGAAACACTTGGCTGACCCAGCCTTTCCTCAGTCTAATCTGGTCCGTTACCTTACGGTGCGTCTTCTGCAACATGACCACGTCCGCCTTCAATCCCCTAACATGTGCAAACACACGTGCCCTTTTGACCGGCCCATTTAACCCTCGAACATTCCAGGTGATCAGCCTAATTGGAGGGTTCATTGCTGCCCCCCCGCCGATCAGTCATCCCCTTTTTTAGGCCCGCCACCAGCCCATGGTCCATGCCTCCACCGGTCCATCCCCAGGCAGCCCCGCTCCCGAACTCCTCTCTGTCCCTCAGCCCAAGTCCCTCCCTCGCCAGCAGAACATTCATGCCCCCTCCCCCCTAGTAACAACACCCTGTAACCCAACCCCTTTACTAAACCAAACATATGCACACCCCTCACTGCGCTTCCGAGAGCTAGCTCGCCCAGCTAGCTTGGGGGCCCCCATCCCCGGTGCCAGATAATCTCCCACCTATTGTTCCCCCCCACCTTCCCGCCCGCTCATACAAACAAACTCCAACATCAAACAATTCCCACACAATTGCCCAACCGAAAAACACCAAGATCAAAACTAGCACACCACCATCCCCCAACAGTGTAAATGAAAACCTAAACTCACCCAGCTCTACTGCTCGTTCCAAGCAAAACGAGAAACTTTTTACAAAAACAGAGAAACAAAACAGAGAAAACAGAAACACAAACATTGCAGACAAGTTCAAAAGTCCTCAGTCCTTTGTCAGCCCTTTCTTTCTTGCAAAGTCCAACGCGTCCTCAGGCGACTCAAAGTAAAAGTGCTGATCCTCATGCATGACCCAGAGATGGGCTGAGTATAACAGTCCAAACTTCACCTTTTTCTTGAAAAGGATCGCCCTGATCTGATTGAAGCCTGCTCACCTCCTGGCACCTCCACACTCAGGTCTTGCTAAAGCCGCCGGATGCTATTCTCCCATTTACAGCTCCGTGTCTACTTGGCCCACTGCAGAATACGCTCCTTATCCGAGAACCTGTGGAATCTCACCACCATTGCTCTCGGGGGGGGTCTCCCATTCGCGGCTTCTTCGCATGCACTCTGTGAGCCCTATCCACCTCCAAGGGCCGGGAGAATGCCCCATCCCCCAGCAGCTTCTCAAACATGCCTGTGACGTATTCCCCAGCATCCGTTCCTTCGGGCCCCTACGGGAGCCGACAATTCTTAGGTTCTGCCAGCGGGACCTATTCTCTAGGTCCTCCACCTTCTCCAGAAGCTTCTTTTGCTGGCCCCTCAGCATCCCCACCTCCAGCTCCACCACGGTCTGATGCTCCTCCTGCTCAGCCACTGCCTTCTCCACCTTCTGGATCGCAGGATCCTGGGCGTCCAACCTGAGCTCCAGCCACTCAATCAACGCTTTTATCGGGTCCAAGCAGTCCCGTTTCTGCGTAGCAAAGCCTTCCTGATGACTTGCACCAGCTGCTCCATAGACTGCTGGGTCAACAAACCAGAGGTTCACCCCTCCGCCAACCCCTCTGTTGCAACTACAGCCCACGTCTTCTCTGTCTTCTTATTTCAGCCCTTACAAACACTTCTAGTCCTTTTCTCCATGCACCGAAGTTGGAATTCAGCAGAGAATTGCCACTGACATCCGTTTTACAATTCAAGTCCGTTAAAAGATCGGGGGAAAAAGTCCAAAAGTCCGACCAGAGCGAGAGCCACCAAATGTGCGACTTACTCCTTCATAGCTGCCACCGGAAGTCCGAGGAAGACAGAGTTTTACTGAGACTTTTTGACTCATTGTGATCACTGATGTCTGGGTGGGTTGCTGGGAAATCTGTGGGATCTGCCTTGATTGCAGCTGCTATTTAATGTGCAATGTGGTGTATATAACTTTAGTGTGTTTGTTAATTCATATTTACCACATGTTTATTCTGCATCTTAGAGTAGATATTGGAGCTTGTTTTACTTTTCTGACTTTATAAAATAAAGTTTGTTTTGTTTGTTTAAAACTGTGGAACCCTGCAGATTTATTCTCTTTAGTGAGTAACTATTATTTCAAACCTTGTCTACTTTAAACAAAATGTTCCTGGTCCCTATCTGGATTGTAACAAAAGTCATTTCCATATACTGCTTTTCTGTTTAACTTTTACTTTAATGCAAATAAGAGCTTAAAATAAATTGGATTTTTTTTACAGATTTGCATGAATAATCCCAACAGTCAATGAACTGGTTCTTCTATTTTCTGCAGATGATATGTAAATAGAAATATACATATTGCAGGTTTCCAAACAACCCAGCACTAATGCACATTACAACTTGAGTTATTAGTTTTCTGGATTAGACATTGCTTTGTGCTTACTAATAAAGTACTCCACCAATATCAAAATTAAAAAGATCAACACATTGCATATTTCTTCTTTGCATCGTATGCATACCTTTGATAATTGTGCTAACGTGTATTAAATCATAGTTTCCTTTAGCACAGAACTTGCTGGTAATTTAGTCATGAAAATGTCTACATTTAAAAATTGCAACATTACAATGGTTAATGCTGATTTTGAAGTGTCAGGAAGACAATCCAAAATAAAAATGCAAGATGGAATAGCTCTTAACTTCAGTCCTAAATGTCTGACTCTGTATTCTGGCCTTTGTGACCCTCTGGTTCTAGACATTCCAACCTCTGAAAACATACTACCGTCTCTATCATGTCACGTTCCTTAAGAATTTTATTCACTTCAGTTAGAATTACCTCTCATTCTTTCACACTCTCAGAAATACAGGTTTGTCTACTCAATCTCTCCTCACAGTACAAATCCCCCATCTCAGGAAAGCAGTCTAGTGAATCTCCATTGCATTCCATCCAGGTCAAGTGTATTCTTCCAGGTAAGGAGACCAAAACCATACACAGTACTCCAGGTGTGGTTTCACCAAGGCCCTAGACAATTGAAATTATAATCCTAAACTTCAATACCTTGTATAATAAAGGCTAACATACTGTTTGCTTTTCAAATAGCTCATTGTCCCTACATGTTAACTTTCTGTGATTTCTGTACAAGTACACCCAAATCCCACTGAATGCCAACATTTCTCACTCATGCACCATTTATAAATATGCTGCTTTTTTATTTTCCTGCCAAAGTGAACAGTTTATTTCACATTTCTCCACATAATGGATGAAATTGGATTGGATTTTTTTATTGTCATGTGTACCGAGGTACAGTGAAAAGTATTTTTCTGCGAGCAGCTCAACAGATCATTATGTACATGGGAGGAAAAGGGAATTAAAGAAAATACATAATAGGCAATACAAGGTACACAATGCAACTACATAAGCATCGGCATCGGATGAAGCATACAGGGTGCAGTGTTAATGAGGTCAGTCCATAAGAGGGTCGTTTAGGAGTCTGGTAACAGCGGGGAAGAAGCTGGTTTTGAGTCTGTTCATGTATGTTCTGACTTCTGCATCTCCTGCCCGATGGAAGAAGTTGGAAGAGTGAGTAAGCCGGGTGGGAGGGGTCTTTGTTTATGCTGCCCGCTTTCCCCAGGCAGCGGGAGGTGTAGATGGAGTCAATGGATGGGAGGCAAGTTCATGTGATGGACTGGGCGGTGTTCACGACTCTCTGAAGTTTCTTGCGGTCCTGGGCCTAGCAGTTGCCATACCAGGCTGTGATGCAGCCAGATAGGATGCTTTCTATGGTGCATCTATAAAACTTGGTAAGGGTTAATGTGGACACCCCGAATTTCCTTCGTTTCCTGAGGAAGTATAGGCGCTGTTGTGCTTTCTTGGTGGTAGCGTCAACGTGGGTGAACCAGGACAGATTTTTGGAGATGTGCATCCCTAAGAATTTGAAACTGCTAACCATCTCCACCTCGGCCCCGTTGATGCTGACAGCGGTGTGTACAGTATTTTGCTTCCTGAAGTCAATGACCAGCTCTTTAGTTTTGCTGGCATTGAGGGAGAGATTGTTGTCGCTGCACCACTCCACCAGGTTCTCTGGGCACGATTCTCCGCTCCCCACGCCGGGTGGGAGAATCGCGGGAGGGCCGGGCGACTCATTTCACGCCCCCCTGGAACCCCCCGCGATTCTCCCACGCCCCGCTCGGAAGAATCGCCGCTCGCTGTTTTTCACGGCGACTGGCGACTCTATGGTCTGGATGGGCCGAGCGGCCTGCCGTTCCTGACCGGTTCACGACGGCGGCAACCACACCTGATCACTGCCGTCATGAACATGGGTGCCAAAGCTTCATTTGTGGCTTGTGGGGGGCGGAGAGGGGAGTGAGCACCACGGCCATGCTCGGGAGGGAACTGGCCCGCGATTGGTTCCCACCGATCGTCGGGCCGGCGTCTCAAAGTGACGCACTCTTTCCCCTCCACCGCCCAGCAAGATCAAGCCGCCACGCCTTGCGGGGCAGCGGAGGGAAAGACGGCAACCGCGCATGTGCGGGTTTGAGCCGGCCAACCTGCGCATGCGCAGCTGACGTCACTTAGGCGCCACCGTTGCATCATTCTCGGCGCGCCGCCTTGATGCAAGCGTCAGGGCGCGGTGGCCGAGAGTTACGGAGCGCCGCTCCTAGCCCCCCGGGTGGGGGTGAATAAGGTGATAGGAGCGGCCTCCGGGGCCGTCGTGAAACTCGGCCGAGTTCACTACGGCCTTCCCGATTTATCGCGTGAGTGGAGAGTTCCGCCCTCTATCTCCCTCCTGTATTCTGACTCGTCGTTATTCGAGATCCGGCCCACTATGATCGTATCATCAGCAAACTTGTAGATGGAGTTGGAACCAAATTTTGCCACGCAGTCGTGTGTGTACAGGGAGCAGCCTTGCGGGGCCCTGGTATTGAGGACAATTGTGGAGGAGGCGTTGTTATACATTCTTACTGATTGAGGTCTGTAGGTCAGAAAATCGAGGATCTAGTTGTAGAGTGGGGAGCCAAGTCCTAGGTTTTGGAGCTTTGATATGAGCTTGGCTGGGATTATGGTATTGAAGGTGGAGCTGTAGTCAATAAATAGGAGTCTGATATAGGAGTCCTTGTTGTCGAGATGCTCGAGGGATGAGTTTAGGGCCAGGGAAATGGCGTCTGCTGTGGACAGGTTGCAACGGTATGTGAATTGCAGTGGATCAAGGTGTTCTGGGAGTATGGAGGTGATGCGCTTCATGATCAATCTCTTGAAGCACTTCATTACAACTGACGTCAGGGCCACCGGGCGGTAGTCATTGAGGCACGTTGCCTGGTTCTTCTTTGGCACCGGTATAATGGCGGTCTTGTTGAAGCAGGTGGGGACCCCGGAGTGGAGTAGGGACAGGTTAAAGATGTCCGCGAATACCTCTGCCAGCTGGTCTGCGCAGTCTCTGATTGCACGACCAGCGATCCCGTCCGGGCCTGTCGCCTTCCGAGTGTTCACTTTCAGGAAGGCTGATCTGACTTCGGAAGCTGTGATGGTGGGTATGGGTGAGTTATCTGCTGCTGGGGCACTCAACAGCGGATTGTTGGTTACCAGCTCGAACCGAGCATATAATGCATTGAGTTAATCGGGGAGGGGTGGTTGCTGCCGGAGATACTGCTTGGCTTTGCTTTGTAGTCCGTTATGTTGTTTAGTCCTTGCCACAATCGCTGAGAGTCTGTCTGTGACTCTGGCTTGGTTTGATATTCTCTCTTGGCATCTCGGATGGCTTTAAGAACATAAGAACTAGGAGCAGGAGTAGGCCATCTGGCCCCTCGAGCCTGCTCCGCCATTCAATGAGATCATGGTTGATCTTTTGTGGACTCAGCTCCACTTTCCGGCCCGAACACCATAATCCTTAATCCCTTTATTCTTCAAAAAACTATCTATCTTTACCTTAAAAACATTTAATGAAGGAGCCTCAACTGCTTCACTGGGCAAGGAATTCCATAGATTCACAACCCTTTGGGTGAAGAAGTTCCTCCTAAACTTAGTCCTAAATCTACTTCCCCTTATTTTGAGGCTATGTCTCCTAGTTCAGCTTTCACCTGCCAAGTTCTGCTTTCACCCGCGGAGGTCGTACCTGGATTTCTTGTATAGGTCAGGGTCGTCTGACTTGAACGCCTCAGATCTGTCCTTCAGTAGGGAGTCAATCTTGTGATTGAGCCATGGTTTCCGGTTGGGGAACGTACGTACTGCTTTCTTTGGCACGCAGTCGTCCACATATTTGCTAATGATGTCTGTGACGGTGGTGGCATACTCATTTAAGTTGGTCGCTGAGTTCTTAAATATGGACCAGTCCACTGTCTCTAAGCAGTCACGTAAGCGCTCTTCTGTTTCCTGGGACCAGCACTGCACGACCTTCTTAGCTGGATTCTCCCGCTTGAGTTTCTGCTTGTATGCCGGGAGAAGGAGCACCGTCTTATGGTCTGATTTCCCAAAGTGCGGTCGGGGGATGGAACGGTAGGAGCCCTTGATTTTTGAGTAGCAGTGGTCAAGAGTGTTGTCGCTCCTGGTGGGACAGATGTGCTGGTGGAATTTTGGCAGTACACTCTTGAGGTTGGCCTTGTTGAAGTCTCCGGCCACGATGAACAAGGCCTCTGGATGTAACAAATTGTAACATAACAGACCTTCAAACAGCAGGGAGCCTGGTAGCAGGTCAGGAATTTTTTAATCATTGAAATGGGCTTTGCTATGGCTCTTTAACTCAGTCATGGCAAAGCCCGCTTTCGGGTTTCACAACCAAAAAGAGAGGGGGGGTGAAGGATGATACAGCACATCTGTCAAATGAAGGATATCTAGTTAAAGGGTCAAAAGTAAATTACTGCGGATGCTGGAATCTGAAAGCAAAACAGAAAATGCTGGAGACATCTCATCAGGTCTGGCAGCATCTGTGGGGAGAGAAAAGAGTTCACGTTTCGAGTCCAGATGACCCTTTGTCGAAGCTAAAGTTAAAGGGACCCTGGGAGGGATCAGCATGACTGAATATCAATTCCTGACGCTTCAGCAACCGCAATACCAGAAAGAAGACCTGGGAAGGCTACACTTCCATCTCTGACTCTCATTGGAAGTTCTGCTGTGGTTTCTGAGGGACTGAGGTGATGTTTCCAAAGGAAGGGAGGAAGAGGCCAGCCCCTGATGCCAAACAAATTATGGACGTGACCAAATAGCAGACGTTGATGTCTCTCAAACTGGGATATAGTTCCAAAATGATTCAAGGATCTCAACAGGGCAGAAAAGGTGAATGCTATGCCAATGTCCCAGCATTCCCCTGTGCAATACTCTTCAGAGCAAAAAAAAACTTCACAGCTCCACTCATTCCTCTTTCTCAAGGTGCTTCCTCACATCCCCATAGGAACAATCAATACTCACACTCACCCTACCTTAGTACAATTTCACAACCATGCCTAAAAGTTACACTCAACAAATGTGGTCCTTCCTTTTCAAATGAGGGGTTTCTAGGGAATGTGACCCTGACAGGGATCAGGATGGCTGAACAGAACATTGACACCTGGATACAATCCACTTCTCACACTCATAACTCTCTAATTTCTCTCCTTACAGGAAAAAAGAGCTGAGAGCTCCAGGAAAAGGAAGAGATCATGGTGGGGACAGTGGATGCAAGCTTGACTGCCATTGGTAATATGTGCTTCCAATGCTTGCCCACTTGGTCTATTGGGAAAGGAGTCTTGTTCTAGATGGTCATAGATATCAATAGTGACTTACCATCAAAACAGCATCGTGGGCAGCACGGTAGCACAAGTGATTAGCACTGTGGCTTCACAGCACCATAGTCCCAGGTTCGATTCCCTGCTGGGTCACTGCCTGTGCGGAGTCTGCACGTTCTCCCCGCGTCTGCGTGGGTTTCCTCCGGGTACTTCAGTTTCCTCCCACAGTCCAAAGATGTGCAGATTAGGTGGATTGGCCATGATAAATTGCCCTTAGTGACAAAAAAAGGTTAGGAGGGGTCAGTGGGTTACCGGGATAGGGTGGATGAGGGCTTAAGTGAGTCGGTGCAGACTCAATGGGCTGAATGGCCTCCTTCTGCACTGTATGTTCTACGTTCTAAAGCCTGAGCCTCTCGAGACAGTGGTACCCATAAATGTTAAGAGAGCTGATCCTCTCCTTTTAGGCCACGTGTTGAGAGTCGTGCCTCCTGATGTGGTTGAGGAAAAGGCGTCTGGTCCTGCTGGTCATGTTGCTTCTGGTGTTGATGTTGGTGTTTAGTCCTGATACCCCTGGAGTTGGTATTGCTGCTCCTTGTGTTCCGTATCAGAGATCCAAGGTAATAGCTACAGCTATTGCAGTGAAGGCTAACAGCAAAGAAGTGAAGATGAGGGCAAATTAAGTCCAAGACAGGTTAAATTACTTCAAAGAAGATGGAAAATATTTGTTAAGCAGTGAAAGCACACTCAAATAATACACACAATGAACACAGGCCTCACACCTTGGTAGGGTTACAGTTATTCAGTTTAACACTTGAAGGTTTCCCAACCCTGCTGTGCACTTGCTTGGTTCATTCTGATGAATTCCACGTAATTTAGGAAACCTGTTAAAGGCAGAAATAGGGGTAATATTTTGAGCTAATTAGGGATTAAATATTTTAATTACTTACCAACAACACCATGCGGGATTCCCTGGAATCCACCTAGCTTAAATCCAGAAATGATCATCATGGTTTCATGGAATGATGGAATTTATGGTGCAGAAGGAGGCCATTCGGCCCATCGAGTCTGCACCGGCCCCTAGAAAGAGCACCCTACTTAAACCCACACCTCCACTCTCTCCCCGTAACCCAGTAACCACACCTAGCCTTTTTGGACACCCAGGGCAATTTACCATAGCCAATCCACCTAAACTGCACCTCTTTTGACTGTGGGAGGAAACCAGAGCTGGTCATGTTGCCATGGAAACCCATTCAGACACAGGGAGAAAGTGCGGACTCCACACAGGCAGTAACCCAAGCTGGGAATCGAACCTGGGACCCTGGAGCTGTGAAGCAACAATGCTAACCAATGTGCTACCGTGCTGCCCTGATCTGTTATCAAATGTTTCTGGATCTTAACCCCAATCCGCATGCAAATTTACTTGGCTGTTAAAAATCTGCCCTATATTCCACTTTTCATGTTCACTCATTTTATCTATCTTTATCCTTGTGCATCCTCTTTGCATCCCTCTCAGTATTGCTACAATCCCAGTTGATGTTATAACTGAATGGGAAGTTCCCAGAATGGAACTATGACTCAAAAGACCATGGGTGGTATTCTCTGTTCCAGAGACTTAAGTGCTGACTCCAGGACAGAATCAGTGGACTTCACGACAGGAAAATTGACACCACTCCCGGAGCAATTACACAACCATTAATGGCCAGCTCCGGAACCACGTGGAACACAAGCGATTTCAATGAGAAACAGTGTTGGATACGCAGGAGTCGAGATTGACACTCGAGAGGCTGACAAGCTTCAGCCCCATATCAGCACTCCACTCCCCACACACACACCCATCCAAGCCAACAAGATGGCAGCATGGAGAGCGACACCCTGATTTGCAGATATTGAGCTACAGACGTTGCTAGATACCATGGAGGAGAGGCGGGCTACCCTGTACTCCGGGGTGGGAAGGGTTTCTAGGGTAATCTCTAAAGTGCTGCGCGTGAAACTGGACCCGGGCCCTCGGGAGGCCATATTCGAGGTATGGACCAGTCGGGGTTGTGTGACAGTCGAAGAGTATTCTAACTAAGATTTTCCCGATTAGTTGAGATTGTAAGCTACCAGACAAGGTCTTGTCAATATCTAAAGTAAGACTCACTGTTTGGGATGTCTAATTATAATATCAACAATGTTCCTTGTTTTCCCTATCTTCGGTATACGAGATAGACTATCACTTAGGGGGCTATCTTATCCTTCACTGCAGCTAAATCTTTCTTATTCTGAGAGCCGGGTATGGGTAAGTCATCCTTCAGTAGCCTCAGAAGTGAGAATATGATGAGCCTTAGTTAAATGTCATACTTATTTATGAAAATAGACACGGATCTGTATGGTAAAATATATACGCAATTTATTTAAAGAATAAGGGGAAAATAAGTTTTTAGTAAATGATACGGCAAATACAGGATATAGACGAGTTAGTCTTTGAACTCCCTAACTACATAATTGCTTAAGCTATAAACAATTCATAGAACAGTACAGCGCAGTACAGGCCTTTGGCCATCGATGTTGCGCCGTCCTGTGAAACCCCTCTAAAGTCCCTCTACACTATTCCCTTATCGTCCATATGCCTGTCCAATGACCATTTGAATGCATTTAGTGTTGGCGAGTCCACTACTGATGCAGGCAGGGCATTCCACGCCCTTACTACTCTCTGAGTAAAGAATCTACCTCTGACATCTGTCCCATATCTATCTCCCCTCAATTTAAAGCTATGTCCCCTCGTACTGGACATCACCATCCAAGGAAAAAGGCTCTCAATGTCCACCCTATCTAATCCTCTGATCATCTTGTATGCCTCAATTAAGTCACCTCTTAACCTTCTTCTCTCTAACGAAAACAGCCTCAAGTCCTTCAGCCTTTCCTCATAAGATCTTCCCTCCATACCAGGCAACATCCTTGTAAATCTCCTCTGTACCCTTTCCAATGCTTCCACATCCTTCCTATAATGTGGCGACCAGAACTGCACGCAATACTCCAAATACGGCCGCACCAGAGTTTTGTACAACTGCAACATGACCTCATGGCTCCGGAACTCAATTCCTCTACCAATAAAAGCTAACACCGTACGCCTTCTTAACAACCCTCTCAACCTGGGTGGCAACTTTCAGGGATCTATGGACATGGACATCGAGATCTCTCTGCTCGTCCACACTACCAAGAATCTTACCATTAGCCCAGTACTCTGTCTTCCTGTTATTCCTTCCAAAATGAATCACCTCACACTTTTCTGCATTAAACTCCATTTGCCACCTGTCAGCCCAGCTCTGCAGCTTATCTATGTCCCTCTGTAACTTGTAACATCCTTCTGCACTGTCCACAACTCCACTGACTTTAGTGTCATCTGCAAATTTACTCACCCCTCCTTCTACGCCCTCCTCCAGGTCATTTATAAGAATGACAAACAGCAGTGGCCCCAAAACAGATCCTTGTGGTACACCACTAGTAACTGGACTCCAGTCTGAACATTTCCCATCAACCACCACCCTTTGTCGTCTTCCAGCTAGCCAATTTCTGATCCAAACTGCTAAATCACCCTGAATCCCATGCCTCTGTATTTTCTGCAATAGCCTACCGTGGGGAACCTTATCAAATGCTTTACTGAAATCCATATACACCACATCAACTGCTTTACCCTCATCCACCTGTTTGGTCACCTTCTCGAAGAACTCAATGAGGTTTGTGAGGCACGACCTACCCTTCACAAAACCATGTTGACTATCTCTAATCAAATTATTTCTTTCCAGATGATTATACATCCTATCTTTGATAATCCTTTCCAAGACTTTGCCCACAACAGAAGTAAGGCTCACTGGTCTATAGTTACCGGGGTTATCTCTACTCCCCTTCTTGAACAAGGGGAAAACATTTGCTATCCTCCAGTCTTCTAATGGCTAGTAGCCTCGGAGTTCAATACTCAATCAAGAGCAGAACTCTATGAGTCAAGATAAAGGCAGCGGCTTGGCCAGGTAAACACTCAGCAATCTCCTAAACAGCTCTCAAAGCGAATCTTTTCGCAGCCTTTGCTTAAACATTTATAAGGTTTTCTTACTTAGGGAGTCAAAGGGAGTTTTAGCAGAGCACCTGCTTCTGAAGATACTAGATCAACTCCCAACAGTTATTTCTAGACAAACAGTAGCCTCCCTTAGTTGGCAAGGCCATGAGACAAGCAGTAGTCTCCCTTAGTTGGTAAAGGCTTATTTCAAGACAAGGCCACTAGACTTAATGAGCTCACTGCAGCTGGGCTTTTACAAAGGCAATGTCTGTAGTACTTGTTGAAAAACATTATTGCGATAAGTAATGCTTTACAAGAGATACGTGAGTTCATCAGTCATCAGTATTTAACATAGAGTTAATACATGATTTAATATAAAGTCAGGTCTGATCAGTTTTTAATATAGAGTTAATACATGATTTAATATAAAGTCAGTTCTGATCAGTTTTTAATATAGAGTGGATACCGCCACAGTTGGAACCGGATGCGGAGGCAGATGTTGTCGCCTTCGCCTCATTGATCGCCTGAAGGCGGATCCTGTTGGGGTGGAGATCAACCTCTCCACCCTGTGCCTTGGCATGGCAGGGGACCTGCTGGAATTCTTGACTCTTGAGAAGGTCAAATTTAAACTGAGGGGAAGGATGGAAGGGTTCTACAATTCATGGACGTATTCATTATGCACTTTTGATTACATCGAACATTGTGGGGGGGGGGGGGGGGGGGGTTGGGAGAGTTGGGGGGGGAGGGGGACTGTATGTGTTAATGGTGATTAGGGGTGATTCCCGATTCCTTTTTGTTATTTGTTTATGTTAAAATGCGGGCTTATGTTTGCGGTTTGGTGGAAGGATGCGACTGCACTGCAAACTCTGCCCCCACATGTCCACTCTACCCCCACATCCACACCCAGCACTCTGCCCTCCACACCGCTGGTCCCATTGGTGCCTGGCACCGTGGGGGCCTCTGGTCATGGTGCCCATCCCTGCTACCGGCACCAGTAGTATGCTGCGTGGCCCTCATCAGGCACCCTCCTATAGGGGCTACTCTGGGCAATGCCCTTGAATGGGTATCACCAGCTGCCTCCTGTTCCTCTGGGACAGGCTCCACTGCTGCAGGCCCCCCTCAAGTAGCTCCAGCTCGTACAGCCTCAGTGCATCCCCCAGGGTTGTGAGGACTAGGATAAAGGCCACCGTTGCTGGTTGGATTCTAAAGTCCATTGTCTGCAGGGGGTGAAAGGCAGACATGTTAGCATGGTGCATACCCCCATGGCCAACCAGGGGTTCATTTGTGGCCCCGACTGTACTGCAAACTCTGCCCCCGCATGTCTACTCTACCCCCACATCCACACCCAGCAGTTCCACTGGCACTCTGCCCCCAACACCCCTGGTCCCATTGGTGCCTGACACCGTGGGGCCTCGTGTCCTGGCACCTGTCCCTGCTGCCAGAGGTACCATTGGCTGGCACTACCCATACCTGTCCCATACCAGTAGTACGCTCCATGGCCATTGTCTGGCACCATCCTGTAGGGGCTACTGTGAGCAATGCCTTTGAATGGGCTGTATACTGCCCCACCTCTGGGTGGTGGCCAGTTGTGGGGGGGGGGGGGGGGGGGGGGGGGAATGGGAGAGTTGGTGGGGTGAAGGGTGGGAGGTGGTGTGCGCGAGTGGTAGGATGGAGGCTGGGGTACAGGGGGTTAGTGGGATGGGAGCACCCATATGGCCGTTGTCACTCTGCACAGCCACAGGCTACGATGGGTGGCCAGTTGGGTACAGAGCAAGATGGCTACCTTGCAGGCCATGCAATGGCAGTACTTGCCTGGGCCCCGATCCTATGGGCGAGTCATCGTGATCCACGGCACATCCCCTGACATCTCCCATCATCCCCCAGCTGCACCTCCCAGGCCTGGTAGATGTTCACCCCGCTGCCAGCGGTGACAGTGGCCGGTCGGGCAGCCAACGGCATGCCTCTGTATGTCCTACTTGTCTCTCTCCCTCATCGGCCAGGGCACCTGTTTACTGACGTTTTAAAGCACAAGTGAAACACGCCATGGGTAATTCTTCCCAACGGAGCATTGCAGAGGCACGGGAGAATACTGGGTCAGGCCCGCTAATGATACGCAGACGGTGTTTACCGTTCCCCATGATATGCGGAGTAGAACACATTGATGCTGCTGTCGAGGCACCGGTGATTGGCATTTTGTCGGGCGCCAGCGCCGGCTACAAATTCACCTCATGGCCGATTTTCCATCCAATTCCCTTTCCAGGTTTCAGCATCAGGCGATGGAAAATTCCGCCATTTAACTTTTATTCTTTTCTTATAAAACATGGAGGAACAAAGTCACAGGATGGTGAATTAGAGTTGAATTATTATAAATACTACTTTACTCCCCTTATCTTAACAAATATACAGATTTAAAGACAAACATGGATCACAAAGTACATCTTAGGCCACAATAGTCTCATTAACACAAAAATCCTTTTAAGCACACAAGATGACTGTGGTCAAATACATACTCTGCTCTGAACCCAAGTTAATGTTTGCAGATTTTTCCTCAGAATTCCCCCAGATGTCTTTCTTCTGGTAGAGTTGAGAGATGTGCATTCCTTGAGATCCTGCCACCAACTGCTCTCAAATTACCTAAACTAAAACTTAAAAGTTTTTTTTATCTTACAAGGATCTCCAGCTGCTAAGCAACAGCCACATTCTTATGCATTTTATTTATTTTTCATGGCGTAATCCTCTCTAAGCACAATACAAACTTAGTTGGAAATTAACCAACCCCCACACGTACAAACACCATTGTCCAGTTTGAATCGAACTACAGGTTTTTCCCTTCCAGGCATAGAAAACATTAAATTAAACACAATTAAAACTATACCTTATTACTAATGTAATGAACTCCAATTGGCTTTATTGGTTGGCCAATTGGAGTATGAGCTCCCTCAATGATAGCTCATTGAGGCCCATATGGGGCCCATATAATCACCTGTGTAGGCTTTGTGAGCCAGTCTTAAGTTGACTGGACTACTAGCAGCACTGTGTAGCTGCTCCTGTAATATCGTTATTGTAAATAAATATTGGTGTGGTGATGGAACTCCTGCCTCCCGTGGATTACTACAACTAATATTTACCAATCAAATATAACTTTGTTTTCCTAACAGTGTCCTTACCTACCTAACTCTGTAGCATCAGCAAACATGGATATACTACACTCTATCCCATCATTTAAGTTATTGCTATAGATTGTAAATAACTGAAGTCCACGTACTGTCCTTTGATAACCAACATGTCATCATCTGCCAATCCAAATGTGATGTTTATTACTACTTGTGGTTTTCTGTCAATTAGGTAATCCTTTATCCATGCTAATATATTGCCCTCAATCCCATGAGATATATTATTTATGCAATAACCACTTATGCAGCACCATATCACTTTTTTATTCTTTCATAGAATACGGACATCACTGGTTGGCCCAACATTTACTGCCCAACCCTAATTGTTCTTGAGAAGGCGATGGTGAGCCTTCTTCTTGAACCGCTCAAGTCCATGTGGTGTAGGTACACCCATAATGCTGCTAGAAAGGGAATGCTTTTTGAAAACCTAAATATATTTACTGGTTTTCCCGTGTCCATGCTGTTGGTTGAAATCTCAAAAATAAATTTTGAAAATTTACAAAGCGTGGCTATTCTTTCATAAATCTCTGTTTCCTTTGTCCAATCACATGATAGTTTTCTAAATGTCCTGTTAACATATCATTTGTCGAGCATTTTCCCGACTACTGTTGTTAGGCTACAGGCCGATAGTCACCCATTTTCAACCTCGCTCCATTTTTGTGCAGCACAGTCAGTTATGTTTGCTAATCCACAGGGACTGTTCTGAATTCGAGGGAATTCCTGAAGATCAGAACCAAACCTTCCACTGCATTTGTAGCCACCCATTTTAAAGCCATAGGGCAGAATCTTACCAAAAAGTGGCAACTTCTCAGTTCTGGTGAGAAAAACGATGTGAATCCTGCAGACAGCATTGGCAATAAATGTCACGGAACATTGAGCCTCTTAAATGAAAGCTTTTCTTCACGTAAATCACTCCATTCTATCGGTGGCTTCCTGCTGATTCATTCACCCTGGGGAAACTTAATTACTGGGCAACTCCATTCAAATGCCTCCCTAGCACTCATCACCACTTGTTCCAGCTCCATTAGAGGAGATGGTGACCAGGAAGCCTTCTCCAGGATTTTCAGAGATAGCCCTCACCAGACTCCAGGATGAAATCCAGCAGAGATAGGACCACTTCCTGTACCCAAATTCATAAAGGCATCCCTCTAGAATCATCATAGAATTTACTGTGCAGAAGGAGGCCACTCAGGCCATCGAGTCTGCACTGGCCCTTGGAAAGAGCACCCTAGCCAAGCTCACACCTCCACCCTATCCCGTAACCCAATAACCGTACCTAACCTTTTTAGACACTAAGGGCAATTTATCATGGCCATTCCACCTAACCTGCACATCTTTGGGCTGTGGGAGGAAACCGGAGCACCTAGAGGGAACCGCAGCAGACACGGGGAGAACATGCAGACTCCGCACAGACAGTGACCCAAGCCGGGAATCGAACTTGGGTCCCCGGAGCTGTGAAGCAACATTGCTAACCACTGTGCCACCATACCGCCCACTCTAGCATGGAGACCACCCCCAACTGGGAGGGTACTGCAGCTTTAGTAAGTGCCAGCCCCTTGAAGAGGAGGACAGGGCAGCAGTGTCATGAAAAAATGAATGAGCTTCTTCGCACGGCCAGGGTAAGTCTGCCACCTGTAGTCTCTCGCTGCACCCCCTCACCCAATCCTCACAACTCCAAGGTGATCCCTCAGCCAGCCACCTCGCAGGATCCCCACCTTTCACGAGGTCTTCCTCCCCCCACCCCCATCCTCATGCTGCCCAGCCACCAGTCTCTGCTCAGCTCATCACATCCCCGCTCGTGCTCCAGTCCTATGCATGCCACTCCTCCACCATCTAATCTGGCAGCACTTCCGCCTACACTCTCCCCATCTCTCTCCCGCAGAACAATATTCAGCACAAATGGCATGAGAGGGGACAGCCACCTGATGTGTTAGGCAGGTTGGTTCAACGTGGACTGCACTTGATGCAGTGTGGCGAGAGACAAACCTCTAACACTGGAGAAGATCCAACACGATTTTATTCAACGTTATAACTAATATACATGATCAGCTGTCGGTTGACACTATACTGAACTGACTGGAGACCTAGTACTAGCCTGAACAGACTTACTAGCTACCGCATGGTGTTTGCACTGGCTAGCTCATGGACTCTGACTGTCTCGGTGGCTGGGTCCAGAGAGAGCAGGAAACCTAGTGCCCTCTGGCTTTATAGTGGTAGTGTCCTGTCTGGTGATTGGCTGCACTGTGCTGTGTGTTTACTGGTCATCCTGTGTGTCAATCACTGCCTGTCTGCACTTCATTATATACAGGAGTAGATAATATGACACCACCCAGAATCATGCTCGAGCTCCACACTCTTACCCCACATGATGAAAGAGCCCTTGTGCTGACTGGGAGGAGCAGAATCACGCCTGTGCTGAAGACAAAGTGGAGGCAGCCACCTAAAGTGAGAACCCTCAGCACACATAGTCATTCCTCAAACCTCACAGGAGTAAATATCTTGCTTAATTTACTCCCATGATGTACTAATACCATCTCCCTTCCCTTGTAGGGCAATCAGATGAGCAGCCTGGACCATCCTCACACCCCCTGGATACCACTGATCTGTGTAGCTCAGAGGGGAATTCTCAGACTTCACCAAAGAGGCGGCACATTTGTAACCCGCACCCTCCACCAGCACAGATACTCACATCTCAGTGGGATTAAATAGCAGTCAGGCCTCTGCTTCACTCACTGGTGAGCACCTCACAGCTGAAGATCTACAGCAGGTGGAGGCAGGGAGTTTCCAGGGACCTGGTACTTGGAGGGACCTTGGAGCCCGGGATACTGCTGACGTCTTGGTTGATCACATGCCTCTGGGCCTGGCCATACCAGTGCTGATGGAACTGCAAAGGCAGAGACGCGAGCATCAGGATGGGATAACAGCAGGGTAGCGCAGTGGCACAGCGGTTACCACTGCTGCCTCATGGCGCTGAGGTCCCAGGTTCGATCTCAGCTCTGGGTCACTGTCCGTGTGGAGTTTGCACATTCTCCCTGTGTCTGCATGGGTTTCGCCCCCACAACCCAAAGGTGTGCAGGCTAGGCGGATTGGCCACGTTAAATTGCCCCATAATTGGAAAAAATTAATTAGGTACTCTAAATTTATATTAAAAAAGGATGGAATGACAGCATCCCACCTCAGACTGCAAGACTGACTGAAGGAGTCCCAAGCATATTCTCTCCGATGAGATGGTGCTGTCACTCCAACTCAAAGGGGCCAACACTGCGCGGGTGGCATCCGCAGTGGAGACCTTGGTGCAGGACGTGCACTCCATGCCTCAGCTGATAACCTCCATGGCTGATGGCACCAGTTCCATGGTGCAGGCTTCAACTGCATGGTCCAGGCACTGGTGGGAATCCACAAGTATATTCACCAGAAGATGGTGGGGCTTCTAAATCTCACTTCAGTTGCCCCTCTGTCCCATGGAGGAGCACAGGGACCCCTGGCACACGAAGGGTAGAGAATTGGCAAGAACACAGACTAAGGCTCTCCATCCAGGCGACCCTGGGTGTGTCCAGCCCATCTGACACCCCCCCCCCCCCCCCCCCCTCCCTGTGAGCAACAAACATCCAGCTCCGCACACCGAGAATGGCAGAATTGCAACAGCCATGCTGTCCGAAAGTAGGCCTGGACACTCATGGTCCAGGCCCCTCATGGGATGCCCATCAAGGATACCACAGGCAACAGGGTATGGAGGGCAGCAGGCCACGTCCATCTTAGCTGTGGATCTCGGAGATACAAATAGACATACCGGGAGACTGAGAAAGAGTTAGGGACAATAGGCACTGGTTGAGATAGGTTGCTACTGTAATATAGCACTTGTAAATAAACATCAGGGGCAGCACGGTAGCATTGTGGATAGCACAATCGCTTCACAGCTCCAGGGTCCCAGGTTCGATTCCGGCTTGGGTCACTGTCTGTGCGGAGTCTGCACATCCTCCCGTGTGTGCGTGGGTTTCCTCCGGGTGCTCCGGTTTCCTCCCACAGTCCAAAGATGCGCAGGTTAGGTGGATTGGCCATGATAAATTGCCCTTAGTGTCCAAAATTGCCCTTAATGTTGGGTGGGGTTACTGGGTTATGGGGATAGGGTGGAGGTGTTAACCTTGGGAAGGGTGCTCTTTCCAGGAGCCGGTGCAGACTCGATGGGCCAAATGGCCTCCTTCTACACTGTAAAGTCTATGATTCTATGATCACTCTGATTGCCAACAGATCCTCCACCCTGTCATTTCATGGCACCATGCTCCACAAATCCTCGTGCACACAAAGCGCTTCATCCATGTGCAGTGTGAAAATGGCAGCACTATGTCTTTTGCACCTCCCACACCGATGATTCAGTGAAGATGTACTGCTGCTGGCATCTATCCCCCTCCCCAACTCCACCATCAATGCTCAGGTCTCTCATTTCGAGGAGCATTGCACCATCCTCAATGGAAGTCATCATCATTCCCTCACGGAGTCCAGCCAACAGCTTTAGCGCCCTGTCCATGGAATTCGGCACCATCACAAAAACTTACCACTGGCAACATGTCAATGATGAGATTAAAATCCCCATAGTGGGAGGGCTCCTCATTCCCTAGACCTGGTCATCTCCAAACCAAGAGGCTAAGAGGCCATCCCTAGTCCGATGGCATCTGCGGCCCCTGGCCATGTCTCCTCTCCTTCCTTCTCCTCCTCTGTGGGTAGTAACTCTCTGCCCTCCCTCCCCTCCTCGACCTCCGCCTCATACGAGGAGATGTGACGCTCCTCCACATCCTCCTGGTCCAGCTGGTCTCCCCTCTGCAGCACAGGTTGTGGAGCGTGCAGCAGACAACAATAATGCAGGACACCCTCTGGGGGCTGTATTGAAGGTAACCCCCCCCCCCCCCCCCCAGCAGAACAAGCACCAGAACGGCATCTTCAGCAATCCAATCGCTTATTTGACCAGCGCATGTGCTAATGCATGAGACTCATTATAGCCAGTCTCCGCAGGTCTTGTGGCTTCTGCATTGGAGTCATCAGCCACCTCTTGAGTGGCTACCACTTGTCCCTGAGGAGTCATCCCTCCAGCTGCTGCTCTCACACAAAAACCTCAGGGATCTGAGAGCACCTCAAGATATAACTGTCATGGATGTTCCCCGTGAACTGGACATATACCTGCATTATACACATCATGTGCTCACAAATGATCTGGACATTGAGGAAATGGCACCCCTAGCAGTTCATGAATGGCACCGTATGATGCCATGGAGGCTGCTGAGCAACATGGGTGCAGTCTATCACACCCTGCAGTTGGGGCATGCTGGCTAAATGGGTGAAGCCCATAGCTCTGGCTTCCTAGCTCTGCTGGTCCCAGTGCAAGTTGATATACATGTGGGCCCTCCCATTAAGGGCATCTCTCTAATGCATTTGTGTGTGGTTGACTGGGACATGCCACACAGATCACTGGTACTGCCGTGAAATGAGCCACTCACATCGAAGTTCAGAGTGGCAGTTACGTTAAGGGCCACAGGCAGTGGGTGTCCTCCCATTCCATTTGGTGCCAGCTCTTGAAGGACATGGAAAAGCCGGTCCACCATCCTCAGGACTGGCACGGTCTTGTCCGGCACTGAGGCTCCTACAACTGTAGATAGGGTGTTCGACATTGAATCCCCTTTGCCGGTAGTGTCTCCTAGGAGGCTCCACCCTCTATAATGCTGTTCCCGGAACAGCAATGGGCCCAGCTTCCTCCTCCTCTACTGGCCGCTGCTTCTGGCCACTGCTGCTCGATCACTATTAGCAGACAAGCCAACTACACCGGTTCCATGATACTCCAGAATCATGTACTGAAAAAAGAAGAACACCAAAGTGAGCGGTGAAGATTCCTGACAAAGCTCGATATCTCAGCCATGGACTCCTCTGGGACCTCCATACAGGTGCTTAACGCTGAATGAGTGCCTCTCCACTGGGCCTCACACCATACTCTTTCACACTTGCAAATCCCAACAGCTGTCCCTCTCAACTCCACCAGGATTAGGTGCCAGGACCCTTGCAAATCTCAGTAGCACATCTCCGCCAACATTTCACCAACGTCCACGCCCCCACCCCCAGTCCTTGCCATAGGTGACAGGACAGCTGGCTGGATACAAAGGACCAGCACCTGCACCCTCATGGGCCACCTCAAAGCCCCCTGTCTTGACCTTGAACAAGGCGAGTGATGATAGGCTTAACCATGAAGTCTTGCATTGCGGTACACATCAGTGAGGTTAACTCTTGTATGAGCATTGGAGTTCAATGCTTAGGACTCCAAACAGTGGCATGGCTGTTTAGCTCGGATTTCATTGGCACAATTAACTGGTCAATGAAGGGTGAGGTAACAAATCAGAAAAATTACTGCCTCTTGTGGGGGGTGAGGCACAGTTGGTTCGACTGAAACCTGTAATTAGTTTGACAATCATATACCTAGCGGGAACCTTCATTCCCCCAGTTCACATCCCAATACACTAATTCCTGACAGTCAAACTTCCCAACAGGTGAAATTGAAATTTCATTCAGATTAACCTCTTTGTCCTCACAGTATTGCCTGAGTGTGGGATTCTACTCACACTATAGTAGTGCTTCCACAAGTAAGAGGGTCTTCATTCCTTATGAGGCAGGGATGCAACCCATTTCTGAGACTCCAGTCTGCCCTTGCAGCCTGGCCTCTCATGAAATCCCATCCAAGTACTTCACATTTGCACCCAGTGCTGAACCTCTGTATTCACCTCCTCCCACTCACGTTTCAGCTCGCACAGGCACTCCCTCAGTGGCTATTTGAGCACAGGTCCAATAAGGTGGTCACAGGATACAATGCCTCCATGCCAACCTCCAAACCCCCTTAAAGTAAGGGGCATCCTTAAATGAGTGGAAAGTGATGCGAGTGACAACCCTTGATATTGAGAGACTGAACCTCCAGTTGGACGTATATGTGTCCCCCACATCTTCTCTGGTGCACCCTGAGAATTGAATACCCTGGGTGAATGATGGCTGACTTAGTGGTAACATCCTCGATAGCCCCGTGGAGGCCGCCAGGTTCACTATCGGCGTGACGTCATGCTGGCACCTGGTGAATATTCAATGAGGTGGGGCAGGTCTGGAATGAGTTCTTGCTAATGACTTACTGATGCGTTAAAGATTCCTGGGTCCCTGTGGCATGATTTGTATTACTCCACTGGAAAGGAGGGAATGAAAACTGCAAAACCCAATCACACTGAACAGAATGCCGTTTTTTCATCTCTCTGGATTTTGAGCCAGCGCTGCATTTTTCACTGACTGAGACTGTGGACTCAAAATCGTCCCCTTACATGGAAGGTCCAGGGAATTTTTCTGCTATTATCCCCATTAATATCTATTTACTAATATTAATATCCTTATGCTCTTCATTTCTCTAGAATTTTGCTCTGCCATTACTTCCAAAATGATTTTTCAGTCTTGTACTGTGAAAATAGATACAGAGCAATAATTTAGTGACTTCCCCATTATATGGCATGATTCAACCAAAATGTTTCTAAGTGTTATTTTGGGTGAATTTGGAGGGGTGATTCTCGCCGGTTTTTTGGGCGAGATCAACACCACTCTTAAACCACACTGAGAGCTCAATCTACCAGCTATGCTGCACCTGAAAAGCAGCACCCCACGGTGCAATGTGGTCAGTAACGGCCTGGAGATACTGCTCCCAGGATCTACCCAGCTCACTACGCCTCGTGAAATCTAACGTGATCTCACGAGACGTTGCGATGTCAGGCCCATCCACTGCGGGCAGAATCACTTTTCTGCAAATCTGCATATTAGACTGAGATAGCTAGTTTCATAAGCTTCCCCAATCTCCTTTTCAGAACCCACCTTTCAATATCCCAACGCATCTCAGGTGTTGCGAATCTCGCAAGAGGCCTCTCGGGAGATTCACCGGCCTCGTCGCTTCACCAAGCCACGTGCGCCAAGGCCCATAAATCATGTCCAGAATTTCTTGCGTTTTTGTTTCAAAGGGATCGATATTCATTTTCACTAATCTTTCGTTTTGCATACCAGTCATAACATTTACAATCTGTTTTTAGATAGTTTACACCGATACCCTATTTTTGTTTCCTTTCTCAATTTATTTGTCATCCTTTGCTGAATGTTCAAATGTTCTGACTTTTTAGCAACATCATAAACCTCCTCCTTTAATCTAATATTACCTGTAAAGGTTTTTATTAGCCATGGCTAAAGCCACCACTTTTCTCATGGGATTTTTATTTCTGAAGGGAATGCATGTAAATTATGAATTTTTAAAATATTTACCATTGCTTATCTACCATCTTATCTTGTAGTCCATTTTCCCAACCTATCAATGCACCTCTTGCCTACACAGTTTACATCGTATAGATTTAAGATCCTCGCATCCGATTTAACAGAATCATTTGCAAATTCTATGTAAAATTCTATTAGGTTATGACCCATACTCTTCAGAAGCTCATATATCACAATGTTATTAATTACCTCTGCTTCATTACACAGTAAACAGCCTGTTCCCTAATTGGCCCCATGATGTACTGGTCTAGAAAATGATCTTTTATCCATTCCATTAACTAATCCCCAACATTATTATGACAAATGTGGTTTGCCCGTATGAAGATTAAAGTCCCCATCATTATTATACTATCTTTGTTACATCTATAATTTCCTGATTTATATTCTGCCCAACACTGCAAGTACAGCTAGGTGGCCTATCAGCTACTCCCCCAGTATTTTCAGCTCTTTGTTGTTGCTTTGCTTTATGCAAATTGATTCTGCACCTTGAATTTCCAAACTATGATCATTTCCCTTTACTGACTTCACCCCATCAAGGCAATCACTCTTTTTCCATTTTTCTATTTTCCTGGAATGTTTAATTCTCTTCCTTGGTCAATCTGCAACCATGTTACTGGCTATTAAAATAACCGGCTTAGTTTTTAACTATGTCATTAATTCTGATAGAAAAGGTGGTGATACAGAAAGATATAAGTATGATGAAAGCCAAATTATCAGTTTGAAGGAAAGCTGATTTTGAGAACTCAGAATAGAACTTGGGGAAAATATAATGGGGAATTATATTGGCAAAAAGAAAAGGGGAACAGGGTTCAACAGATTGCCCGGAAGCTATCTTTCGCTGAAAGGAAAGAACAATCTGAACACTTTTGGGACTTCCTAGATGATTAAGGGAACAAATGACAGGAAAGAAGCATTGGCAGGATTTTGAGCCTGCATTAGCCGTCAGCGAATTGGAAAACCCAATTCTCGCCGGCAAGATCGCATTTTCAGATTTTTCAGTCTCCACGCCTGTGGTATAACAAGAATTTAACCTCATTTAAAACATAATAATGTTAGCAAGCCATCCCACTAGGATGTCTCCCATCACTGAATATTCATCAGTCATGCGGCACGATTTACAACAGCTGTATAAAAAAAAAGAACCTGCTGACCTCACCAACAAAGGGGATGTTGACGGTGAACATTTAGCTTGTCATCCAGATGCCAGTAGCAGAGGGAGCAGCGGCAAAGACTCGGGGGACCCAGATAAGTTCAACTCGGGCCGGGGAGGTGTGGGGTTCAGTATTGGCATCTTGGGGGGTTGGAGGGCCTCTCACAGGCCTTAGCTGCCCTTCATGCCTCTAGGTTTATTGGGGATTGGGAGATGGTTTCCAGGCGGAATTTCCCATGTCCTCCTTGAAGGGCTTGTGGCGATATCACTGCTGAGGGATTGCCTTTCCAGAGTGGCAGCTAGGAATAGGGTTGGAGCAGGTGAATCCATAGGGTCAGCCAGCATAGGGACACAGTGCGGTTCATAGGTGGGGTCCCATGAGATACCAGGATGCATGGGCAGAATGGAGGACACCAACATGGGGTGTTTTCCTGCCTCATGAGGACTGAAGACCCTCACACAGAAGGGAGGATGGCTGCAGTGGGAATGAACCCCCACACTCAGGCAGCACTGTGAAGCCAGAGGGCAAGAACTATACGAAGATTCAAGGCCACTGGTTCTGGAGGCCAGGCTGTCAGGGATTTGTTTCCGGGTGGCTAGCTGTTCCAGTTGGAAGGCTTGTTTAATCTGCCCTCTCAGGATGAAAGTTGATATGCTATTGCAGTCTTCACACAAATCAGGTGTGCCTCACCTGCTACAAGTGGAAACTAGTTGCCTCATCAGCTTCCTGACCTTTCTTTAATGAGTTAATTATGCCAATTAAGTCAGCATTGCAATGCATGAGTGTGCCACTGAATGGAACTTCATTCAAGTGGAGTTGAGAGGGACAACTTTGGTGAAGGCTTTGTGGAAAGGTGTTCACATGGGGGAAGCTTGAGTCTCAGAAGCATAGAGGGCTGAGGGGCAGGGCACTGTCAGGAATCCTCATGGCTCACTTTGATATTTTCTTCCTTTCAGTTTTTGATTCTGAAGGATCATGGAGCCAGTCAAGCTGATAATTCTTTTGATTGCGATCGACTAGCAGCAGGGATATTGACGTGCCGCTGCACACAGCCAGAACCACAGCGCTCTGAAGAAGAGGGGGAGGCAGGGCCCATTGACCTTCCAGAAGCAAGAAAACAGATGGTGGAGCCTTGGAGTTGACAGTACTGGCCACAGGGTTCCTACCTCCAGATGTCAAAGGTCCAGCACTGGTGAAGACTGCGTCAGTCCGGGGGCACAGGTGATGCAAGAGTTTGAACCGCGTGGACTGGGAGGTCACCCATTGCTTGTGGCCCTGAAAGTTACTGCTGCCCTGAACTTCTAAGCCAGCAGCTCATTTCAGTGCTGCCTGGGTGACCTGTGCGGCATCTCCCAGTCAGCAGTGCACAAGTGCATAAGTGAGGTCACAGATGTACTATGTGCGAGGGCCCACTTGTACATCAACTTGGACTTGGACCAGGACCAGAAGAGTCAGGACCCCAGGGCATAACAGGCAAGCCACAGGTAGCATGTGCTGTCATTTGTGAACTGCAAAGGATGCCGCTCCCTCAATGTTCAGCTTATCTGTGACCATGCGATGCGCATCATACAGACATGTGTCTATTTCCCGGGGGGATCCATTACAGTCACATCTTGGGGCTCTCGAAGATCCCAGCCATTTCTGAGGGAGAGCAGCAGCTGCAGGGATGGCTCCTTAGGGATAAAGATTCCACTCAGGAGGTAGCTAATGATTCCAGTGCAAAGGCCACAAATTTCCCACTGAGGCTTGCTACAATGAGGCTTTGCACAATGTGGGCAGCACGCTAGCATAGTGGTTAGCACAATTGCTTCACAGCTCCAGGGTCCCAGGTTCGATCCCCGGCTTGGGTCATTGTGATGTTCTCCCTGTATCTGTGTGGGTTTCCTCCGAGTGCTCTTGTTTCCCCCCACAGTCCAAAGATGTGCAGGTCAGGTGGATTGGCCATGCTAAATTGCCCTTAGTGTCCAAAATTGCCCTTAGTATTGGGTGGGGTTACGGGGATAGGGTGGGGTGTGGGCTTGGGTGGGGTGCTCTTTCTAAGAGTCGGTGCAGACTCGATGGGTCGAATGGCCTCCTTTCTGCACTGTAAAGTCTATGATTCTATGAATGTGACACGGGGAGAGCAGCTGGACCAGGAGAAGATGGAGGAGCGCGACATCTCCTCAGATGAGGAGGATGTTGAAGAGGATGGTGTCGATAAAACCGTGGAAAAGGGGGAAGAACGGCATGTCTTGTTATGGAGATAACTTCAACACATTTATTGAACTATTTACAATTCTCCAACTCGGATTCGCCACTACTGTTAATCCTTCTATAGCTACTCAGACTGACAAACCAGTCTGCTACAATCCACGTAGTGGGTGTAATATTGAATCAACCCTGTGTCTGAATTCACTGAGTGTCTCCACTGGAAAGAGGAAGATCATGTGTGCTGTGTCCTTTATACATGGGTTGGTGTAATGCCCCCCTGTGGTAGTGTCACCTCTGTGTGTATCGTGAATACCCATTGGTTGTGTCCTATCTTACTGACCTGTTGGTTGAGTGTCTGTGTGTCATGTCTCTGGTGCTCCCTCTAGTGTCTAGCTAGTCTACATGTATTTACATTAACCCCTTGTGTATCTACAGTGATGCATATCACCACAGGGCATTGGCTAAGATCCGCATGGGGCGCCGGGCATTGACTCCCGGTTTAGTGACAACCAGGACTAGGGTGCGAATACCTCTCCCAACACAGAATCTCATTTCTTCTCACTACTGTGGGGTCTGTGGGAGATCATCGATATAGTCGCTTCATTCTGTGGGCAGGGCGCTAAAGTGACTGACCGGATGCTGCAGGAGGGCAGCATAATGACACAGTGGTTACCACTGCTGACTGCACCAGGGACCCAGGTTTGATTCCCGGCTTGGGTGACTGTCTGTGTGGAGTTTGTACATTGTCCCCGTGTGTGCCTGGGTTTCCTTCGGGTGCTCGGGTTTCGTCCCACAGTTCAAAGACGTGCAGGTTAAGTGAATCGGCCATGCTAAATTGCCCTTAGTGTCCAGGGATGTGCTGATTAGGTAAGGTTATGGGATTTCAGGGATAGGGCAGAAACCTGGTTCGGGTGTTCTTTCAGACGGTTGGTGCTGACTCTATGGGCCGAATGGCCTCCTTCTGCACTATAGTCGTTATATGGAATGTGTAGAGTCTGCACGTTCTCCCCCTGGTTGCATCAGTTTCCTCTGGATGCTCCGTTTTCCTCCCATAGTCCAAAGATGTGCAGGTTGGGTGGGGTTACGGGGATAGGAGTGCTCTTATGGAGGGTCAGTGCAGACTTGATCTGCTGAATGGCCTCCTTATGCACTGTGAGGATTTTATGAGTGATGATGACTTGCAGTGTGGACAGGGCTATGCTCATCTTAACCTCTGCAAAATGCCTGACTCCTGACTGACAGAGAGCTGAGCACAACCTGGCACTGAAGAGGATGATTGAGGGGCTCATAGAGGCAGAATAACACATCTCTGAGGTCAGGGGTCCCAGTGTGTTTCACCACTTCTTGACAAGCTGGATGGATTCACACACATTTTCAGCAGATGGCATCCTCCTAACTAGAGAATGATGCCACACATGAGAGGCCTGAACACTGGTGTGGGGGGAGGGAACTTTCCATGGGTGGGGGGGTTGAAGGGGTGGGGCTGGGGGCCTGCGCGAGAAGCAAAGTGGCATTACAGTGTTGTCAGTGTGGGAGGTGAGAGAGACACAGCGCTGCTATTCTCATACAGAACAGCTGAGTTTGTGAGGGGTTTGCGGAGCGTAGCAGCATGACATGACAGCGTGGCGGCTCTTCATGGGTTATCAAAGTGATTTTTAATTGTAGCTATTTATTACAATGGTGTCTTTTCTCCAATAGTGTCCAACTGTGCCCACTAGGTGCCTATCATTTCTTCGTCTTCCTCACCCTTCCGCTACATCTAGATGTATCCCCAGATTCACAGCTGAGGTTGAGGTGCCTACTGACTTCCACGCCCTGCTCCCTGCGATGACAATGACGGGTGTTCCATGGGGGCCAGGCCTTCAGTGTCCGGGCCTGCTATTGGGCAACATGGATGTTGCAGTGCTGCCCTCCTCGGCGTGCAGAGCTGGAGGTGTTTTTCTCACAGGAAGTGAGTGTCAGGTGGGCTGGATACCCCTGGGGTCTCCTGTTCTGGAAGGTCGGGGCTGCACTCCTGCCGATCCACTTCGCTTTTGGTGCCCGAGCGACCCTGGGCACTTCCATGGTATAGAGGGAAAGCTGGAGTGAGATCCAGAAGTCCGACTTACTCTGGCGCTGACACTTGTGGATTCCCATGAGTACCTGCACCATGTAGTTAAAGTCCTGCACCATGGAACTCATGCCCTCAGCCACGGAGGTCATGAGCTGAACCATATATCGGATATTCCGCCCCCCCCCCCCCCCCCCCCCCCCCCCCCCCACGAGTGCACGTTCAGCACAATGGTCCCCACTGCAGAAGCCACCCTCGCAGTGTGGCGTTGAACTATGAAAGTAAATTATCATGGTGCATAAACCGAAAGAGTAAATTATTTTCCAGGCATATCACAAAAAATGAAGGACAAAGATGTGAATAGAATTATTGAGTGACAGGCAAGATAATACTAACAATAGAGAGTTGGCAAAAATATTGTATAATTATTTCACTTTGGTATTTACGGAGAAGACAGAACAAATAGATATGACATTGAATGATGAGATATGAAATGAAGTAATGCATTAAAATTAAAAAGGGACATATTGAATAAACTAAACAAACTCAAAGAGGATAATATCTTTTTTAAATCCCAGGAAGAGAAAGCAGAGGCATTACTATTCATATTTAATAATTCATTAGAAAAAGGTGTAATGCTAGGCTCCTACCTTTAAGAGAAGAGACAGAACATGTCCAGGGAATTAAAGTCCACTTAGGTTAATGTCTATGGTAGGAAAAATGATGAAATCCTGACTAAACGAACAATGGAAGAACGTCTAGAAATTAATGAATCATCAGCATGGATTTGAAAAACAAAACTCTTGCTTCACCAAGCTTATTCAATTTTTTTGAGCAGATAACAGAACAAATAAACAATAGTAATGCAGCAGATATAATTTATTTGGATTCTTAAAAGGTATTTGCTAAGATGCCCTATTTTAGACTAATGAATCTGGTCAATGAATGTGGAGTCAGGGACAAGGGATAGAATGGATTGCTAGCTGGATTCAAGACAAAGAGTGGTAACAAAAGGGAGTTATTAAAGGTGGGAAGTGTTGTTCCATACGAAACACTGTTGAGACCATTGCGGTGAACAATTTGCATTAACAATTTGAATGCTGAAATCAAAAACACAGGACAGAATTTCCCATAATTTGTCAGTGTGTCAGGCTCTGGCAGAAAATTGGCATGTATTTCTCTGGTGCACTACAGAATTTTCACACCATATCTTGAGCAACTCTGACAAAAAATAATCGGGACTGGTGTGGTTCATGCTGTAGGTCTGGTTAGTTCCAAAGAAAGGCTTTGAAGCTGAAGCCAGAGGTTTGATATTTCATACTGCAGCAGAAGAAGACTCTACTGAATCTCCTCTGGAGGCCCAGCTTCAGAGTGTAGAGTTGACAGAACCTGCAAGGGTGAACTAAATCTTTTTAAATTCCAGGCTGCAACAAGTCCTGAGATATCTTTAAAGTAATTCAGTGTCAGAAATCCTATTTGATTAAATCCCATCCACAAAACCCAATCCCAAAGTCAGAGTCCGACTCGTGTTGTCTGACCTCATCCAGAAAAAAGGGAATTAATTAAATACTTCAGGAATGTCACCACTGTCCACTGTTAACAAGTACACTGCTGAACAACAGAAGTCTTCCAGAAGTCATTTGATAAAGTCTCTCGTAAAAGAGTGTTTGGTTAAGTTGAAACGAGCAATAATGTGACAGGTGGTGTCCCACAACGATCTGTATTAGGCATCAATTATTAATTGAATTTATTGACAGAAAAGCCTCATATCCTATTTTTCAGATAACACAAAGATAGGTGGCTTTGCAAGCAGTGCAGATGGAAGCATAATTTACAAAGAAATATTGATAGTTTAAGTGAGTGGACAAAATAGTGACAAATCGATTTTAATGAAGGCAAATGTGAGATCATCCATTTGTACTTAAAAAGGATAAATGCTGAAATGTTCAAAATAGTGGAGGTCGAAAATGACTTGGATTGAATTGGATTTGTTTATTGTCACGTGTATCGAGGTACAGTGAATAGTATTTTTCTGCAAGCAGCTCAACAGATCATTCAGTACTTGGAAGAAAAGGGAATTGAACAAAATTCAAGAAAATACATGAGCATACATAATAGGGCAACACAAGATATACAATGTAACTACATAAGCATTGGCATCGGTTAAAAGGTTAGAACGAGTATAAGTTAAGTTAAAAGCTGATCTGTTGGGGAGAGCTTGCAGAGAGTCGCCTTGCTCCGGCGCCATCTTGCATCTAACTTGGGGTTACAAGCACATGGATAGTTAAAATGCCATGGGCAGGTAAATGGAATAATTTAAAAGCCAAAGGAATGCCTGTTTTTACATTTAAGTGGACAAGAATATAAGGGTTTAGAAATCATGGGGAGAATTTTACCATCTAGGACTATGTCCCATGGCAGGAGCAGGGGCAGACAGTGTTGTCCACTGCAGAGGACGATGGGAAACCACACCATCTGCAGGATTCCCCGTCGGCGGGATCCTCTGCTTCACCGGCAGCGCATCCATGCCTACAGGTTTCCTGATGGCGTGGGATGGTCACAATGGGAAACCCCATTGGCTTGACTGGCGGAACGAAGGATCCTGCAGGCGGAGGGAGCTCGCTGCGCCGGAAAATGCGGTTGGCAGGAAGGAGAATCCCGCCCATTATCTTCCCTCCCCAGTATAATTACTTTTGCATCCAGGGCTTTTGCACTGTCTTCTCTGGTGGGGCGGACTTGATCGTGTGCCTCCCACCATCATATCTGGGTGCCTTATTTAAAAGCTGCCAGACATCGTTGACCCACCATTGAAGAAAGAAGATGGACCTCTTGAGAAAAGAAGATGGACTTTCTAAAGAAAGCAAATGGATCTCCAGGAACATGCTAAGGCTGGAGGTTAGACCGTCTTGATGAAACTGAAATGGATTATCCACCTGATAGATGCTCCTTCCACCCACTGCTGCGATGTTCCTGGATCCAGGCGCCTAATCCTGGTGGAGTTGAGTGGGAGAGCTATGTGGATTTGCCAGTGTGAAAGGATAGGGAGTGAGGCCTAGTGGAGAGAGCGGTGGGGGTCCCAGAGGAGTGCATGGCTGAGAGATCGAGCTATGTCAGCAATCCTCACCACTCACTTTGGTGTCCTTCTCATTTTAGTGCATGATTCTGGAGAACCAGGGAGCCTGTCGAGTTGACTTTTCTACTGATAGCGATCGAGCAGGAGCACAGTCAGAGATGTGTCGCTGCCACCGACCAGGACTAGAACATTGCAGGGAAGGGGGAGCTGGGCCCATGGACATTTCGAAAGCACCATCACAGAGGGTGGAGCCTCGGAGGAGACACTACCGGCAAAGGGTATTTTAACGTTGAACATCCTATCTGCAGATGTCAGTGCCAGAGAACACTCCGCCTGTCCCAGGGAATGGTGGACCACCTTTTCCACGTCTTGCAAGAACGGGATTGACATGTATTGGGAGAACACCCACTGCCAGTGGCCCTTAACGTGACTGACACTCTGAACTTCAACGTGGGCAGCTTGCTTCAGGGCAGCACCGGTGATGTGTGATGATGCATCTGCCAGTCAGCTGCACACAAATGCATTTGGGAGGTTACAGATGACCTTTATGTGAGGGCCCACATGTATATCAACTTGCACCGGGACCAGGAGAGTCAGGAAGACAGGGCCATGGGCTTCACCCATTTAGCCGGCATGCCCCAACTGCACGGTGGGATAGACTGCACCCATGTTGCTCAGCAGCCTCCGTGGCATCATACGGTGCCATTCATGAACCGCTAGGGATTCCACTCCCTCAATGTCCAGATCATTTGTGAGCACATGATGTGTATAATGCAGGTATATGTCCAGTTCACGGGGAACATCCATGACAGTTATATCTAGGGGCACTCTCCGACCCCTGAGGTTTTTGAGTGAGAGCAGCAGCTGGAGGGATGACTCCTCAGGGACAAGTGGTACCCAATCAAAAGGTGGCTGATGACGCCAATGTGGAAGCCACAAGACCTGCGGCGACTGGCTATAATGTGTCTCATACATCAGCACATGCGCTGGTCGAGCAAGCGATTAGACTGCTGAAGATGTGATTCTGGTGCCTGCACTGGTGTGGGGGGAATGGGGGGGGATGACTTTCAATTCGGGCCCAGAGGGTGTCCCGCATTATTGTGGAGACCTGGACATGGGAGATTATTCCTGCCAGTCCTTCACCTGCATCCCATTTGTAGGGTGCAAATTGGTTTCATGCCAGCCTTCAGTGGAATTTCTAATCTGCCATGGCGGGCAGCAAGAGACGATCCCATTATTTCACACCATGGCAAAACAGATTTTTGGACTTCCTGCCAAATTCTTCCCCCTGCCCACCTGTCATTGATCCCACCCGCAGGGTCATGAGAGATTTCCACCCCATTTTCCATCTATACAAAGCTCTGGTTAAAGCACATCTGGAGTACTGTGAACGGTTCTGGGTCTCTATATAATCATAGAATCCCTCCAGTGCAGAAGGAGGCCATTTGGCCCATCAAGTCTGCATCGGCCCTTGGAAACAGCACCCTATTTCAGCCCACACCTCCACCCTATCCCCGTAACCCAGAAACCCCACCTATCCTTTTTTTGACACTAAGGGACAATTTATCATGACCAATCCACCTAACCTGCACAACTTTGGACTGTGGGAGGAAACCGGAGCACCTGGAGGAAACCCACGCAGACACAGGGAGAAAGTACAAACTATATTTTATGATGGATGTATTGGCCTTGGAAGGAGTGCAGTGTTGATTTATCAAAATGATACTTCAACTCCGAAGGTTAAATTACAAGCAAAGGTTATACAAACTAGTTTTGTATTCCCTTCAATTAAAAAATTTGGTAATGATTTGATTAAAGATTTTAAGATACTGAGGGAAACAAATAAGGTAGATAGTGAGAAACATTTTTTGCTGGATGAGGAGTCTAATATTTAGTGGGCATAGTCTAAAAATTAGGGGTAAAATTAGAAATCTCTTCTGCACCAAGTTTGGTAGATGTTTGGAATGCACCTCTGCATTGATGCTGGATCACTTGTTAATTTTAAATCTGAGATTCAATGCTACTTGTTAAGCAAAGGTATTGAGAATATGTGCCAAAGGTGGCTATATAGAATTAAGTTGCAGTTTGACTATGTTGTCATTGAATGGCAGAACATGCTCAAGGGGCTATATTGCTGAATCTGTTTCCTACGGCCCTATGTTGTGGTTATGCATCAAAGAAGGGACAGAATTCCCATTTACAAGGGGAAAACATTTTTTTGCTTTCACAATGAAATGAGACAGCAGTAAGAGAGGCCATAATGATTATTTTAGGTGGCAGGTTTACTAAACAGTTCAATCCACATAAATGGTCACTCGCTTCTGTTACATGTTATTTTAATTCTAGTCCATTTGATTTTCCTGTCTTCAGCCTCCTAAACTGCTTAATGAATCATAGGGCAGAATTTTACACCCCCCCCCCCCCCCCCATCCCAAGACAAGTGTTGAGATTGGAGTGGGGGGAGCGTAAAAGTGAACGAATGGGGCTACTCCGGGGAGCCTCATGCTCAAATTCAGAAGCAATTTCACATGTGGGCAGGGAATCCCACCCTTTCACCTCGTAAGGCCCTTAAGTGGGTCTTATTCCACCAAGGCTCAATATTTAGGCTGGCGGGTGTGGGTAGGATGGGAAACTGACAAAAGGGGGAAGGTGGCACCTCACTTTGATGGCCCCTCAGAGTTGGAGCACTCTTCCCTCCGTGACATTGAACTCTGGGACCGCTTCCCCTCTGGCCTACCCCCAGATTTCATGATCACCCCCCTCCACCCGGAAAACCAGGTGTCCCCTACCCTCTGCCTCCAGGACCCCCAAAACTTACTTTTTCAAAGGTCCATGGACTTAGTCCCAAGCAGAGCACTGCAGTACCTCTTCTGATCATTGTGCCTGGCCGGTTGAAGAGCTGTCGGCATTGTTATCCCTACTGTAAACTTGAGGAGCATTTTTTGATTTGGCATTTTACAACCTTCCAAATTCAACACTGAACTAACAATTCTAAATTATAACGATTGCCACCATTTTTTGAACGGCAGCTGATGATTTTGTGATTCGCATCTCTACCTCCTTTGGACCCAATTTTTTTCTTATCTGTTGCATTACCTTTTCCTTTGACCTTGCACCATTATCCATTTTGTTATTAAAACTCATCTATCCTCCACCCTATCACAGACCTTCCCTTATCTTGCTAGACTGCCACCACTTGCCCCCTGAAGCCCATTATATCTCTTCTCCAACTTTTGAACTTTTTTCCAGTTCTGACAGAAGGTCTTCAACCTGAAAAATGAACTCTGTGTCTCTCTCCACACCTGTTGCCTCGCTTGCTGTGTATTTCCAGCATATTTTTGTTTTAATTTGATATCAGCTCATTGGCCCATAACCTCCGTGTATAAGTGGGAAGCCATGGCCCGCCGATACAGAAAGAGCCACTTACCAGCGCTCAAAAATTGCGACAAGCTTTCTCAATCCAGCAGCAGCCTCGGGCCTGCATCGGGACACTGCACAGGCCCCAGCTTGGCGCAGTTTAAATGTAGCCACATCCACTTATGATGGGGAAACTAAGGGCAGCACGGTGGCCTAGTGGTTAGCACAACCGCCTCACGGCGCTGAGGTCCCAGGTTCGATCCGGCTCTGGGTCACTGTCCGTGTGGAGTTTGCACATTCTCCCTGTGTCTGTGGGTTTCGCCCCCACAACCCAAAAATGTGCAGAGTAGGTGGATTGGCCACGCTAAATTGCCCCTTAATAGAAAAAATAATTGGGTAATCTAAATTTTAAAAAAAAAATGATGGGGAAACTAGATAAGTGCCCATTGAGATCAGGGATTTAAACTGCAGATTTGTATTGAAGAAAGCAAGCAAAGTAATTTGTAATTTTATTTTTTATGATTGAAGATGATTATTATTCACTATCTATTAGTGAACATAGTTTTGTTACTTGTCTTAAATCTGTGAAACTACTACTACTTTACGTGTGGCATTCTTGAAAGTGTTTGCATGTTTTAAGTTATAATATGGCAACTGAAAGTTTAGTTGTGAAGAAGGGAAGTCAGAACCTCTCGGACCACTAACAATGGAGATTCTTGAAACAGAACAAAATGTATATAACACCACCTCCTTACAGACCTGCAGAAAGGGTCATAAAATGCTGTTACATGATGGTTCTGACTTGGTCATAAAATTGAAAAATTCCCCACCAGTTGTCCTTGTAACATCTGATTTTTTATAAAATGTGTGTTTATCATTATTATATTTCTGCCCTGTTTACTTCAATTATCTTATTCATTTAGAATTATCTCATAATTAAATGTTGTACTTTTATGTTTCAATAAGACATTTGTAGAAATATGTAAAGTTTAACGGAAAACATTTATTAACAAAAATAATGTTATAAATACAAAATGTTGATACCATGTTAACATCTAACTTAAGGTTTAACATTAACAGCTGCTGTGTGACATTTCATTTAATAACTACCTCAACTTTTCCAAATTTGTTGCAATAAAATGTATTTTTTCACTTTAACACAATGATCAATAGAATATATTTTTTAACTTGAACACAATTGTTCTCTTGTCTTTCTGTATTTAGGGCAGGGGAGGAAGGGAGCCGAGGGAGGAGAGGGGAGAGGGTGAGGGAGATGAGTGGATGGGGGAATGGATGGGAGGGATGTGAGGGAGGGGATGGAGGGGAAGGGGAAGTGGAGGAGAGGGGAAGAGGAATGGAGGTAGCACAGTGCCCGATGCAGCAGAGAATTCAGTACCGTCAAAAAATGGGATCAGCGCCATTCCAATGATCCGGTGCTCTGCTGGTGGCAGAATCGAAATGTGCACCTCATGCCAGCAGGAGAATGCAAAAGGTCAAAATGACCCTTTTGCAACCATAGGGCAGCACGGTAGCATGTTGGTTATCACAATTGCTTCACAGCTCCAGGGTCCCAGGTTCGATTCCGGCTTGGGTCACTGTCTGTGCAGAGTGTGCACGTTTTCCCCGTGTCTGTGTGGGTTTCCTCCGGGTGCTCGAGTTTCCTCCCACAGTCCAAAGATGTGCAGGTTAGGTGGATTGGCCATGCTAAATTGCTCTTAGTGTCCAAAATTGCCCTTAGTGTTGGGTGGGGTTACTGGGTTATGGGGGTAGGGTGGAGGTGCTGACCTTGGGTAGGGTGCTCTTTCCAAGAGCTGGTGCAGACTCGATGGGCCGAATGGCCTCCTTCTGCACTGTAAATTCTATGAATTTTAAGGGCTGGGCACTGAATTTTCAAAGCGTGCATGATTCTTTAGTCCTCTGAGCCAGGCTTCACATGGGCCAGAATTGGTACAGTATTTGCCAGTGTGTCGGAGGCATGGTGGACCTCACAGTGAGCCAAGGGGGTAAATCTTTAAGGGAGTTGCCCCCAAAGTTCATTGGAGAGCCCCCTGCCTCCCACAATGCAAATCCTACCGACCCTCCCGACAGCTCTTTGACCACATCAAAAGCAGTTAATGCTTCACTTCATCTTTTTCTCTGCAGAAAGCACTTAACTGCTTTTAAGTGGCCCAAAAGCTGTCAATCATAGCAAGATATTTATAAACGTTGTGGTTAGTTTCACAGCAAGCTCCTTGAAATCTATTTAAGTGTGAAGGGAAATTAAATTAAACAATCCAGACAACTGGCTATGTGAAAGCTGTCAATCACAGCTGAGTAAAACCAATTGGCCATTGATGTGAATGAAAGCTTTGCTGATCAAAGATCTGAGGGAGATATAAACTCAATCTGAACAACAGCGGAATCCTGCCAATGAACCCCAGAGGACAGGAACAGAGCTGGAAATGCTGCTGTTCAAACTGGCCCAAACCTGGTTCAGATACCTGGAGAATCAGTTAGCCCACAACTGGACCCGGCTCCACAAGTGGTACCTGTCCAACCTGGTGGAGGAGGTGAAGAGGGGCCTGCCGAAGTGGGCCTGCTCCCCTTGGCAGGGAGAGTGCAGAGAATAAAAATGGTCTCTTCATATTTAGACTACTCACTATCTTCTTCCCCAAATCCTTCTTGACTGAGGTGGACACACTAATATCGGCTTCAAGTGGTTGGAAAAAAACCTACGATCCTCAATGCTGTCCAACAGAGAGGGTGGCTCCTGTTCTACCAATGGACAGCAAATACAGAAAGGGTGTGGGTTGGCTGGGGGGGGGGGGCTGGCGGCGGAATGGGTACAGATGGAAGGAGCCCTCCTGTATCGGAACATTCTTGTGGGCACTGGACACCGTCCCGCTCCCATTTCCCCCAGTCAGGTAGTCAACGAGCCCAGTGGTGGTGGCCACACTAAGAACCTGGAGCCAGCTCAGACAACACTTCAAATCAAAGACATGTACGTCGCTACCCCATCTCCAAAACCTAGGTTCATCCAAGCCAAAATGTACCCCACGTACAAAACCTGGAGAAAGGGGGAAGCGGTGCTGAGGTCTATATGTAGACTGCAGAGTAGCAACCCTGGGGGAACAAATGAAGAAGCTCGAGCTCCCAAAAGGGAATGAACATTGATATCTCCAAATATGGGACTTCCTCCGCAAGGAAGCCCCATAGTTCCCCCAGCTACCCAGAAACTCCTTTCACAGGATAAATTCGGGGAGGATAAGTGCGTGGACATATATGGACAACTGCCAGAGGAGCACTGCACCACTGAACAAGATGAGAGCAAAATAGGAAGAAGAACTAGGCATCGAAATATGGGGAGGATTCTGGAGGGAAATACTACACAGGCTGAACTCCACCTCCTCTAGCACGAGGCTGAACTTGGTGCGATTGATGGTGGTACACAGGGCACACCTGACCAGGATACGCATGAGCAGGTTCTTCCCAGAGGTGAAAGACAGATGCAACAGGTGTCAGGGAGGGTCTGGTAACCACTCCCTCATGGTCTGGTCTTTCTCTGGACCAGTCTTAATCAAGACCATCTCCGAGGTTAGGGTAAAGCCATGCCCATTAGTGGCAGTTTTGGGGTTTTCAGAGCAGCCACAGCTCTTTGAAGGGAGGGGGTCCAACACCCTGGCCTTTGTCCCCTCCCCCAACAGCTTGGATGGAAATCGGCTGCACCACCCAAGGCCTCGTACTGGCTGGCCAACAGTGAAATTCCTGATGTGTTATCTGTGTTGGTCTAACATTGACTGCAACTGGATGCAGTAAAACGTGAAACAGGCTTCCGACACAGGAGATGGTCCAACACTGTTTTATTGAACCTGCTGATTGCTGTACATAATCTGCTGTGGGTTGACACTCTATTAACCTAACTGATAACCTCCTACTGGCTTGACCAGACTAGCTGATTAGACATAGAATTTACAGTGCAGAAGGAGGCCACTCGGCCCATCGAGTCTGCGCCAGCTCTTGGAAAGAGCACCCTACCCAAGGTCAACACCTCCACCCTATCCCCATAACCCAGTAACCCCACCCAACACTAAGGGCAATTTTGGACACTCAGGGCAATTTATCATGGCCAATCCACCTAACCTGCACATCTTTGGACTGTGGGAGGAAACCGGAGCACCCGGAGGAAACCCACGCACACACGATGAGGATGTGCAGACTCCGCACAGACAGTGACCCAAGCCGGGAATCAAATCTGGAACCCTGGAGCTGTGAAGCAATTGCGCTAGCCGCAATGCTACCATGCTGCTCTCTACCACATGGTGATGATATCCATTGGCCTGTGAACTGCTACTACCTCCCTAGCCATGTCCTGTGAGAGAGGGAGAACCTTAATGCCCTGTGGGCTTTATAGTGGTGGTGTCCTGTCTGGTGATTGGTTGTTCTGTGTCGTGTGTGTTCATTGGTTATCCTGTGTGTCAATCACTGGTTGTCTGCATCTCATGATATACCTGAGTGGATATTATGACAATTCCTGAGGCTCGAAAAAATAAAATTTGCTATCGCGGGTCGGACAAAGGGCTCCATCTCAGGTGGATGCAGTTCACCACCATCTTTTAAAGACCTGTTTGTGGCCAGCAGCTGGGGGGTGGGAGAAGTGTGGGAGGAGCTAGGGGTAGGTGGGGGGAGGTGAGGAGAATGGGAAGAGGTGAAGGAATGAGGGTTACATCCATTCACACTACTACAAAGAAAAACTGTGCTTGCTCTACACCAGTGGCAGCATAGTGCTGTTCATACAGATGAGCTCAGCCTGGAGCTGGAGGGCATGAACCAGTCTGCCTCAGCAGAATAGCGTTTAGTGCAACAGGATCAGTGCAGCCTTATCGCACAGCGCAACGCCAGCCACGCTCTCAGGACCAACCGCAACATCATCATCAAACCAGCAGACAAAGGAGGGGTCACCGTCATACTGAACAGAACGGACTACTGCAAAGAAGTGTATCGACTACTCAACAACCAGGAACACTACAGACAGTTACCACAGATCCGACCAAGGAACACAGCCGCCAACTCAACAGACTGATCAAGACCTTGGATTCAGACCTTCAGACCACCCTACGTGCTCTTATCCCACGTACTCCCTGCGTTGGAGATCTCTCGTGCCTCCCGAAAACACACAAGGCCAGCCCACCAGGCCATCCTATCGCACCAGGCAATGGGACCCTGTGTGACAACCTCTCTGGCTACATCGAGAGCATCTTGAAACCCATCATACAAGGTACACCCAGCTTCTGTCGTGACACGATGGACTTTTCACAGAAGCTCAGCACCCATGGACCAGTTGAACCAGGAACATTGCTCGTCACAATGGACGTCTCGGCACTCTACACCAGCATCCCCCATGATGACGGCATTGCTGCAACAGCCTCAGTACTCAACACTGAAAACTGCCAATCTCCAGATGCAATGCTGCAACTCATCCGCTTCATTCTGGATCACAACATCTTTATCTTTGACAACAAGTTCTTCATCCAGACACACAGAACAGCCGTGGGAACCAAATTCGCACCTCAATATGCCAACATCTTCATGCACAAGTTTGAACAAGACCTCCTCACCGCACAGGACCTTCAACCGACAGTATACACCAGATACATCGATGACATTTTTTTCCTTTGGACCCACGGCGAAGAATCACTGAAACGACTACACGATGACATCAATAAATTCCATCCCACCATCAGACGCACCATGGACTACTCTCCAAAATCGGTTACATTCTTGGATACACTCATCTCCATCAGGGATGGTCACCGTAGCACTTTGCTTTACCACAAGCCCACGGATAACCTCACGATGCTCCACTTCTCCAGCTTCCACCCTAAACACATTAAAGAAGCCATCCCCTATGAACAAGCCCTCCGTATACACAGGATCTGCTCAGACGAGGAGGAGCATAACAAACATCTACAGACGCTGAAAGATGACCTCGTACGAAAGGGATATGGCGCTCGACTCATCGATCGACAGTTCCAACGCGTCAAGGCAAAAACACGCACCGTCCTCCTCAGAAGACAAGCACAGGACACAACCGACAGAATACCCTTCATCGTCCGGTACTTCCCTGGGGTGGAGAAACAACAACATCTTCTTTGCAGCCTTCAACACGTCATCGATGAAGACAAACATCTTGCCAAGGTCATCCCCACACCCCCACTACTTGCCTTCAAACAACCGCGCAACCTCAAACAAACCATTGTTTGCAGCAAACTACCCAGCCTTCAGAACAGAGACCACGACACCATACAACCCTGCTATGGCAATCTCTGCAAGACGTGCCAGATCATTGACACGGATACCACCATTACACGTGAGAACACCACCCACCAGGTATGCAGCACATACTCGTGCGACTCGGCCAATGTTGTCTACCTTATACGTTGCAGGAAAAGATGTCCCAAAGCGTGGCACATTGGCAAGAGCATGCAGGTGCTGCGACAATGGATGAACGGACATCGCACTACAATCGCCAGGCAGGAATGTTCCTTTCCAGTCGGGGAAGACTTCTTACTGCGTCCACCCCAGTCCAATGCTGGCATCTCCACATTATTGCAGGTAGGCCATATTTCACTCAGCTCAAAGTCGCGAGTGAACTGAGGTCCGCCTAGTGCTTGTCACTCTTTGTGAAAGTTTTTGACGTCAACTGATTTCCTACTGGTGTCATGGAATATTCAAAGGCCTGACAGGATTTTGGTGATCAGTTGTTTCAATAAGCATTGATGAGATGCAAACGAATGCAAAAAATGTTCGCGCCACCAGGCAGTGGGGGACATAACCCACCATTGGAGAATCGCAAACTGTTTTTACGTCAGCAGATTTCCATCTTGTTGGCTCCCATTGGATTCTCCCTCCCACCAATCACCAAACCTGCCCATTGTGTTTCACAAACTCCAGTCTCTTGTAATCTCGTTGATCAGTAAACATGTAGAAAAATAAATTAACTTGCCTTTTTTAGAATAGAGATACAACCTTTCATCCTGATGATTTTCTTGCAGTTGGGGAGATTCCATGAAAATGTAAGAACGGCAGCCTTGCCCCAATTCTGGGATTCCCAACCCCATTCCCAGGCATTTGCTTTCCACAAGTGTAAGTTAAGGATGAGGGTCACTGCTCCATTGCGGAAATAGGCATGTGCAAATCCTCCGCAGTTTTCATGGAATTTGGTCAATATTGTTGGTCATGGCACCGCAGAGTTGTTGTGAACTTGGTCTGAATGAAGGAACATTTTGAAAGGTAAGTTCAAAACACCTTGCTCACATCAGGCATGCCAAGGTATACCCCCCACCCACATCCCCCCATGGTCCCCCATACCCTCCATGCTAAGTTATGCCCCTCCATCCACCTTGCATGGCATCCCGTACCCTCCATGCCCAGCTGCTGTGCTTCCATGTTCTTTCCTCCACCATACACTCTATAGAACCAATAAACCCTAAAGTGACAATAGAAGGTATAAAAAAGCTTTTTAGAAAAGTAATTCATGCAGAACTTTCCACTGCCTTAAAAAAACTCCTTGCACTACAACTCAATAAATGTATCAATCATCCAGACCAGGCTTGTCTAACCTTTTTATGTGAGAGGCCAGATTTAAATATTTTTCCTCACTCAAGGAGTCGATTTCAGAAAGATAATGTTTGATGTAACAGTTAACATAAATTTCATTAAAATGTTGAGGAATGAGGAAAAGACACAGCTTGTTGAGTAAAAATGAAGCAATATCAGAGCAACCAATTGATGATTAACAAAAAAGAATAATTAATAACGATGGTAATCTGAGTGTGAGAACGTCAAATTGTGTTTGTCCTGTTCACTCCCAGTTTCAGCCTCACCCTCACCCATATCCACTATCTGAGTTGATGCAAGTGTGTTGGTGTGTGGGGGTCAAGATGAGTGTGAACCCTGAGACTGGGAGTGAGCCAGATATAAGGTTGATATGATTATTACGACTTGCCCAGCCTTTGAAGTTGGATGAGGGACGCCTGAAATTAGTGTGTTACAAGTGGAGGTAGTAAAACATGAATTGCAAATGAAACAACTTGATATTGAAAGAGATAGGGAATGGCAGAGACTCAAACTGGAAGAGAAAGAAAGAAGGATGAAAATAATTAAATTGAAAGAAAAGGAAAGAGAAATAAAAAGTCAATTGAGAAAGAAAAGAGGAAGAAGAGGAAAGGGATAGATTGAAAGAAATAGGAATGAAAAAGCTTAGAATCATAGAATAGAATCACTGCAGTGCAGAAGGAGACCATTCGGCCCATCAAGTCTGCACCGACACTCTTAAAAAGCATCCCATACTTCGAGTGGCAGTTATGCAGCAGTAAGCCACACATTTGGAAGCTCCCGTTTTAAAGAGATTTTTCGGCTCTTTTGAGAGCCCAAAACGGAAATTTTTCGACGTCTCCCGGTGGGGGAAGGTGTGCTGAATGACTTTCCCTGCAGTCCATGACTCGAACTCGGAGTGGAAAGGTGGAAAAAACAGCAGCAGCTCCTCAGAAAAAACGGGGGAAGGGATCCAAGATGGCCACCGACAAAGCTCCAGAGGAATGGAGACTCTGGGCCCAGAAACAACAAACTGATCTCCTGCGCTGCTTTAAAGAATTCAAGGATGAAGTACTGAGCTCTCTGCAGGAAACAAACAGAAGGCTGTCAGAGATTCAGTCCACCCAGGGTGCTGCCATCAAGAAGTTGCAGACGCAGGCCATTGAACGAGAGGAGGAGGCCGTGGTCCTCGTGAGTAAGGTGGAGGGGCACGAAGCACTCCACAAGAAGTGGCAGGAACGCTTTGAGGAGCTGGATCACCGCATGAGGCGGAAAAACCTGCGGATCTTGGGCCTTGCAGAGGGGCTGGAGGGATCGGACCTGACAGCCTATGTGGCTGTAATGCTGGATTCGCTAGTGGGGGCCGGATCTCTCCATCTGCCCTTGGAGCTGGAGGGAGCGCACAGGGTGCTGGCCAGGAGGCCCAAGGAAGATGAACCCCCGCGTGCGGTGCTGGTGAGGTTCCACCGGTTCAGTGATCGGGAGTGCGTGCTGCGCTGGGCCAAGAAGGTGAAGAGCAGCAATTGGGAGAATGGGGTAGTGCGGATCTACCAGGACTGGAGTGCGGAGGTGGCTAAGCGGCGGTCCGGATTTAATCGGACGAAAGACGTGCTTTATAGAAAAAAGATAAAGTTCGGAATGTTGCCGCCCGCGCGCCTGTGGGTAACTTATTCGGACCGGCATTATTATTTCGATTCCCCGGAGGAGGCGTGGGCCTTCGTGCGGACGGAGAAACTGGACTTGAACTAGGGGTTGGGGGTTGCGAGGTCGGCTGTAAGATATTAGTGCTGGATTCTGCTGTTGCTGTGTTCTCTTTTTCTTCTGGTGTTTTCTTCTTGTTTTAGTACTTTTGCAATTTCGATATGGTTATTTACGGAGGGGTTGTTCTGCTATGTTTTTGTTTTTGTGCTGTGGGACATTGTCTGGGCTGTGTATCTTGAGGGGAGGGTCGGGGGGGTATGTTGTATTCTATGCCGGAGTGGGGGTATGGAGTGGGGCTGATATTTGGGAGCTGCGTCAGAAGGGTGTGGTGGGGCAGTGCAAAAAGAGGCTTTCCTCTGGTTTCCCGTGCTGCGGGGCTGGGGGGTGGAGATGGTGACGGGGGAGGCGGGGCCTTAACTGGTTCTTCCCCGCGCTGGAGTGGTGCCAGGAGGGGGGATAGATTGGGGGATGATCCCACTTCGGGAGGGGTCGGGCTATTGGCGGGAGTTTCCGGGGTCAGCAGAAGTTAGCTGACCCACGGAAGTACAATGGAGGACGGTTCGCGGCTGGGAGGGTTCCTAGCCTGGGGGGGAAGGGAGGGGGGGAAAGGGGAATACCGGGTTGCTGCTGGTAGGGTCAAGAAGGAGCTGGTGGGGGCTGGGGGGACAGAGGTGAGGGGTTGTCGCTATGGGGACGGGGTCGAGCAGGGGGTGCTGGCCTGGGGCGGGCAGTCAACGGGCTATGGCTAGCCGACGGGGGAGGGGGGCGGGACGCCCTCTGATCCGGTTGGTCACCTGGAATGTGAGAGGGTTGAATGGGCCGGTGAAGCGGTCGAGGGTACTGGCTCACCTGAAGGGGCTAAAGGCGGATGTGGCAATGCTTCAGGAGACCCACCTGAGGGTGGCGGACCAGGTCCGCCTGAGGAATGGATGGGTGGGGCAGGTTTTCCACTCGGGGTTGGATGTGAGGAACCGGGGAGTGGCGATTCTGGTGGGGAAAAATGTGTTGTTTGAGGCATCGGAGGTGGTGGCGGATAAGGGGGGTAGGTATGTGATGGTTAGGGGCAGGCTACAAGGAGAGAAGGTGGTACTGGCTAGTGTGTATGCCCCAAATTGGGACGATGCGGGCTTAATGAGGCGTATGTTGGGACGGATCCCGGATCTGGAGGCGGGAGGTCTGATCATAGGGGGGGACTTTAATACGGTGTTGGATCCTTCACTGGATCGGTCCAGCTCTAGGACGGGTAGGAGGCCGGCGGCGGCCAAGGTACTGAGAGGGTTTATGGACCAGATGGGTGGGGTGGATCCATGGAGGTTTGTAAGGCCGAGGGCACGCGAGTACTCTTTCTTCTCCCACGTACATAGGGTCTACTCTCGGATAGATTTCTTCGTGGTGAGTAGGGGACTGATTCCGAGAGTGGAGGAGGCCGAGTATTCGGCCATTGCAATCTCCGACCACGCTCCGCATTGGATAGAGTTGGAGATGGGAGAGGTGCGAGACCAACGTCCGTTGTGGCGGTTGGATGTGGGGTTGTTGGCGGAGGAGGAGGTGTGTAGGAGGGTCCGGGCAAGTATTGAGGGGTACCTTGAGGTGAATGATACGGGGGAGGTTCAGGTGGGGATGGTCTGGGAAGCCCTGAAGGCAGTAATTCGTGGGGAGCTGATATCCATCCGGGCACACAGGGAGAGGAGCGAGAGGAGTGAGAGGGATAGACTGGTGGGAAAGATGCTGGAGGTGGACAGGAGGTATGCAGAGGCACCAGAGGAGGGACTGTTGGGGGAGAGGCGCAGCCTGCAGGCTAAATTTGATTTGCTGACCACTAGAAAGGCGGAGGCACAGTGGAGGAAGGCACAAGGGGCAGTGTACGAACATGGTGAAAAGGCGAGTAGGATGCTGGCTCATCAGCTCCGTAAGCGGGATGCGGCTAAGGATATTGCTGGAGTGAGAGACAAGAGTGGGAATGTGGTGCGGAAGGGGGTAGAGGTGAATGAGGTCTTCAAGGACTTTTACGGGGAACTGTACCGGTCGGAGCCAACGGGGGAGAGGGGGGGAATGAAGAGGTTCCTCGACGGGCTTTCTTTCCCGAAGGTGCAGGAGGAGAAGGTGGAGGGGCTGGGTGCGCCGATTGTGCTGGAGGAGCTAGTTAAGGGGATCGGGCAGATGCAGTCAGGGAAGGCACCGGGGCCGGATGGGTTCCCGGTGGAATTTTATAAAAAGTTCGTGGACCTAGTGGGCCCCTTGCTGGTGCGGACACTCAACGAAGCGTGGGAAGGGGGGACTTTGCCCCCGACGATGTCACGGGCACTGATCTCGTTAATTTTAAAGAAGGACAAGGACCCCCAGCAGTGTGGTTCATACAGGCCCATATCTCTCCTCAACGTGGATGCTAAGGTGCTGGCACAAATCCTGGCCACCAGGATAGAGGACTGTGTGCCAGGGGTTGTGCATGAGGACCAGACAGGTTTTGTGAAGGGAAGGCAGCTGAACACGAATGTGCGGAGATTGCTGAATGTCATTATGATGCCGGCGATTGAGGGGGAGGCTGAGATAGTGGTGGCGCTGGATGCGGAGAAGGCCTTCGATAGAGTGGAGTGGGGGTACCTATGGGAGGTGTTGGGGAGGTTTGGATTTGGTGAAGGGTTCATTAGATGGGTAAGGCTGCTATATGAGGCCCCGATGGCGTGCGTGGTCACGAATAGGAGGAGGTTGGAGTACTTCCGGCTTTACCGAGGGACCAGGCAGGGTTGCCCCTTGTCCCCCTTGTTGTTTGCACTGGCAATCGAGCCGCTGGCGATGGCATTGAGAGATTCAGAGAGGTGGAGAGGCTTGGTGCGAGGTGGAGAGGAACATAGGGTGTCGTTGTATGCCGACGACCTGTTACTGTATGTGGCGGACCCGGTGGGAGGGATGCCGGGAGTGATGGAGTTACTAGCCGAGTTTGGGACCTTCTCAGGTTATAAATTAAACTTAGGCAAGAGCGAGGTGTTTGTGGTGCACCCTGGAGACCAGGAGGAAGGAATTGGTAGGCTCCCGCTTAGGAGGGCAGGGGAGAGCTTTAGGTACCTGGGGGTGCAAGTGGCCAGGGACTGGGGGACTCTCCACAAGCATAACTTTACCAGACTGGTAGATCAGATGGAGGAGGAGTTCAGGAGGTGGGACATGCTGCCATTGTCGTTGGCGGGGAGGGTGCAGTCCGTCAAAATGACAGTGCTTCCGAGGTTCTTGTTCCTTTTTCAGTGCCTGCCCATATTTATCCCCAGGGCCTTCTTTAGGATAGTGACCGGCAGTATTCTGAGCTTTGTGTGGGCACATGGGACTCCGAGAGTGAGGAGGGTGTTCCTGGAGCGAGGAAGGGATAGAGGCGGGCTGGCGCTGCCCAACCTTCTGGGGTACAATTGGGCAGCCAATGTGTCAATGGTGCGTAAATGGGTGATGGAGGGGGGAGGGGCGGCGTGGAAAAGAATGGAGATGGCGTCATGTAGAGGTACGAGCCTGGGTGCCATAGTAACGGCACCGTTGCCGCTCTCCCCCAAGAGGTATACCACGAGCCCGGTGGTGGCGGCGACCCTAAGAATCTGGGGACAGTGGAGACGGCATCGGGGGGAAACAGGGGGCTCGATGGAGGCTCCACTGGGTGGCAACCATCGGTTCATCCCGGGGAACACGGATGGGGGATTCAGGGGATGGCAAAGGGCGGGCATCAGCAAATTGAGGGACCTGTTTATTGGCGGGAGGTTTGCGGGCCTGGGGGAACTGGAAGATAAATTTGGCCTTCCCCAGGGGAACATGTTCAGATACCTGCAGGTAAAGGCGTTTGCTAGGCGACAGGTAGAGGGATTCCCTTTGCTGCCCTCGCAGGGGACGATGGACAGAGTGCTTTCGGGGGTGTGGGTAGGAGAGGGGAAGGTGTCTGACATCTATAAGGTAATGCAGGAGGTGGAGGAGTCGTCAGTGGAGGAGCTGAAGGCTAAATGGGAGGAGGAACTCGTGGAGCAGATAGAGGACGGGACTTGGGCGGAGGCCTTGGAGAGAGTCAACTCTTCCTCCTCATGTGCGAGGCTTAGTCTCATCCAATTTAAGGTGCTGCACCGGGCCCACATGTCCGGGACTAGGATGAGTAGGTTCTTTGGGGGTGAGGACAGGTGCACCAGATGTTCGGGGAGTCCTGCGAACCACGCCCATATGTTCTGGGCATGCCCAGCACTGGAAGAATTCTGGAAGGGGGTGGCGGGGACGGTGTCGAGGGTGGTTGGATCCAGGGTCAAGCCAGGGTGGGGACTCGCGATTTTTGGGGTTGGGGTGGAGCCGGGAGTGCAGGAGGCGAAAGAGGCCGGGGTCCTGGCCTTTGCGTCCCTAGTAGCCCGTCGAAGGATTCTGCTACAGTGGAAGGATGCGAGGCCCCCAAGCGTGGAGACCTGGATCAGAGACATGGCGGGATTTATAAAATTGGAAAAGGTCAAATTTGCCCTGAGAGGATCAACACAAGGGTTCTATAAACGGTGGCAGCCTTTTCTGGACTTCCTGGCTCAGAGATAGGTAACTGGGTCAATAGCAGCAGCAACCCCGGGGGGGGGGGGGGGGGGGGGGGGGGGGGTGCATTATTTTAGTGTTTATTCTGTAACTTTATAGTGTGTTAATTTGCGTTGTTGTTAAAATGCTGGGTTGTTCATGGGGATGGGGCGACTGTATATGATTGTTAATATTATTGTTATTTTCGGTATTTTACTAAGGTGCGTTATTGTTAAAATCAAAATTTATCAATAAAAATTATTTTAAAAAAAAAACCATCCCATCTACGCCTATGCCTCCAATCTATCCCTGTAACCCCGTAACCAACCTTAGCTTTTGGACACTAAGGGGCAATTTAGCATGGCTGATCCACCTAACCTCCACATCTTTGAACTGTGGAGGAAACCGGAGCACCTGGAGGAAACCCATGCAGACACAGGGAGAACATATAAGCTCCACACAGACTGTCACCCGAGGCCGGATTGAACCTGGGTCCCTGACGCCGTGAGGGAGCTGTGCTAATGACTGTGCCAACATGCCACCCAAAGGAAAATGCCACTTTAATGTAAAAAAGAGGAGCAAGGAAAATAAAAAGAAACAGGGAAAGAATTGGAAGGCTTGAGCTTGAGTGGCATAGGAGAAGGAGCTCAAACAGCATATCCTGGCGAAGGAAGAAAGGAGAGATAGTGATTCAGATAGTGACTTTGATTTCTTTGAGAAATTTGATTTAACTAAGAATCTTTGGTTAATGCCTAAATTTACAGAGCATTGATTTGGAAAGATAACTATGAAATTGAATTTGTCAAGAGATGCTTTGATTATAATGTTACACAGTGTTCCATCGAGTACAGCAATTAATGTGTATGCAAGCTTATCAGAGGAATAATCTGCAGACTATGAGATAATAAAGAAGGCAATATAAGCTTATCCCTGAAGCTTATAAGTTAAAGCTTGGAAGTTGCTCTACCCTAGCTTGTTGGGAACTTTCTCCTCTGCTCCCTGAAAACCACCCTCCCTCTGTCTTTGGGCCATTTTGTGAAGCCTCAGAATGAAGGAAGCTGCTCTTCCAATCAGAAACTAGATCTCTCCCATCTTTTCTGCTACTAGGCTCATTAATGATCCTATCAACAGCAAACATGTGAGAAAAGCAGCCTGTGATTGGAGGAGCGGAAACTTGGAGAATTTTCTAATTTACTTACTGGCATTGAAAAAATGGTCCGCAGCCCAGATAGAAAGACCTTGTGGTTGCGCAGTTGCCTATAAGCTGCATGATGGACAAGCCCAACCCAGTCCCTTTAAAATATGAATAGTTGAAACTGCAAGCACTTGGAACCTCTTTATGACATGGAAATAAACATTGTGCAATTGACAAAATAGATCAAAGCCTGAACTGTCAATCAAGCCATGTTTTCCATGGGGCAGAGCTGTTTTGCTGAAAAGGATGTCTGGGATTTCAGCCAAGAATGTCTGATGAGGTTTGACCAAAAAGCCTCTGAATGCATATTGAGGCTTAACTGAGTACCCATAAATTCTTGTGAAATATTGTGGCATACTTCTTTCAGTTAACAACCGGGAGTTCAAATTTCTTTTTAAAAGTTCTTAGTCGTCCTCAAAATCATAAAATCATGTATTTTAACAGTCATGGAGGCACCTTAGAGATATTTGTAAGGCACTTTCCTATGAATGGTTATGGCATTAAAATTCAAAATTCCATAATTTTAGTTCTATTAGTTAGTTCCTCCACCATCATAATCCAAGGTATTTTAAGATTTCAGATTCACTCAGATGACTTTTTTCAACATTGCTTTTAAGACTTTAATTTGTTTCTGGTGCACATTTCTTCATGAGAAAGCCAACAAATTATACTTTAATATCAATGGCAATCATCTTGAGCTCCCCAGCTCAAAAAACTATGTTCCGCAAGTACTCTCGCAGCAGGTTGAAGCTGATAATTGAAAATCGGACCGTGTAACATTCTTAAGAAAAAAATGTGGTTTAATGAGGAATTGGCCAGTACAGGTTGCAAACATGCAAACCAAAATAACTAAAAATGTTCAAAAAGTAGTTTTGAAGTTCTCCAAAGCTATTTTTACTTTAAAAAGAATTGTACATTTGAACAGAAGTAGAAAGTAAATCACAGTCAATATAAATCACTACCCCAAAAGAATATTCTGGGCAGCACGGTGGCATCGTGGATAGCACAATGGCTTCACAGCTCCAGGGTCCCAGGTTCGATTCCGGCTTGGGTCACTGTCTGTGCGGAGTCTGCACATCCTCCCCGTGTGTGCGTGGGTTTCCTCCGGGTGCTCCTGTTTCCTCCCACAGTCCAAAGATGTGCAGGTTAGGTGGATTGGCCATGATAAATTGCCCTTAGTGTCCAAAATTGCCCTTAGTGTTGGGTGGGGTTACTGGGTTATGGGGATAGGGTGGAGGTGTTGAACTTGGGTAGGGTGCTCTTTCCAAGAGCCGGTGCAGACTCGATGGGCCGAATGGCCTCCTTCTGCACTGTAAATTCTATGATTTAATATTGCCAAATACTTTATGAAAGTAAAGACCCATTTTGTGGGGGCACAATTTTAAATTACAATGAAGGTGCAGTAATTCTAACAATTACATTCACACCTCTCATAACAAGTCCAGGTTTCTTAATTACACTAAATAATTCAACCCATTCTAGCTCTTATCTACCTGAAACTGTGAATTCCTTGTAATGAGTTGATTAACTCAAAGGTGTTCAATTTTATTTCTGTACACACAATGAAAGCCAACAGGATTTATGTAACTTGTTGTAGCCATCCGCAGAAAACAGAATGAGGAAAGGACAGTAGTTGGAATGATTCTTGTCTCAGAAGGTCAAGAAGTAGAACTAGTATTGGTGAAGTTTAGGAATAAGAAAGGTCAGAAAATGTTACTTGTAGTAATCCACGGGAGGCAGGAGATCTGTCACCACACCAATATTTATTTACAATAACGATATTACAGGAGCAGCTACAAACAGTGCTGCTAGCAGTCCAGTCAACTTAAGACTGCTCACAAAGCCTACACAGGTGATCATATTTGCCCCCTCAATGAGCTATCATTGAGGGAGCTCATACTCCAATTGGCCAACCAATAAAGCCAATTGGAGTTCACTACATTACTGGAATAGTTTATCGGCACCAAAAAAGTAGTTATACCATTGGACAGAGAATTGGGCAAAAAATAATTTTGGGTGTGATTCAGTGGATAAATGTTAAAGTCCACTTTTGGGTGCATTTAGCGGGGTGTTTCTCAGCAGCTGCAGTGCTGAGAAAAACCCCACTATTCAGAGGCACTTCGCCCTTTTTCTTTGGCTTCAGGGAGTTTCTCCCTGCTGAAGCTGCACTTCAGTTGATTTCCTGCTGGTGAACTGATCACGCCAGCAGGAATGGCTGTTCACAGATCGGGACGCCATTTTGATCAGCAGCCCCAATCTCTCCCCCACCCCCTTTCAGGCCTCCCGCCTGGCTTTATCAACGCCCCTCCCACCCACCCCCACCCACAGAATCTCGTGGACGCCCTTGGGCTCATCCTCACTCCAATTGGCAAGGTTCCCCTGGCCTGACCCCAACCTGGCAGCTGGGCACCCTGGCACTTTCCTGGAAACCTGGCAGTACCACCCAGGGTGTCTGGGTGGCTGATAGAGTATAGTCTACTTCATAGTTTTATTTATATAGGGGCTAGTTGAATGCATATAGCTAATAGCCAAAAATATTAAAGTGTTTTGACTGGGGGAACGCATTCAGTGTCTCATATACTGACTTGATTAATACTACACTCCAATATGCTTCACCCGATGCCGGTGTCTATGTATTTATATAGTGTGTTATATATATACCGTGTGTTGCCCTATTATATATTTTCTTTTCTTTTATTTTCGTGTAAGAAATGATCTGTTTGAGCTGTTGCAGAAAAATACTTTTCATTGTACCTCGGTACATGTGACAATAAACAAATCCACACAATGAATTGACCATTGTATTCCAGTGTATTCAGCACTGAGAACATATTGTTCTCTGTCTAATCAACTAATCAATTCTTAAGGTCTCTGCCAAGCTATGAGACATAGCTAAATGTGGGGAATCATATCCTGTAATTTTCATGAGGCTGCATATGCAGGCGCTAAGTTAGTTTTGATCGGTGCCAGTAAACCTGAAGTAATGTCCAATGTTTGATTAATAAATCATCCTTTAAGTACCAGACTTTCATTTGAACAAACCAGGAGGTCACAGCTGAAAATTAGAAGGCAATTATTGTAAATAAGGGGTTAAACCTGAGATAAGAATTGCCTTAAAATTAGGAGCTCAAAGTCAAGGTCTTTGTTCCTGAATTCTTGAATCATCTATCTGTTCAAGTGATTCCCTTTTGTGCTTTATGCTTTTTGCCATGAGCTTGACTTTTTTATGTATTGTTTCATATTTCTTTTTGAAGTTTTTATTCAGTTCTTATTCAAGTATATTCAAGTGCATAATTAACAATAATAAAGTTGTATTTTGACCCCCCCCCCCCCCCCCACCAACCGTCCTATCGATTTTTATTAGAAGGTAAAATAAGAGTCCCACAGTGGCACTCACAGGGTGCTACTTCCAGGGTACCAGGCTGGCAGTGCCAATGACCCCAGTGCCAGGGAATGCCAGGGTACCATCCTGCTCTTTCCCAACCACATGAGGGTCTCAATGGACTGCGAGACCCCCCACCCCTGAGGTGTCTTTATGTCTGGTCCACTACTAAATGGTGCCCTGGCAAGGTCTCACAGGCAATTAATTCCTGGCACTGGGTGAATCCAGTGTCCAGGTATTTAATGGCTCATTTAAATATTCAGATCTGGATGTCGCCCACTGAGGGCAAGACCTAGATCTCGTCGGGCAGAGCAAATCTAGTGACTTGCGATCGGCCCAGTGCCCAGCCAGAACCCAATTTGGGGCTCTTGTGAGATTTACCCGTTGTGCCCAGATCCTAACAGGAAGCAATGAGGTCACTGAATCGCGCCCATGAGCCTGTAACAAAGCAAGGTAATAATTGTGGGCACTTTAATCTTCATATAGACTGGTTATTGGGCAGGAAGCAGAGAGTAGGTATTTTCATGTCGGCACGTTATGATTAGCTGAATGCAAAAAGAACTTTGCCGCAGTGGTGTTAATCACCAGATCACACATTGGCCTGACCCCCTACTATCTGACACTTCATCCTCCTTTGAGCATCTCACCTTATTTCATCCCTCTCATCTCCCATTCAAAGTAATTATTCTCTACCGCCCTCCCAAGTACTATAGAAATGTTCTCACCACAAAATTTTCGAAGCTTTCTTCCCTCAGCCTTTGCACCAAACAGTTTCCCATCTTGATTTCAACTTTCAGCTTAACTCTTCATGACCCCTCTCCATCTTTTTTAAAATATTTTTATTAAAGTATTTATAAATATATACATAAAACACAACCAAAACCATGAAAAAGAGAACAAACAGGAAGTCTCATAACCAATAAATAACACCCCACCCTCTTTGCTGTTCCCCAAAATCCACTCTCCCTTCCCTGTTCTTACCCCCTATAAGCCCTCTTCCCCTCAACTGTTGATGTCTTAACTATCTTTGAAGAAGTCAATAAATGGCTTCCAACTCTGGGCAAACCCCCCCCCCCCCCCCCCCCCCCACATAAACCCTCTCAAGGCAAATGTTTTCAGCTTCAGGAATTTTGCGAGGTCGCTGACCCACACCATCGGTTTTGGCGACCCTGGGTTCCTCCATTCCAAAAGGATCCATCTCCGGGCTACCAGGGAGGCAAAGGCCAAAACATAGGCCTCCCTCGCCCCCTGACACTGAAAATCGCCACTTCTGGACTCGGGACAACCTTCACCTTCAGCATCTCAGAGGTACCGTCAGCAAACCCCCACCAGAATCCCTCCAGCCTCGGATAAGTCCACAATATGTGGAATACGCGCAACTGTTTGACTGTCCCATTCAGCCCCCTCACATTCCATGTGACCAGCTCATCCATTACCTTCTTCAGCCAGCCCCAAGCTCCCGTCCCGTAACCCATCCTTGGATATCCACCGTCACCAACTCCCTCCTTATTGCTCATCAACTGCCTTACCCCATCATCAGTCCACGTTCCCCTGAACAACTAGCCTGGCAGACCCGCTCATGATGCCAAGCATCCTATCCCCCACTGATCCCCCCCCCCCCCCCCCGTCCCGCTCACACTCCTCAATTGTGCAAACAACAATAACACTATAAAGAAGAAAAAAGGTGCATTCACCCTTCACCGTCCTCTGGCCTCCCAACAAACAACCCCATAAAAAAAGCTAAACTGCCCCTAAAAGAAAAAAGGTTCTCCCCTGGCTATCACTAAAACAAAAGAACTCAGAACAATACAACAAAAAGAGGGCAGGGAGAACAAACACCACCTCGCATTTCCTCCATAGTTCAGTGTCCTCCCTCTCCTGCCAGTTCATTGTCTCTCAAAAATGCCATTGCCTCCTCTGGTATTCCAAAGTAATATTCAGGGCTATTGTGGGTCACCCAAAGGTGGGTCAAGTACAGATCCCGAACTTCACCCCCTTCTTAGAGAGGGCAGCCTTGAAACGGTTGAATCTGGCTCTCTTTGCCAGTTCCGCACCCAGGTCCTGATATACCCAAAGTTCGTTGCCTTCCCAGCCGGGTCTGCCTGGCCCACTGCAAGATCTTCTCTTTGTCCAAGAACCGGTGTTGCCTCACCACCATCGCCCTCAGCGGCTCGTTCGCCTGCGGCTTCCTCATATGCACCCTATGCGCCCGATCGACCTCCAGGGGTCGGTCGAAGGCCCCCTCCCCCATTAGCTTCTCCATCTTGGTCACATAAGAGTCTGTGTCTGCAGGCATCCCTGCTATTCTCAGATTCCGCCTCCAGGTTCGGTTCTCCAAATCCTCCACTTTCTCCTTGAGCTGCTTCTGGGTCTCCCTCAGTTATCCCAACTTCGGCCGCCAATGAGGTCAGCTGCTCCTCGTGCTCCCCCACTGTATCCTCCACCTTCTGGATCGCCTGGCTCTGGGTTTTCAGCCTCAGCTCCACAGGGTCGATCCCCACTTTCAGCAGGTCTACCACCTTTGCTTGGTCGTCCTGAGCCTCCCTCCTCTGTTGGCTGAACCTTTCTTTTAGTAAGTCAACCAGCTGCTCTGTTGACCATTGGACTGGCAGGGCAGACACTCTACCCTCCGCCATCTACCCCTATGTCACACAAAGGGTTTCTTGCTCCAGCAGCTCCTTTCTTCTTGACCCATTCATGGTCCGCGGATCCATTCAATGACCTCACCAGTGGAGTATAGCTTTCCTCCACCACCTCTGCACCTTTCCCCTCCAAAACATCCACCAGGCAACTGGGGAAACGGACCCAAAAAAAAAACGCATCGATCGCGAACTGCCAAATGTGTGACCACTCACACCATGCCGACACCAGAAGTCATGATCCCTCACTCCTGAGTTCACTGCCCTATTGGGCTCCCTAAATTTCTCCCTCCATGTAAACTTCCAAACCGATATTCAAGGTTGCCCCCTAAATCTCACGTGATTTGCTCGTTCTATCGTATCAGTCACACAAAAAGCCATCTCTGATCACTTCCTTTTATCATTCACCACCCACATCCTCCTTCCATGTTACAACATCCCCAATAAAGCAATTAATCTCTCTCACCCAGGCTGTTCTCTCTGGTACGGCCCTCATCTTGAATCTCTTAAGTCCACGGGATGCAGAATTGAAAGGCTATGGTGGACAGCTGATTTAAATATCCACCACCACATCTGGTTGGATCACATAAAACACAATTGTGTCCGATGTTAAAATTACTCACTATTCCAGGCTTATGACTTATGGACTTCACTGACACTAAGATGAAGACCATTCAAACAGCCACAACCCCTCCTTCTACTAGCCCATTGAGTCAAACTTCCTCCAAAGTTTCCCTCACCCTAGACCTGAACTTGCATCTTTCTCTAATTTCTGTCCTATTTCCCCTCATGCCCTCTTCGAGCTCATCTTGTCTATGAGACTCTTCTCTGGCTCCCTTGACACTATTCATACTAAACTGCTAACCATCGGACCTTTATTCCTGGTCTGCATTTAGTCAACATTGTTAATGGTTCATTCTCTTTAGGTGTTGTCCTCTTCTCCTTTAAAATATGTTTTCATCACCCCTCTTTGCAAAACATTAACATTTGATCCCATCGTTCTTGCAAACCACACCCCATTTACAATATCCTTTTCCTCTCCAAAGCCCTTAAATGTATTGGCACCTCGCAGTGGTCATTACTGGAAACGGGAGCACCCGGAGGAAACCCACACAGACATGGGGAGAATGTACAAACTTCACAGACGGTGACCCAAGGCCGGAATTGAACCCGGGTCCCTGGCACTGGGAGGCAGCAGTCCTAGCCACTGTGCCCACCATGCCACCTACGAAATGAAAGGAAGGTTTAAAGCGGGCAAAGATTATAAATTAATAAAGCAATGTTATAGCTTTTTTCCCTCACAAATAGTGGCTATAAAGACAACATGAACAGTTTTTAAATTCTGGGAGAAGCAACTATCAAAGAAAAGGTTAGAAAAATAACAAAAGAGAAAGAATATATTTATGGAAAGATTGAAAACTGTATTAGTAGAAGTGGTGATATCTTGAAGAGAATGCTATGCTTGGACTGACCTGTGAAGTGAACAGCCTCTGGCCACCCCTGATAAGTGTCCGTTTGTACCAGAAAGCAAGCTTTAGTTATAAGCCCTGCATTTCCATTGTCAAGTGAGTGGGAGAGGAAGCCCTGTGAAATGCCATACCGATACTAACAATGCCTGCCTTGTATGTATTACTGGAATTTCTACAAATTAAGAATCTATAGGGACTGGAAAAAGGTCTTCATTTGCGAGTCTAGTGAAGTAGAAATCTTTTGGGAAATGTTGTAAAACATGTTGTAATCTTGTGTGTGTTAAATTTACCCTTCTTTTGATAATAAATGTTTTAATTTAATGTTTAAAATTTCCACAAGTGGTATTGGATTTCTTACTCCTGACGGCAGTGCCCAAACCTCCTTGTAATAAAATACAAATTGCAAATCATTGTGATAGCTTGATAAAGTTTTCCCTCGGGATTTGGTCAGACTAGCAATTACTACCTGCCATATCATAACACTACCCCAAGGTCTCTCTACTTTGTCCAGTTGGGACGGGACTGCTCTCACCTGGTTCTATTCTAATCTATCTAACCAATAGCCAGAGTGATGTGCCATCAATTGTACGCGAGTCGAGTGCTTTACAAAAGTCAGGCTTTAATAGACTAGAACATAGCTCTGGGATCGTCTACAATGGAATGGACGATCGCCGGGCGTTTGTCCATTTATACCTCGTTAATGGAGGCGTGGTTAACTCAGCCTCTCGGCCAATCGGTCGAGAGGCACATGACCGACCAGGGCCAATGGTAAGCCGGTGTTCTGCCCCAATGGCAGACAGGTATGCAGATCATATCACCACACAGAGAATCACTTGCAATAGCTTCTCTCCTTTCTCCAACCTCTGGTGTCCCCCAAGGATCTATACTTGGCCCCCCTCCTAATCCGCACATGTTGTCCCTTGGTGACATAATTTGAAAGAACAGCATTATCAGTCTTTAGGGAAGGAAACCTGCTGCCCTTACCTTGCTTGGTCTGCGTGTATCTCCAGACTCATTGCAATGACCTAGCAAGTGTTACAAAGATGTGCTATACAGAATATTAGTTTGTAATTTCATGTATATATTATAGAATTGTTTTGTTTAGAAATACACTCTTGCTAAATAAAGGACACTGAGTTAAATTAACTGCTAATTTGCATCTGTGAAGCTACATTCCATTCTATGGGGATGCAAAGTCTACAAAGACCCTAAACAGGGGCTGTTTAGCACAGGGCTAAATCGCTGGCTTTGAAAGCAGACCAAGCAGGCCAGCAGCACGGTTCGATTCCCGTAACAGCCTCCCCAAACAGGCGCCGGAATGTGGTGACTGGGGGCTTTTCAGAGTAACTTCATTTGAAGCCTACTCGTGACAATAAGTGACTTTCATTTCATTTTCAAGACCCCAACAGAGACAATGGCAGCCCTGGAGGTGTGAACAGCTCCTTCCTATCTCATCACGGGAATGATAGATCATTCAGGTGTTAATGGTTGGGACAGCCTACTGTGCTTTCAGTTTTGGAAGCACAGGTTAGATGGGTACAGTCTGTACCTGACCCACTGCAAGGTCCAGTTGAGAATCTACTTGTCAACCAATCAGTACTCTCTTCTCCTGCAGGTATAAATTTGTTATCTCCCTTGGATGTGTGTTCTTAGGAAATGTCCTGATGTGGGCACAATGAAAAGCTTTGACATAAAATGTCTCCTTTTTCAGCGTTTTTGAACAGACTTTCAGTCTTCCTAAAATATGGAAGAACATTTGGGCGGGATTCTTCAGCCTCCCAGCGTGGTGTTTCTCGACAGCGGGAGGCAGTGCACCAGTCGCTGGCGGCATGATTCTCTACTGCTGCCAATGGAAATTCCCATTGAAGCCACCCCATGCCACTATTCAGAGGCACTTCGCACTTTTTCTTTGGCATCAGGGAGTTTCTCCCTGCTGAAGCTGCACTTCAGTTGATTTCCTGCTGGTGAACTGATCACGCCAGCAGGAATGGCTGTTCACAGATCGGGACGCCATTTTGATCAGCAGCCCCAATCTCTCCCCCACCCCCTTTCAGGCCTCCCGCCTGGCTTTATCAACGCCCCTCCCACCCACCCCCACCCACAGAATCTCGTGGACACCCTTGGGCTCATCCTCACTCCAATTGGCAAGGTTCCCCTGGCCTGACCCCAACCTGGCAGCTGGGCACCCTGGCACTTTCCTGGAAACCTGGCAGTACCACCCAGGGTGTCTGGGTGGCTGATAGAGTATAGTCTACTTCATAGTTTTATTTATATAGGGGCTAGTTGAATGCATATAGCTAATAGCCAAAAATATTAAAGTGTTTTGACTGGGGGAACGCATTTAGTGTCTCATATACTGACTTGATTAATAGTACACTCCTGTATGCTTCACCCGATGCCGGTGTCTATGTATTTATATAGTGTGTTATATATATACCGTGTGTTGCCCTATTATATATTTTCTTTTCTTTTATTTTATTTTCATGTAAGAAATGATCTGTTTGAGCTGTTGCAGAAAAATACTTTTCATTGTACCTCGGTACATGTGACAATAAACAAATCCACACAATGAATTGACCATTGTATTCCAGTGTATTCAGCACTGAGAACGTATTGTTCTCTGTCTAATCAACTAATCAATTCTTAAGGTCTCTGCCAAGCTATGAGACATAGCTAAATGTGGGGAATCATATCCTGTAATTTTCATGAGGCTGCATATGCAGGCGCTAAGCTAGTTTTGATCGGCGCCAGTAAACCTGAAGTAATGTCCAATGTTTGATTAACAAATCATCCTTTAAGTACCAGACTTTCATTTGAACAAACCAGGAGGTCACAGCTGAAAATTGCGGGAGTCAGTGCACCAGTCGCTGGCGGCAGGATTCTCTGCTGCTGCCAATGGAAATTCCCATTGAAGCCACCCCATGCCACCGGGAAAACTGGCGTGTGCTGCGGGTGTGCTGCCTGGGGAAGCAGAGAATCCTGCCACCAGAGAATGACCGGAGATTTCTGCCCTTTATCTCCTCCCTGAACTATCATGCAGTTTCTTAGTTTAAATAGTTACAACCCTATAAATACCTGGACACCTCCATTTGCACTTTCTTTGTGTTTGATTTAATGTGTATAGGAAACGTATAAATGACTTGAATTTACAAACTCAATCAAAGTAACCTAATTAGACTATTAATGCATTAATTGGTCCCTTGAGTTATAAATATTGTTTGCTACAATGTGGAGTTAATTTTGTGCTTGAATCATTTTCCACTCCCAATGGACAGCCGTGGTTGGAGAATTAGCAGATAGCGAATGAAGTCAGCATGTGGCTCTGCGCTGAAACCGAGATTGAACCAGACGCTCTCCCAACTGAGCTACTTCTGCTGATGACCAGCTTTGATGTGAAGAGACTCAACTCACTGATCAACACTGTAGTAATAAATCTTCTCCCTCTGAGCATGGCTCTCCACTAAACTATGGAATTTGTCAAGCCTACGCTGGAATGGAATTCACACAGTGTTGCGTTGGGAAGAAAAAATATGGGAATTTGGGGGAGAATTCAAATACATTGATTTTGTTAATGGAAAATCACAATCAGAGGCAGGAGTTGCCAGCATATCTGTCTTCCTGCCTACCCATTTGCCAGCAACAGTCTGGAATGTGTTCATAAACTAGCCTTGGAATTACACCAGTTTCACCTTTGAAAGGCTCAGTGTATCTATTAAGTCATCCCTGGAGGGCTGTCTGTAAACACTATGGCCTTCATTGAAATATGACTGGTATTTTTGCCTTTTGAAGGACCCTTTTTCCAAATTAAACTACAGAGGCATTGGATTCACGGAATCTTAAAATCTGTTCAGTAATTCTTGTCAGCAACAGTCAGCAAGTAGGTCACTTCAGCGATATTTAAATGGATCTTCAGCTGCCCTCAGTTAGATCTCTAATTCATTTTTTAAGTAGATTGTGAGCTTGTAAGATTTTTTCTTGGCCACTGTGGCTTCAATGCTGTTTGCAAAACTCAAGGGGAAAAGTGACAATTTAACAGTAATAATAATAATAATAATCTTTATTGTCACAAGTAGGCTTACATTAACACTGCAATGAAGTTACTGTGAAATGCCCCTAGTCGCCACACTCCGGCGCCTGTTCGGGTACACAGAGGAAGAATTCAGAATGTCCAAATTACATGACAGCATGTCTTTCGGGACTTGTGGGAGGAAACTGGAGCACCCGGAGAAAACCCACGCAGACACAGGGATAACGTCTTGACCCAAGACAGGAATGGAACCTGGGACCCTGGCGCTGTGAAGCAACAGTGCTAACCGCTGTTCTACCATGAAACCCCATCATGTTATCCCATCTAACACCCCAGGCACTGCTGATTTATAGTGATCTAACAAGTCGCATGCCATTTTTATTTTGAGATATTCTGCAATTTTTACCACTATGGAATTAAATTCTATAGTTTTGATTTTGAGCTGGAAGGTAGAAGGTGCTGTAATATTGCGATGAAGGTGTCAGTAGAGAAGCCCGGTGTCTTTATATTGCAAGTGGATATTTCAAAGGGTGGTCAACATGGCGGGAAGATCTCATGCTAAAATTTAGCAGGAAGATAATTAAGCTTGTTGAACAGGCAAGTAACTGCTACTTAATCAGGGATTGCAAAGTTTTACAAATCATAGAACATAGAACATACAGTGCAGAAGGAGGCCATTTGGCCCATCGAGTCTGCACCGACCCACTTAAGCCCTCACTTCCACCCTATCCCCATAACCCAATAAACCCTCCTAATCTTTTTGGCCACTACGGACAATTTTACATGGCCAATCCACCTAACCTGCACGTCTTTGGGCTGTGGGAGGAAACCGGAGCACCTGGAGGAAACCCACGCAGACACAGGGAGAATGTGCAGACTCCGCACAGACAGTGACCCAGCTGGGAATCGAACCTGGGACCCTGGCGCTGTGAAGCCACAGTGCTAGTCGCTTGTGCTACCGTGCTGCCCTATAATAATAACCTTTTATTGTCACAAATATGAAGTTACTGTGAAAAGCCCCAAGTCACCACATTCCAGCGCCTGTTCAGGTACACAGGGGCAGAATTCAGAATTCTCAGCTGGTACGGGAATTGAACCCACGCTGCTGGCTTTGTTCTGCATCACAAACCAGCTGTCTAGTCCACTGAGCTAAACCAAGGGAGCAACCTATTTCAGAGCCATGCAAGGAATAAGAAGGTGGCGGATTAGTGGGAGATAGCAGTGCTGGCTCCAGATTGTGAGAGCTGCAGCTCAGAGGTTGCAGAGGGGAGGAAGATGCAGAGGAAGACACAACCAGCCACTTGTGTGCAGCAGAGCTTACCTACCAGAGAGGGTCCACCATCAGAGGCACAGCTCCCTGGAAATGTCAAAGCAGCAGTGTCACTGAATACTTTGCTTTTCTGCTTCCATTACAAATCTGTATGTCATGAGAGAGGGTGGGCCTATGGAAATTGGTGGCCACCCAATGCATGTGGGGCTGAAGGTCACTGTGATGCTAAATTTAGACATCCCTGGATCATTCCAAGGATCTTCCGGAAATATGTGGGATCTTCCAGACCGCAATTCATCATTGCATCAAGATGGTCACCAATGCTATGTTCGAGAGGGCCAGCCAATGGTTGTTTTTCAGATTGGAGTAAAATTTGAAGTGCAGTTCCTGGCCCTTCCTGATATATATTAATGACCCAGACTGTGGTGTCCAGGGCATGATTTCAGAATTTGCAGATGATAGGAAGATTCAGAACCTTGTCAATTGTGATGAGGGTAGTCTTGAACTCTGGACAGTCAAGTGGCGGAAGAAGTTCAATGGAGAGAAGAATAAGTTGATTCATTTTGGCAGGAAGACAATGGTAAGACAGTCGGCTGGATTCTCTGGTTCCCCAGCTGCATGTTTTTCGGCGGCGCGCTGTTTGCTGGCGGTGGAATCTTCTACTCTCGCTGTTTGTTCATGGAATTTCCCATTGAAGCCATCTCATGTCGCCGAGAGCTACCAGCGGGAACAGAGGTTCCCCAAGAGCCGGAGAATTACGGCTAGTATGAAATAAAGGGAGACACCCCAGAGGAGGTACAGGAACAGAGGGACCTCAATATGTACGCACATAAGTCATTGGAAATGGCAGGGTAGGTTGAGAGAGCAATTAATAAAGCAAATGATATCCTAGGCTTATTAATAGAGATATTGAGTACAAGAGTAAGGAGGTCACGTTACACTTGTGGAAGACACTAGTTAGGCCTCATCTGAATACTGCGTTCAGTTCTGGGCACCATACTTGAGGAAGGATGTGAAAGCATTGGAAAGAGTACAGAGGAGATTCACAAGAATGATTCCAGGGACAAAGAACTGTAGCTATGAGGATAGATTGGAGAGTGGGTCTGTTTTACTTGAAGAAAAGAAGATTTGTGGGAGGCTTGATAGAGGTATTCAATGGGTGGCACAGTAACACTGTGGTTAGCACTGTTGTTTCACAGCACCATGGACCCAGGCTTGATGCCCGGCTGGGGTCACTGTCTGCAGGGTCTGCACATTCTCCCCTTGTCTGCATGGGTTTCCTCCATAAATCCTGGTTTCCTCCCATAAGTCCCGAAAGACATGCTTATTAGGTGACTTGGGCATTCTGAATTCTCCCTCTGCAGTGTTAAAGTAAGCCTACTTGTGACACTAATAAAGATTATTATTGTTAAGATCCTGAGGGTTATGGGTACGGTAAATAGTGAGGAACGATTCCCACTAAAGGGAGCGTCAAGAACCAGAGATTCAAAATAATGGGCAAAACTGATGTGAGGAAAATCTGTTTCACCCAGAGACTGGACTGAACTTCCTGAAAGGGTGTTGGATGTAGGTTCGATGAAGTATTCAAAAGGGAATTGAATTGCTATCTGAAAATAAATAATGTGCAAGGTTACGGGGATAAGGTAGGGGAATGGGACGAGGTAGAATGCTCTTTTTTAAAGTATTTTTATTCAACAGATTTCATAATTTTCACCATACAAAATCAAACCTCACCCTCCCCGCCGACAACCCCCCTCAACAATCAACGGAGACCCACTCCCAAAAGTGCATGATGAACAAACCCCAACAATTGTAGAACCTGAACTTCACCCCCCTCAGTTCGAACTTCACCTTCTCCAGGGTGAAAAACTCCAGCAGGTCCCCCCACCATGCCAAGGCACAAGGTGGAGAAGCTGACCTCCACTTCCACTCCAATAAGAGCCGCCTACGAGCGATCAGCGAGGCGAAGGCTAGGACATCTGCCCCAACTCCCGCCTGCAACTCGAGCCGGTCCGACACCCGAATATGGCTTCTAGGGAACCGGGCTCCACATCCACATGTGAGACCCCCAAGATTGTACTGAACACCGTCCTCTAAAACATTTCCAGCTTCGGGTAGGACCAAAACAAATGAACATAGTTCGCAGGGCCCCTCCCACACCTCTCACAGACATCCTCCACTCCCTCGAACAGCTGGCTCATCCTTGATTTTGAGACATGCGTCCTACACACTACTTTCAGCTGTAACAGCCCCAACCTTGTGCACAAAGTTGAGGCATTCACCCTCCACAGCACCTCAAACCACAGTAGGTAGAATGCTCTTTAAGAGAGCCAGTACAGACCTGATGGGCTGAATAGCCTATTTTGGCACTGTAAAGATTCTGAGATTCTGCGATAAACATGTGCAATGCCTATGGTGGTGGCAGCCTGATTGTCAATGATGGTACCACAGGAATGCTCCGTGCAAACGGCAATGCAGGAATCAACTCTGCCAGAATGAGGCCCTTTACACAGAGGCTGACAGGCAATGCTGCTGCCTCATTACTGCCACTGGCTGAGGTAGAGATGGCCATCCTACCTGTCATGATATGCAGACACACACATAATGATATACAGACAAGCAGCTAATGGCCACAGAGTACAGGACATGACCAATAAGCAGGCAGGACACTCAGGGGTGGGATCTGACTATAAAAGACATGAGGTACTCACACTCCGCCTCTTTCCACTGATGAACATCTAGAGAGTCAGTCAAGGGTGTTGTTACAATCTCACACCTCCACCATGTGGCTAAGAGCTAGTCTGGTTCAGTCAGACAGAGTAACCACACTTAAGTTAGCAGAGAGTCGAACTCACAGAGAACTGTGCTACCTGTGCTATTAGTTCAATAAACCTGATTGAACTAACTTCAAGGTCTGGAGTATCTTTCAGATCTAAGCTGCATCCAGTCGCAGCCAGTGTTAGACCAGTGTACCTAATATGACACTACCAATCTCACATTCATGCATAGTCAGTGGCGGACTGGCCAGGGTGTCAGCTTGCCCGATGGCAAGTGGGCCCCTGATGAAGTGGGCCCCCTATATCAAATAAAAATGCAATAAAGAAACAAACACAGACAACTGTTTTAGTAATAAAAAGGAATAAGAAAAAAAAGAGAACAGGACACAAATAAGCAGTGCATGAAAAGGAATGAAGCAGGGGAGGTAGTGGAAGGATGTGGAATAGGGGGGCCCGGGTCGGGCATAATTAAGGAAATTCCATGTTTTCAGCAAGAGTGTGTGAATTTAAAGATAAAGTTACAATTCGTGATTTGAGATGGTCGGCAACTTCAAAGGATATCAAGCAGTAGACTTGGTTCAGCCGGTACATCGGTCCGGGGCCCGGAGAGCCAAGAAGGGGCCCGTGAATCTCTGAAGGGCCATTAAAAATTATAATTAATTAGATAAATAAATCTCCAACTTCTTTCCTGAGATTTGTATTCTAACTTAATAAAATATAATTGTTTTTAAAAAGAGCAATACCAAATAAAAATGCAATAAAGAAACAAACAAATAATCACTCAGTGTATGAAGGAACGAAGCAGTGTTAAACGGATGTGAAAAGGAGTGGAGGGGGGAGGGGCTGGTTCACCCGGGTCGGACATAGTTGGAAATCCACGTTTTCAGCAAGAGTGTGTGAATTTAAAGATAAAGTTATAGTTCGTGATTTGAGATGGCCGGCAACTTGAAAGGATATCAAGCAGTACATAGGGTCGTGAGGTCACCGAAAAGGAGAAGCGGTACCTTTGACCGTGAATCATGAGGTCAAAGATATTGAAGTGATAAGCCATGATCGGTAAACTCAAAGGGTTGCGACTTGTAACACTACACTGGTATCAAACTGGACATGTTAACTTTGGTCGTGGGACCATTCTTAATGTCTTACTATAGCCGGACCAAACTTCTAAGTTTCAACAGGTTTCTCAGTTGCTTGCTGGTGTGAACACTGGACAGTGGATTGTCTCCTCTTCTGAAGCTGCATAGGCAACAGTAGTATTGACTAATGAACATAGCCTATTGAAGTGTAAGTAAGTTATTTTATATTTTTTATCAAGTAGGGGTTTATCTGGCGTTCCTTCAAGTTATTCTTGCAATCATCAATATTCATTTTTCCCAATGTGGGCTATTTTTAATTAAGTTTTTATTTCAGGAATATTACCCCTACCAGCATGGAAAAGAAAAAGCATAAATCTGGGTCACTAAAACGCAAAGAACAAAAAGAAGCAGAAAGGAAGGAATCAGCCAAGCGATGCAGGCCTATTACAGAGTTTATAATACCACAAGCACAATCCACATCAATATCCAGTTCTGCAACAAATAATCAAGAAGCAAGAAACAATGCTCACGGTGATGATGCAATGACATGAGAGTTACAAGAACAGGGAAGAGCTACTTTGAATGTAGAGACAAATACAAGTGCATCCATTACTAATCAACCCAGGCCCAATATTTCTTCTGGCTTCCTTTTTCCGGTATCTGTACTGCCTGTAGTTGCAACATCTGAACACATAGATTCAACTAGTGACAGGGAATCAGATATTCCTTCAAGCATAAATGACTTGGTTTCTGAAGCACATCCTGTAAATGAACCTACGCAAGAAAATGAAAGATCAATTACTGGAATCTTCCAATATCCATCACGAGCAAAGCTAAAACAGTTTTTTGCTGACCATCCACTTCAGCCACTTGATGATCTCCCATTTGATGCTCGTTTGTATGAGAGGAAAATTATGAATGACTCAGTCCCAAGAAAATGGCTAACATATAACAAAGAAAATAGATGCTTATATTGTCAATACTGCTTAGCCTTTGAGTTTCCCAACACTTGTAATCCATCACCCTTTGTACGTGGCTTTAGTGACTACAGCCGTATTAGCCAGAGCTTGACTTTACATGAATCGACAACAACACATGTCAGAAATGCTCAGCAATATATCAGTGTGGTTAATGATGGCACCTTAGATAAATTTTTTGCAGCATCACTAATTAAAAGGAAAGAAGAAGTATTGAAGCAGAGAAGTATTGTCATGAGGATTATAGACATCATAAAGATGTTAGGCAAGCAAGCACTTCCTTTTCGAGGTCACAGAAATGAATCGGCCTACACTCTAGATAATGAGGTTCTGAATCATGGCAATTTTTTAGCTACAGTGCAGTTGATGGCAAAATATGACCCCATTATGGCAGCTCACGTTTCTGCAGTGCAAAACAGGTCTAAACAAAGAATCAAACGATTAGAGCAACAAGGAAAGGCTCAAAGTAAAGGCTGTGGTGGACTTGTTACATACCTGAGTAAAACAACTATAAACATGTTAATCAAAATTATGAAGAATATGATACAAGAAAGAATTAGTCTTGATGTTTCTCAAGCAAAATATTATTCTATTCAGGTTGATTGAACACTAGATAATTCATCCATCGATCAGTTTAGCATTATTATTCGGTATGTGCTTAAAGGTATTATCTGTGAGCGACTACTTTCAGTTGTGCCAAGTTATGATGGTACAGGACAGGGACTTTTTGATATATTGATTGAAACATTACAGCATCTTAAAATTGACCCCCAAAAATGTTTATCTGGTAGCTGCAGATGGCAGATGGCGCTGCAAGCTACCATGGCCGGTATAATGGTTTACAAAGTAAAATTGCTGATGTGCCTGATCAACATGTTCATATATGGTGCTATGCCCATGTCTTGAATTTGGTGATAACTGAAACAACAAAATGTTGTGTGCCTGCTTTCTTTTTTCAATTTGCTCCAGAATATAGCAACTTTTGTGAAAGCATCATACAAGAGAATGGCTGTATGGATAGATGTTGTTGGAAAACATCTGGGACAAGAAAAACTGAAACGATTAAAGCTAATTGGTGAGACCAGATGGTCAGGAAAATCCAATGCAGCAACAACTATATTTGGACTTTTTGATGATGCCGCTGCCAGTACTTTCGTAAATCTATTGACATGCTTATCAGTGATACAAGATTCAGAAAAGTTTGATGCAAAAACAAAACATGAAGCAAATGTTTTACTTCAAAGTCTTCTAAAGTTCAAAACCATATTGACAGCATTTAGTTACTTGTGTATATTTGAAACTACAACCCCGTTATCAAGTTATCTACAGACAAGTGGTTTAGATATGTTTACTGCATGGAGTTTGGTAGATTCAGCTACAACAAAGTTGAAAGAACAGACAAGAACATTTGATAACGTTCACAGCAAGGCTTTGGAATTTGTAAATAAATGTAACGACAGGATTTCACAGCTGAATATGGATGAAAATCAAACATTGGAAATTGATGCGTTGGAAACAGCATTGCCAGTTAAGAGGCAGAGGAAGAAGAAAAGAATGGCAGATGAGCTTATTGTTGATGAAAGAAATTCCTCAGACTCTCTAGCTGATTTTTGAGTAAATGTGTTTAACATAATAATGGATCGCATTGTCCAGTCACTAGAATCACGCTTTGTACAACACAAACAGTTGTATAAAGATTTGTCCTGTTTGGACCCAGCAAAGTTTAAAACTATTGCAGAGAAGGGCCTTGAAGATGAAGCATTGGAAGGTATTATTAAGCTGTTTCTACAAATCAGCAAAGTTCAAGTAATATTGGAATTGTTTTCTTTTGCTTCAAACTTTGATGTATTAAAGCTATTGCTTAATGATGGTGAGAATATGGATTCCAGTTGCAACAATTGTAAAATTTGCAGCACTTGCCCATCGTGTGTACTAAAAATTCTGGCATCCAACAGACTTCATGACAAGGCATATGATAACCTTTATGAACTTTATAAAGTCATCTGCACACTATCAGTTACTCAAGTCCAATGTGAGAGGACATTTTCAAAGCTAAAGATCATAAAGACAAGGTTAAGAAATTCGCTGTCTGAGGAGAATTTGGAATCATATATGTTGCTATCCATTGAAAAGGAATTGTTAGATGAATTGGATGCAGAAGCAATTATTGGCAGATTCGCACAATCATCTGGTGAACACAAACGATTGCTCTTAATATAGTGGACTCTATGCAATGCTCTATTGTGCTTTTGAACTATCTGTTAATGTGTAAATTGTGCAGTAAACTATTTAAAAATATCAACCAATTACTTAAATTTTTTTTAAAATAAAAAATTCAATTATAACATTCTGTATTTGCATTTGGTATCTACTGCCAGTAATATGTACAGTACATGTACACTATAATTACTAAGAAATACACATTTTTTCCACAAAAATTTTAATTGTACCCTTTTTTCCATATGTATTTTTTGAAAATTTTATTTATTCGTTATGAAAATTAAATGATAGCATTGTAGTTGTGGGTGGGCCCCCTTTGTCTCCTGGCAACCAATATTTTTAGACCCAGTCCGCAACTGTGCATAGTTACATGTAAAACTATAAGGACAGCAATGTGTCCAGACTCACTTGGTACTGTGTAACATTTTACTTCACAACACACCACATTTCCACCAAATGCAGCTTCTCATCCAAAATGATGCCAGAACACACAATCCCACACCTCCCACCCCAGAATGGTGCCAAATCGCAGGATATTCCTCCTCCTCCTTGCGGTGTCAGATTACAAGTCATCATCCTCCCCACCCTGACTTCTTACCAAACTCTCCTGATCCAACTCCCAATGCTTCAAATAGTCACTGTGCCTTTCGGAACACATTTGGGTCACACAGTCCATTTCGCATCAGTAAACAGTGCAAGTTGATCTCCTTCCTTCTTTATACCATTTTGACACTAGCTATAACTGAGTTTAAATTCCAGTCTCCAATCACTGAAGATCTTCTTCCTGTTTTATTCTGAAATGATTTTGTATCAGTAACGAGTGGAGGGTTTCAAAGTCTGACATGCAAGGATTGGTTCCCTGATCAGGTACTACCAGTGAGGAGCAGCTCCTGCTGGTTGAGAAATTATGGGCACAGTTTCGTACTTTTTTCCATCTGTTCATTCAACTAGTCAAAGAACTTTGCAAATTAGAATGTGCCTGTTAAATTCAGGCTTCAGGGAAATACGAATACTGGTCTGAACTGTTCTTGTATACTTTATAATGGAAAACAGTTAAATGGGAAATAAGAATACTGGTCCAAACTGTTTTTTCTTTCTAAAATAGAGAGATAAATGTTAACTTTGTTAGAAATTGATCTTTTTTAACAAGAGTTATTCACTGGGACTGATTCTTTATTGTGAATTATCGTGATGTTGATTTAGTCTGAACAGAGTTAATGACCATGGTTTCATTACTCCACAACAAATTTGTTTGCAACTACATAGAAATTGCTTGGGGCCATCTGCCATGGATTAAGTTGATGCTGTTTTATTCAGTCATGAAATAATTAGATGCTGTTTAACTTGAAACTCTAAAGGTTGATTTGAAGAACTGTGAACTTCTGTCATGCAAACTATTTCACTTTGTGATGCCTCTAGTTTGCAAGAGACAAATAATCTTATTTTATAAATAAATTTAAAAGCGAGAGCAAAGTCTGCTGCTACAATATGTTTTAAATGTGTTTGTCTTAAACATGATGGAAAACAGCTTTGCTGCCAACTAAAACTGCTAATTATGTAAAAGAGTCTCTGGGGTAATTTTCTGAGCGTATACCACCAGCAGGGAGACTCAGCCAATCACTGCGCATTTTGGGAAATTAGGGGAACATTGTTGGTGATTTTCTGACCAAAATCTGTGTGAAATCAACAGCAGGTGCTGGATAAGATTCCCTGCTGGTAATATGATCTCAGAAAACAGCCCTCCTTTTTTTTGCATACATCAGCAACCACTCTTAAGCTTTTATATATATATAGTAAATGAACATTTATAATTGCTATATCACTATATTTTGTGTGAGTTAACTCTTATATTGTTTACAAATATAAACAGCCAAAGTTGCCCAAGTCAAAAATGCCTTCCAACACTAACCAAGTGCTCATACAAATACAAAATTATGTGCATGTTCATCACTGTTAAAAATAATCACACAGTTCAGCCAAACACTAACTTGGTTTAACCCAAACATAGGGCCAGATTCTCCCAATCCGCCTGCAATGGGTTGGCGGTGGGTGGGAGGGGCAAATCTGGTGGAGGCAAATGTCAGAAACCCGCTGGCGTAAAATCGCGTTGCAACTCTCCCAATGGCGGGTCACTCTCCCCACTGACTGGTAGCATGAACATCATTTGCATTTATGTACATCTCATGAATGCTGATTAAAACAGCTGCCCGCCAGTGTCCCATCAGGCCTTTCAATCTTGTGTCATGCCAGCAAGACATCACATTGGCATCAAGCCCGATTGCTAATGAGTGGCATGCACAAAGCGGCCCTCAGTTGGCAAGAGACTTTGAGGTGAGTGCAACACTACAATAGTGCTTCATTGCTCCTGATGTGTTGTATACCACCCTGTTTTCTGCCCTCCATCTCTATGATGCGCTGGTCTTCATGGACAGCACCATGCTGATGGATTCATGGACCCTCCTGTGTCACCATCTCAGATCTGTACTTCATCTGGAGTTGGGGAGTACAGGCATCTCCCTCCCTCCTGGTGCCAAACACCAGTGTCTAACTGGTTAGCACTGTTCTGTGGGACCCATGCAGCCAATGCAAGCAAGGGTCTGAAGTGCAACTGGGAGTTTACCTGACAAAGACAAGCGTACAATGTGGCAATGTAGGTAAAAGTTTACAAGAAAAAATAATGGGTGCTTGAGATAAAGTAACAGCAATAATCATGGATGCCTTTAATGTACATATAAGCTGAAAAAAAATCAAATTTGCATTAGTAGCCTGAATGAGGAATTCTTAGAATGTTTTGAGATAGTTTCTTAGAATAGCATGTTCTGGAACCAGCCAGAGAGAAGGTTATTTTAGACCTAGTATTGTGTAATGTGACAGGATTAATTAATGATCTCAGAGTAAAGTTGCCCCGAGGTAACAGTGACCACAATATGATTGAATTTTACATCCAGTTTGAAAGGGAGAAGAGTGGGTTTAAGACTAATATACTTAACTTAAATAAGGGTAACTATGTGGGTATGAAAGCTGAGTTAGGTGAATTCAGCTGGAATACCAGGCTCGAGGATAGACCCATAGAGGAGCTGTGGCAGATATTTAAGGGGACATTTCATATTACTCAGAATAAGTATATTACTGCTGTAAAGAAACATTCTAAAAGGAGGAGCCACCATCCATGGTTAATTAAAGTTAAGGAAAGCATTAAACTTAAGGAAGAAACATAACTTAGCAAAGATGAGTGGCAGGCCAAATGAATGGGCAGAATATAAAGATCAGCAGAGAATGACTAAAAAGTTAATCAGGAGAAAGAAATTAAAGTATGAGACAAAGCTAGCTAGGAATGTAAAACAGAGAGCATGAGTTTCTACAGGTATTTAATCATAAAAAGAGGATGTAATAATAATCTTTATTATTGTCACAAGTAGGCTTACATTAACACTGCAATGAAGTTACTGTGAAATGCCCCGAGTTGCCACACTCCGGCCCCTGTTCGGGTATACAGAGGGAGAATTCAGAATGTTCAATTCACCTAACAAGCACGTCTTTGGGACTTGTGGAAGGAAACCGGAGCACCTGGAGGAAACCCACGCAGAGACAGGGAGAACGTGCAGACTCCGCACAGACAGTGATCCAGGCAGGAATTGAACCTGGGATCCTGGCGCTGAGTGTTTGTGCTCTGGAGAGTGAGAATGGGGAGTTAATTGTATAACAATAAGGAAATGGCGGAAAAAATGAATGGAAATTTTGCTTCTGTATTCACTTTTTTTTTTTTTTTGAAAGAGTTTTTCCATACAGACATTTACCCCTACTAATTTTTAAATTATTTACAACACAATCCCTCTAGGCAAATATCCCTCCCTCGCCCGCCCTCTCGCGCGCACCAGTCCTCCCCCCCCCCCCAAGCAACAACTTAACAAACAAGGCAGCCTACAGTTTCAGACATGAGCAGCGAGCAGACTTGCCCGCGTTACAGTCGTGCATGTCCCCCCACGACCATTGCTGCCCCCCCTTCCCCTCCCCTCCCCTCCCCTCCCCTCCCTCCCTCCCCTCCCCCCCGCCCCCCCTCCCCTCCCCCCCCCTCCCCTCCCCCCCTCCCCTCCCTCCCTCCCCTCCCCCCCTCCCTCCCCTCCCCCCCTCCCTCCCTCCCTCCCCCCCTCCCTCCCTCCCCCCCTCCCTCCCTCCCTCCCCTCCCCTCCCCCCCTCCCTCCCTCCCCCCCCTCCCCCCCTCCCTCCCTCCCCCCCTCCCTCCCTCCCCCCCCCCTCCCTCCCCCCCCCCCCTCCCTCCCCCCCCTCCCCCCCTCCCTCCCCCCCTCCCCCCCTCCCTCCCCCCCCTCCCCCCCTCCCTCCCCCCCCTCCCCCCCTCCCTCCCTCCCCCCCCTCCCCCCCTCCCTCCCTCCCCCCCCTCCCCCCCTCCCTCCCTCCCCCCCCTCCCCCCCCTCCCCCCCTCCCTCCCCCCCCTCCCCCCCCTCCCCCCCCCTCCCCCCCCTCCCTCCCCCCCCTCCCCCCCCTCCCCCCCCTCCCTCCCCTCCCCCCCTCCCTCCCCCCCCTCCCCCCCTCCCCCCCCTCCCTCCCTCCCCCCCCCCCCCGGGTTGCTGCTGCCACGACCCCGTACGCCTATCTCTGATCTAAAAAGTCAAGGAAAGGTTGCCACCGCCTGGAGAATCCCTGTACCGACCCTCTCAGGGCAAATTTGATCCTTTCTAGCTGAATATAGCTAGCCATATCGTTAATCCAAGTTTCAACGCTTGGAGGCCTCGCGTCCTTCCATTGAATTAATATCCTTCGTCGAGCCACTAGGGACGCAAAGGCCAGTATTCCGGCCTCCCTGGCCTCCTGTACCCCCGGTTCTACCCCGACCCCAAAGATCGCAAGCCCCCATCCTGGTTTGACCCTGGACCCCACCACCTTCGACACCGTCCTTGCCACCCCCTTCCAGAACCCTTCCAGCACCGGACATGCCCAGAACATATGCACATGGTTCGCTGGGCTTCCCAGACATCTGACACACCTGTCCTCACCCCCAAAGAACCGGCTCATCCTTGTCCCCGTCATGTGAGCTCTATGCAGCACCTTAAATTGAATGAGGCTCAGCCTCGCACACGAGGAGGAAGAATTGACCTTCTCCAGTGCGTCCGCCCACGTCCCGTCTTCTATCTGCTCTCCCAGCTCCCCTTCCCACTTGGCTTCAGCTCCTCCCCTGATGCTTCTTCCGCCTCCTGCATTATCTTGTAGATGTCTGATATCTTCCCCCCTCCGACCCAGACCCCCAAGAGCACCCTATCACTCGCCCCCTTACTGGGGAGCAGGGGGAACCCCTCCACCTGCCGCCTAGCAAATGCCTTCACTTGTAAATATCTGAACATGTTTCCCGGGGGGAGCTCAAACTTCTCCTCCAGCCCTCCCAGGCTCGCAAACCTCCCCTCTATAAACAGGTCCTTCAGCTGCCGTATGCCCACCCTGTACCAGCTCTGAAATTCCCCGTCGATGTTCCCCGGGATGAATCTATGGTTCCCTCTTATTGGCGCCGCCAACAGACCTCCCATTTCCCCCCTGTGTCGCCTCCACTGCCCCCATATCTTGAGGGTGGCCGCCACCACCGGGCTCGTGGTGTACCTCGTGGGGGGGAGCGGCCATGGTGCCGTTACTAGGGCCCCCAGGCTTGTGTTGCCACAGGACGCCCCTCTCCATTCGTTTCCAAGCTGCCCCCTCCCCTTCCATCATCCACTTGCGCACCATTGACACATTTGCCGCCCAGTAATACCCCGAGAGATTGGGTAGTGCCAGCCCTCCACTGTCCCTACTCTGCTCCAAAAAGACCCTTCTCACCCTTGGGGTGCCATGCGCCCACACGTAGCTCATGATGCTACTCGTCACCTTTTTAAAGAAGGCCCTAGGGAGGAAGATGGGCAAGCACTGAAATAAAAACAAGAACCTTGGGAGGACCGTCATTTTGATTGACTGCACCCTCCCCGCCAGCGACAACGGTACCATGTCCCACCTCTTAAATTCCTCCTCCATCTGTTCCACCAGCCTGGAAAAGTTCAACTTGTGGAGGGTCCCCCAGTTCCTTGCCACCTGCACCCCTAAGTACCTAAAGCTCTTTCCTGCTCGCTTGAAGGGGAGTCTCCCAATACCCTCTCCCTGGTCCCCCGGGTGTATCACAAAAACCTCGCTTTTGCCCAAATTTAGTTTGTACCCCGAAAAGTCCCCAAACTCTGCTAATAGTTCCATTATCTCCGGCATTCCCCCTTCTGGGTCTGCCACGTACAGCAGTAGATCATCCGCATACAGCGATACTCGATGTTCCTCCCCTCCCCTAGTCAGTCCTCTCCACCCCCCTGAACCCCTCAGTGCCATCGCCAACGGTTCAATCGCCAGTGCGAAAAGTAGGGGGGATAGGGGACATCCCTGCCTGGTCCCTCGGTGGAGCCCGAAATACTCCGACCTCCTCCCGTTTGTCACTACACTCGCCGTCGGGGCCGAGTAGAGCAACTTCACCCACTTAATAAACCCTTCCCCAAACCCAAACCGATCCAACGTCTCCCACAGGTACTCCCACTCCACCCTATCGAATGCCTTCTCCGCGTCCAGCGCTACCACTATCTCAGCCTCCCCCTCCACTGCCGGCATCATAATTACATTCAGCAATCTCCGCACGTTCGTGTTGAGCTGCCGCCCCTTCACGAACCCTGTCTGGTCCTCATGGATTACCCCTGGCACACAATCCTCTATTCTAGCTGCCAGGATCTTTGCCAGCAACTTGGCATCCACGTTCAGAAGCGAGATAGGCCTGTAGGACCCGCACTGCACGGGGTCTTTATCCCGCTTCAATATCAGGGAGATCAGAGCCTGCGACATTGTCGGGGGCAGAACCCCCCCCTCTCGCGCCTCATTAAAGGCTCGTACCAGTACCGGTCCCACCAAGTCCACATTTTCCTTGTAGAATTCCACCGGGAACCCATCTGGCCCCGGCGCCTTCCCCGCTTGCATCTGACCTATTCCCTTGACTAGCTCCTCTAGCCCTATTGGCGCCCCCAGCCCTTCTACCAGCCCCTCCTGGACCCTTGGGAACCTCAATTTGTTTAGGAAGTCCTCCATTCCCCCTCTCCTCGTCGGCGGCTCAGACCGATACAACTCCTTGTAAAAATCCCTGAAGACCCCATTCACTTCTTGCCCCTTCTGCACTACCTTCCCGCCCCTCTCCTTCACTCCCCCAATCTCCCTAGCCGCATCTCGTTTGCGAAGCTGGTGTGCCAGCATCCTGCTCGCCTTTTCCCCATACTCATAGACCGCGCCCTGTGCCCTTCTCCACTGCGTCTCTGCCTTCCTGGTGGTCAGCAGGTCGAACTTGACCTGCAGGCTGCGCCGTTCTCCCAGCAGCCCCTCCTCTGGTGCCTCCGCATATCTCCTATCCACTTCCAATAGCTCCCCCACCAGCCTCTCCCTCTCCTGCCTCTCCTTTCTTTCTCTGTGCGCCCTTATGGAGATCAGCTCTCCCCTGATCACTGCCTTCAGGGCCTCCCAGACCATCCCCACCTGCACCTCACCCGTGTCATTCAAGTCCAGATAGCTCTCAATGCTCTTCCGGACCCTTTTACACACCTCGTCGTCCGCTAACAGCCCCACATCCAGCCGCCACAGCGGGCGCTGGTCCCGCGCCTCCCCCATTTCCACATCCACCCAATGTGGTGCATGATCAGAGATTGCAATGGCCGAGTACTCAGCTTCCCGTACCCTCGGGATCAGCCCCCTGCTCAACACGAAGAAATCGATTCTGGAGTACACTCTATGGACGTGGGAGAAAAAGGAATACTCCCTCGCCCTCGGCCTACCAAACCTCCATGGGTCTACTCCTCCCATCTGCTCCATGTACCCCCTCAGCAGTTCTGCCGCTGCCGGCCTCCTATTGGTCCTTGAGCCCGATCTGTCTAGCCCGGAGTCCAGCACTGTGTTAAAGTCCCCCCCCATGATCAAGCCCCCTGCCTCCAGTCCCGGAATGAGGCCCAATAGGCGCCTCATAAAACCCGCGTCATCCCAGTTCGGGGCATATACGTTGACCATCACCACTTTCTCCCCCTGCAGCTTACCCTTCACCATCACATACCTACCCTCCTTATCCGCCACCACCTCCTCCGCCACGAACGACACCCTCTTTCCCACCAGAATCGCCACCCCCCCGGTTCTTTGCGTCCAATCCAGAGTGGAACACCTGTCCCACCCACCCCCTTCTCAGGCGAACCTGGTCCACTACCTTCAAATGGGTCTCCTGTAACATTGCTACATCAGCCTTCAGTCCCTTCAGGTGTGAGAATACCCTTGATCTCTTGACCGGCCCATTCAGCCCCCTCACGTTCCAAGTGATCAGCCGGGTAGCGGGACGACCCGCCCCCTTCCCCTGCCGATTAGCCATGTCCTGTTCCCTGCTCGCCCCGGGTCGACCCTCCCCTTCTGACCCGCTCCCCATGGCGATGTCCCCCTCCCCCCACCTCTCCCGTCCTCCCCTTCCCGCTTCTGGTCTTTTCAGCAGCAACCCCGTGTCCCCCCCTCACCCCCCCTCCCCCCCCCCCCCCCCCCCCCCCCCAGGCTAGGACCCCTCCTAGCCGCGATGTACCCTCCATCGTACTCCCGTAAGTCAGCTGATTCACGCTGACCCGGCCGCTCCTGCCACACTCCGACTCCCCCCGGCTCGGGGGGGGGGGGGGGGGGGGGGGGGCCTCCCCCCCCCTTGCCACTCCTCCCTGGCCCCGCTCCAGCGCGGGAAAGGTCGCCATTGCTAGCCACGCCCCGTACTCCTCCCCTCCCCCCTCCTCGGCCCCGCGCGCGGGAAAACAGAGGAAAGCCCGCGCTTTCGCCCTGCCACACCCCACCCCGCCATCTTCAGTTCCACCCCCGTCCCCGTCCATGCCTGTAAAGAACCCCCCCTAGGTGCCCATATCCCCGATCTGCTCTCCCCCCCGTCCCGCCTCCCCAACTTAACATTATAAATAACAGATAGATAACAAATAACAATGTACTTAACAGTCACCTTCTACCAAACAGCATAAATAACCATAAATAACCATGAATAACCACAATAACAATAACTAAGGGAAGTTGGCAAAGGGGGGAAAAAACATCAGAAGAAAAACCACAGCAAGAGTTCAAAATCCAAACAAAGAATTCAGCTGAAAGTACCCGAGCGGCTACGGCCGCCAAGTATCCCCTGGGTCTAATTCGAGTCCAGTTTCTCTTCCTGTACAAAGGCCCACGCCTCCTCTGGGGACTCAAAATAGTGGTGTTGGTTCCTGTAGGTGACCCACAAGCGCGCTGGCTGCAGCATTCCGAACCTGATCCGTTTTACATGTAGCACCGCCTTCGTCCGGTTGTACCGGGCCCGCCGCTTTGCCACCTCCGCACTCCAGTCCTGGTAGACCCTCACCGTCGAATTCTCCCACTTACTGCTCCTTTCCCTCTTGGCCCACTCCAGCACTCTCTCACGGTCGCTGAGTCGCTGGAACCGCACCAGCACCGCCCTCGGGGGCTCATTTGCTCTTGGCCTCCTAGCCATGACCCTGTAGGCCTCTTCCAGCTCCAGGGGCGAAGGGACGGCCCCTGCCCCCATCAGGGAGCTCAGCATTTCTGCTACATATCCCGGGAGGTCTGACCCCTCCAGGCCTTCTGCCAGGCCCAAGATCCTCAGGTTCTTCCGCCTCATTCGGGTATCCAGCTCCTCAAAACGGCTCTGCCATTTCAGGTGGAGTGCCTCGTGCACCTCTACCTTTCCCACGAGGACCGTGGCCTCCTCCTCCCTCGCAGTCATCTCCTGCTGCAGCTCCCGAATCGACGCCTCTTGGGTCGCCTGGGCTCCCATCAGCCTGGTGGTCGTCGCATTCATTGACTCCAAAAGCTCCATTTTCAGCTCCGTAAAGAAGCGCAGGAGAGCGGCCTGCTGCTCCTCCGCCCATTTCCTCCATTCCTCGGGTGCGCCACCGGCCGCCATTTTGGTCTTCTTCCCCCGCTTTTTTTTGGGAGCTGCTGTTGCTTTCTTTACCACCCCACTCCGGGTACCGACCATAAAGTTGGTCTAGTTCTCTTCAGGGAGCCTTCCCCCACCGGGATTTGTCCTTACAGCGCCGTTGGGGCCCTCCAATCGGCCCGAAAACACCTTTGTAGCAGGAGCAGCCAAACGTGCGACTTAGCTGGTCATAGCCGCAACCGGAAGTCCGCTTCTGTATTCACGATAGAAGATACAAGCTAGGATGTCTTGTGGTGCAGTGGAAGCACCTGTACCACTGGGTTTGAGTCCAATGCCAGGAGTGTTCAACACGGTTCAACAAACTGATGATCAGCTCAGAAATCCTTCCACCATTTTCCCCACTATCCCCTTAAGGGTGAAAGTGCATTATATGGGTGTGAAGTTAGGCTAACAACAACATATCAGACACAAGAAACATTCCAGTAATAGCTGTAAATTGAGAGGTGGAAGAGAGAGAGGGACTTGGTGAAATTACCAATCACTGGAGAAGCAGTGCTGGGCAAACTGGTGGAGCTGTGGGCTGACAAGTCTCCGGGTCCTGATGGACTTCATCCCAGGGTCTTAAAAGCGGTGGGTAATGAAATAGTAGATATTTTAGTTTTCCAAAATCCGTTAGATTCTGGAAAGGTTCCATCAGACTGGAAAGTAACAAAATGACCCTATATTCAAGAACGGAGGGAGGCAGAAAGCAGGATATTATAAACCAGTTAGCTTGGCATCTGTTGTGGGGAAGGTGTTAAAGTTGATCATTAAAGTGGTGTTAAATGGGTACTTAGACAAGCTCAAGATAATAGGGAAGAATCAGAATGGCTTTATGAAAGGAAATCATATTTGACCAATTTGGTCGAGTTCCTTGAGGGAGTAACATGCTCTGTGGATAGAGAGGAGGCTTGGATTTCTAGAAAACATTTACATCAGTGACTTAGATGAGAAGAGCGAAGGCTGGTGTCCAAATTTGCAGATGAGACAAAATTAAGTAGGAAAGTAGGTTGTGAAGACATACACAATTTGCAGATGGATACCGATAGGTTGAGTGATTGGGCAAAAATCTGTCAGATGGAGTATAATGTGGGAAAATATGAAGTTGTTCACTTTGGCAGGAAGAATATAAAAGTATAGCATTACTTAAATGGGGATGGACTGCAAAATGCTGAGGTGCAGGGGGATTTAGGTGTTCTCGTGCATGAGCCACAAAACCTTAGTATGCAGTTGCAGCATGTAATCAATTAAGCTAACAGAATGCTATACTTTATTCCAGAGGATCTGAACATAAAAGTATAGAAGTTTTGCTTCAGTTATACAGGGCATTAGTGAGACCACATCTCGAATACTGCGTGCAGTTCTGGGGTTCTCCCAGCCATGTGTTTCTTGGCAGCAAGAGGCAGCATGCCATTCGCTGGCAGGGGGATTCTCTGCTCCCGCTGCTGTCAATGGGATTTCATTTGAAGCCACCCCTCACGCAGGCGGGAGTGCGCTGCCAGCTAAATGCTGGAGAATTCCGGCCCTGATCACCTTACTAAGGCAGGATATGAATGCATTGGAGGTAGTTCAGAGGAGGTTTACTAGATTGACACCTGGAATGAGTGAATTGTCTTATGAGGATGGGTTAGAAAGGCTGGGCTTGTTACAGTGGAGTTTAGAAGAGTGAGGGGTGACTTGACTGAAATATATAAGATCCTGAATGGTATTGACAAGGTGGACGTTGGAAAGATGTTTACTCTTGTGGGTGAGTCCAGAATTAGGGTGTACTGTTTTAAAATTAGGGGCCGCCCTTAGAGGGGAGATATGAGGAGAAATTGCTTCTCTCAGAGGGTTATGCAACTTTGGAACTCTGCCTCAGAAGGCAATGGAAGTGGGGATCACTGAATATGTTTATGGCAAAGTAGATAGATTATTGTTAGGCAAAGGAATCAAAGCTTATTGGGGGTAGAAGGGGAATGTGGGATGCACATCCGTCAGCCCCACCCTGAGCTGATAGATTTGAATGTCCAGGAGCCATGTGGAATTCAACAGGAAGAGATGAGCCATGATGTTATTGAATTAGGGAGCAAGCTTAGGGGTCGAATGGCCTACTTCTGTTCCTAGTTTGCAGGTTCATATAAGGACTGTGCAAGGGGGGATTGGGCAACGATGAGGGCTAGCGATGGCAGGCAGAGTGGCAAGGAGCTGGATGAGAATGATGAAATGGATGGCAGAGGGAAGACAGGGGAGGGAAGCTGAACCCCGACAAGGACTGCATGAAAAGCTCACAAATAAAGGGGGTCAAAAGGATCTACATTGTTTATCGGAAGGGGGTGGATGAAAACTCAATTTGCAGTGGGTAAAGGTCCAAGTGGGGCATGGGCGCCTCGCAGATGATGAGCTTGGAGAGGAGGTGCTAAAATGGAAGAATAGACTTCTTCTTGAAGCTTCTAGCCTTTTTCTCCTGGGTTGCTGACATCTTGCACAGTCTGGTGAAGACAAGAGGGCTGGAGAGAGTGATCGGAGTACGCTAGACTGGTGTTTAAATATGGCTCCTGGATCTTCAAACCCATCAGCTCAGGGTGGGCTGACAAATCAGCTGCTGGCCCACAAGGAGAGTCGGGGGGAACTCACCACTGCATAACTAATGAAGTTCCAAGCACTGAATCTGGCACTGGATCCCACCATTCTGGTCAGTTGGACAGATGCTGCTGGAGATACCGACCATTGCACTTAGTCTCAAAATGGGAGAATTCCGCCTATAGTCATTCTAAATCATATGAATAGGGTACAGCCCATTGCTATTTGTGCTCCTTAAACAGCCACATCTCAAAACGACTTCTCTGCTTTCAGGATGAAATAGGAGGAAGAAGAGTCAAACTAGAAAGGCTCAGAAGTTGCTATTATTTTAATCGCATCAGCAAAATAACCTAAAACTGAATTTCCCACTGCTTGTCTAAATTTTCTTTTAGCTTTTCAATGACTCATCTTTCTAAAGTTCACAAACAAGCTGACCGACTATTTGTCCATGCATCATTTCTCACCTCACTGAGCACAAAGCCCATCTTCTCACATTTGCGACAATTGTCCTTCTCCAAAACAATTTCAATGCTAATCTCCACCCCCCCCCCCCCCCCCCCCCCAAACACCCAAGTAGAGCAATTATCTCCCACACTGTGCCAAAAGAGGTTAATGCCAATTTCCAATTTCCAACAACAGGTTACATTCACATACACTCTTAATGTAGAAAAATATCCCATGGTGCTTCACAGAAGTGTAATCAGATTAAAATTGGAAACCAAGCATAGAAGGAGATATTAGATGAGTTTTTTTGTTTTTGTTTTTTTTTAATAAATTTAGATTAGCCAATTATTTTTTCCAATTAAGGGGCAATTTAGCGTGGCCAATCCACCTACTCTGCACATTTTTGGGTTGTGGGTGCGAAACCCACGCAGACACGGGGAGAATGTGCAAACTCCACACGGACAGTGACCCAGAGCCGGGATCGAACCTGGGACCTCAGCGCCGTGAGGCGGTTGTGCTAACCACTAGGCCACCGTGCTGCCCGATATTAGATGAGTTGACTAAATATTTAGTGGAACAGGTGTAGACAATTAAGGTTGATCTAGTTCCAGACAAAGCCAGTGCCATTTATCCCTTTCAACGCCTAATCTCTCCAAATAGCCTACCAAACATATATTTCCTTACATCTCCCTTCAACCTGCTTGCACATCACCTCCTCCCTATTCTGTTTCTCCGTCTCTCTACATCCTTCTCCTTTTTTTGCTCCTCATGTCCCCAGTTCCTTCCTCCCCCTTCTTTCATTCACTAATTCACTACCTCCCACACCGCTTGTGGGAAACTTGGGCGGGATTCTCCCAAAACCGGCGCGATGGCCGGGAACCGGCGCCAAAAACGGTGCAGATCACTCCGGCGTCGGGCCCCCTCCAACGTCGCGAAGTCTCAAGGCCCGAATGGGCTAGCAGCGGCGGCTTGACGCCATTCGCGAAGGTGTCACCCGCAGTGGACGCGTGGCGTCACAGCACAAAAGACACACACCCCCCCCCCCCCGGAAGACCCGCAAAGATGGCCGGCCGCCGCGCAGACCCGAGGTTCCAGGAGCGTGACGCCGAGGTGCTCCTGGACGCAGCACAGGAGAGGACGGAGGCCTTGTATCCTGAACATGGCCGCAGGGTCGCCCCATGCCTCAGCCGGCGCCTGTGGAGGGAGGTGGCAGAGGCCGTCAGCGTTGTGGCTGTGACACCGAGGACAGGCACCCAGTGCCACAAGAAGGTGAACGACCTCGTTAGGACAGCCAGGGTGAGTTCCCCCCACCCCTGATGTGCGGCACACCCCCACATGCAACCAACCCTAACGCTAACCGAACCCTAACCCTAATGTGCTGCGCACCTCTGCCAATATACGCGCAACCGCTGTCGTGCAGTCATATCCCTGTCTAACACTGTTGCCCTCTATGCCTGCCACCCACCCGCCCTCCCCCCACAGGAGAAGCGTGCACACAACAACAGGGAGCGTCAGAGGACTGGAGGGGGCCCAGCTGATGAGAGACCACTCACCGTCCATGAGGAAAGGGCCCTGGAATTGGCAGGCGGATCTGAGGACCGGGAGGTAGCCGATGCAGAGGTCAGGGGCCCGCCAGCAAGTGAGCCACCCACGGCCCTTCCCCCTCTCCCGTATCCCCCATATCCCCCTCCCCCATATCCTCCCTCCCCCATATCCCCCATATCCCCCATATACCCCCTCCCCCATATCCCCCCTCCCCCATATCCCCCTATCACCGCCCGCGTGTCTAACTATGCATGCTGTATTGTGTATTCCAGGACCAAACGTCGAGGCACCCGTTCCCGCGGATGCCGACCAGCCGCAGGCCCCCCCAGGGCGGCCACGAGAGAGGGAGAGACCCGGCCCTCTGGCGTGCGACGCCCGCAGGACGCCCCAGGGTGGTCACGAGAGAGGGAGAGAACCGGAGCAACACGCAGACGACGCCCCCGTCTCGTGCGGGTGCGGCGACGTAGGCGTGTGACACCCAGCGACGAGGGAAGCAGCCACAGGCCCCCGCCGCAGCCGAGCCAGGACACCCCTACCCAGGTCACCCCTACCCAGGACACTCCTACCCAGGACAGCCCTACCCATGACAGCCCTACCCAGGACAGCCCTACCCAGGACAGCCCTCGCCAGGACAGCCCTACCCAGGACAGCCCTCCCCAGGACAACCCTACCCAGGACACCCCTACCCAGGATACTCCTACCCAGGACAGCCCTACTCAGGACAGCCCTCCCCAGGACACCCGTACACAGGACAGCCCTACCCCGGACACCGACACACATGACACTGGACGACAGGACAGTGACACACAGCGGACGGGTGGAGACGAGGCACCACCTCAGGGGATCATGGACTCGGAGTTTGACAATGCGCACGCCACAACGCCACTGCTTTCTCCAGCACCCTCCACCATCGCAGAGACACTCACCTCGGTTGGGCACTTTAGTGATGAGGCTTCTGGTACACTCATTGGTGCGCACAACACAGCCGTACCCCTACAGCAGGTGAAGGTAGGAGCAGTAGAGAGGCTGGGAGTTTGGAGGGCATCCTGGCGCAAGCGAACATCTGCCGCCCAGATGGATCCCGGGTTCCTGGAGTTACCACACCCACCCATAGACTCGATGCAGCCACCAAACCTGGGACGAAGGAAGAGGATGTCCTTGCAGCAGCTGCAGACGCAGGTGGAGGAGTGCTCCCGCGTCCAGGAGCTGGGAGTGGTGCCGATCATGCGTGCCACCCAGGCCGAAACCACACGGGTGGCGTCCGTGGTGGAGGCAATGAGTGCGACAGTGTCAGACATGGGGAGCAGGATGCAAGGCCTGGGGCGATCCGTGAGGGCGGCGTGTGTGGCCCAGGTCATAGCTTCCCTCTCACAGGAAGCCATGAGCCTGAGCCAGCGGCAGATGGCAGAGGCGCTCATCGCCGAGGCCCAGTCTCTGCAGGCCATGGCCCAGTCTCAGCAGGCCATTGCCCAGTCTCAGCAGGCCATGGCCCAGTCTCAGCAGGCCATGGCCCAGTCCCAGCAGGCCATGGCGCAGTCTCAGCAGGCCATTGCCCAGTCTCAGCAGGCCATGGTGCAGTCTCAGCAGGCCATGGCCCAGTCCAAGCAGGCAATGGCCCAGTCTCAGCAGGCAATGGCCCAGTCTCAGCAAGCCATTGCGCAGTCCCAGCAGGCCATGGCCCAGTCCCAGCAGGCCATGGCGCAGTCCCAGCAGGCCATGGCGCAGACCCAACAAGCCATGGCGCAGTCCCAGCAGGCAATGGCCCAGTCTCAGCAGGCCATGGCCCAGTCACAGCAGGCCATGGCCCAGTCTCAGCAGGCCATGGCGCAGTCTCTGCAGGCCATGGCGCAGTCTCAGCAGGCCATGGCGCAGTCCCAGCAGGCAATGGTCCAGTCTCAGCAGGCCATGGCCCAGTCTCTGCAGGCCATGGCGCAGTCCCAGCAGGCAATGGCCCAGTCTCAGCAGGCCATGGCCCAGTCTCAGCAGGCCATGGCGCAGTCCCAGCAGGCAATGGCCCAGTCCCAGCAGGCAATGGCCCAGTCTCAGCAGGCCATGGCTGAGGGCATCGGCGCCATTGCCCAGATGCAGACAGGAATGGCTAACTCCCTCAGCTCCATGGCTGCAAACCTGCAGACCCTTGTCGATACCAGCACGGGCCTCCAGGACTGGCAGCGTCCGTTCGCACCCCCAACCCATGTCGAGGCCCCGGGGCCATCGGGCACCCAGAGGGAGGAGGAGGTGCTGGGGCCCGATCCAGGTCCTTCTGTAGGGGAGGCCCCGGAACACAGCGGCACCTCGGACTCCCCCCCTTCTGTCCCAGGTGTATCTGGTGGGCAGCGGGCAGGACAGGCTGGCAGCTCGCCATCCTAGTCGCCCGAGCCGCAGCCTGACCCATCTAAGCCGGGCCGCCCCAGGAAACGGCCACCAAAGGGATCCCAAGTCACAGGGCAGGAATCACAGGAGTCCACCTCCAGTTCTGCTGTACCATCTGGGGAACCACCAAGACGTAGTCAAAGGGCCCGTAAGGCCAAACAATTAGACATTGAGTAAGTTGGCACGTGTGCAGGGAACAGATGAGTTTTAGGGGCTAGGGCACGTGTATGGGCAGTTTATAATTAAAATCACTTTCACACCGACAGAAGTTGCCTTTGTGTTCTGTCCGAAGCGTGCGGGGGTGTCGTGTACGTTGAGCGCCAGTGTGTGTATTTGAGGGGTGGTCTTACGTCGGCTCCATGTGAGTGTGCCCCCCCTCCACCTGGGCCGCCCTCTCAATCCCCCCGGGCAGAGGATGGTACCGTGCGCTGCAGTGTCACGGCCGCATGCAGGGATGGTCTGGGTGGATGGTGGTACTGTGGCCATGGGTCAGACATTGTCCAACGATGTGGAGCCAGGAGCTCATCGCAGAGCGGGTCGTCATCATCTTCCATGGCCTGCAATAGACACGCTTCCACCGGCGACCGTGTGAGCCCAGCCCATTGTGCCGCAGGTGGATGTGCAATGGAGGGGTGGGGTGCATGCGGGTGGGGTGGAGGTGGTTGGTGGTGCGTTGGGGGGGGGTTAGGGTGTTGGTGCTGGGTGGGTGAAGGGGAGGGTGAGGCTGGTCAGATATTGCCATGGTGTGCGGTCTGTGCCCATACTCGGCGATTCCCACGCCCCCTAGTCAGTGAACGGCTATCAGCCTGTCCCGTGCCCGCTGGCCCAGCTGGTAACGGTGGGCAGCCACACCGCCCATGTCCAGCCCGTCTGCCCTGACCATTGCCCCCATCTCCCTCATCTGTGGAGGTCTGCGCCTCTTCCTGCTGCTCCTCCACTCCCCCCTCCTCTGCCTGCGGCACATCGCCCCACTGCTGGGCTATGTTGTGCAGGACGCAACACACCACAATGATGTGGCCGACCCTATCTGGTGGGTACTGGTAGGCTCCCCCAGAGATGTCCAGGCACCTGAAACGCATCTTCAGCAGCCCAAAGCACCTCTCAATCACACCCCTTGTTGCTGCATGGGCCTCATTGTAGCGGTTCTCCCCGTCGGTTTGTGGCCTCCGTAACGGCGTCATCAGCCACGACCGCAACGGGTAATCCCTGTCGCCCAGCTACCAGCCCCTCAGCCGGGGGTGGTGTCCCTCGAACATGCCGGGGATGTAAGACACGCGACAACACGTATGAGTCGTGAACACTTCCCGGGTACCGGACGCAGACGTGCAGGATCATCATGCGGTGGTCGCTGACCACCTGGATGTTCATGGAATACGTCCCCTTCCTATTGGTGAACACGGCCCTGTTATCTGCAGGTGGCCGCACGGCGCGTGCATCCCATCGATCGCCCCCTGGACCATGGGAAAACCGGCCACGGCAGCGAAGCCCCCTGCCCGGGCATCCTGGCTGGCCCGGATCCACAGGGAACTGGATGTAGCGGTCCTCAATGGCATAAAGGGCGTCTGTCACTGCCCGGATGCACCGGTGCACCGATGCCTGCGAGACGCCAGACAGGTCCCCACTTAGCGACTGGAATGACCCCGTGGCATAAAAGTTCAGGGCCACCGTAACCTGGACGGACACGGGGAGCGGGTGTCCTCCCCAGTGCCATGCGGTGCCAGGTGTGCCAGCAGGTGGCAGATGTGTGCCACGGTTTCCCGGCTCATCCGGAGTCTCCTCCTCATTCCCGGTCCCTGAGGTCTGGTACAACAATCGGGGCCGGTACACACGGGGCCTCCTCAGGCGTCTCCGTCGCTGTGGCGCAATGATGTCCTCCACCCTCTCCTCGTGCTCCTCCTCTTCGTGCTCCCCGTCCTCCTCCTCCTTCTTGTCCTGTTGGGTGGTGGCCCTCCAGCCTGGGCGCCTGCCCCTCTGCAGCATGCTCCTCTGCGGCAGCCTGCGCCGCCTCTCTGCCACGCTCCTCCTCCTCCTCCTCCAGGGCAACATGTAGAATAGCCGCTGCCGCCACAGTGGCCAACATCGCTGGCTGATCAGAAAACATGAGGGCCTGCGGCGGGCGGGGGGGAAACGATAACGTGTCATCATTGCCCGTACCCCCCCCCCCCCCCCGGGCAGCCAGGTGCCATGGGCTGCATGGGCGTGACTGTGGGGGGATGGCAACTGGCCAGGCGACGACCTCCCTTCCCCCCCCTCCCCGGCACTGTCCCCCCCTCTCCGGCACTGTCCCCCCCTCTCCGGCATTCTACCCCCCTCTCCGGCCCTGTCCCCCCCCCCCCCCCCTCCGGCACTCTACCCCCCTCTCCGGCACTGTCCCCCCCTTTCCGGCACTCTACCCCCTCTCCGGCACTTTCCCCCCCTCTCCGGCACTCGCTCTCTCCCCCCACTCTCCGGCACTCTACCCCCCCTCTCCGGCACTCTACCCCCCTCTCCGGCACTCGCTCTCTCCCCCCCCCTCTCGGGCACTCTACCCCCCTCTCCGGCACTCTCTCTCTCCCCCCCTCTCCAGCACTCTACCCACCTCTCCGGCACTCGCTCAACTCTCCCCCCCTCTCGGGCACTCTACCCCTCTCCGCAGCTCCCTCTCTCCCCCCCTCGCCGGCACTCTACTCTAACCCCCCTCGCCGGCACTCGCGCTCTCCCCCCCTCTCCGGCACTCTACCACCCCCCTCTCCGCAGCTACTCTAACCCCCCTCTCCGGCACTCGCTCTCTTCCCCCCTCGCCGGCACCTCTACCCCCCTCCCCAGCACTCGTCTCTCGCTCACCCCCTCTCCGGCACGTCTACCCCCCCTCCCAGCGCTCTCGCGTCTCTCCCCCCCTCTCCGGCACTCTACCCCCCTCTCCGGCACTCTACCCCCCTCTCCCGCACTCTACTCCCCTCTCCGGCACTCTACCCCCCTCTCCGGCACTGTCCCCCCCTCTGCGGCACTCGCTCTCTCCTCCCTCTCCGGCACTCTCCCCCCCCCCCCCCTCTCTGGCACTCGCTCCCTCTCCCCCCCCCCCCCCCCCCCCCCTCCGCACTCGCTCTCTTCCCCCCCTCCCAGGCACTTCCGCCCCCCCCCCCCCCCCCCCCCTCCAGCAATTTCTCTCTCCCCCCCCCCCCCCCCCCCGGCACTCTCTCCCCCCCTCTCCGGCACTCGCTCTCTCCCCCCTCCCCGGCACTGGCTCACACCCCCTCCCACCGCCCCCCCCCCCACCCCCTCTACCCCCACCCACAGACTGCGGCCACGCCGTCACTTCTCCAGCGGCCACCCCCCCACGCCGTGACCTACCTCCACGCTGAACGGCGTCAACCATCAGCACTGGTTGACGCCGCTAAATAGGTGTTTTGATTTACGCCAGCGTGACCCGTGGTCACATCAGTGGGGCTTCGGCCCATCCGGCCGGGAGAATATGGGCAGTCCTTAGCCTCCCACGGCCCCCGCCATTCTCCGAGGCGGGCGGCGGGATTGACGCCTCGACGACCTTTTACCGGTCGGAGACTTCGGGAGACAGCGGGGGAGGGATTCACGCCAGCCCCCGCCGATTCTCCAACCCGGCGGGGGGGTCAGAGAATCCCCCCCTGATGTAGGAAGTGTCTATTATAAATGGAAATACAAAAAATAAGGACAGAATGTACGACTTTAAAATGGAAACTGAACTGTATCTGTATACTCTAGTTCACTTACACTTTCTAATGCAATACAATGGAATTTTAATTGGTATTTCTGAAATTCAAACAAACAGGTTTGTTTGCTAACATAGTTTTGCTTGCCCGAGGGCTAAAAATGTATGAATAGCTACGGACTAAATTAAAAAGCAAAATCACAAAGGTCATAGAAGTGACTGCAGAGATAGTGGTTGAATTAGTTGTAATATTCCAAAATTCCCTGGAAAGGTCCTTGTGTTAATTGTATAAATTAAGGCTAAATAGATATGGGTGGACGCCACATATTGATTGATTACTTGAGCGCATATAAAGAGACACTTGTATTCACAGCCAGGTGGCTTGGAGAGGGAGCAAGCGGCGTCACTGGTACACTTCAGGCCTTCTGTGGTGAGTGGGTGCTGCAGCACTGGGGTGCACTATCACCCCCAAGAATTATATTATAGTTTAGTTAGTTAAGTTTCCTTTGATATTTTGTTTTGGTTACAATGCCCCACCAGGGACTGTCACCCTGTCATTTTAGTTTTATTTATTAATTATTGGTTCTATTAAAAGACTATAAGGAGACACTTGCACTCACAGCCAGGTGGTCCTGGAGATGGAGCATGCGGTGTCTTAGTTGCAATACCCTACCAGGGCCTTCACCCCCTCTCATTTCTGTTTAATTAATTTTTCTTTTATTAAAATAGTATAAACAGACACTTGTCAACATTGGTGTGTAAGTGGAGTTAGGAGCCCTACACTTAGGGTTCCTTACTCCACTTACTGCTTAATTCTGTGAGTAAATCTAAAACTGAGTAAAGGTTGGTTTTTTGGTCTTTTACTTCACCAACTGGTCATTAGGAGTTTAACATCCAGTGGATTGCAAAATTGCAAATGTAATGCCTCTATGCAAGGAAGGAGGGAGCTAGAAAACAGGAAACTATGGGCCAGTTAGCCAAACATTTCATTGAAAAAATGCTGGAATGCATTTTTTAGAAAATCAGAATAAAATGAAGTAGAGTGAACATTGTTTTATGAAACAGAAATCGTCTTTGACAAATTTATTAGAGTTGTTTCAGGATATAACAAGCAGGGTGGATAAAAGATAATCAGTGGATGTAGAGTATTTGGATTTGTAAAAAATTGTGCCACATAAAGGGTACAAGAGAAGAGCTCATGGCGTTGGGGGTCATATATTAACATGGATAGTGGATTGGGATAAATGGATACATTTTCAGACTAACCAATGGGGTGCCACAGGGATCAACTATTTTGAAACTATATTAATGATTTGGATGAAGGGACCCAGCAGACTGTAGCCAAATTTGCTGATGATACAAAGATAGGTATGAAAGCAAGCTGCGGGGAGGACACAAAGGGATATCAATAAGTTAAGTGAGTGGGCAAAACATTTGGCGGATGCTGTGTGTGAAATTTGAGGATGTTCACTTTGGTGAGAAGAATTGAAAAGCAAAATTTTTCTTTAAATAGAGAGAGACTGCACAATGCTATAGTGCAGAGGGATCTGGGTATCTAGATGCATACATCACAAAACATTAGCATTCAGTTACAGTAATAAAGAAGGAGAATGGAATGTTGACCATTATTCCAAGTGGGATGGAGTATATAAGTAGGGAAGGTTTGTTACAACACTGCAGGACATTAGTGAGACACCACTTGTAGTACTCTGCAGAATTTTGGTCTCATAGAACATAGAACATAGAACGATACAGCACAGTACAGGCCCTTCGGCCCTCGATGTTGCACCGACATGGAAAAAAAAACTAAAGGCCATCTAACCTACACTATGCCCTTATCATCCATATGCTTATCCAATAAACTTTTAAATGCCCTCAATGTTGGCGAGTTCACTACTGTTGCAGGTAGGGCATTCCACGGCCTCACCACTCTTTGCGTAAAAAACCCACCTCTGACCTCTGTCCTATATCTATTACCCCTCAATTTAAGGCTATGTCCCCTCGTGCTAGCCACCTCCATCCGCGGGAGAAGGCTCTCGCTGTCCACCCTATCTAACCCTCTGATCATTTTGTATGCCTCTATTAAGTCACCTCTTAACCTTCTTCTCTCTAACGAAAACAACCTCAAGTCCATCAGCCTTTCCTCATAAGATTTTCCCTCCATACCAGGCAACATCCTGGTAAATCTCTTCTGCACCCGTTCCAAAGCTTCCACGTCCTTCCTATAATGAGGCGACCAGAACTGTACGCAATACTCCAAATGCGGCCGTACTAGAGTTTTGTACAACTGCAACATGACCTCATGGCTCCGAAACTCAATCCCTCTACCAATAAAGGCCAACACACCATAGGCCTTCTTCACAACCCTATCAACCTGGGTGGCAACTTTCAGGGATCTATGTACATGGACACCGAGATCCCTCTGCTCATCCACACTACCAAGAATTTTACCATTAGCCAAATATTCCGCATTCCTGTTATTCTTTCCAAAGTGAATCACCTCACACTTCTCCACATTAAACTCCATTTGCCACCTCTCAGCCCAGCTCTGCAGCTTATCTATGTCCCTCTGTAACCTGCAACATCCTTCCGCACTGTCTACAACTCCACCGACTTTAGTGTCGTCTGCAAATTTACTCACCCATCCTTCTGCGCCCTCCTCTAGGTCATTTATAAAAATGACAAACAGCAACGGCCCCAGAACAGATCCTTGTGGTACGCCTTACTTAAGGAGGGATGTAATTGTGTTGGAGGAAGTTGAGAGAAGACTCACAAGGCTGATTCCTGGGATGAAAGGATTGGCTTTTATGGAAAGTTTGAACAGGTTGGATCTATGCTCATTGGTGTTTAGAAGAATAAGAGGTGATCTTATTGAAACATATTCTCCGTTTGAGAGATTAAGTGCTGACGCCGGGACGGAATGGGGGTGTTCCATGGTCCTGATGCCGGCCCAGTCCCGGGGCCATTTAGGATATGCAAATAGTCCAGAACCCATGCCATGTGGAACAAGAAATGTCAGCCTACACTTGAGTTAGATTCGCTGGGGTCAGGATTGGCACTGGAGAGCCTGACGAGCTGGGGCTGCATATAAGCACTTCTCTCCCCAAACACACTCAATCCAGCCAAGAAGATGGCACCATGAAGAGCGGCCCTGAGGTTCACCGACACAGAGCTAGAGATAGGGCTGAATGCTGGGAGGCGAGGTGGGACAACCTGTCCCCCAGAGTAGGAAGTAGTCTGCCACCCACCGACATCAACCGGGCTTGGAAGCAGGTAGCAGAGGCCGTGAGCGCCGTGGGCCCCACCACGAGGATCTGCCAGCAGTGCAGAAAGAAGCTGCATAACCTTCTCAGGGAGGCCTGGGCGACTCGCCATCTCTGTGCCACTGGCACCACCCCCGTCCATACATCCCACCCCACTCTCCTCTCAACCCCCACCACCATCACCTCCCTTAGCGGACCGGGAGGCAATGCTGGGTAAGATGGGCAATCCTCCAGGTCAGCCACCTCCACTGTGCCCCTGGTACCACCCCTGTCCCACAACCCATCCCTGTCGCTCCATCCCCAAGAGGGCAACTGAACCCCAGATGCCGCAGCCCTTCACACTCTACCCTGCAGCAATGCCAACACTCATACCACCCGCCATGGCCAGGTGCCCCACGCACACAAGCCACCAGCTGCAGACTACCTGCACTGCCCGTGTCTGAGTGTCTCACACTGTGCATTATCTGTCCCCCCAGGAGAAAATGGCCTCCACCACACACACAAAAATGCCATGATTAGTTTGTCAACTTTGGTAAAGAAGGCCTTAGGGCTGAAGGTCACGAGGGATCTGAACAGGAAAAGGAACCTGGGCAGCACGTTCTTCTTGATTGCCTGCACTATACCCACCAGAAGAACGGGGACAAGTCCCATCTCTGTAGGTCCCTTTTTATCTCTTTCACCTCACTTGTCATGTTCCATTTATGGATTGGGGTCCAGTCTTGGGTTATTTGGAACCCCAGGAATCGGAATGTGGTCTGGGCCAGTTTGAACGGCAACTTCCCCAGCTCTGGTTCCCTCCCCTGGGGGTTCACAGGGAAGAATCTGCTCTTTCGCAGGTTGAGTTTGTAACCTGAGAAGGCTCCAAACCCACTTCGGAGTTCCATTATTCCTCCCATTCTGGCCAGGGGGTTCAAGATATAGAGGTGCAGGTCATCTGCGTCGAGTAAGATTCTATGCTCACTTTCTTCCCTTTGAATACCTCTTCACCCCTTTGCTGATGAGAGTGATTGCTAGTGACTCAATTGCCAGGCCAAATAGTAGCGGGGACAATGGGCATCCCTGCCTCGGGCCTCTGAAGCCGGAAGTATCCAGAGCTGCTGGTTTTTGTCCTTATACTCACCATGGAAGCGTTGTGCAGTAACTTCATCCATGAGGTGAATCTTGGCCCGAATCCAAACCATTCCAATGCCTCTGTGAGGTACCTCCATTTGACTCTGTCGGATGCCTTCTCTGCATCCAGGGAGATGATCACCTCTGGTGTCTCTTCCCCAGGTGGGGTCATGATCACATGTTTGGAAACTTTTCTTACCTCCTCTCTCTCCCTCAGCCACGAGGCCCAGTCCCCATTGTTGTATCTGCTAAATCTCAGATACTTCGACCAGTATATCAATCAAAGTTTTACCCAGATCCCTTTAGTTGCAAAATGGACAACCACAAGTAAAGGTTTATTACTAGTAATACTATTAATCCTTAAATTACCCACATAAAACAAGAGAATACCCCAGATTCAAATATACTAACCACAAGGGTGGCTTGGTAAGCTGTGGATCTGATTGTTGGAATACCTCTGGCCCATTTTCACATAGTTGGTTCTCATTGGTGGTCTCTTCCTTGCTTCCTTTCTTCCTTCTGATCTGGTCAAGGTCACCTCACACACCGAGTCTTTACTGCGCATGTGATTGAGATGTGTACCTTTATACCCCTCCCTCCCCATCTTTCAAGAAACTTCTCTGGCTTCCGGGCAATGAGGGTCTCGCCCGGGGGTCCCAATACCCAGTAGGGTTCTTGATGTCTGCTTGACAGGGCACCGGAGCCTGCCCCCAGGTGTCCATCTCCATGTTGTTGCTTACATGTGACCTGTTATCATATAAGGTAATAGCCGGAACTCTAGGTGGCAGAAAGTCTGGCCCAATCTGGGCTTCTAACTGGGTCTCAGCAGAGTGCGATGATCTTTGATGGGTGATTATGAGATAGGCCCAGACATGTACTGGCAGCTTGTCTGTTGGTTGTGTATTTGACTTTAGTCAAGTTTAAATTCCAACAGCCTGCCTGAGGTTTGACTGCAGTATGATTTTAAAGTGCCCAATTCTTTAATTTCAGATATCCAATTTACTTGGACAAATTCTTTAATTTAAAATACCCAATTTTACTCTGGTCTAAATCTAGGCCTTGCTAGGTTACTACACCATTTTTAAATACCACAAGTGAACTACGATGGCATCACTTCCACCTGGCGGAGGCGGAACATCACGGGAGCCCGGAGACCACCGGATCAGGCCTATTAATGACATGTAAATGAGTGTTACTATACGGTTTGCATGCCCATGCGTGGAATGCATCCATGCTGCCATCGAGACACCGGAGAATGATGCTCCATGGGCGCCTGGCACCGACCTCAACTTTCAGCTGATGCTTGATTCTCCACCTAATTGCGATTTGCGATTCCGGAGTCGCTGGATGGAGAATCCTGCCCACAAAATGTTGTTTCTTGACAAAGTAGATGCTGAGAGGCTGTTTCACACATGAAACTCAAGTAGGCCATGCAAGTTGAATTCAGCGTACTCAAGGCTGAGTTAGACAGATTTTCCATTTATAAGATAGTGATGGGACAGGCAGGAAAGTGGGGTTGAGGCCACAATCGTACCAGATACATTCCTTGTTGGATGATGGAGCAGGTTCGTGGGGCTAAATGGACCACTCCTGATTCTTTTTCTTCCGATCTTATGTTTTTATATTCCTGGATATGTCACAATCCAAATAGTAAACTCCTTGACATTGGAATGCATTAAAATAAATACTCTTTCAGAGCACAATTTAATTAAAATCTACAGTGTACAACTACTAAAGGATAGGCAATGGCAATAGGCAGTACAGCGGATTACAATAGTTTACAAAATTTTATCTCAATCTCAACACAAATTTATACAATTCTCTCAGGAATAATCAACTTGAATCTGCAACAATAGCAGAACTTACAGGTGGGATTTTGTCCAATTTGGTCCCTGTGGCGCGATCCACCAGCTGCATTGCGCCCGGAGTGTGACACTGCCGGTAGATGCCGAGAAAGGCCTCCACAGCCCTTCCCGACAGCCATTACGCCTCATGGGATCTGACCGGATCTCGAGACGTCACGATCTGGATCACACCACCAATCGGCGCGACCCGGTTTCGCAGAGTCAAGTTGGTTTAGAAGCTGACATACCTCTGCCTTTGCCAGGTCAACGGCCACCCTGCATCTACCGACCTCGACAAGGAGACTCCAGACGGCGTTCAGTACTGGTCCCCAAAAACAGGGACCAGGCGGAACGCTAACTGGAAGGATTTCCGAGGCACCCAGGTGGTTGGCCTCTGGCCAGGTTGGCACCCTGGTTTCACACAGGCACTGCCAGCCTGGCAGAGCCAATGGGCATCAGGCTGACAGTGTCAAGGTGCCAAGTTGGCATTGTGCCCATGCCAGGGTTCAGACCCAGGGTGCCCTGCCCATATGTGGTGGAGTGCAGTGGGCCTGTGGACCCACCGACAAGTGAGTTGGGGTGTTGGGAGTTCCGGGGCTCGTGAGATTGGGATGCCATTCGCCCCAATATCTTCCTTCCCTGAGGAACTCCACTGGTTGGAGCACTCCCCACCAGAGGACAAAACAAAACAGTGCCATAGATAGCAGGGTCTGTCCTGAATCCCACCAAGAAGGTCACTGTTTTATTTTGGTTAGATTCTATGTTGGGGGATTATGCTTGGGGGAGTGGTGACGTCCTATTAATCTCACTGGACTAGTAATTTCTGGCCAGAGCTCCAGGCACCCTTTCTGCAACTGCTTGAAACAAAAATAAATAACTGCAGCAGCCTGTGCATCGTGCAGCCGGAACTGTCGCCGGGCAGGCAGGAAGTGAAGGCTTCACAGCCTGCCTGGAGTCTTGGCCTGCTGCCAGGGGACAACCTCCAGGCATTTGGTTTGTTCACAATGTTTCAGGGTCGATTAGAAAATCCCAGGCAGCTATCCCGCCAGTTGCCATTCCTAGAAAATAGTCCGGGGGTGGGCTGGCGCCAGCGAGTGTTCGCTCGCCCCTGCCTTCCGATATGGAGGCGACATTTCTGCGTTTGGGCTCTGAACTTCCGCAGGGTTCTCCGGATCTGCTGCAACTTGAGTGGGAGGTCGGCAGCACCCTCAGAGAAACAACGCCATTGAAGGGTGTTCCCCTCAATCTATCTGTGACAGCAGATCCTCTACTTCATTCCAGGCACGTTCTTCATGTGTCAGATATATGAATGTAAATTCTGTAGATTGTAATTTTTAGTTAATTGAATACAAAATACTGGTGCACTGAGGCCACCTCGTGGTGTATCTAGTGTAGTTTATTGTTCCTGTGGTTACATTTCTGACATGAAAACACCAGAACTTCGCAATAAATACATACACTTACATATAGATCTCAATTTTCAACGCTCTCGGTTAAGCAATGTATGCGGACCGTAAATCACAACACCCAATTAGAACCATTCACTACCTGAATTAATATTTGCGAATGAAATTTGACTAATTTGCAAGCGTTGATTGCATTCCCTAATCTGAATTATCTGTTTTAGTTAAATAGTTGATAAAATTCACAACAGGACGGGTGCCGGAAAGACAAGCTTGTGCATGCACCGATCAGGGATTGTCTTGAAATGTCACATTAAGACTCAACAGCAATAGCAAGAGCGAGAATTTGTTTCTGAACGTCAACATCTCAGGCGCATTTGGGCCCAAAAGAAAAACTGTCGGTGCGTGGGCCAGAAATTATGTCAGGACTGGAGACGTCAGGTTTCGACATCTGGAGCCTTTTAAGGGTGGCAATCTGCCTTCTATTCCTTACAAGGCCAGTAGTGTAGGAGAGAGTGAAGTGCTAGGTCCACAGCTCCTTGTTCTTTCTTATTCTTGCAGTCTTTTTTTCCCCCCAATGTTTATCTAATTCTCCCTGAGGGAGCAAGCATCGAGATAAATGTTGAAAGATTCCCCAACATCTAAGTGGATGAATTAATGCATTCTCAGATGCGCAACTGTACCATAAATAAGCTCTTCAGTCAGCTAGCTGAACAAGTCAAATCAGTGGAGCAATAAAATCAACCAGAGCTACCATTCGTCAACGTCATCCGAAAGGAGAATGATAAATTAGTAAACGGCGACTGTGAGCTCTGACTTGATTTCAGGTTTTAACTGAGGCGAGGGCAGCACAGTGGTTAGTTCTGTTGCTTCACAGCGTTAGAGTCCCAGGTTCGATTCCCGGCTTGGGTCACTGTGTGGATTCGCCGTGGGTTTTCTCCGGGCGCTCCAGTTTCCCCCGACAAGTCCCAATAGATGTGCTGTTAGGTAATTTGGACATTCTGAATTCTCCCTCTGTGTACCCGAACAGGTGCCGGAATGTAGGAACTAGGGGCTTTTCACAGTAACTTCATTGCAGTGTTAATTAATGTAAGCCTACTTTTGACAATAAAGATTATTTATTTATTTATATTTTCAGTGGTCATTGTAAGATATTATTTCTGCCTTTTGATAAACAGTTCAGAGGCTTTCAGTTGTAGTTTGTGACATTTGTTGGGGGGAGGGGAGGGGGGGTCATGAAAAGGGCGAAGACACTGTGCCTAAATTAAGAAATATATAAAGGATGAGTTTGCACCAGACAGTGTTATAGTGCTGCCTATATAAAGTCAGCTCACATGAATAACTGCTCAGATGTTCCCTTGTTTACTAGTACAGGTTGTCACCAGTAATGTTTACTGAACGTTTGGCACTAGAATAGTGATTTTTCTTTGCCACAGAGATAACGGCTTTAGGCAGTAAATCTTTTATGAATTATATAGATGTTTTCTAGATCTCAACGAATTAAATATAGTTAATTGTGAACTTGAAATTTAAATTTAAAAAATAAACTACTTTCAGGAATTCATTTTACCCTAATTCCTCCTGTGTGGCAAAGTCTACACTACAGAGGACAAGAATTCATAACTTTATGAGCAGTAGATCAAGTTCTATATTTGGATGCAAAATTGCGAGCCTGCGGTGATCTTTCTTTCTGACTTAACTGTATTTATAATGTTAAAATATAGACCACTTATTTCTATTACGGGCAACATGAAATGTAATTTGACAAAAGTGGACCTGCAGCGACTTGAAAATAAATCAGTGTCAGAACAGTGTGAGACAAGTAAGGAGGAGATAAAGATGGGTGACATAGAAAAAGAGTGGGAATCCCAAACCTAGACTTCTCCAGATTTCAACAGCATACACAGTAGAATAAGGCAAAAAGTGAAAGCATATGTCAGATGCCAAAAGCTCTGCAGAAAACTAGGAGGAGTATAGAAAGCGCAGGATGAAGTTAAAAAAGGAAATTGGGGAAAATAAAGAGAGGACAGGAAAAAAATATATTGGCAAGAAAAATATATTTTATAAATACATAAAGAGCAATAGAAAAGAGTAATGCCAATTAGAAACCAAATGGGCAACTTCTCTGTGGAGGTGGAAGATGGGGCATGGTTCTTAATAATTGTTTATCATTTGCTTTTCAAAAAAGAAGGAAGCAAAGCAGACATAGAACTTAAAGAGGAAAAGTGTGAATTATTGAATGGGCTAAACACAGTGATTGAGGAAATGTCAAAGCATCCTTGAAAGTGGATAAACTATCAGGCCTGGATGAACTATATCCTAAGGGATGCAAAAGAAAACTTAGTGAAAGCTCTAACCATCATTTTCCAATCCTCCCTCGCTGCAGGTATGGTGCCAGAGGAAGGGAGCACTGCCACTGTTATTTAAATGAGGAAGGAGGCAGAGCCCAAATGATTACAAGCTTGTCAGCCTAGACTCCACGCTGGGAAAGCGATTGAAAATAAAATTATGAGAGTTGTTGTAAATCGTCATTTAGGGCAGCACGGTAGCATGGTGGTTAGCATAAATGCTTCACAGCTCCAGGGTCCCAGGTTCGATTCCCGGCTGGGTCACTGTCTGTGCGGAGTCTGCACGTCCTCCCCGTGTGTGCGTGGGTTTCCTCCGGGTGCTCCGGTTTCCTCCCACAGTCCAAAGATGTGCGGGTTAGGTGGATTGGCCATGCTAAATTGCCCGTAGTGTCCTAAAAGGTAAGGTTTAAGGGGGGGGGGGGGGGGGGTTGTTGGGTTACGGGTATAGGGTGGATATGTGGGTTTGAGTAGGGTGATCATTGCTCGGCACAACATCGAGGGCCGAAGGGCCTGTTCTGTGCTGTACTGTTCTATGTTCTATAAACCAAGGACAGTCTGCATGCATTTGTTAAAGGAAGGTCATGTCTCACCAGATTAATTGATTTTTTTTGAGGCGATAACCTGGAGGATCAATGAGAGTAGCATGGTTGATGTCGTCTACATGGATTTTAATGAGGCATTTACGAGGTCTTGCATGGCAGAGAGATTAGAAAATTAAAACATAATGGAATTCAAAGGAAAGAAACAAGTTGGATCTAAATTGGCTGGAAACAAAGGGTGAACAGGTGTTTTTGTGACTAGAATGGTACTTCCAGTAGGATACTGCAGGGCTCCATTGTAGGTCCCTCACAGCTTCTGTATATACTAATGATTTAGACTTAAATGTAGGGGACATGATGAAATGCTTTGCAGATGATATTAAAATTGGTTATGTAATTGATGGGGAGAAAGCTGTAAAGTGCAGAAAAGTATGAATCAGCTGTCAAGTGAGCAGAAAAGTGGCAAATACAATTCAATTCTGACAAATGTGAGGTAATTCATTTGGGATGGATAAAGCAATAAATGATAGGATTCTGAGAAATGTAGATGAACAGAGAAATCTTGAGTTCGGGACCACACATCCCTGAAGGTAACAGAAACGAAAGGGGAAATGCTGGAAAATCTCAGCAAGTCTGGCAGCATCTGTAGGGAGAGAAAAGAGCTAACGTTTCGAGTCCGATGACTCTTTGTCAAAGCTTAGCTATTTTCTCTCCCTCCAGGTGCTGCCAGACTTGCTGAGATTTTCCAGCATTTCCCCTTTCGTTTCAGATTCCAGCATCCGCAGTAATTTGCTTTTATCCAGTGAAGGTAACAGGACAGGTAGACGAGATGGTCAAGAAGGTATACAAGATACTTAACTGAGTGACTGAGGTATAGAGTATAAGAGAAGGGAGGTTATGCCAGAACTGTAACTGTTTTTGTAATGTATTGCAGGAATTATATGATCACACAGGGGAGGGTACAGAGGAGAGTTAAGAGGAGGTTGCCTGAAATGGAGAATTTTAGCTGTGACAGAAGATAGCTGTGACACAAGATTGGATAGGTTGGGGTTATTTTTTTTTGAAGAGGCTGAGAGCAGATTTAATTGAAGTGATTAAGATTATGATGGAGCTAGTATTAGCGGATATAAAGAAAGTGAGGCTAATAAACAGTCGATACATTTAAAGTAATTGAAGGATGTTAGGATCCCTGTAGAGACCAGTAACTTTTATAGAGATTCATTTCTCGAACAATTAACTGAACTAACCAAAGGACAATATATCACATTTTAAGACTCTTATTGTAACAAACCAAAAAAACAACAGAAATCAAACATTACTTAACGAGCAACTAATACAGTGAATAAAGAAAAGGTACTTTCACATTAACTAAATAATGTAACCGAGATACATTTTCCAACATCTTCCAATGTGCACTGCGCTTCTGCAGATAAAAAATGTTGCAAGATCAAGCTCCAAGTTAATCACAGCTTTTCAGCAGGCTGACTTCTCACTACCATGCCAAGTCGAATCTTCCAGTGTCCCCAAAAATCATTTCACTTAGCCTGAGTATTTTAGGACCGACTTCCACCACCAAAACCCACCTTGGCAACCCTTTGCTCCTTAAATTTTGAGAAGTCCTATCTGCTTCAGTTTCTTTTCAAACAAAGAACCAGCCCTCCCCGGCATCCTTCTTGGTTGTTCAGTGAAAATTGTCTTTTTACTGTTCTTCAGAGTATCAGCATTCTCTCTCTCTCTCTCTCTCTCCCCGCCCCCCCCCCCCCCCCCCCCCCCCCGCGTGCCTCTGTGTCATTCCCCAAAAATCAGCTGTCCCTTTTCTGTGTCATGGTGTGAAAACAATCACTTGATTTTCAGTAGGTTTTGGTTTGGGTTTCTTTCCTTGCAATAATCAGATCACATTGGTCTGTCACCACAGAGAGGTTTAGTATGACCACCATACCCTTATCCAGAGCATTCTATTGCACCGGTTAAAGGCTACATTTTAAAACATAACCATCTTATGAGTCCTGCATTTGTAACAAGGATGGGAATGAAGTTTTTTCTTGACAAACAATTTTACTAAGACATTTTGGCACAATAAACAACAATAATATAAAACAGTGTGGAAAAAACAATCCTTATAGTGCAAGAAACCCAGCTCCCCTCCCACAAGGACCAGCCTAACTACCCCCCCTAACCTACGTTACCTTAAATTGAATCAGGTTGATCCTGGCACATGTTGCGGTCGCGTTTACCCTGCTCAATGCCTCCGCTCACAAACCCTCTTCTAACTCACCTCCGAGCTCCTCTTCCCACTTAAGCTTCAGCTCCTCGGTCTGTGACTCCTCCGCTCCCATAGGTTCTTTATATATATCCGAGACCCTCCCCTCCCCCACTCACCCATCCACTGGACGCTACCCTGTCCTGGATTCCCCCTTCGTGGCAGGCATGGGAAGGATGGAATCTGTCTGCATAGAAAGTCCCGCACCTGCAGGTACCTGAACTCATTCCCTCTCGCCAGCCCAAATTTCTCCCCAAATCTCTCATGCTCTGGAAGCTCCCTTCCAAGAACAAATCCACCATCCTCTCAATCTCCGCCATGCTCGGAACCTGCGTCTATATTCCCTGGGGCAAAACGGTAACTGTCGCAAATTGGGGACCAAACCGATGCTCCGATTCCCCCCATGTGCCTTCTCCATTGACCCTAGATCCACAAATTCGCCATCACTATGGGGTTGGTGGAGTACCGTGCCGGTGGGAGCAGCAGGGGTGCCGTAACCAGGGCCGCCAAACTGGACCCCTACATGAAACCGACCCCGCACCCACGATCCACTTCCTTATCATAGCTATGTTGGCCGCCCAGTAGTAATTACTAACGTTTGGCAGCAACAGCCCCCTTCCCCTTGGTTCCTCTCGAACATCACCCGCGGGGACTTTCTCACCCACACAAATCCCATAATCATTTTATTAACCTTCTTGAAAAAAGACTACAGAATGAAAATGGGGAGGCACTGGAAAACGAACAGGACTCTCGGGAGGATCGTCATTTTAACCGTCTGCACTCTCCTTGCTAGTGTCAGTGGGAGCACATCCCACCTCCGGCACTCAGCCCTCATTTGCTCCACCAAACGATACAAGTTCAACTTGTGCAGACGGCCCCAGTCCCATGCCAACTGTATCCCTAAGAATCTAAAACTGTCCCCCACTAACCTAAACGGCAGCCCCCTCAACCTACCCTCCTGGCCCCTCGCCTGGGCTACAAACAACTCACTCTTTCCCATGTTCAGTTTGTACCCCGAGAACCGGCCAAATTCCTTCAGGATTCCCATGATTTCATCCATCCCAGCCACTGGAACCGTGATGTATAAGAGCAGGTTGTCGGCGTACAATGAAACTCTGTGTTCTACCCTCCCCCGTACCAGCCCCTAGAAGCTCTTGGGGAAATTGCCAGCGGCTCTATTGCTAATGCAAACAGCAGTGGGGAGAGGGGACACCCCTGCCATGTCCCACGGTACAGTCCGAAATAGTCAGATGCCGTCTTGTTCGTCCTCACACTCGCCTCCGGAGCCTGGTACAACAGTCTGACCTAGTCGATAAAGCCCGCCCCGAACCCAAAACGTCCCAGCACCTCCCATAGATAGTCCCACTCAACCCGGTCGAAAGCCTTCTTGGCAGACATTGCCACAACTACCTCTACCTCCTTACTCTCCAGGGGCATCATAATCACATTCAGCAGCCTTCTTAGGTTGGCCACCATCTGCCTGCCCTTGACGAACCCGGTTTGATCTTCCACAATGACGTCTGGCACACAGTCCTCAATCCTAGCCGCCAAGAGCTTGGCCAGAATTTTGGCATCTACGTTGAGCAGAGAGATCGGCCTATAGGACCCAAATGCCTCCGGGTGTTTGTCCCGTTTCAATATCAGGGAGATGGTGACCTGTGATATCGTCAAGGGTAACACGCCTCAGTCTCTTGCCTCATTAAAATCCCTCGCCAGCAGCGGCCCCACTATCTCGGAGAACTTTTTGTAAAACTCCACCGGATACCCATCTGGCCCCGGGGCTTTACCCGATTGCACGGCCCTCATGCCCACCAATATTTCTTCAATCCTGATCGGGGACCCCCAACTCGTCTACCAATCCCCTGTCCACTTTTGGGAAGCTCAGTTCATCCAGAAAGTGTTTAATCCCCTGCGGCCCCGCAGGGGGTTCCGAGGGAGTAAAGCTTACTATAGAAGTTCCTGAACACCTTGTTCAGCCCTGCCAGATCCCCCACCAAGTTTACCCCCTGTCGACTACCTTCCCTATTTCCCTGGCCGCTTCCCTCTTCCTCAGCTGCTGTGCCAACATTCTACCAGCTTTCTCCCCGTGCTCGTAAATCGCACCCCTCGCCTTCCTAAGCTGCTCTACAGCCTTACCTGTGGACAACACCCCAAACTCAGTCTGTCGCCTTCGTCACTCCCTTAATAGCTCTGCCCTCGGGGTCTCCACGTATTTCCTGTCAGTCTGTATGATCTCCCTTACCAGTCGGTCCATTTCTGCCCTGTCCGTCCTGTCCCTATGTGCTCTGATCAAAATCAGCTCCCCTCTCACCACCACCTTCAGCGCTTCCCAGAGCACCGCCGCTGAGACTTCCCCTGTGTCATTGACCTGCCGGTTGATGCACGATCAATTGCACGAAAGACTCAGATTGGTACAACTGTGGCTTTATTACAGTCAGATGCGTGGCCTCCTACTGCAGCTGGCAAAATGGCTGATCAGGAGGAGGGCACGCATATTTATACGGCTCCTTGTGGGCGGAACCAGCCGGCAGGGGCTACCGGCGAACCTGTAGTGCAGGTCCTACCGTACATCCCCTAATACAGGTGCACAGTGGTTCACCACACAGGTAGTTTGCATACGTTTCCTCACCCTCTCACACACCGCCTCGTCCCCCAACAAACCGACCTCCAGCCTCCATTGAGGGCGCTGAAAACTTTCCTTGCAGACCTGCAGATCAACCCAGTGTGGGGCATGGTCCGAAATAGCGATCGCCGAATATTCTACGTCCATCACCCCCGCTAACAAATCCCTGCCCATGATGAAAAAATCAATTTGGGAATACACCTTATGGACATGTGAGTAGAATGAAAATTCCCTCCCCATCGGCCAACTAGCCCTCCATGGATCAGCCCCCCCATTTGCTCCATGAACCCCCTCCGTTCTTTCGCTATTGCCTGCATCTTACCCGTTCTTGAGCACGACCGGTCGAGGCCGGGGTCAAGGACTGTGTTAAAATCACCTCCCATAATCAGCCTGTGCGTGTCCAGGTCAGGTATCGTCCCCAGCAGTCTCTTGATAAACTCCACGTCATCCCAATTTGACCAAGACTACCCTCATCCCCTCAAGCTTGTCACTCACCATGACAAATCTGCCTCTCCCATCCGAGATTGTGCTGCCCACCTCAAATTGCAGCCGTTTGTTGACCAAAATCGCGACCCCCCTGGTTTTAGTGTCCAGCCCCGAGTGGACAACCTGGCTCATCCAGCCCTTCCTCAATCTGACCTGGTCAGCTACTTTCAGATGAGTCTCCTGAAGCATTATCACGTCCGCTTTCAGTGCCCTCAGATGCGCGAACACACGTGCCTTCTTTACCGGCCCGTTTAACCCTCTAACGTTCCAGATGATCAGCCTGGTTGAGGGGCACCATGCCCCCCCCCGCCGATCAGCCATCCCCTTTCTTGGGGCCGCCCCCAGCCCCTGTGTCATGCTTCCCCTGGCACGCCTCCTGGCAGTCCCCACCTGCGACCTCCTCCATGATCCCGCACCCAAGTCCCTCCCTCGCCAGCAGAAAAACTCCCCCCCCTCTCCCCTTAAAAACACCCTATAACCTAACCCCTGCCATAAACTAACTAAATAGACACCCCTCCCAACCTGGCTTCCATAGATCAGCTCACCCAGCTAGCCCGGTGACTCTCGACTCTGGCGCCAATATGTCTCCCACCTATTGTTTCCTCTGACCCCCCGCCCCATCAACACCACTTCCCCAAACCAGCCATCCTCGAGCAATTGTTCTGAAAAGAAACAAACAAAACGAGAAACAAAGAGAACCTCCAACACTAGTGCAAATCAAATAAAACAGAATAAGTAACAGGCACTTCAAAACCTCCCCGATCCTAACACAAAAAGCCATTGGAATAACAGTGTCTCGCGCATCTACCAGGACCAGCACCACATACCTTAACCTCCCTCTTTTATCCCAAAAAAACTCAAATACAGGAGGGAAACAGAAAAACCAGGAAGAGAAAAAGAAAAACACATAGCACCAGAAAAATGTGTAAACATCGCTCAGTGTCTTATTAACCCAAGTCCAAAAAGTCCTCAGTTCGCCACCAGCCCTTCTCTCTTGGCGAAGTCCATACCATCCTCGGGCTCCTCAAAGTAATGGTGCCGTCCCTCGTGTGTGACCCACAGGCACGCTGGATACAGCAGCCCAAACTTCACCTACTTCTTAAACAGAATCTATTTGACTTGCCTGTAGTCTGCCCTTCTTCTGGCCACGCTCAGGTCCTGGTAGATGTGCGAGACACTGTTATTCCAATGGCAGCTCCGTGTGCGCTTGGCCCACTGTATCACCCGCTCCTTGTCCAGGAACCTGTGAAACCATACCACCATCGCTCGGGGGGGGGCATCCCGGTCGCGGCTGCCTCGCCAGCACCCTGTGTGCCCTGTCCACCTCCACCGGGCACGTGAAGACATCATCTCCCATCAGCTTCTAGAACATGCCCGCCACATACGCTGCGGCATCCTCTCCCTCAGCCCCCTCCGCGAGACCAACGATTCTCAAATTCTGCTGACGAGACTTATTTTCCAGGTCCTCCACCTTTTCCAGGAGCCTTTTTTGCTGGTCATTCAGCCTCTCCACCTCCGCCGCCACCACCGTTTGGTGATCCTCCTGCTTCTCCAGCTCCTTTTCCAGCTTTTGGATCGTACATTCCTGGGCATCCAGCCTATGCTCAAGGTGCTCGATAGACTTCTGAATCGGGTCTAAACTGTCCCACTTCAAAGCAGTAGAGCCCTCTTGGATGACCTTCAACAGATGTTCCGTTGTTGGCTGAGCTGTCTGCACCGGGGTCCGGACATCGGCCATATTGTCCTCAGCAACAGCTTCTACACTGCCCTTGTTTGCCCACTTCTTCAACTGTTTGCGATTCTTTCTGCTTCTTAATTCCATACACCTGTGTCTGGAGTCAGTGCCCGAGTGCCTATGCCTTCCGAACTAGCACTCAAAAGTACAAAAAAGTCGGGGAAAAAGGTCCAAAAGTCCGGCCGGATCGAGAGACACCAAATGTGTGACTTACTCCTCCATAGCCGCCACCGGAAGTCCGGATGGGAATGAAGTTGAGGAATACCTTTTTTCATCCAGAGGGCACTGAGGGTCTGGAAGTCACTATCTGAATGGATGGTGGAGGCAAAAAACTTTATTTGCATTTTAATAATGCTTCGATATGCATTTGAGGTACTCGGGTACAAGAGCTGAAGGTACGATTAGTCTTGTTAGTTTTTTTTCAGCCAGCGCAGACACAATGAGCTGAGTGGCTTACCTCTCTGCTGTAAATCTTCTGTTTCTATGTAACAGGATATGAGGGCAGAGTTGTGAAGGACAGATGTTGAGGAGTGTGTATTTACTTAGAAGAATGGTTGATTTTTAAAAATACATTCATGGGGTGTGAGTGTTGCTGGCAATGCCACAATTGTTGCCCACCTTAATTTCCCTTGAGAAGGTGGTGGTGAGTTTCTTGAACTGCTGCAGTGCATGTGATGTAAGTGCACCCAGAGTGTTGTCAGGAGAGGGGTTCCAGGATTTTGATCCAGCAACATTGAAGGAACAGCTCTGGAGCTACAACTCTGGATAATGTCTGGTTTGAACTTGCAAGTGGTGGCGTTCTCATGCACAGCTCTCCGTGTTGTTTTCCCCCGGTGGTAGAAGTCACGCATTTGGAAGAGAATGTCAGAGGATGTTTGGCAAGTTGCTGCAGTTTGTTTTGTATATAATGCACGATACTACAGCTGTGCAAGGTGGTGGGGAGGGTGAATGTTTTAGGTGGTGGACGGGGTGCCAATCAAATCAGTTGCCTTGCCCTGGATTATATTGAGTGTTGTTGGAACTGTGCTCATCCAGGCAAGTGGAATATATTCCATCTCATTACTGACTTAGTTAGGTTGATATTTTGAAAAAATTAGATTAAATAGATTGAAAAATATTAAAATTTTAATTCCATTGGAATCACCATACTCTTACATTATGCTGAATAAGTCAGATGTGCACAGGTGAGTAGTGAACCTTTTGACAACCCCATTCTGGCTGGGAGGTTTGCTAGTGTCACACGGGTGGGTTTAAACTAGTTTGGCAGGGGGTGGGAACCAAAGCAAAAGTGAATTAACTGAAGGGGAACTAGAGAATAGGGCCAGGAAGACACAGAGGAAGAGCAGGCAGGGTGTGCTTGCTGATCAAAGAGGTTTTGGTGGACTGAAGTGTATTTGTTTCAATGCGAGAAGTTTAGCAGGTAAAACAGATGAATTTAGAGATTGGGTTAGTACTTGGAACTATGATGTTGTTGCCATTACAGAGACTTGGTTAAGGGAAGGGCAGGATTGGCAGCTGAATGTTCCAGGATACAGATGTTTCAGGCGGGATAGAGTGCGGGTGTAAAAGGGGTGGGGGAGTTGCAATACTGGTTAAGGAGAATATCACAGCTGTACTACAAGAGGACACCTTGAAGGGCTAATACTGCGAGGGAATATGGGTAGAGCTCAGGAATAGGAAGGGTGTAGTCACAACTTTGGGTGTTTACTACAGTATAGGCCTCCCAACAGCCAGCAGGAGATAAAGGAATAGATTTGCAGGCAGATTTTGGCAAGGTATAAAAGTAACAGGGTTGTTGTGGGATGATTTTTACTTCCCCTATAGTGACTTGGCCTCCGTTAGGGCTCGGGGCTTGGCTGGGGCAGAGCTTGTAAGGAGCATCCAGGAGGGTTTCTTGAAACAGTATGTAGATTGTCTAAGTGGGAAGGAGTTGTACTGGATTGGTATGGGGAATGAGCCCGGCCAGGTGATCAACATTTCAGTAGGGGAGCAGTTCGGGAACAGTGACCAGAATTCAGTAAGCTTTAAGGTACTGATGGATAAGTGCAGTCGTCAGGTGACGGTGCTAAGTTGGGGAAAAGCTAATTACAACAATATTAGGCAGAAACTGAAGAATATAGTTTGGGGGCAGAAGTTTTTTTTCTTTTTTGTAATAAATTTAGAGTACCCGATTCATTTTTTCCAATCAACGGACAATTTACCGTGGCCAATCCACCTACCCTGCACATAGAACATAGAACAGTACAGCACAGAACAGGCCCTTCGGCCCTCGATGTTGTGCCGAGCCATGATCACCCTACTCAAACCCACGTATCCACCCTATACCCGTAAACCAACAACTCCCCCCTTAACCTTTTTAGGACACTACGGGCAATTTAGCATGGCCAATCCACCTAACCCGCACATCTTTGGACTGTGGGAGGAAACCGGAGCACCCGGAGGAAACCCACGCACACACGGGGAGGACGTGCAGACTCCGCACAGACAGTGACCCAACCGGGAATTGAACCTGGGACCCTGGAGCTGTGAAGCATTTATGCTAACCACCATGCTACCGTGCTGCTTCTAATCTTCACATCTTTGGGTTGTGGGGGCGAAACCCAGGGGCAAATCTTTGAGGGCAAATCGGCATCTGGCATGTGGGAGGCTTTCAAGTGCAAGTTGATAGGAATTCAGGACCAGCACGTTCCTGTAAGGATGAAGGATAAGTATGGCAAATTTCGGGAACCTTGGATGACAAGAGATATTGTGAGCGTAGTTAAAAAAGAAAAAGGAAACATTTGTCAAGGCTAGGAGTCTGGAAACACACAATGCAAGTGTGCAATACAAGGAAAATAGAAAGAAACTAAAGCAAGGAGTCAGGAGAGCTAAAAGGGGTCACAAAAAGTCATTGGCCAGCAGGATTAAGGAAACCCCAAGGCTTTTTACACATATATAAAGAGCAAGAGGGTAGCCAGGGAGAGGGTTGGCCCACTCAAGAATAGGGGAGGGAATCTATGCGTGGAGCCAGCCAGAGGAAATAGGTGAGGTATTAAATGAGTAGTTTGCGTCAGTATTCACCAAAGATAAGGACTTCGTGGATGATGTGTCTGGGGAAGGGAGTGAAGATAGTTTGCGTCATGTTGAGATCAAAAAGTAGGTATTGGGTGCCTTGAAAAACATTTAAGGTAGACAAGTCCCCAGAATACTGAGAGAGGCAAGGGAGGAAATTGTTGTGGCCTTGAGAGAAATATTTGTATCCTCACTGGCTACAGGGGAGGACTGGACAATAGCCAATGCTGTTCCTTTCTTTAAGAAGATAGCAAGGATAATCCAAGTAATTACAGGCTGGTGACAATTACGTCAGTGGTAGGGAAATTATTGGAGAGGGTTCTTTGAGACACGATTTACTCCCACTTGGAAATAAATGGACATATTGGACATAGAATTTACAGTGCAGAAGGAGGCAATTTGGCCCGTTGAGTCTGCACCAGCCCTAGGAAAGAGCACCCCACTTAAGCCCACATCTGTAACCCAGCAACCCTACCCAACCCCTTTGGGCAGTAAGGGCAATTTAGCATGACCAATCCGCCTAACCGTCACGTCTTTGGATTGTGGGAGGAAACTGGAACTCCTGGAGGAAACCCATGTAGACAGAAGGAGAACGTGCAGACAGTGACCCAAGCCGGAAATCGAACCTGGGACCCTGGAGCTGTGAAGCGATAGTGCCACCCACTGTGCTACCATGCCACCCATATTAGCAAAAGGCAACAAAGTTGTGAAGGCGAGGTCATGTCTCACTAACTTGACTGAGTTTATCGAGGAAATGGAGAAGGTGATTGATTAGGGTAGGGGAGTGGATGTTGTCTACATGTACTTCAATTTGGATGTTGTTTGGGGAACAGAGAAAGTCTTACAAAGTTCCGGTATCATAGATATATTTTGTAACAAGGGAAATGTTCGATGGAAAGTGTTTAATAATTCATACATCTTAAATTGCGCGATAGTAGAGTAGTCCAGTTTGTGTATATTTGTCTTTACTTTAATAAATAATCTTTAATAATTGTTACCCAACGACTGGGTTAGTTATTCTCACTGGGGTTTCACTTGTCTCCTCACACCAAAACAAAACTATACACCCCCAGGAACTGGTGTTCTAAGTTGGGATTACATCAGCGTGCTTCGTGACGGCATAAATCAAGAAATAATAAGGGCTTTTGAGAAAGGTTTTGCAATAATTGTGGCCAATTTTTATCTTGATTTGGATTGATTAATTAAAGGACCCCTGAGGATGAGCTTATAGAGCGCATTCATGGCAGTTTCTTAGAACAATATGTTGTGGGACCAACCAGGGAACAGGCTAATTTAAACCTGATGATGTGTAATAAGACAGAATTAATTAATGACCTCATTATATAGGATCTACGAGGCACGACATTCTGAATGAGGGTTAACAGCCAGAGGTTGTGGGCCATATCAGTACCAATGACATAGGTAAGAAGAGGGATGAGGCCCTGAAAGCAGAATATAGGGAGCTAGGAAAAAAATTAAAAAGCAGGACCTCAAATATACTAATCTCAGGATTACTCCCATTGCCACATGCTCGCGAGAGCAGGAATAGGAGAATAGACCAGGTGAATATGTGGCTGGATAGATAGTGATGGAGGGAGGGATTTGGATACCTGAGGCATTGAGAATGATTCTGGGGAAGGTGAGTCAGCAGGACTAGAACCAATACCCTAGCAGGGGTATTTGCTAGTGCTGTTGGGGAGAGTTTAAACGAGAATGGCAGGAGGATGGGAACCTAAGCAGGGATAGACAAGAGAGGGAAACAAAGAAATGAAAGACAGAAAATAGAAAGCAAAAAGTGGAAGGCCGAGAAAATAAGGGCGAGCAGCAAATAGGGCCATAGTACAAAAACCTATGTGTAAAGATGTTTTTTAAAAAAAACAAGTCTAAAGGCACTGTATCTGAATGCATGGAGCATTCACAATAAGATGGACAAATTGGTATATACAGGTACGATATGATACACAGGGTGACCAAGGCTGAGAATTGAATGTCCAAGGGATTTAGGAAGGGCAGGCAAAAAGGAAAGAGGTGAAATGGTGTTATTAGTCAATGATTAAATCAGAATAAAAGTGAGAGAGGATATTGGCTCAGAAAATCTAGAATCAATCTGGGTGGAGCTAAGAAGCAACAAAAATATAATTGGTAGGAGTTGTCTATAGGCCTCCAAACAGTAGTTGTGAGGTAGGGAATGGTATTAAACAGGAAACTAGAGATGCATGTAACAAGTATGCTACAGTAATCATGGGTGACTTTAATCTACATATAGATTGGGCAAATCAAATTAACAATATTGTGATGGATGAATTCTTGGAGTGTGTACACAATGGTTTTTAGACCAGTATATTAAGGAACCAACCATGCTATCCTAGATTTGGTATTATGCACTGAGAAGGGGTTAATTGATAATCTTGTTGTGCAGGCTCTTTTAGGGAATTCTTCATTAGGATTAAAAAGTGAAGAAGTCCGATTTAAAACTAGGATCCTCAATCCAAACAAAGGAAACTACGAAGGTATGAAGTGTGAGTTGGTTAAGATAGATTAGGGAACTTAATTAAAAGGCATGATGGAGGATAGACAATGGCTAATATTCAAAGAACAAATGTATGCATTGCAACAGTTAGACATTCCTTTCTGGTGCAAAAAAACAAGAAAAGTAGCCCAAAAATAGTTAAGGATAGTATTAGATCCAAAGAGGAGTCAGATACAGTTGCTAGAAAATGTAGCAAGCCTGAGGATTGGGAGCAATTAAAATTTCAGCAAAGGAGGACTAAGAGATTGATTAAGAGGGGGAAAAAAGAGTATGGGCACGATTCTCTGCCCCCCACGCTGGGTGGGAGAATAGCGGGAGGGCCTCCCGACATTTTTCACACCCTCCCGCTATTCTCCCCCCCCCACGCCCGACCCACGCCACGAATCGCCGCTCGCCATTTGTTACGGCGAGCGGCGATTCTCCGAGGCCGATGGGCCGAGCGGCCGGGCCTTCACGCCCGTTTCAACACGGCAGCAAACACACCTGCTCGCTGCCGTCATGAAACGGGCGCCAGATGCCCGTTTGGGACATCTGGGAGCCCGATTGACACGGCAGTACCACGGCCGTGCCAAGGGGGGCCGTGCGTCCGTAACGGATGCACTCTTTTCCCTCTTGCGGGGCGGCTGAGGGAAAAGACGCCAACGGCGCATGCGAGGGTTGGCATTGTCCAACCTGCGCATGCGCGGCCGACGTCATCGGCCTCATCAGCCGGCGTGACACTTGACGTGCGGCGTTGACGACCGTCGTTTAGGCCGCGCCGCCGTGACGCACGGGGCCGCGCTCCTAGCCCCGCCCGGGGGGGGAGAATCGGCCTCGAAAGTGGGCGTGAAGGCTGCCGTGGGTCACGGCCTGTCCCACGGCAGCCTTTACGATTCTCCGCATTTGCGGAGAACCTCGCCCTATGAGACTAAACTTGCCCAAGTAACATAAAAGCGGACTGTAAAAGCTTTTAGTATGTAAATTATAAAAGATTAATGAAGACAAAAGTAGGTCCTTTACAGTCCGAAACAGGAGAATTTATAATAGAAGACAAGGAAATGGCGGAGCAATTAAACTACTTTAGTTCTGTCTTAGCGGAGAAAGAATACATAACTTCCCAGAAATGGTAAGGAACCAAGTGTCAAGTGGGAAGGAGGAATTGAAGGAAATATTTTTTTAAAAGCATAGTGTAGGAGAAATTAATGGGACTAAAAGCTGATAAATTACAGACTGACTAGCCTAACATCAATAGTAAGGAAAATTCTAGAGCCTATTTTGAAGGATGCAATAACAGGAAACTTAGAAAATATCAACAGCATTAGACAAAGTCAACATTTATGAAAACCTATTGGAGATAGATATGGGTGAACCATTGGATATGGTATATTTGGATTTTCAGAACTCTTTCAATAAAAGTCCCACATTAAGAGGTAGTGTGCATAGGATTGGGGGTAAAATATTGGCATAGATTAACAATTGGTTAGCAGACAGGAAACAGAAGTATGAATGGTTATTTTTCAAAGTGGCAGGCAGAGACTGCCTGGGATACTGCAGGGATCAGTGCTTGTGCCCCAGCTGTTCACAGTATACATCAATGACTGGGATGAGGTATTCAAAATGTAATGGCTGCAATTTAACCAAAAGGTTTCTAAGTGTGCTCACGAGTGGGAACTGCTGCGAGCTTCCTAACGCTCGGCCCGGGAGGCCATCACCGCTATAAAATGTTAATTGGTCCACTTAACGAGGCCTTGCACCGCAAATGATGGTCCTGTCGGCTGATTTGCTGGTACCATGCTTGCCAGCCTCTCCCCGCTAACATGGGAGAACAGCACTTAAACTGCTCCTGCGCAGTCAACCCCACTTGGCTCACAGCCGTGCCACTGAAAAGATCAGCCCCACGATCCGGGGATGCTAAACTGGGCAGATTATTGGGTTTGGTCCAGGCCAGATGGAATGTCCTATTCCCCCGAGGGAATGTCCTATTCCCCCACAAGGCTGCCAGTGCTGCCTGGAAGAAAGTGACAGTGGCCGTCAGCTTAAGGGGTATGACCAGAAGGACCGACACCTAGAGCTGTCAGATCAATGACCTCCGTCGGGCCGCACGGGTGAGTTGGCACCGGACATCCATTTGCCCCCCCCATGAGTATGCACCTGGTACCCACACCGCCCAGCATCGTTCCGTGCCCTGGTTCACCCATGTCCAGCAGTGTGCCCATGCCATCCCCCCACCCCACCCCCATACGGGCTACCTCACCCACCCTGTCGAACCCCCAAGCCCCCCCCCCGTGACCCTGGAGATGGGAGTTGACCCACAAAAGATGGGAGGGGGCCTAGACAGGCAGCAGGGTGCCAAATATCGGAGTCCTCATCCCCGACGGGGAACGGGCCTGGAGGTCGCGGGAGTGGCCGAGGACATCTCTGTAACCAACATAGAGGTTGGCATACAGCGCAGAGGTGGGGATCCAATCGCTCTCACGAGATGATCCTGACTGAGATTGGCCCCGCCGGGGGCTCTCCATCCCCTCCGAGCACCGGGGCAGGAACCCATGTGCTCCAGGGCTCATTGCCTGGGAACAAAGCTGGTAACTCACCTTGGGTTCCCGCAGCAGCATTTCTGCGTTTCACATTTTAAAAAAGGAGTACTAATCGGCGCCCGCATGACCACTTGCTGGGGAGGTTGTTAGATCACTGGGGGCCGATAGATAGGGGGTCGCTCCCGTTATTTGTATGGAAATTGGGCTTAAGTGGTGATTATTAGGTTCGCGCCTCGCGAAGGTGGGATCCTGATTTCGCCAACGGGAGGGGCCGGTTAGATCGCAAACAGATCGGTGTCCCTCCCACGATTTAATGGCCTTGTCGCATTCTTGCTCAAGCAGAACACGGCCATTAAATCACTCCCAATATATCTCACTGCAGCTGTACAGGATCTTGGTGAGATCACACCTCGAGTATTGTGTGCAGTTTTGGTCTCCTTATCCAAGAAAGGATATTCTGGCCTTAGAGGGAGTGCAATGAAGATCCACACTTGAATTTTGGGATGGCAGGGTTGTTCTGTGAGGAGAGATTGGGTCGACTGGGCCTGTATTAATTGGAATTCAGAAGAATAAGGGGATCTAATTGAAACGTATAAAATTCTGACGGTTGGAAAGACAGATGCAAGAAGTTACCTCCTCTAACTGAGGAGTCCAGAACAAAGAGTCACAGTCTCAGGAAACTGGGTAGATCACTTGGGACTGACATGAGGAGAAAGTTCCTCATTCAGAGGGTGGAGAACCTGTGGTATGCTCTATCACAGAAGGCTATGGAGGCCAAGTCACTGAACATATTTAAGAAGTAAATGGATTTCTGGACTGAAAAGTGTTAAGGGCATGGCAGAGCCGATCAGCCATGGTCATATTGAATGGCGGAACATGCTCTTAAGGATGGAATTACCTACTCCGGCTTCTATTTTCTATGTTTCTAAGAGTGAAGATATGATAGAATTTAACATTCATTTTGATAGTGAAAAATTTGGGTCTGAAACGAGTGTCTTAAACTTGAACAAATGGATGAAGACAGAGTTGTCTAAAGCGGACGAGGGAAATTAAGATGGTAGATAAGAGTGGCACACACAAAGAGATATTTAATAACTCTCAAAAATATACTCTTTGAGAAAGGCTTGAATTATTAATTTGTCAAACAGGCACGCAAAATGAGGCATTGCAGGAGGTGTCAAATATCATCACGTGGCCTCACGATATTTCAACCATTGCGCACAGGTGGAAGTCAGAAGCAAGCCTGCCAAAGGTTAAATGGTCAATTCAACTCATTATAAGGCCAACTGATAGCGATTTTGAGTGACCTTTGTGCTTTAATGCTCAGCGCTCATATCATCCTTCACATTTTCCATTCATTCCACATCCAGGGTGCGATAAAAGGCCAACAGGATACTGGTAATTTTGATGTGAATTGTTTGGAGTTTGTTCGGGGATCATTCTGGCATTTTTGGGGTGTTTTGGATAACTCTTTCTGATTTTTAAACACTTGCACACGCTTTCTGCAGAAAGCCACTTTCAGTGCAGACGCCTATGCAACCATCTGGACAAACGTGGGGATTGTATATTTGGCACCCAGAATCAGAAAGGAGGCAAATCATCTGAAGGCACCATTCCAGAATCTTCCCTGTGAATTGAGAGGTCCAGGCAGAAGGGGTGGAGGGCCAGCAGGAATTACAAGGCAGAAGGTACGGAGATGACGCCATTACCTAGCAGGTTGATGTACAGCCCACGATCATGCTATCTGGATATGTCCGAGGTTCAGTGTTGAAAAAGGCTATGCCTTTCCAGGGACACTGTTACCTCTAATTGCAACATGATCAGCCCCAAAATTACTTCCAACTGTGTGGGTGGCCACCCTATGCCCGTGACTGAAGCCGACAGTGACCCTGAACGTTTCATTCCAAGAGGCAGTGGGAAATCTCTGTGGAGTTTTCCAATCCGCTGCCCACGGCTACATCAAGTTGATCACAGATACACTGTTCCAATGGATCAACACCTTCATTCACTTCAGGACAGATATGGCCAGCCAGGCAGAGCGATCCAGAGACTTTGCTGCAATTGTCAGATTTCTTTCAATTCAGGGAACCATTCATAGAATCAAAGAATCCCTACAGTGCAGAAGGAGGCCATTCGGCCGACTGAGTCTGCACCGACTCTCCGATAGAGCACTCCGTCCAAGCTCACCTCCCTACCTCTTATCCCAAAAACCCCTTAACTGAACCTGCACATCCCTGGACACTAAGGGGCAATCTTAGTTTGGCCAATCCATCTAACCTGCACATGTTTGGACTGTGGGAGGAAACCGGAGCACCTAGAGGAAACCCACACAGACACGGAGAGAATGTGCAAACTCCACTCAGACAGTTACCTGAGGCCAGAATTGAACCCAGGTCCCTGGCGCTGTGAGGCAGCAGCGCTAACCACTGTGCCACCGTGCTGCCCTATTGACTGCGTGCCTGTGCCATAAAACTGTAGTGCAGGAACTAGTTGCCTTTGTCAATAGAAAGGGCTTCCACTCACTAAATGTCCAGATTGTGTGTGATCACAAGAGCGGAAATCCTGCAGGTTTGGGCTAGATATCAGGAAGGTGCCATGATGCCTACATCCTGTGTCACTCCCAGGTACCAAGACTGTTCATTGCATTAGCATGGTTGGATAGAACAAAGAAGAAAGGAAAGTACAGCCCAGGAACAGGCCCTTCGGCCCTCCAAGCCTGCACCGACTATGCTGCCCGTCTAAACTAAAATCGTCTACGCTTCCGGGGTCCATATCCCTCTATTCCCATCCTATTCATGTATATGTGAAGACGCCCCTTAAACGTCACTATCATCACTGCTTCCACCACCCCCTCTGGCAGCGAGTTCCAGGCACCCACAACCCTCTGTGAAAAAAACTTGCCTCGGACATCTCCATTAAACCTTGCCCTCGTACCTTAAACCTATGCCCACTAGTAATTGACCCCTCTACCATGTGAAAAAGTCTCTGACTATCCACTTTCTCTATGCCCCTCATAATTTTGTAGACCTTCATCAAGTCGCCCCTCAACCTCCGACGTTCCAGTGAGAACAAACCGAGTTTATTCAATCTCTCCTCATAGCTAATGCCCTTCATACCAGGCAACATCCTGGTAAATCTCTTCAGCACCTTTTCTAAAGCTTCCACGTCCTTCTGGTAGTGTGGCGACCAGAATTGAACACTGTACTCCAAAGTGTGGCCTAACTAAGGTTCTATACAGCTGCAACATGACTTGCCAATTTTTATACTCAATGCCCCGGCCAATGAAGGCAAGCATGCCGTATGCCTTCTTGCCTGCCTTTTCTACTTGTGTTGCCACTTTCAGTGACCTGTGGACCTGTATACCTAGATCTCTCTGACTGTCAATACACTTGAGGGTTCTACCATTCACTGTATATTCCCTACCTGTACTAGACCTTCCAAAATGCATTACCTCACATTTGCCCGGATTAAACTCAATCTGCCATCTCTCCGCCCAAGTCTCCAAACGATATAAATCCTGCTATAGCCTCTGACAGTCCTCATCGCTATCCGCAATTCCATCTACCTTTGTGTCGTCTGCAAACTTACTAATCAGACCAGTTACATTTTCCTCCAAATCATTTGTATATGCTACGAACAACAAACGTCCAGCACTGATCTCTGCGGAACACTACTGGTCACAGCCCTCCAATCAGTAAGGGACCCTTCCATTGCTACTCTCTGTCTTCTATGATCTAGACAGTTCTGTATCCATCTTGCCAGCTCACCTCTGATCCCATGTGACTTCACCTTTTGTACCAGTCTGCCCTGAGGGAGCTTGTCAAAGACCTTACTGAAGTCCATATAGACAACATTCATTGCCCTACCTGCATCAATCATCTTTGTGACCTCTTCGAAAAACTCTATCAAGTTAGTCAGACATGACCTCCCCTTCACAAAACCATGCTACCTCTCACTAATACGTTCACTTGCTTCCAAATGGGAGTAGATCCTATCTCGAAGAATTCTCTCCACTAGTTTCCCTACCACTGACGTAAGGCTCACCGGCCTGTAGTTCCCTGGATTATCCTTGCTATCGTTCTTGAACAAAGGAAGTACATTGGCTCTTCTCCAGCCCTCCGGGACATCATCGGAAGACAGTGAGGATCCAAAGATTTCTGTCAAGACCTCAGCATTTTCCTCTCTTGCCTCCTTCTGTATTCTGGGGCAGATCCCATCAGGCCCTGGGGACTTATCCACCTTAATATTTTTCAAGATGCCAAACACCTCGTCTTTTTGGATCTCAATGTGACCCAGGCTATCTACACACCCTTCTCCAGACTCAACATCCACCAATTCCTTCTCTTTGGTGAATACTGATGCAAAGTACTCATTTAGTACCTCGCCCATTTCCTCTGGCTCCACACATAGATTCCCTCCCCCGTCCATCAGTGGGCCTACCCTTTCCCTGGCTGGCTACTGGGAACAAAGACTATATGCTGAAAAGTTGGCTGGTGAGGCCACTGACAAGCTGAAGACAGCTGCAGCCGCAGTCATGTCTCCACAACGGCAATAATTGTGAGGACTATAGGCCTAATCTAAATGAGTTTTTGCTGCCTGGATTGCTCAGGAGGATTACTGCAATATCCTCCAGAATGCATCTCATTTATTCTCGTAGTCTGCTGCACCCACCATAATCTGGCTCCTTCAAAGAATGCCCCAGGATGAGGAGCAGTAGGACTTTCAATTAGGACTCCAAAGCAAGGAATCAACGTGATAGCAAGGGAAACACCATCTTACTGGGTCAGTGCTGGTCAGTGAGACACTCTGTCATCCTTCACTCAAGTCCTGACCTTTCATATGTGTGGCACACAATTCCAGGCCTCTTCCCTAACAATTGCATGAAGAACACTAAGGCCATTGCAGATGATCTAACATTTTAACATTGACGGGAGAGATATACATTAACCATTGCACACGTGTGAAAGAAAATTAATTACTCATGAGATCCCTTATGTGATCATTGTGACTTAAATTTACGCTCACCGAGTGCTTCATCGCCTCACATGCAACTAACTGGGTTGAAGACAGCCTGCTGACTCTAATGTCCCATTGGCCTTGATGACCATGGTGACCCTGCTCGTTCGGACCTGTATAAGGTGAGAGCCAGTGCCATGACTGGGCACTGAGTCATTGTGGTCCCTACAGATTCTACGGTCACCGGCAGAGGGACAGAGGAGCTGCTGCCATCATCAAGAGCGCCTTGCGAAGAGCCCCCAGATACGGAGCTGCAAGTTGTCCAACAACCTGAGGTGGTTTAAATGTCCCTGCTTACCATAGATGGACAGGCAGCTAGTAGAGTCACCAGGTGCCTCATCCAACTCTTAAATTGGCAGTAACCTAATGAGGACACTGCCAGTGTGTGGGCTCCCAGTTCTGAATGAAACTCAAGAAATTCCTTATTGATTCCTGGACTTACCTCTCCATGTGAGTCATCACTCCCTCAATGAAGGAAGCTGTGCGTTCAGAGTTCTGAACCAACACAATGCTCATGATCCGCATGGGCACCTCCAACACTGAGACAGTGGCACACAGGTACTTGGTGATTTCTGCCACATCTTCACGCACATCCCACTGGATGTTCAGTATCTGCTGCCTGATGAATGACTCCAGAAGCTCATCGTCTGCCTCGGGTGCAGCATTATCCTGATCTCCAGCAATCCTCCAATTGCTGGCATCCTAGGGACTCCCTGCCTCGACCAGCTCCTCAGGGGAGTCCTCTGGGGCTGGTTTAGCACACTAGGCTAAATTGCTGGCTTTTAAAGCAGACCAAGGCAGGCCAGCAGCACGGTTCAATTCCCGTAACAACCTCCCCGAACAGGTGCCAGAATGTGGCAACTAGGGGCTTTTCACAGTAACTTCATTTGAAGCCTACTTGTGATGATAAGCAATTTTCATTTCATTCATTTCATGTACCTTCATCACTGTGCAACACTATCTTTTCCAATAAACGTATGTCCACAGTGTACCCGTACCTGCGCTAGGGCATGGACCAGAGGAAGGATGTGACATGGGTGCTGGCCATCCACAGAGGTCAAGAGACCTTTAGGGGTCATGAGAATGTTCCATTTGAAGGGGGAAGACAAAATGTCAGTCTCGAACAGCAAAATGAAGTCAGAGTGCATGCAGTCGGTTTGCTTCTTGAAATGGATTTCTGGTGATGATGCGAGTTACAAGAACAGAGAAGAGCTACTTTGAATGTAAAGACAAATACAAGTGCATCCATTACTAATCAACCCAGGCCCAATATTTCTTCTGGCTTCCTTGTTCCAGTATCTGTACTGCCTGTAGTTGCAACATCTGAACACATAGCTTCAACTAATGACAGGGAATCAGATATTCCTTCAAGCATAAATGACTTGGTTTCTGAAGCACATCCTGTAAATGAACCTATGCAAGAAAATGAAAGATCAATTACTGGAATCTTCCAATATCCATCACGAGCAAAGCTAAAACAGTTTTTTGCTGAACATCCACTTCAGCCACTTGCTGATCTGCCATTTGATGCTCGTTTGTATGAGAGGAAAATTATGAATGACTCAGTCCCAAGAAAATGGCTAACATATAACAAAGAAATTGATGCTTATATTGTTCATACTGCTTAACCTTTGAGTTTCCCAACACTTGTAATCCATCACCCTTTGTACGTGGCTTTAGTGACTACAGCCGTATTAGCCAGAGCTTGACTTTACATGAATCGACAACAACACATGTCAGAAATGCTCAGCAATATATCAGTGTGGTTAATGATGGCACCTTAGATAAATTTTTTGCAGCATCACTAATTAAAAGGAAAGAAGAAGTATTGAAGCAGAGAAGTATTGCCATGGGGATTATAGACATCATAAAGATGTTAGGCAAGCAAGCACTTCCTTTTCGAGGTCACAGAAATGAATTGGCCTACACTCTAGATAATGAGGTTCTGAATCATGGCAATTTTTTAGCTACAGTTCAGTTGATGGGAAAATATGACCCCATTGTGGCAGCTCACGTTCCTGCAGTGCAAAACAAGTCTAAACAAAGAATCAAGCAATTAGAGCAACAAGGAAAGGCTCAAAGTAAAGACTGTGGTGGACTTGTTACATACCTGAGTAAAACAACTATAAACATGTTAATCAAAATTATGAAGAATATGATACAAGAAAGAATTAGTCATGACGTTTCTCAAGCAAAATATTATTCTATTCAGGTTGATTCAACACCAGATAATTCATCCATCGATCAGTTTAGCATTATTATTCGGTATGTGCTTAAAGGTATTATCTGTGAGCGACTACTTTCAGTTGTGCCAAGTAATGATGGTACAGGACAGGGACTTTTTGATCTATTGATTGAAACATTACAGCATCTTAAAATTGACCCCCAAAAATATTTATTTGATAGCACAAATGACGCTGCAAGCTACCATGGCCAGTATAATGGTTTACAAAGTAAAATTGCTGATGTGCCTGATCAACATGTTCATATATGGTGCTATGCCCATGTCATGAATTTGGTGATAACTGAAACAACAAAATGTTGTGTACCTGCAGTTTCTTTTTTCAATTTCCTCCAGAACATAGCAACTTTTGTGAAAGCATCATACAAGAGAATGGCTGTATGGATAGAAGTTGTTGGAAAACATCTAGGACAAGAAAATGATACGATTAAAGCTAATTGGTGGGACCAGATGGTCAGGAAAATCCAATGCAGCAACAACTATATTTGGACGTTTTGATGATGCCGCTGCCAGTACTTTCGTAAATCTATTGACATGCTTATCAATGATACCAGATTCAGAAAAGTTTGATGCAAAAACAAAACATGAAGCAAATGTTTTACTTCAAAGTCTTCTAAAGTTTGAAACCATATTGACAGCATTTACTTACTTGTATATATTTGAAACTACAACCCCGTATTCAAGTTATCTACAGACAAGTGGTTTAGATATGGGGCCTCACGGTAGCATGGTGGTTAGCATCAATGCTTCACAGCTCCAGGGTCCCAGGTTCGATTCCCGGCTGGGTCACTGTCTGTGTGGAGTCTGCACGTCCTCCCCGTGTGTGCGTGGGTTTCCTCTGGGTGCTCCGGTTTCCTCCCACAGTCCAAAGATGTGCGGGTTAGGTGGATTGGGCATGCTAAATTGCCCGTAGTGTAAAGGTTAATGGGGGGGATTGTTGGGTTAGGGGTATGTGGGTTTAAGTGGGGTGATCATTGCTCGGCACAACATCGAGGGCCGAAGGGCCTGTTCTGTGCTGTACTGTTCTATGTTCTATATGTTTACTGCAAGGAGTTTGGTAGATTCAGCTACAACAAAGTTGAAGGAACAGACAAGAACATTTGATAACGTTCACAGCAAGGCTTTGGAATTTGTAAATAAATGTAATGACAGGATTTCACAGATCAATATGGATGAAAATCAAACATTGGAAATTGATGCGTTGGAAACAGCATTGCCAGTTAAGAGGCAGAGGAAGAAGAAAAGAATGGCAGATGAGCTTATTGATGATGAAAGAAATTCCTCAGATTCTCTAGCTGATTTTCGAGTAAATGTGTTTAACTTAATAATGGGTCGCATTGTCCAGTCACTAGAATCACGCTTTGTACAACACAAACAGTTGTATAAAGATTTGTCCTGCTTGGACACAGCAAAGTTTAAAAATATTGCAGAGAAGGGCCTTGAAGATGAAGCATTGGAAGGTATTATTAAGCTGTTTCCACAGATCAGCAAAGATCAAGTAATATTGGAATTGTTTTCTTTTGATTCAAACTTTGATGTATTAAAGCTATTGCTTAATGATGGTGAGAATATGGATTCCAGTTGCAACAATTGTAAAATTTGCAGCACTTGCCCATCGTGTGTACTAAAAATTCTGGCATCCAACAGACTTCATGACAAGGCATATGATAACCTTTATGAACTTTATAAAGTCATCTGCACACTATCAGTTACTCAAGTCCAATGTGAGAGGACATTTTCAAAGCTAAAGATCATAAAGACAAGGTTAAGAAATTCGCTGTCTGAGGAGAATTTGGAATCATATATGTTGCTATCCATTGAAAAGGAATTGTTAAATGAATTGGATGCAGAAGCAATTATTGGCAGATTCGCACAATCATCTAGCGAACACAAACGATTGCTCTCAATATAGTGGACTGCATGCAATGCTCTATTGTGCTTTTGAACTATCTGTTAATGTGTAAATTGTGCAGTAAACTATTCAATTACTTTAAAAAATTTTACAAATAAAAAATTCAATTATAACATTCTGTATTTACATTTGGTATCTACTGCCAGTAATATGTACAGTACATGTACATTGTAATTACTAAGAATACACATTTTTTCCACAAGCATTTTAATTGTACCCTTTCTTCCATATGTATTTTTTGAAAATTTTATTTATTCGTTATGAAAATTAAATGATAGCATTATAGTTGTGGGTGGGTCCCCTTTGTCTCCTGGCAACCAATATTTTTAGACCCAGTCCGCCACTGCCAGCCATCCTATCTAATCACATGCAGGCTTTCAAGATAAAGGAATATGTACCACTCTACGCTCTGCATTTAACACCCATGAGCACCAACAGTTGTTGCCACCCACAAAAACAATATCCACGCTTGGAATTCAGTTCTCACTGTGGCAGAGCGCATGGATTCAGGCCCTTCGCATGATATCAAGTCTGTTGACCTGACCTGCCACTTCCATCCAGGTATTCTTTATTAGGTGAGTGGCCTCCTCTTTCTGTCATGGCAGCATGATATCATGTCGGGCACTGACTGCCTCCACAGCATAACCCGCAGGCACTCATCAGAGAGGGGGGCAGACTGACTTTGGGCACTTCCATCCCACCTGTCATGGGCTTCAGGTGCAGATGACATACTGCAGACAGTTTTATCACAATCACTGAAATTAGTAAAACCCTTCAAAGCAGCTCCCCGAGACCATTGGGCACTGGTTGTGAGCCTTCAGGGAACTCCATTTGAACCTCACCTCCTCGCACCCATATTTATCCTGACACCCATCCTTTTCTTACCCCCACTTGTAGCACTGAGCCTCTCTCAGCGCATTTTTTACACAGGCTGGCAGTTAATTCACATCCGTTTCTGGTCCTGCCAAGCGTGCTCCCTCACCAGGCCTAAAATTCAGGTTTATCAATGGATAAACCATCTGTGGCTAACTAAGGAAGGTATCAATTTGAATGAAAAAGCAGACAATACTACGAAGATTAACAGTAGGCAAGTGTATTAATACCATGACTGGGCTCTAGGTGCCTTTGATAGAAGAGAGCTGGAAGCCATGCTGCTGCCAAAAAATGAACATTTGTTCACTATTTACAGAAGCACACCTTTGCTGGACTCCAGTCCAATGATGTGCAGATCGGGTGGATTGGCTGTGCTAAATTGCCCCTAAGTATCCAAAAGGTTAGACGTGGTCGCTTCGATCAGGCGGTGGAATGGGCCTAGGTAAGGCAATCTTTCAAAGGGTTGGTGCAGACTAGATGGGCTGAATGGCCTCCTTCTACACTGCAGGGATTTTATGATTCTATTCTATGATTCCATTAGAACCTTCTTCCTTCAGGCTCCAGTTACATGTGATCAGGCATCCTCTAACATCACTGATGATGCACTGTATCTATTGACATCACAGCTGTTAACCGTTTCTACTTGTCAGAAGATTGGAAAAATTCTACAAGCCAGTGAAGAATAACTAAAGGAATTGTAAATAAATTAGAATGAGAGTAAACTAGCAAGAAATATAAAATTAGACAGTAAAGTTTCTAAAAAGGGAACAGCTGAAGAAAAGTTTGATCTTATAATGGATAAGACTGGGGATTAATGATGGGAGACAAGGAAATGGCAAAGACAGAGAACAAGTATTTTGGTACCCGTGTTATGATTCTGGACCAGACACCCACGTTTTTGATACAATCCTGCTTGGAAACAATCCTGCTTGGAAATAGAAATCTTTTATTCAAGTGTCAAAGTTTGAGATTCAAGACATTTACAAAGAGAATAAAGCCACAAAATTCCATGGGTTTTGAACAAACAAAAATAAACTTGACTGTACAAGGTCAGAAAGATAAGACAGCTAATCTCACTCTAATATGTGTTCCCGAAATCTAACCAAGGCGTGGGACCTAATCCCCTCACCTTAGACACCTTGGGTGAGCGCTGTCCAGTCCTGGTCTCCACAAATGAGGATCAGACAGAACGGCACTTGTGGAGGTCTCCCAAGGGATTGAGGCCTCCCGGTGCACTGCACAGGTGGCACTGCCAAGGTGCCAAGCTGGCATTTTGGCATGGCCGCGATTGGGCTAGAATGTGTCCTGTGTGGATGTGGAGGGGCGCAGGGAGTCCCAGGAACCCCTTATAGTGAGTTTGGGTTCAGAGGTCACATTGGGGACTCCATTTTTAATGGAGCTCCTCAGTGCAGAAAATGAGGCTAAGTGCAGCCTCGTCGGAGAGTTCGCTGTTGAGGCCCCGTATCTACCCGGTTGAGCGTTAGATAGGAGGTATTTCTCGGTGCTCCGAGTGCCGAGAAATACCCGGATAATCTTGCGCTACAGGGCACTTTCCCCATTTGGGTACATCTCTTCCAATATCTATCTTATACTCTCGACATGCAAGGTTAATGTGAGGCATACATCAATGAACAGATAAAATGGGGCCAAACACAAAGCACGATAAATTGTAATGTGGTCAAGACAGATTCCATGGATTTCTCAACAATCCACAGATGTGAATAAACTTTAATCAATAAATTTCACAAAGTCTGTCTTTCATGAGGGATTCCAGTCTTCACCTATGATGATCCTGTCTTGGAATTCTCTCTAAGGTTTGCTCCAACTCAGATGGCCTCAATAACTCACCTTGGAAGGTTTCAGTCTTGTCTCCCAAGACTCCATTCCCCAGGATTGTCGAGTCTGCTTGTCAGCAATAACTCATAAGCACAACTTCAGCTCTTTGTTTGTGTCAAGCAGAACCCAGTGGGTTACCTTTACCCCAACAGCCTATAACATGGAGACATCAACCTTTTTCTGCTTTCTTAGATCCTTGGGACTTCTCCAGAGCCCTGCTCAACAGAGCTTCTCCTGAGATCCCTTCAAATGCCAGGACTGCTTCTGAGCCCTCACCACTTATATTCTGCCCACCATAGCCGTTTTTCTGCTTGGAGCCTTTTTCTCTGCTCCTGTTCTTAATTCGGGCCTCTCCCTATGCCTTCTCTCACTGGATTATGGCACTCTGCTCCGGTCTCCAGATCCAGGTTTTCATGCCATTTTTTTTCTTTTAATGTAGGCACTCTGATACCTCTATGCTGCACTGCACATGCGCAGCCCACTTCTGGTTCACACATGCATGTCAATTCCTGAGACATTCTTGGAAATGTAGTTCTCTGCCCCTGCTTGTCGAGAAAGTAAATTGGATCTCATAACACCTGTTTTCACAGTCGAAGACACTGAACCATCGCAAGAATATTAGTAAATGAAGGAGCAAAAGGAAGGAGGAAGTTAAAACTATCCCTAGAGAAAAATAACTAGGAAAACTAATGGTTTACAGGTTCCCTGGACTGGATGGACTGGTTTCTACCACCTTAAAAGAAGTGGCTGCAGAGATGAGGAGAGGTGGTGGCATAGTGGTATTGTCACTAGATTAAGAGTAATACTCTGGGGCTCACGTTCCAATCCCACTATTGCAAATGGTGAAATTTGAATTCAATAAAAATCTGGAATTAAAAATACCATGAAACCATTGTTGATTGTCTTAAAAACCCACCTGGTTCATGAGGTAATATGCCATTCCTACATGTGACTCCAGATCCACAGCAATGTGGTTGATTTTTTAATTGTGTCCTCTCAAGGGCAATTAGGGATGGTCAATAAATGCTGGCCCAGCCTGCGATACCTTTGAACAATAAAAAAAAAGATAGTGGTTGCATTGGTTGTGTAAAATTTCAAAATTCCCTAGATTCTGGAAGTATATTATAACTTAAAGTTAAATATATTCATGCGAAGAGCATTGATTGGTTGATTATTGAGTCCATTCCTAATTACCCTTGAGAGGGTATTGGCAAGCCACCTTCTTGAATAGCTGAAGTTACGTTACACCCACGGTGCTGCTCGGAAAGAAGATCCAATGATTTTGACTCGGTGAAAGTAAGAGAAGAATAATATAGTTCCAAATGGTGTGCATCATGGGGGGTAAGGTGATTCCATTTTCTGCCCTTGTCCTTCTTTCTGCTAGAGGTTGAAGGTTTGGAAGGTGCTGTTAAAGGAGTCTGGTGAATTGCAGCAGTGCGTTTTGTACATCCTGCTGCCATTGTGCATCGGTGGTGCAGGGAGTGAATGTTTAAGGCATGGTATTGGATTGGATTTGTTTATTGTCACGTGTACCGAGGTACAGTGAAAAGTATTTTTCTGCAAACAGCTCAACAGATCATTCAGTGCATGGGAAGAAACGGGAATTAAACAAAATTAAAGAAAATACATAATAGGGCAACACAAGATATACAATGTAACTACATGAGCATTGGCATCGGATGAAGCATACATGGTGTACTGTTAATGAGGTCAGTCAATAAGAGGGTCATTTAGGAATCTGGTGACAGTGGGAAAGAAGCTGTTTTTAGTCTGTTTGTGCGTGTTCTTAGACTTCTGTATCTCCTGCCCGATGGAAGAAGTTGGAAAAGTGAGTAAGCCGGGTGGGAGAGATCCTTGATTATGCTGCCCGCTTTCCCCAGGCAGCGGGAGGTGCAGATGGAGTCCATGGAGGGGAGGCAGGTTCGTGTGATGGACTGGGCGGTATTCACAACTCTCTGAAGTTCCTTGCGGTCCTGGGCTGAGCAGTAGCCATACCAGGCTGTGATGCAGCCCGATTTGGTATTTGGTGATGATCAAACAGTCTTTGTCCTGGATAGTGTCAAGATTTTTGAGGGTTAGGGCAGCACGGTGGCGCTGGGGTTAGCACTGCTGCCTCAGGTTCGATTCCAGCTCTGGGTCACTGTCCGTGTGAAGTTTGCATATTCTCCCCGTGTTTGCCTGAGTTTCGCCCCCACAATCCAAAGATGTGCAGGGTAGGTGGATTGACTATGCCAAATTGCCCCTTAATTGGAAACAAATGAATTGGGAACTCTAAATTAAAAAAAAAAGATTTGTGAGGGTTGTTCAAGCTGCATTCATCCAGGCAAGTGGAGAATACTCAATCACACCTCTGTCTTGTAGATGCTGGACAGACTTTGGGGTGGCATGGTGGTTAGCACTGCTACCTCACAGTTCCAGGGTCCTGGGTTCAATTCCAGCCTCAGGTGACTGTCTGTGTGGAGTTTGCACTTTCTCCCCATGTGCATTTCCTCCCACAGGCCAAACATGTGCAGATTAGATGGATTGGCCACACTAAGATTGTCCCATAGTATCCAAAAGGTAAGTGGAGTTACTGGGTTACAGGGATAGGGTGGCAGGTGTGGATTTAACTAGGGTATCCTTTCCAAGGGCCGGGGCAGAACTGATGGGCCAAATAGCCTCCTTTTGCATTGTAAATTCTCTGATTCTATGAAATAGCAGGTGCAGAATTTCCAACCTCTGACCTATTCCTGTGCATCAATAATATTTATATGCCTGGTAAAGTTAGGTCAATAATAATTGCTTATTGTCACAAGTAGGCTTCAATGAAGTTACTGTGAAAAGCCCCTAATCGCCACATTCCAGCACCTGTTCGTGAAGGCCAGTACAGGAATTGAACTCGCGCTAGTGGCATTGTTCTGCATTACAAGCCAACTGTTTAGCCCACTGTGCTAAAGGTTCTCGTCAATAACCCCAAAATTCTTACCCACGTGATTGCTGAGCTGTCAGGATTTCTGGATACTCAGGTGACTTCCTGCCACCAGCCTTGTTGTCTCATTTCTCTACCTCCCCTCCCAAGAACTGATTTGAACTCCAAAAGAACACTTGAAACAATAAAAGCAAAATCTTCAGAGCCAGGCCATTTTTCTGGCTCAGGATCCACAAATTGCACACGGTATTTCATTCACTCAAATACAACAGCTAATCCTGTGCCAAATCCTCTTCCAGTCGGTAATGCAGGATTTGTCTGCAACTGAAACCCGAACGTTCCCCTGTTTTCATAACTTCAAATCTTGAATATTTCAATGCGTTCCTGCCATCTTTTACCCTCCCAAAACTTGGGTTTCACCCAAACCTCTCCCGACTGTATCCTAAGTTGCAACATGCCACAATCATTCATCACCTCAGGCTTATAGAATCTATACACTGCAGAGGGAGGTCTTCAGCCCATTGAGTCTGCACCCATCCTCCAAAAGAGCACTTTACCTTGGCCATGAAGACACGGGCTTGCTGAACTACACTGGCTCCCAATCAACCAATGCCCTGATTTTAAAATTCTCACCCGCTGAACCTCTTCACCCTATAACCTGCTGCCCTATTACCCTCCCAGAACAGTGTTCCAACAACTCTGGACTCTTCTACACGCCCCACCCCTGACAGCTGTCCCTTCAGCTATCTACATCCGAAGCTGGAGAATTGTCTTTGCAAGCCTCGTCGCCTCCCTACTCCTTCAAAACATTCCTTAAAAAGTTACTCCTTTTGCCTCAGCTTTTGGTCAAGTATCCGAAGTCTGATGATGAAGCGCCTTGTTGAATGCAGTTTATAAGTGCATGTTACTGAAGAACGCATGTCTGTTACTCGTCTGGCAAAGAGCCCCAGAAAAGTTCTATTGCATAAAAAGCGAGGCGGTGCGGCGAGATTTTGTTTCCCACTTCTTAGAACTGCCATCCCCGTTAAGCTGCAACAAGTCAGCACCTGGGAACTACTCTTCCACCGCCAGCTCGAGTTGGGCCACAGGTACAGTCTCCCCAGTCGCCCCGCCCCCGCCCGCTAGGGCCAATGGGCAGCAGCCAGACCTTCCCCCTTCCCCCCGCCTCTGCGTGGCCGCCACCGCAGTGCGCGCTGACGTCAGCCGCTCTACGTCAAGCCATGGAGGAGGAGGTGGTTAGCGCTCGGGCTCAGAGCCGCGGCTGCTGGAGCGGCTTTGACTATATTTGGTCAAAGCGGCGAGGCAGTGAGGGAGCGAGCGCCTGTTTCCGGGTTGCAGCGCTCACAGCCTCCGCCCTGTCTGTGAATCCTGCAAGGGAAGGCGGCCGTGTCCGGGTAAGGCGGTTGTGTTCAGCGTTACCGACCGACCGATTGACTGACTGACCAACCAAGCCAGCAGCAGCAGCCACCGCCGCGCTCTCTCTGCCTTGTGTGTACCGACTGCCGGTGTGCTTGCAGCCCAGCCCGCGGAGATGCCTCACGCACTGTGTAAGTATTTGCAGGCGGGCACTCCCGCCCGGCCCGGGGTCTGTCTCCAGCGACGCTTACGAACAGCGGAGGCTTCAGGTGGGGGGGAGATAATAGGGGTGAGGCTGACCCTGGCCCGTGTCCCAATGCTGGGCCCGGGGTTCCCAGCAGAGAAAGGCAACCGTGAGGATGGAACCTCACCCGCCTGTCTCTCTCTGCGGGTTTACCCATTTCCTTCCTCCTTTTCCCCCTGGTTTTAAACTGGTTCAAACTTGACAGTGCATTCCAGCCGCCGCTGGGTTTATGCTCATTCAGGAGTAACCAAAAAAAGGGCGTATCTTTTGGATTGGTCAGCGAATTCAATACATTGGAATTAGAGAGTTAACAAGTGGCCTCTTTTACCTGTTCGCTTTTGCAACCTGAAATGTATCCGGTGAAGACCCATCTCCCGCGAATAGTTACATATTTGAGTGTTTTATTCAACACAGAATTTAAGATTGCTTCTCATTCCCCCCTCCCTCCAAACAGATTAAAGTTCAGAACCACCTAATCTTCATAAACACACTTTCTGTACTGTTGTTTGATTTCTATTTTGACTGAAGGTTACCAGTAGACTGCAATTAAATACTTTAAACCTTTTGGACAATCGGTGACATAATTCAGGAACTATTCATTTTCGCGTAAAACCACCACGAGAATGTTTCAAACTGTTGAATCGTGTTTCCTTTTGCTAATTGGAGTGTTATTTTGTAACCATTACTTCTGTTACTTTCATTTATGTTGTTTCAATAAGTGTTTTTCAACTTGCAAATCACTTCTGGTAGTCCATAAAACTTTTCTGTCACATGCACTAGAATTATAAGATCATGTTTGCAATAATTTTAATAAAGACTGGGAACATGTAAGAAAAATTCTAATTGACTTAAAAGTACCAACTCGTAATTGTAAACACTTTTACGCAATATGCAAGCATTTATTTTGCCATAGGTCTGATGAGTGATAATTTAACTTGGATAATTATTGCTGGTACATTATTTAAGCTATTGCTTAAAAGTTGTATCATGTCGCCATAATGAGCCACCATTGAGTGAGATTATGATGTTTGCATCATTGCTGGACTCTGTAACTTGAATGCCTCGCCAAAACACCACCCCTGCGGGTTTTACAGGTCCAAGCAGGCAACCCACTAACTAGAGAGAGCAAGTATATGCTGTCTTAAGCCCCCTGTGATTTTTTTTTTACAATTTGAAAATACCAAAACTATTCATTGTAGATATTGTGTCGCATCTGTTCTGCCCTCTTGTAAATGTTACTACTTGGAGTATATTTCTGTTTTTCTTTAATTACTATCAGCAATGAACTGTATTCATCATGTCTTATCTCCTAAATTGCATTTCATGTTTTTTGATATACTGTTGAATTCAATTTCTTTTGGAAGTAAGTTTTGTCATTAGTCTTTTGTGCACACTAAGTTATTTATGTTTGAAGAACAGGAAATCCTAAATGAGGGTCTGTGGGTTCATCACTAGCCCATATAAGCAATGTTCTTCTAGTCTTGCATTACTTGGCTAGTACTGTATCCATATATAACCTCTAATACAATGGGCACTGATCTTCAATAATATAAATGATTTCAAAAGTTCAAATATAGTGCATCTTGCACTTTTAGTTTTCAGACTTGGGAAATAGCAGACTATCTGTATGGAAATATTTCAATAGGAGCATTCACACCCAACCCGAAAGAATCAATAAGAAAGTTTCCAAAAAGAAAGGCATTGGATAAGCATACAGTACGTGGACACAAAATACAGATACTGTATCATCCATGTTGTGTAACTGCTATGTCTACGGTGGATACCTGTCTTCAAGCAGTCATCAGCATATTTGGTACCCCCTGTATACAAGTAGCAAATCACTATGGTGGGAGCATTGGGATAGCGAGTCCGTATTCTCTTTGTGATCATAATTTGTCACCAAGTTATTCTGCTTATAACCACGCTAATGTTGAGTTAGTGAGCAAACGTTCCCTCCAGCCATGAGTATATATAATATATATACTTTTACATAACTACCAGGGGCCTTTCCATTTCCAGGTGGATATATATTCCAAAGTGTGTTGCATGCATAGCCCTTTGGTATTGCGTAATTTTAGAAAATTACTGCCTTTCATGCCTTGAGGACATCCTAGTGATTTACAGCCAATTAAGAGCTTTGAAGTGTATTCACTAATGTAGAAAATGTGCACACAAAGCTCAAAATTGGTGAAGAATGAAATGACCAGATATGTTGATTGAGGAATAAATGTTGTCCAGAAGAACTCCTATTTTTTAAATAATGCCATGCAATATTTTACACTCCAGGAACATGGGATCTTTTTAAATGTTTATTTGTTGGCATTTTCAATTTTCTTTACAAGAAAATCGCATCAAACAAACAAAGCAGATGGCTACAGGTATCAATTAACAATTTACATCATAAAACAATAATCATTACATAATTGGGAATAAATAAGACGAGATAAATCGGACAAAACTCTCGACAGGTTTCTTCCACGGATAAATGCACTCATCTGCACCCAAACAGGATACAGGCAACATTATGAAGTGCTTCGAAAGGTTAATCATGGCACGAACCAACTCCAGCCTCCCGCATTGCCTTGATCCACTACAGTTCGCCTACCGCTGCAACAGGTCCACAACAGACGCCATCTCCATGACCCTGCACTCTACCCTGGAACACCTAGATAACAAAGACACCTATGTCAGACTCCTATTTATCGACTACAGCTCAGCCTTCAACGCCATAATTCCTACGAGACTCATCTCCAAACTCTGTGGACTTGGCCTCGGCTCCTCCCTCTGTGACTGGATCCTGAACTTTCTAACCCACAGGCCACAATCAGTAAAGATAGGCAACAATACCTCCTCCATGATCATCCTCAACACCAGTTCCCCACAAGGCTGTGTCCTCAGCCCCCTACTATGCTTATACACAGATGACTGTGTGGCCAAATACACCTCCAACTCGATTTTCTCTTGACCAACAACAGGAACAAGACCACAGATCCAGAGGCTGGAAAGTCAACCCAACACCTGGCCTCGGGAGTCAGGATTAAATGTGCTCCATCAAGCTGCCCGGCCTCCAGTTCGAGATTCCTGAAACGTGGCAGCTAGTTCTTAAATTTGTCTGGGAACTTTCTGCCACCTCAGCTCCTCGTCGGTTCCCTTTTGCCACCCCGCCCCCTTTTTTGTTTGGATGGGATGACAGGCCATGCAACATGAACTCAACCGTGCGGAGGTGGGCTTCCACCAGAGATTTGGCTCTCTGCTACAAGAACCGCCTCATGCTCTGCCACTGCCTCCATATCGACGCCTTGCAACTCTTAACATTGGGCTTCAACTAGCCTGCACCCAACTAACCTGCACCCTAATGCCGTGCACTGCAGAGCCAAGTCTATCAGATGGATCACCTTTATCGCTAGCAATCATCATCTTTCAAAAGCAACTCCGCCATGAAGGATCAGGCTCCACCCCAATTCCCTCCAGCCGCCACAAATCAATTAAGTTTAAAGCATACTATCTCAGCTGAAGTGCTTAAACATTGATCAAGAAGTAATAGCCATGTAAACTTAAAGACAAGAAAAGAGATGTGTACAAGTATAAAAACAAAAACTTGGATGAACAGAACTGGAGCTTGTGGAAAATACAGCCACTCCCACAGGTGCATCATATGATCCAGGGGTCTTGGTCTAATATCTCCTCTGAAAGATATCAGCTGTGACAATGCAGCACACTATAATTTCTACACTGAGCTATCAGCCGAGATTGTGTGCTCCAAGTTTATGAAGTGGTCCCTGAATCCACCAACCCCAAATGCGGGAGTGCCATCACTTGAGCTACAGCTGATAAACAACTTGAGGGAAATGAAATTGCAAACTTGGGAAGTCTTCACTAAATCATGGAATTTAGATGCTTGCATTTGTGTAGTGGCTTATGTCTGTACAGAGAAAGTGGCATGGTTGTACAGTAGTTAGCACTGCTGCCTCACGGCGCCGAGGAATGTTTGCACATTCTCCCCATGTCTGCATGCTCACCCCCACAACCCAAAGATGGGTTTGGGGGACGTGTATTGCGATGGATAGAAAACTGGTTGGCAGAAAGGAAAAGAAGAGGAATTATCAGATACTTTTCAAATTGACAGGCAGTAACTAGTGGGGTGCCACAGGAATCGGTGCTGGAATCCCAGCCATTGTATTAACGATTTGGATGAAGGAACAAAATTTAACATCTCAATGTTTGCAGGTGGTACCAAGTTGGGTGGAAGGGTGAACAGTGACAAGGATGTGGCGACCCTTCAGCATGATCTGGAGAGGTTGGGCAAGTCGGCAAATGAATGGCAAATACAGTTTAATTTGGCTATTGTGTTGGACAATCAGCTGTGATCGTGATGAATGGCAGAACAGGATCGAAGGGCTGAATGGCCGCCTCCTATACATAGATACATTCAGCCCATCGAGTCTGCACCGGCTCTTGAAAGAGCACCCTACCCCCCTATCCAAGGTCAACACCTCCAGCCTATCCCCATTACCCAGTAACCCCACCCAATACTAAGGGCAATTTTGGACACTAAGGGCAATTTATCATGGCCAATCCACCTAACCCGCACATCTTTGGATGGTGGGAGGAAACCGGAGCACCCGGAGGAAACCCACGCACACACGGGGAGGATGTGCAGACTCCGCACAGATAGTGACCCAAGCCGGAATCGAACCTGGGACCCTGGAGCTGTGAAGCGATTGTGCTATCCACAAGGCTACCGTGCTGCCCTATCTTCTATGTGCAGGGTAGATGGATTGGCCACACTAAATGTTTCCCTTAATTGGAAAAAGTTTTTTTTAAAGAGTTCTGTACAGTGCTTCATGCAGTGAAATGTTCAAATATTTTGAACTAAATCTCTAATTGTAGTGAGTTAATGTTTTTGTGCTGTTGGCTGGAGGAGGGATGTTGCTAAAGACATCAGGTGAACACCTTTTATTCAAACAATGTTTTTGAAAACAAGAGAAGCAAGTGGGACCTTTGTTTTTTCTGAAGGATGGTGCCTATGACCATGTAGCATTCCTTTGGATTTAATCTTTAATAATCTTTATTAATGTCACAAGTAGACTTGCATTAACCCTGCAATGCAGTTACTGTGCAAAGCCCCTAGTCGCCACATTCCGTTGCCTGTTCGGGTACACTGAGAATTCAGAATGTCCAAATCACCTAACTGCACATCTTTCAGGACTTGTAGGGGGAAACCCATGCAGACACGGAAAGAACATGCAGACTCCGCACAGATAGTGACCCAAGCGGGAATCAAATCCCGGTTCCTGGCGCTGTGAAGCAACTGTGCTACCGTGCCCATTTATTACCCATGCTGCCAACAATGTTCTTATCTAGAGAAAATGGTGATATCAACCTAACCAAACATAAACCAGTTGATAGTTTTCCAAACACTGTTACCGTTCTTGCAAAATCTATTCCACAGAACATAAAAGGCCTTGAAGTATCTGAATGCAGGATTTTGAATTGAGTTAAATTTCAGTACTGGCTAACTGAAATAAATGTACAGCTGAAAATTTATAATAGTGTTCAAAAATGATAGTTGGTCATGTAAGCAGGAGACATGCCCAGCTACATAGGTGTATAATTATGCAGTTTCATTATTCAAAAGAGTTCTTATTGTCTCCCTTGCTTCTGCGAGCTTTTTAAAAATTTGTTTTGTGACAAAGACCTTGGCTTCTGGAATAAATAAAAATTAGCATCAATTACCAAATATTTCATATGAAAAATTGAGGTGATATTCTTGGCATTTTGGATCTGGGAAAGATTTGATTTGCACATTTTACTTTTAATTTTGACATATTATTGCAGAACTTTAAGATGCTGCGTTTTCTCAGTTTTTTTTCCTTATTTCTCAACAGGTAAAGTGTTTGCTAGCCTCCCTCTAGTCGAAAGAGGTGCTTCAAAGGTCCTTGGAGGTGATCCAAAAGGAATCAACTTTCTTTATACCAATAACAAAAGTGTCATCATAAGGAACATTGATGTAATACTGTTTCAAAAACTTTTTAAATTTCCCAGTATGCATATTTTAAAAATTCAGAACGTCTAAAAATGTTTTCCTTGTTTCAGAATCCGGAAATTGCTGATGTATATACTGAGCATGCTCATCAAGTTCAGGTTGCCCAATATGCACCTAGTGGATATTACATAGCCTCAGGAGGTATGTCAGTTAGATGTACTCAACGCTGTTTGTTATATGCTGCAGCAAGAATTTCTGGTACTGTTTTTTGACATTTACTACGGTCAATCTGCTTGTCAAAGGAATAGGTGGTATTTTTTAATGCTGACTCTAGTCTTGGTAAGTCCAAAGATGTGCAGGTTATGTGGATAGGCCATGATCCATGCCTGGGGATATGGTGGGGGAATGTTCCTTCAGAGGGCTGGTGCAGGTTTGATGGACCGAATGGCCTCCTTCTGCATTGCATGGATTCCAAAGATTCTTCAATTGAAAAGAAAGCTCATAGCTGGGCTACCTCTTATCATCCTATAATTCCCAAGTTTCTCATTCTAAATGTCTATTGACCAAAGCATGCTGTAGCTAATAGTTCTTTTGCCTTTGGCAATGTTTTGCAGAGACGGCAGAAAGTTTGATACTGCTATACAATATCAGATAATAGTCTGCTTTGTGACTTTTAATTACTAAATTAATTGCTTGTGACACAGAGTTTGTTTCCTGGAGTGAAGATGGCATAATCTTTCACATCATAAACAATCTAGAATTAAAAGTCTAACGATGACCATGAAAGCATTGTCGATTGTCCTTAAAAACCCATTTGGTTTACTCATGCCCCTGAGGGAAGGAAATTTGCCATCCTTACCTGGTCTGGCTGTGAGTCCAGACCCACAGCAATAGAGGGACAATAAATGCTGGCCCAGCCAGGAACACCCACATCCTATTAACAAATTAAAAACTACTTTGGGCTTTGCAGGTGTGGTGTTAGAACAGAGTTGAAGGAAGAAATGTGACCGATACTTTTAAATTTTTTTTAACATAGAAAATCGTTATAGATTCTGACAGTGGAAAAATTGATGTTGACCTGTTCAGGCACTGCTCACAGGAGGAAATATAAATATTCTTTCCTGTTTTACTATTTCATTTTATCACTCATTTTGTGTGTGACTGCTCTGTCACCTTATGCTGCATGTATTTCACTTCGGCACATTAAATCATTCAGAAAGCCTTGTGGGATAAGCAGTAGTGCCTCATTGGGTGAATGTTTATTAAATGACCCTTCAACTCGGAGGGAAGAGTGCTCAATGATCTTGGATGTAGAATCTTTTCCTCTAATGCATTCAAAGTAAATGTAAAGTGCTGGGTTTTTTTTTTTGTTTTGCATTCACATAACATATCCATGGTTTTTGAGTCAACTTAATTAAGTTGTACTTTAAGTTGCTAAATACTACTGCCACTGCTGAGGTGGTGAACGGTGTCCTGATGATGCGGCTGCTTTGTCCGAGATGCTGTTGAGTCTTTTGAATGTTAGTGCGGTGGCACCCATCCAGTCCCCCATCCAGTCAAATGGAGAGCATTCCATCACATTCCTGACTTGCACCAGGTGGTGGGTTGACCTGAAAAGACAGAAGTTGAGTTATTTGCCTGAAAATTCCCAGCATCTGATCTGCTTTGCAGCCCCACCCCCCCCCCCTCCACCTGCCCAGCAATTAACAGTAACCAACTCTCCAAAATGCAGAATGAACAAACCCCAGCTTTTATGGAACCCATCACTGGTCTCCCTAAGAGCAAATTTCACCTCCATGGCTAACAACTCCAACAGGTCCCCCCCCCGCCATACACGGGCACAGGGTGGAGAAGCTGACCTCCACCCTCCAAAACCGCTTCGGGCAGGGCCCCTCCTACATCTCTCACAGATATCCTCTTCCCACCCCCCCAAAAATCTGGCTCATCCTCGACTTTGCCAGGTACGCCCTGTTCGCCACCTTCAGCTGTATCAGCCTCAGCCTCGCACATGAAGTCGAGGCATTCACCCTCCATAGCACCTCACACGACAATCCTTCCTCCAACGCTGACCCCAACTTCTCCCACTTAACCCTAACCCCCCCTCTATGGATACTTTATCCTCCAAAATCCTTCCAGAAATAGCCGAGACTCTCGCTCGTCAGACTTTGAGACCTTGTTCCCTGACTTTTTTGAACTTTTTGAGCGCTGGAGTGAAAAACAATAGCACTCTAGATCTGAATCCATACAGAGTTGTATGGATTAAGGAGCAGAAGGGAGCGAAAACAGGCGAAGAAGGGGCTGAACAAAGGTGGTGTGGAAGCTCAAGTGGGAGGAAAGATGGCCGATGAACGGACCACGGAAAGGACGGTCCAGACAGCACTGGACAGCATGCTGCAGGTCATGAAAGAGAGCTTCGCAGCACTGAAGCGGGATAATTTGGAACCGCTCCAGAAAGCGGTGGAGCGACTTGACCAGAGGCTGGATGCTCAGGATAAGAAGGTCCAGGCACTAGAGAAGACAGTGGAAGATCAGGCGGATTTCCAAACGGTAGCGGACGTGGACATTAGTAAGTTGAAGGAGCAACAATCAAGGCTGATGGACAAGCTGGATATGGCAGGGGTTAAGTTACAAGGGGTTGTTGCGGCGGGGGGGGGGGGGGGGGGGGAGAAAGAAAGAGAGGGAAAGAGGAGAGATGATCTGCTGACGAGGGAGGGCACTGAACGAGGTAACGGAAGGGGTCGGGTGTGGGAGCTGCCAAGAGGCAGACCAGGGGAGGCGCGGCAAATGGGCGGGGGTGGGCTCAAGAAGGGGGATGGCTGATCGGCGTAGGGGGGGCAGGGTGCCCTCCAACCAGGCTGATCACCTGGAATGTTAAAGGACTAAACGGTCCGGTCAACAGGGCACGTATGTTTGTGCACTTACGGGCTCTGAAGGAGGATGTAATGTTGCTGCAGGAGACACATTTGAAAGTGGCGGACCAGTTTAGATTACGGAAGGGTTGGGTTAGCCAGGTCTTCCATTCGGGGCTTGACACTAAGACCAGAGGGGTCGCGATCCTGATTAACAAACGGGTAAAATTTGAGGCGGACAGCACAGTTGAGGATGGGGGTGGTAGATTTCTCATGGTCCGGGGCAAGCTTAAGGGGGTGGTACTAGTGAATGTTTACGCTCCAAACTGGGATGATGTAGATGTCATCAAAAGGCTGCTGGGGAAAATCCCCGACTTGGATTCGCACAAGTTGATTATGGGTGGGGACATTAACACAGTCCTTGACGCCGACCTGGACCGGTCGTGCTCCAGAACGGGCAATGTCCCAGCAATGGCAAGAGAACTGAGAGGGTTCATGGAACAAATGAGGGGGGGTAGACCCCTGGTGAATCAGCCGGCCGACGGGGAAGGAGTTCTCGTTCTATTCACATGTTCACTCTCATATTGACTTCTTTATTATGAGTAGGGACTTTTTGGAGGGGGTGAGGAATGAAGAATACTCGGCGATCACTATTTTGGACCATGCTCCACATTGGGTCAACCTGCTGGTCTGCAAAGAAAGTTACCAGTGCCCACAATGGAGGTCAGAGGTGGGATTGTTGGCAGAGGAGAGGGTGTGTGAGAGAGTGGGGAAATGCATGCAGGACTACTTGCAGGTCAACGATACAGGGGAAGTCTCGGCAGCGGTGCTCTGGGAGGCGCTGAAGGCAGTGGTGAGAGGGGAACTGATCTCAATCCGAGCCCATAGGGACAGAACGGAAAGGGCAGAGATAGACTGGTGCAGGAGATGAAACGGACGGATAGGGAATATGCGGAGTCCCCGAGGCAGAGCTACTTAGGGAACGACGGAGACTGCAGGCGGAGCTGGGGGCGCTATCCACTGGGAAGGCCGTAGAGCAGCTCAAAGGCCACGGGCGTGGTGTATGAGTATGGGGAGAAAGCCAGCAGAATGCTCTCACAGCAATTTAGGAAGAGGGAGGCGGCCAGGGAAATAGGGACGGTAGTGGATGGGGCAGGGAACCGGGTGGGAGACCCGTCAGGATTGAACAGGGTATTCGGGGACTTTTACAGTGAGCTGTATACCTCGGAACCCCCCACGGGGCCGGAGGGTATGAGGCACTTATTAGATGGGCTGACCTTCTCAAAGGTGGGAAGGGGGATGGCAGAGGGGCTGGGGGCCCCGATTAGAGCTGAAGATGTACTGGGGGGCCTGAAGGCCATGCAGTCGGGTAAAGCCCCGGGGCCGGACGGGTATCCAGTGGAGTTCTACAAAACGTTTGCGGGTATACTAGGGCCGGTGCTGGTTAGTGTGTATAACGAGGTGAGAGACAATGGGGTGCTACCCTCGATGATGACGCAAGCCACCGTCTCGCTGATATTAAAACGGGATAAGGATCCGGAAGTTTGTGGGTCCTATAGGCCAATCTCCCTGATTAATGTAGACGCTAAACTGCTGGTCAAGATCCTGGCATCCAGAATCAAAGACTGTGTACCGGACGTGATTGTGGAGGACCAAACGGGGTTTATTAAGGGCAGGCAGCTGGTAGCCAATCTAAGAAGGCTACTCAATGTGATTATGATGCCCCCGGAGGGCAGAGAGGTGGAGGTAGTGGTGGCAATGGATGCCAAAAAGGTTTTTGACCGGGTGGTGTGGGACTATTTATGGGAGGTGCTGGGATGGTTTGGGTTTGGAGAAGGCTTTGTGAACTGGGTTAAACTGCTATATCAGGCCCTGGAGGCTAGTGTAAGGACGAACAGGACGACATCTGAGTATTTTAGACTACGCCGCGGAACAAGACAGGGATGCCCCCTCTCTCCACTGCTGTTTGCGTTGGCCATAAAACCGTTAGCACAGGGCTAAATCGCTGGCTTTGAAAGCAGGCCAGCAGCACTGTTCGATTCCCGTAACAGCCTCCCCGAACAGGCGCCAGAATGTGGCGACTAGGGGCTTTTCACAGTAACTTCATTGAAGCCTACTTGTGACAATAAGCGATTTTCATTTCATTTCATTTCAATTGCTCTGACAGCGGCAAGGGGATGGAAGGGAATGGTCAAGGGGGATAGAACACAAGGTCTCGCTTTACGCGGATGACCTGCTTTGGTATGTGTCAGATCCAGTGGCAGGGATGGACGGGATTATGGAAATCCTTGGGGAATTTGGCCGGTTTTCGGGCTACAAGTTGAACATGGCAAAAAGCGAGATGTTTGTGGTGCAGGCGAGGGGTCAGGAGAATAGGCTGAGGGAGCTACCATTGAGTCTGGCTGGGGAAAGTTTAGGTATCTGAAAAATTGAAAAAAAATTGAAAATCACTTATTGTCACGAGTAGGCTTCAATGAAGTTACTGTGAAAAGCCCCTAGTCGCCACATTCCGGCACCTGTCCGGGGAGGCTGGTACGGGAATCGAACCGTGCTGCTGGCCTGCTTGGTCTGATTTAAAAGCCAGCGATTTAGCCTGGTGAGCTAAACCAGCCCCTTCCAGGGATACAAGTGGCACGTGCCTGGGGTAAGATGCATAAGTTGAACTTGTCCAGGCTGGTGGAGCAAATGAGGAGCGAGTTTTGGAGGTGGGATGTACTCTCAGTCACTGGAGGGGAGAGTGCAGACAGTGAAAATGACGATCCTCCCGAGATTCCTGTTTATTTTTCAGTGTCTCCCTATTTTCATTCCGCGGTCCTTCTTTAAAAGAATCAATAAAATCATCCTGGGGTTTGTTTGGGCGGGGAAGTCCCCGCGGGTAAAGAGGGGGATGCTGGAACGGAACCGTAGCAAGGGGGGACTGGCGTTGCCGAACCTCAGCAACTACTACTGGGCGGCTAACATAGCCATGATAAGGAAATGGATGGTGGGTACGGGGTTGGTTTGGGAGCAGGTGGAGGCTGCTTCATGCAGGGGCACCAGCTTGGCAGCCCTGGTCACAGCTCCCCTGCCGCTCCCGCCGGCCAGGTACTCCACCAGCCCTGTAGTGGTGGCGGCTCTGCGGATTTGCGGCCAATGGAGGAAGCATGCGGGGGAAGTGGGAGCGTCAGTCGGTCCCCAATATGTGATAACCACCGATTTGTCCCGGGGAAGATGGATGGTGGGTTTTGAGCGTGGCAGAGGGCGGGGGTGGGAAGGATGGCGACTTGTTCCTGGAAGGGAGCTCCGCGAACATGAGGGCGCTGGAGGAGAAGTTCGGGCTGGTGAGGGGGAATGACTTTCGGTACTTGCAGGTGCGGGATTTCGTACGTAGACGGGTCCCGTCCTTTCCACGCCTTCCATCAAGGAGGCTCCAGGACAGGGTAGTTTCCAGGGGTGAGGTAGGAGAGGGGAGAGTCTCGGATATTTATAAGGAGCTTATGGGAGTGGAGGACACAGACCGAGGAACTGAAACTCAAGTGGGAGGATGAGCTTGGGGAGTTGGAGGGAGGCGTATGGGCAGACGCTCTGCGGAGGGTAAATGCAACTGCAACATGTGCCAGGCTCGGCCTGATTCAGTTCAAGGTAGTTCACCGGGCCCACATGACGGTGTCCCGGATGAGCAAATTCTTTGGGCTAGAGGACAAGTGTGCTAGATGTGGGGAGGACCAGCGAACCATGTCCACATGTTCTGGGTGTGTCCAAAACTCAAGGGATACTGGCAGGGATTTGCGGACGTCATATCCCGGGTACTGAAAACAAGGGTGACGATGAGTCCAGAGGTGGCAATTTCTGGGATGTCGGAAGACCCGGGAGTCCAGGAGGGGATAGAGGCCGATGTTGTGGCCTTTGCTTTCCTGATAGCCCGGCGACGAATACTGTTGGCCTGGAGGTACTCAAAGCCCCCAAGGACCGAAGTATGGCTGGCAGACATGGCAAGCTTTCTCGGCTTGGAAAAAAATCAAGTTCGCCTTACGAGGATCACTATCGGGATTCTCCCGGAGGTGGCAACCGTTCATCGACTTCTTCGGGGGAAACTAATCGTCAGCGGGGGGTAGAATAGTGTAGAGTAGGGGGAAGAATAGGCGGGTCTATTTGCGAGAGTGGTACTGTTATTTGCACTATGTTTTTTGTAATTGGTATCTGCACACTAATGTATATTGTTACTGTTTACAATGCCAAAAATACCTCAATAAAATTGTCTGCTTTAAAAAAAAAGAAATAGCTGAGACGACTCCCCTCAACGACCCACCCCCTCCCCCACCCAGCTGACAGCACTTCCTCAAACAATGAAGAGGCCGGCACTATTGGGAGATCGGGGAAAACCTTCCTCGCAAGGTCCCGCACCTGTTTTTACGGAAACACTTCTCCCAACCAATCCCTCCCCGGGACAATTCAAACTTCTCTCTCAGCTCCTCCAAGCTCGCAAAACCGCCTTCCCAGAAACAATCCCTGGAACCCCACATTCATCCTCCATGGTTAAAATCCGTGATTTCCCCTGATTTGGCACCCGGACCCCCTCCCAACCTAAACTGCCTCCAAATCGACAGTGTGGCCGTGACTGGACTCACCGATACTTCCTTGGAGCCAACCAGTTGCGGCGCCTGTAATTCCGAGCCCTACATGAACCCATCTCCATTCTTCCCCACAAAGCCTGTCTCCCTATTCCATCCCTGAACTTTCTCTGAATTCAGGAAGCCTAACCCCCTGCCCCTACTGCCATCCCCTCTGCAGCACCACCTTCCCCGCCAATACAAATGAAGAGATCAGCCTATCCACCCATGATAAAAAGACCGGCAGGCACTGAAACAAAACAAAATAGTGGTAGAATGTTCATCTTCACAGCCTGTACCCGCCTGCCAGAGAGAGAGGAAGATTACCCCATCTCGACAAATCAGCCTTCACCCTCCCCATCAAACTGGAGACAGAGAGATTGAGACAGAAAGGAAAAGCATTTAAGTTTTTAAAATATCAAACCCATTAACACCTGCAGGGTGAGATTTGATATTGAAAATAGGTTTCACTACCAGTGCTGTTCATTGGTAGTAATTAGCTCCTTGCACCATCATTAAAATCTCTCCGTTAATCCAGGCTGTCGAATAAGTTTGGACTTTAAATGGCAATCAAACACGCTCCTTGCCTTAGACTGGCTCTGATTTTCTTTGGAAAGGTTTAGTTTATCTACTAAGTGCAGTAGCATTATGCTGTTTAATGCATTTCAGTGGTAAGCCAGTGACAAAGATTCTATTTCCATAAAGCACTTCAAGCAGCAACCTTTAGTTTTCCATGTTGAATTTAACATCTGTCAGGAAATTGCTAGAATTTCTACTTGAAGATAAGGTAGACTTGTAAACAGATAGAGTTAGTTAACTTTGTGGATGGGCAAGGAAGGAGTGAGCAGGGGGAAAGGGATCCAAGAAGGGGGAGAAGAGAGGTGACCCAACCCTGAACACGGGTGACGTAGGGGAGAGGGGCCAAAAGGGTACAGGGGTAAGGGAGGACAGCCAGGAAGGGCACTCCTGGGGGACCACAAGCATGCCCCTGGTATGTTTCAATACCAGAAAGCAGTAGAACAGAAGGGTCGGGTACCCAATCATCAGCAACCTAAAGCGAAGGACCCCCCCTCCAAAACCTGTACATATGTTTCTGTGTATTGGCAACGAACTACGTTAACACCCAGCTTGGACAATGTGTAAAAAGTGGGGGGGAAAGGGAGGTGGAGGAGTTGGAACGTGGGAGGGTGTTGGGTATGTTTTGGGGTGTTCGTCCTGAGGGACTGAAGTCCATTGAATTGAAGGCAAATTATCGCCTGTTTAGAAAATGAGTTGAAAGGCAGGAGCTCACGGTATTCACGGTATCACGAACATTCTACTTTGGGCCTCACGGTAGCATGGTGGTTAGCATCAATGCTTCACAGCTCCAGGGTCCCAGGTTCGATTCCCGGCTGGGTCACTGTCTGTGTGGAGTCTGCACGTCCTCCCCGTGTGTGCGTGGGTTTCCTCCGGGTGCTCCGGTTTCCTCCCACAGCCCAAAGATGTGCGGGTTAGGTGGATTGGCCATGCTAAATTGCCCGTAGTGTAAGGTTAATGGGGGGATTGTTGGGTTACGGGTTACGTGGGTTTGAGTAGGGTGATCATTGCTCGGCACAACATCGAGGGCTGAAGGGCCTGTTCTGTGCTGTACTGTTCTAAGTTCTAAGCTAGAGTAGTGATAATCAGCAGCTATTGAATATGGTTAGTGGTATGCCACTTTGTCTGTGTTGGGATCTCAACAATCCACTATATTTGTTAATGACAGGGTAGAAAGCCACATCCTTTTGTCATGAACAAAACTGGATAGGCTTAAATGATAAATAGATTCCATTGTCAGCAAATGTGAGGTTATCCATTGGACAATGAAGGATAGTGCTGGGTAAATGGTGAAAAATAAGAAACAGTGGAGGTCCGAAGAGAAGAAATCACAACATGATCACTAAGATCTAGAAACTTTGTTGGGAAAATAGCACTTCACAAACTGGATTTTAAATTTGGAAGGACATTGCACGACTTGGACCTTTTTTTTTATTTGTTGCAAGAAATTTATTGTTACTCCCAGTCCAAAACCATGTCCTAAAGAAATCAACTGACCAGCACGGTACTTTGGGAACAGCTGTTTGTTTTGTGCAGCAATGACTTTACTTGATTGTGTGTGTGGTAGTTGGGGGGGGTGGGGGGGGGTGGGGGGGGGGGGGGGTGGGGGGGGGGGGGGCAGGTAAATACTTTAAAAAGGCAAAGGCTAGTGACTGAAATCACATGACTGAGGCAAGCTTTGGGTGTTTTTTAATTCTGTCTTTTTTGGGGAATAAGCTGAGAAGGACGGATAATAATCTTTATTAGTGTCACAAGTAAGCTTACATTAAAACTGCAATGAAGTTGCTATGAAAATCCCCTAGTCGCCATACAACGACACCAGTTCGGGTACACTGAGGGAGAATTCACAATGTCTAATTCACCGAACATCAAGTGTTTTGGGACTTGTGGGAGAAAACCGGAGCACCTGGAGGAAACCCACACAGGCACAGGGAGAACATGCAGACTCCGCAAAGACACTGACCCAAGCCGGAATCTAACCCAGGTCTCTGGTGCTGTGAACCAACAGTGCTAACCACTATGCTGCCATGCCATCCCACCACCCTAACTGACTCCTCAAAATGCCATATGTGGTTATCCATCTGTATCTAGAGAATCCTTATTTAATTGTAACTTGTCTATGTTTAGAAACATGCAAAGTTGAGCCAAAAGAATTGATCCAGTAACAAATAGAATTTACAGTCCAGAAAGAGGCCGTTCGGCCCATCAAGTCTGCACCGGCTCTTGGAAAGAACACCCTAACACACCTCCACCCTATCCCCGTAACCCCAACTAACCTTTCTATTTTGGCCACTAAGGGCAATTTAGCATAGCCAATCTACCTAACCTCATCTTTGGATTGTGGGAGGAAACAGGAGCACCCGAAGGAATCCCACGCAGACACTGGGAGAACGTGCAGACTCCGCACAGACAGTGATACAAGCCAGGAATTGCACCTGGGACCCTGGAGCTATGAAGCAACAGTACTAACCACTGTGCTGCCCACAATAATATGTTGTTTGTTGCCTCAGTGTTGTGTTGCACACTTTGGGGAAGTTTTAAGAAGAGATAGATAGTTATACTTCTAGATTACAGTTGGGTGTTGACCAATTCCTGCAACTTATTAAGAAGTTTGTTTTAAAATCAATTGTTCTGAATTTATTGGATGAGGTCTTTTATTCTGGATTCTAGTAGTGAAGGTAAACAATTGGCCATTTTGGTGAGCAAATTTTAAATAAATGGTACGATCCATGGAGTAGTGGGGCTAGATCATTTGTGTACTCCCCCCATTCTAGTCGTAACAATGTCAAAAAGTTATGCAGGCCTTTTATATCAAGAGGACAGTAGAAATCATGCTTTCGCTAAACAAAGCCATGTTTTGGCCAAACATAGAGGACTGAACAGCTCTGGATATCATGTCTTTGTTAGGATATATTGGCCTTTGAGGGAGTGCCGTACAATGTAGATTTATAGAGTATACCTAGACTCCCAAGGGTTAAATTATGAAGAAAGATTGCAAAATATAAGGTTTTATTCCCTCGAATTGAGAAAGTTAATTATTGATTTGCTAGGTTCGGTTCCCCTTATCTACCATTTCTCTTCAATTGGAGAAGGTAGAATTAGAACACGCAATCAAATTGTGAATCAGTCATGATATTGTTGAATGCTGGCATGAGCTCATAACATAAGAATGTAGATTATATGGTCCCTGGAACCTTCCCTACATTCAGTACAATCATGGCTTCTTCCACTCCACTTTACCACCACTCCCATATCCTTTGATTCTCTGAGACATCTAAAATCTGTCTGTCTCAACCTTAAATGTATTCAATGGTGGAGCATCTACAACCCTTAAGATGATGCCGCAAAATATTAGTCTGTGTGTTGACTGTAAATAATACGTCCTTTGGAAATCTGAATAGATTAGTCTCAATTTTTAGATTAGCGCTTTTTCTGAGAATTAACTTTATCTGCAGATTGACTACAAACTCTATTTTTGGCTTTCAAGGCTAGTGTGACTTGTGATAACCAATGGACTACATTTGAATGTCTCAAAAGCTTAGTTTTTATAAGGGTACATATTGTTTTTGGGGATTGCATTGAACTAAAATCCATATGAACATCTGAATTAGGATGGGAATTGGCCAATTGATCCCTTGTGCCGACTCGACCATTGAATAAGATCATAGCTGATCCAATTGTGGTGTCAACCCCACTTTTCATCCTGTCCTATACTCTTTGATTCTTGATTGACAAGGAAGTCCATCTAATTCTGTCTTTAAAATATTAAATAACCTTGCCTCTGCTACTTTCTGGGGGAGAGAGTTACATAGACTTATGACCCTCAGAATTGTTTTTTCTTCAATTCCATCTTAAATGGGAGACCCCTTATTTTTAAACTGTCCCCATGGTTCTAGTCTCTCTCACGAGGCGAAACATCCTTTTTAGCATATGTTTCAATAAGATTGCCTTTCATTATTCTGAACTCCAATGGATACAAGCCCAAATTATCCAACTTCTCCGCTTATGATGACTCATTCCAGGAATGAGTAGAGTGAACCTTCTCTGAACTGCTTCTGAAACAATTATGTAATTAAATAAGGCAACCAAAACTCTACACAGTACACCAGATATGGTTTCACTAATACCCTACGCAACTGCAGCAAAGCATCCCTACTTGTATATTTTGTTCCTCTTGTGAGAACAAACTATAACATTCAATTTGCCTTCTTACTTCTTTGCTGTACCTGTATACTAACTTTTCCTGATTCGTGTACAAAGATGCCCAGATCCTACTAAGGCAGCAATCTGTGCCATTTAAATATTATGGTCCTTTTTTTATTCATGCCAAAGTGGACAAGGGCACATTTTGTACATGTACTCAATTTCCTAAATTTTTGCCACTCCCCTAACCTATATATATCCCTGTGCAGACTGGTTTTATCCTTTTTTCAACTTGCTTCTCTACCTATCTTGATGTCATCAAATTTAGCACCCTTCGATTCGATCCCATCATCCAAGCCATTAATGTAGATTGTAAATAGTTGAGGTCTCGGCATTGATCCCTGCAGCACTCTGTTGCATCGTGCCAAACTGAAAGAGACCCTACTTTATGCTTCCAATTAACTAATCAATAAATCCCCTAAACATGCTAATATGTTATCTCCTACATTGTGGGCTCTTTATTTTGTGGTGTAACCGTTGTTGATGTGTAAAATACCTTCTGGAAATCTCAGTAGGCCACGTCTATAGGTCCCCCTTTATCGACATTGCTTATTACATCCTCAAATAGCTCTAATTATTAATCAAACGCAATTTTCTTTTCACAAAAATAATAGGAATTGGGCAGACACAGATTTTCCTGCAATATTAAATATCAGACGTCCAGTTTCTTCAGGATAATCTTGTTTTGAGCTGGAGTAATATTATGGCAATGAAGTAATTTAATTCTTCCATGGGGTGTGGGTGCTGCAATTCTTAGCACTTGTTGCCCATCCCTATTGACTATGCATTGATTGGTTTGCTCAGCCATTTCAAAGGCAATTGAGAGTCAACCACATTGCTGTAGGTCAGGAGTCATATGAAGGCCAGATCAGGTAAGGATGGCAGATTTCTTTCCCTCAAGGGCATTAGTGAAGCCAGTAGTTTTTTTTTATGACAATAGACAGTTTCATGGTTACCATTTCTGAACGTTAAGAGTTTGAGGGACGTTTTGGCCTACTTGACAATCCACCAGTATTGAAGGGTTTTCTATATTTTTTTTGTTTGGTGTGCTACACATCACCTTAAAGTAAGTTTTTGTTTTGTATTATAACAGATATTTCTGGAAAAATTCGCATTTGGGATACTACCCAGAAGGAACACCTATTGAAGCATGAGTACCAACCCTTTTCAGGAACAATCAAAGATATTTGTTGGTCTGGGGATAGTCAAAAAGTTGCAGTTGTTGGAAAAGGAAAGGAAATGTAAGTCCACAAATTACAGAATAAGGAACAAGTTTAGAAAAAAGAGTGATGAAAACTCGGCAAATTTTTTTTTTTGGATGTGTCTACTTTGTGCTGTATTAGTATACTGCATTATGTTCAGATAGCAAAAGATATCGTGTTTTTTTTTCAAAATAGAGACTTTTACATCCTAAAAATGCTTATCTGCAGAAATACTTGATTCCTGTCTTGAATTCCTCTATCCAAATTGGGATAGTTGCATCTTTTAGAAAGAAACTAAACTGTGAGCACGAAGAGCTTTAAAGTTCTTGTTGTTTTTGAAAACGCTGGACCTTTCCCATTTCTAGCTCCATGACTCGGTGCTAATTTCTTCATATTCATTTCCAAAATGCTGTCGAACATGAATATTTCAGTATTTGCTGTTTATACTTCAGATTTTCAGCATCTGCAATATTTTACCCTTTTATAGTCATCCGGTGATGTATGAAATCCTAGAGTTCTTATTCTATCCAATAGGGTAGCACACTTTAACTCGAGTGCAAGTTAAAACCTGTGGTTTCATTGGTAGAGTTGAAGTTGTTTACATCCTGTGGTCACTGGGAAATCATTTCTAAAGACTGGACCCTTTTTCTTTTTACATAATTAGTCGCTTGGGGGCATCTGAAATTAACTACCCTGTTTCGTTTGAGATTAGCAATCAAAATGTTATTTTGAAGCTAATCTTAATAAGGCATCTCAGAAATTTGCTGTCATTACTTAGGAAAGTATTGCAGGCAGCAGTTAGCAATGCAGCTATATGCGGAGCATCTTCCTTATGGAATTAGCAGCAGTTGCATATGAGACAAGAATGGAAGTGAATTCTATATGGGTGAGTTACTTTGCAGAAAAGATTCATTCTAAGCAACAAATGTAAAGTAGAAACTCTAATTAATTGACTGGCAACGCTTTTAACCCCTACAAAATAGTAAAATTTGTGTTTTTAGCTGTGTGCTGCTATGGGGAAATGGTACACCAAGCCCAGGATACATTCCTTTAAAGAAATAAGTGAAAACTGGATAAAAGTGCAGTCTGAGCTGCCATTGTTGGTCTAATCATTTCTGAACTTGAATAATGCTAGCTAGTGCAAAAAACATCTTGACTCCATCCTTTCACTTTTTTTAAAAATGGCACCCAGTTGGTTGTTGCTAAAGCAGTGTTGGAATCCCAGCAGGTGAGGCAGCATCTGTGGAGTGAGAAAGAGTTTATATTTTGAGCCCAGTATAACTCTTCACCAAAGGGTCATTTTAGACTCTATGTTACACTCTGCTGAACCCTCTGAATTTTTCCAGCACTTACTGTTCTTGGGGTAGTTCCAGTCGTTGTCCCAATGGGTGAAAGTCGCGAGGAGGATGAGGTCACGGTATGCATTCGTGTTATCCAGAAAAATGTTTGTGTCGACTAGGGAACAGTCTATTGTAATTGGGTTGGCGTTAATTAGGAATCTTGTTGTAAAAGATTCTCTGGGGGGAAAAAAATGATCGTTATTTGATAGAACTTCATGCAAAATTTGAGAGTGATGATGTTAAATCTGAATGTAGAGTTGAACAAGCTGGAATTCTTGAGGGGCAAGGACAGGGGTGGCACTGTGGTCAAATGTGGTAAGAATGGAATCCTGGGAATGCCCAGCGTGAGATGAGGGCAGAGGCGAAGAACTGTTACAGAAGCAGCACAGACTTCATTGGGACACTTTGAAGAAAGCTCACAGCACTGTGGAGAAGTAAACCACATGCATTGTATCGTACCTGTTTACATTGAATAAGAGTATTGATTCTGTTTGAATCATTGCAGATATGGAGCAGTCTTCCAGTGGGATACAGGAACTTCTGTTGGCTCGCTTACTGGCCACAGCAAAGTTGTAAACAGCATCGCTTTTAAGCCGAATCGACCTTTCCGAGTTGTGACTGGAAGTGATGATTATAGCTGCGTGTTCTTTGAAGGACTGCCTTTGAAATTCAGCTTTACAATCAATGTAAGTGGCCTATGTTGAAATGTTTTGATGAACAGACCCCGTTTTGAGTTATGCAGTTAAAACTGTGGAGTAACTAAATTATAATCCCATCATACAAAAGTTCACAAATTTTAAGTAGTTTGCAGTTTTACTTTTCTAAATGAGTACATTACATTAGGTTCGTTTAAATTTTCTTGAATTTATGATTTGTCTAGTTTGTGCTTTGCCTATCACACCTGGGGTGATCATATCTGTATATCGACATGAGAAAATTGGCAGATGGTAAGTAAAATCAGAGGATTGATGGAATGGCTCAAAGTTTGAGATTGGAGAAATGGGTTTTGACTCGGAGGGTGCAGGCCCCAGTACTGGGGAACAAGGAGCTGTGCAGTTGGAAATGGCTGCACTTGGACGTCTTTGGGGTCAGTGTCCTGGTGAGTCGTAAAACCAAGGCTGCAGATGGGGCTTTAAACTAAATAGTTAGGGAAGACATGTAAGGGGTAATTTAGAAAGTCAATGAGAAATGACAAGGCAAGAGACAAAAGTAGCAATCCGGTAATAGCCAGAGTGTGACAAAGGGATAGATCATTTACACACGAGCAGCAAATAGGGTCATAGAGAAAAATGATAGACCAGGTTGATAGCTCTTTACCTGACTGCATACAAGGTATTTGTCACCAGATGGATGACTTAACAGTGCAAATGGAAATAAATGAGTGTGATTTGATGGCCATTATGGAGATGTTGTGCAAAGGTAACCAAGAAATAACATGGGGAAGAGGTGACTGGCAGTAGTCAGTTCAGCCCCCAACCAAGACTGTAAAATAGAGTACAATTCAAGAAATGGGGGATTGTATGAAAGGTATTGCAATAATTGTGTATGCAATTTTAATCAGCTTGTAGATTGGACAAATCAAATTGGCAAAGCTAATCTTGAGTTCAGTGTTTTTACGTTAGTTTCTTTGGACGTTATGTTCTGGAACTGACTGGCAGCAGACTATTTTAGTTCTGATGATGGGTAATGAGACCAGATTAATAAATCTCCTAATAAAGGATCCACGAAGCAAGAATCATCATAACATGATTGAATTGCATGAATAGTTTGAGGGTGAGAAACCTGAGCCTTAAAGGCAATTTCAAAGTAATGAAAATAGGGTTGGGAAAAGTGGACTGGCAAAATAGCTTGAAAGATAAAATTGTAGAGAAGCAGAGGCAGTATTTAAGATATTTCATAAACCTCAACAAAGATGCCTTTCATTGAGAGAGACTCAATGAACCATCCTTAACCGGCCAAGGAATTTGTAGCTGATATCAAATTGAAATAAAGTTGCACAATGCTGCAAAAATTAGTGGCACTTCAGAAGCTTGGGAAACTTTTCAAAAACAGCGAAGGATGACTGGGAAAAATAATCAAGAGGGAGAAATTAGAATGAGCGAGTAAGCTAGCAAGAAATAGAAGTTTAAAAAGTCTTACAACAGTAGGTTAAAGTCTAAAGGATTGTTTCAAATCACAAGCTTTCGGAGCACTGCTCCTTCCTCAAAGGCCTGAGGAAGGAGCAGTGACATTCTCATGACAAACCTCCAAGCGCCACCCATCAGCAAGGCTCCAACCCAATGTTCAGGATTGCCGACATAGTCTCAAAAAAGAACCTCCAGACGTTTGCTGGATTTGAGCATGACCAGACTATGTGCACATGATGCGCCGGCCCCTCCGAAACACCGATCACATCTAGCATCCACCCCTTTAGTAAATAGAAAGTAAGGTGTGCTCGGAACACCACTTTCAGCTGGATGAGACTGCCTCGCACAGGTTGAGTTCATATTCCTCACTCCAAACCACCTCCTCCCAAGAGCGGACCCAGCACCTTGGTCCACTTTGCCTTCACACCCTCATCAGAGCGGGTCTCCTCCCCCATCATCTGCCGGTATATATCCAACGTATATATTTGAACTAGAGCATGATAAGATCCTCTCGAGCAAGGCAGAAGATTGCTTGATCGGAAAGGCTAAAAAGTACTTTTAGACCAAGCTGTGCACTTGGAAATGCACAAACCCAATGAGCCCATATTTTTCTTTCAGTTCCCCTAAGCTAGCGAACTAACCTCATTAAAGATAAGTTCCCCACTTTCTTCCCATTGTCATTGTTCAAAATATAATCTATTCTCCCCCCATGATGTTTCCATAAAAGCAATTGTTAGCAGGAGAGGATCACAAAGAAATCACTCAACCTCCAGGGCTGCTGGTCCTTGCAACAAACAGTTTATTTCGCCGGTGGGGAGATGCCATCTGTTAAAGTCCCAGACCGTCTCTGCACCGAACAAAGCAAAACATCTATTCTTATATTTTTCAAAACAGCTACACAGCCCATTTCGGCTGGACCTTGTCCAATAATTTTGCTTATGCGTTACATACATTAGTTTTATATATATATATACAATTAGGTTTGACATTCCGTAAAGTGGGTTGGCCCCTTACTACCCCCTGACTTCATGAAGAAGTCACTCATACTAAGTGTCAAAGTTATGTCTCCTGCCTGCCCCTGGAGACCTTGAGCTGGCGAGGATACATAATGCTCTTTGTCCTGTGGAGCTGTTATCAGTCACTGGTTAAGTCTTCCCATGTCTGTTTCAATCATTCTTACCCCCTGACTAACTCTGCTGTCTGTAATTAAATGATGTTGTTTATACCAGTTTGTAACTTAACCCAGCTAATGATTGTTCAGGAATGTGGCTAGTTCAGCTAAAAGCCATTTTGTGTCTTTTAGTATTGCTGGCTCAGCTAACAGCCATTTTGTGTCCTTTCTGATATTAGTAATTCTTAGTTTATAAAATTACAAGCATTGTTTATACACTATGTATTCCTACAAATTGCCTCTTATACAGGAATCTAAGCCAATGGGCACCTTTTGTCTAACAGTCCTCTTTCTGAATCTGACTTCCACAGCAATTAACGCCTTTGCCATACCCCTTTCGACCAGTGAACTTGGCCGAGAATGATCTAGCCTTGGGTCCAACACTCAATTGTGTTCTCCTCCCTTAATAAGCTGATGGGTTTCCCCAACCTCACCCCGGGCCCTGCTGTCAAATCCTGAATGGAAAACTTGGCTCTCCGAAGCTGCGCCTGATTTTGCTCGTGCACTTGGGTTCCCTGAGGAATGTCTCACTGGCTCCCAATGAGCAGAAACCCAGGTGCTTTTGACTGGCCCTGCACATTCCAGATGACCAGCCTTGTAGGGGTACGCTAGTCAGTCTTTACCAACACAAAATGTCATCGCTTCACTGATGCCAGGCCACAGGCCCATGGGGGTGACTCTTCCCACCTAAATGGTGGAGCAGAGGGAAATATCTGATCACTGTTAAGTTTCCACTTCTTTCCCCCCACCCCGCCTAGATCCATCGGGCTTAATAAAACCAGCTTGATAAGGCATAGTCATAGACCATACAGTGCAGGAGGCGGCTATTCGGCCCATCGAGTCTGCCCCCCCCCCCCCCCCCCCCCCCTCCCCCCCCTCCCCCGGTCGACATTCCAGCAACTACTAAGCTCATAAAGAAAGAAAATCTTTTTATATTAAAAAAAAAAGATCAGGGGAAACAACCCCATCCAAACCATCTCCACCATTAACCCAACTCAACAAAGTGAACATGAACAATGAAAACAGTAAAATATTAACTTTTTTAATACTTAACCTGCATACCTTTGGGTTGTGGAGGTGAAACCCAAGCAGACATGGTGAGAATGTGCAAACTCCACACGGGCAGTGACCCAGGGCCAGGATCATACGCAGGTCCGCAGGCACTGTAAGCAGCAGTGCTAACGACTGCGCTACCGTGCCACCCAACAGTAAAATATTAACATGCCACCTGCCCACATTCCTCAAGCCATGTCAAGATCACTATCTTTGATACAGCCCTCCGCCTGCTCTGAAGTTTCGAAATAGAAATCTTTTGAGTCAAACGTGACCCTTAATTTTGCTGGCACACAAACCCAAATCACACTCTTTTTGATTAAACAGAAGGCCGTCTGTCTTTTCTACAGATCCATGCCAATGTCCTGATAAATCCTACCATGTTGCCATCCCAGTTGATGTAGCGCCCATTCCAGGACCCACTCCTTTCTCTGAAAACTACGAAACCAAATGATCACCGCTTGAGATGGCTTATTTGGTCATGGTTTCTGTCTCAAGGCCCAGTGTGCCCTGTCTAGCTCTGGCGCAGCAAATACCTCCATGACTGCTCATCAATGGGGAAAACTTTGCAGCAAAGTATTTGGTGGGCCTTGCACCCTCAGCTCCCCTGGGGAGACCCATCGGCCTCTGGATCATACGTCTGGATCTATTTTCTAAATCATCCAACTTTGCCTTGAAGCCCTATCTTCGGCAATCACCATTTCGACCTCCCAAGGATGTAAGTCTGTCTTCGTGCTTGGATAAGGCCTCCTACACATTCTTCAATTTTTCCTACTGCTTCAATTGTTTTGCTCAGTTGCTCCCTTTCTGAGCCCAATGCTTCCTCCATGGCTTTAAATGAAGCCTTCAATCCCTGACCAATTTTTTTGAAGCTTTCGTCCATTTCTCCACCAAATTTCTTTAATTCTCTGGCTACCACCCCTGTCCTGTCAAGGGTGATGGCCATAGCTGCTTTCTTCGCCATCTTTGATGCCTCCTGGATCGGGCTCATCGTTTGTAACTTTACCCTTCCACCCCTCTTCGATGTCACTTTCAACATCGCACTCTTTGCGGTCAATTTCATTGCTGAGTAAGTCTGGGATTTTTTAATTCTTCCGATCGGGCGGAGAAGCCCATAGTGCAGAAACCTGTGTGGGAGTAACCCAAGATGCCACTGTTACTTCATGCTGCTGCAGCGGAAGCCTGGGAAATATGTTTTCAGGGTTTTTTATACTTTGTCTTTTTCCCATTTTTTTTTTTTCATTCTGGGCAGAGGCCTGCCCTGCGAGCTGAAGAATTAGCCAATGGGCGCGAAGTAATGGGGGTAGCTGCAGCTCGTTATATTACTTACATTTTTGATAATGAGCTTAGTGTTTTTGTTTTGTTTTGGGCGAGGGTTTGTAAAAGTAGGGTTTAGTGTTTCTGCTCGCCTTACTGTTGTTTTATGTACATTTGGGTGTAGTGTTGTGTGGGAGCGGGGAGAGGGGGTGTGGGGCAGGGATAGTACCTGAAGGTGACTACAGATTTTGTTTTGTCTTTCTGGTGGGTTTGGTGGGCATCTTGGGTGGGCTTGGTGCCAGTATACTGAAGTAATTGTTTAATGGCCCCTCTTGGTGGAAATGGCTGACTCTGGCTTGAGGTGGGGTTGGAGGCCTGCAATTTGGTTGGTCACCTGGAATGTAGGGAGTTGAATGGTCCAGTAAAAAGGTAGAGGATATTTGCTCCTGAGTACTGATGTGTTTCTGCAGGAGACTCCTTTTGTGGGTAAGGGACCAGACAAGGTTGCGGAAGGGTTGGATGGGTCAGTATTTCACTCTGGCTTTGACGGTAGGGCCTGGCGGGGACAGAAATTCTGATCAATAAAAGGCTTCCATTTTTGGCCACTATTATATTGACGGATTGTAATCGAAGGTATGTGATTGTCAGTGGGCCCTTAGTGGGCACCCCAGTGGTCCTCGTTAATGCCTATGTGCCGAAGTTGCTAGCCTCCATTCCTGATTTGGATTCGCATCAGCTAATCATGGAGAGGACTGAAATTGTATTCTAGATCTGAGATTGGACCAATCCAGGCCCAAATCTCTAACACCATTAGGCGTGACTTTCATGGAGCAGATAGGGGTGGTGGGACGGTTGTGATTTTCTTTATTTTTCCATGTCCCAAAAAAAAAGGACTGGTATGGCTCAGTGGGCTACACAGTTGGTTTGTGATGCAGAACAAGGCCAGCATCATGGGTTCAATTCCTGGACCAGCTTACCCGAACAGGTGCCAGAATGTGGCGACGAGGGACTTTCCACAGTAATTTCATACTTGTGACAATAAAAGGTTATTGAGGGGCTGGTTTAGCACAGTGGGCTAAACAGCTGGCTTGTAATGCAGAACAAGACCAGCAGTGCAGGTTCAATTCCTGTACCAGCCTCCCCGAACAAACACCGGAATATGGTGACTAGGGGCTTTTCACAGTAACTTAATTGAAGCCTATTTGTGACAACAATTTATTAATAATAAATAATATGTCCATCAGGCTTACTCAGTATGGACATTTTTGTGGTTGTTCGGGCCTCCTCCCATGACTGAAGTGGGCGGGGTATTCAGTGATTGTGATTTCGGATCATATCCCACATTTTGTGGATTTGATGTGAGTCACATCCGTCGTAATGCCCGCCATGATGATTGGATGCGGCGTTGTTGGTGGACAAAAGATTTTGTGAACGCACATCCTCTGCCATTGGGGAATATATTAAATTCAATAAGAGTGAGTCAATCTTACCTTCTGTGTTGTGGGAAGTTCTTAAGGTTGTCATCAGGGAGGTGACATTTTCCTACAGAGCACATATTGAATGGTCTGCAAGGATGGGGCAGCAGAGGCTGGTGGACTCTATCCTGGAGATGGACCATCAATACTCACTTGCCCCTACCCCAGAGTTGCTAGTGAGCAGGAAAAAGTTGCAGACACAATTTGAATTACTATCATCAGGTAAGGCGGTGCACCGGCAGCGATGTTCGAGGAGGGCTTTTTATGAACCATGGGAGAATGCCAGTCGCCTTTTATGCCATCAGCTGAGGTGGCACTGCTGCTTCCTGAGAGGTTGTGCAGATAAGAGACTTGGTGGCAGCTTGGTTTCCACCCCACCTAAGGTCAATGTGGCTTTTGAAACACACTTCTATCGGGATCTCTATAGGTCGTAACCCCCGGAGGAGAATTTGATCATGGCTTGAGTTTTTGGATGGGTTTATCATTCCCAGTGGCGGAGAGTGGGGAGGAGTTGGAATCCTTATTGGGCCCTTAGCGAATTATGAAATTCATTGAGTTAATGCAGATGGATAAAGCTCCCAGCCCTCCATGGATTCCGTATTGAGTTTTATAATTTTTCAGGGCAGTTGGTTCCTTTTAATATTAGATATGTTCAATGACTCCTTGTGCTGGGTTTGTTGCCTATTGCAGAGGCCTCCAGCTCTCTGATCGTGTGGCATGTGGACTGTTTCAAACCAACTCGCTTTTGAATACAGATGCTAAATTGCTTTCAAAAGTGCTTGCACAGTGGTTGGAGCCTTGCCTCCCAGAGCTAATCTCAGGTGACCAGGCAGGCTTCGTCAAGAGTTGGCAATCGTTGGCCAAATATGTTGGCTGTCGAATATTATCCTTTCCACCTCTCAAGTGCCCGAATTGGAAGTGAGTGTTACCATAGATACGGCAAAAGCATTTGATAGGATGGAGTGGGATGCCTCTTTGAGATTCTTGGGAGGTTTGGTTTTGGGAAAAAGTTAATATCCTGGATTTGTGTACTGTATAGGGCTCCCACTGCTAATGTTTGCACAAGTGCCTTGTGCTTGGGTTATTTCCTGCTGGATAGGGGTACAAGACAGGGCTTTCCATTGGCTCAACTTCTATTTGCTTTAATAATTGAACCGCTGGCCATAGCGTTAAGATCTTCCGGTTAGTGGAGGGGGATAAATCGGGGAGGGAGCATAGTGTCCTTGTATGCAAATAATCATCTTTATGTTACAGACTCTGTTTCCACTATAGATGAGATAATGAAGCTACTGAGGAGTTTTGGCTCCTTTTCTGGGTAGATGAGCAAATACTTTCCGGTTAACTGCCCAGGGAACGGCCTATCTGGGGACATGGTATGCCTGGCCAGACCTAACTTTCATTATCTTCGCTCCATAAATTAAATGATGCTAGTCTGACAAATGGGGTCAAATCTGACTTGCAGAAGTACGATAACCTCCCCTGTCCTTGGCTGGCATGGTTTGGACTATGAAAAATAAATAAAAATTTTGTGAGGACATTGATTTTAAGTGTCTCCCCACTTTTCTCCCCAAAGCCGCCTTTCTCAGAGTTAAACTAATGTCCTCTTTTATTTGGTGGGCAAGACCCCAAGAATCCCCAGGGCATTCCTCCATAGAGATAGATATGTGGTTTAGCTTTACCCAATTTGTTGTTTTATTATTGGACTGTCAATATTGAGAAATAAGGTGATCAGAGTTCAATGTGGGAGAAAATAAAAACGTGTTCTTGTAGAGGCTCTAGTTTGAGAGCTTTAGTAACTGCTTCACTTCCGTTCTCTCAAGATTTTCAAATCCGGTAGTGGAGTCCACCCTGAGAATCTAGAAGCGCTTCAGACAGCATTTTAAATTTGGTTCCATATTGTTGTTGACCCTTATTTGCAGTAATCATCTCTTTGTGCCAGCGGGTTTAGACTCTACATTTAGGTTATGGGAGGGGAAGGGTTTGGAGAGGTTTGGGGACCTGTTCGTGAAGGGTGAGTTTGCCAGCTTTGAGGCGATGTCGGAGAAATTTTAACTTCCAAGGCAATTTGTTTAGATATTTCCAGATTTATGATAGTTTTTGCATACGGCTTTTCCTTCTTTTCCCTTTGGTACCACCGAGGATTTTGTCTTTGGTCATGTCTGGTGGAGGTGTATTTCTATCAGTGGAGTTGGCTTCATTGAATGAGGTGAAGGGGAAATGGGAGGGTGATAGGTCCTATTCTGGATGCGGAGGTGAGGAGGAGCCAGGCTCTTTGTGAGTTCAACTCCACGTCCCATGGAACTCTGCTTAGTTTGAACCAGTTCAAGGTGGTGCACAGAGTCATCAGACCAAGGCGCAAATTAGTGTGTTTTTTGCGGGTGGACGACCGGTGTGAACGATGTTCTCTGGGGCCAGTGAACATACTCTCCTGGTCTAGTCATGTCCCAAGTTATTGAGCTTTTGGATCTCTTTCAACACCATTTCAGAGATTCCTAAAGTCGAACAGGAGCCTTGTCTGCTAGTAGCTGTTTTTGGGGTGTCGCTCTCGCCGGTGCTGCAGACGGGCATGAAGGCAGATGTCCTTGCCTTTGCCTCGTTAATAATCCGGAGACAGGTTCTGCTTAGGTTACTTATTAGGGGGGGCGGTAGAAAAGTTATACCTCAGACGGCAGCCATTTATTTCCTTTTTAAAAGAGTCAGTCACTTGTTAAGGGGGTTTTAGTTTAATGTTAGGGGTTTAACTCTTTATTGTTGATTGTGCTATTTTTATATTGTAACTTGAAGCATCTGTTTTATTGTCATTTTGTTATAATGAAAATGTTCAATTAAAAATAAATAAAAATAGGGGCAGCAGGGTAGCATGGTGGTTAGCATAAATGCTTCACAGCTCCAGGGTCCCAGGTTCGATTCCCGGCTGGGTCACTGTCTGTGTGGAGTCTGCACGTCCTCCCCCTGTGTGCGTGGGTTTCCTCCGGGTGCTCCGGTTTCCTCCCACAGTCCAAAGATGTGCGGGTTAGGTGGATTGGCCATGCTAAATTGCCCGTAGTGTCCTAATAAAAGTAAGGTTAATGGGGGGTTGTTGTGTTACAGGTGTAGGGTGCATACGTGGGTTTGAGTAGGGTGATCATGGCTCGGCACAACATTGAGGGCCGAAGGGCCTGTTCTGTGCTGTACTGTTCTATGTTCTATGTTCTAAAACTAGCAATAACCTGAATGCCATGCTGAATTGCCCCTTAAGAGTCCCAAAAAAGTTAGATTGGGTTACGCAGATAGGGTTGAAGCCTGGGCTATTGGGGTGCAGACTTGATGGGCCAAAAGGCCTCCTCCTGTACTGTAAATTCTATGATAACCTTCCAAGCAACCAATTCTCATAAAATAAAGCCTCACATTGGAATATTCTGTTGAATATTTTTGCAGTAAGTTGGTATAAATTGCTATTTTCCAACAATTTATTTTTAAAAAATACATTTAATCTGTGCAGAAAATGATAATTTGAAATTTTTCCGTCATATTTCAAATTAATTTATGCAAAAACATTTGTACTTGAGCAGTATGCCACTGAATTTGGTAAACAAGCTGGAAATGAATTTACTATTTTGCTGTCCCTATTCTAAATAGTTTGCTCCTGGGTATATTAACCAGCCTTCCTGGAAAGGAGTTATTTGCCTATTTTTACCTGTACTTTGAGCATTTAACATTAAGGAAACTGTCAGGTAATAGGAATATTTAAATTTGTCTTGATTTTAAAAATTGATTAAATAAGAATCCATAACTTATGTGCTTTAGTTGTGTGGGGGCAAGTCAGTGCTGATGGTAATTATAGAATACAGTAATGAGCTTGGTGATATCACCTCTGACTGAATCATGACGTTGGATGAGTCAGGAAGGTATTTTTGTTTAAATATTTGAATTTTGTTGAGCGACACAAACTATCGCCTGTTGTAAAAATCCATCTGGTTCACTAATGTATTTTAGGGAAGAAAATCTGCTGTTCTTACCTGATATGGCCTACATGTGACTCCAGACACATAGCAATGTGGGTGACTCCAAGCTGCCTTTTAAAACGGCCTGGTAAACCCCACAGTTCAAGGGCAGCTGGGAATGGACAACAAATGCTGGCACCTCCAATGATGCTCAGATATCATCAATTTTTTTTTTTTAAACTCTTACACAAAGGGTGGTAGAAGTTTGGAATTCTTCCACAAATGGCAATTGATAGTCGATCAGTTCATTTTAAATTGAAGATTGATAGGTTGTTAGCTCACAGTATTAAGGCATACAGGGCAAAGGTGGGTACATGGAGTTGGGTCACAGATCAGTCGTGGTCTCCTTAAATGGCAGAACAGGTTTAAGTGGCTTACGCATCAAATATCCCAATGATCTTCTTGTTAGCCTCCACCTCAAACCTTCAGTAAACCTATTTCCTTCAAAGCTCTATGTTCAAACTTTACCAAACCCCATTCACCCATTACCCATGTGCTTGCTGACCTACCCTACATTAGCTCCCAGTTGGATTCAGTGGAGGTTCTTTGTGATGGAGTTATTCAGCTTATTTTTCTTCGGGAATGGAGCATACCTGTGCACTTTTTCATTAGATAGGTGCCAGTGTTGTAGCTGTCCTGGAACAGTCTTATTGAAATTCAGCCAGCTATGAAACACAAATCTTCAACACTCCACTTTTTAACGTCATTTGAATTGGCTGAGCACTCGCGGTAATGATGGGAACTTTGAGAAGAGACAGAATAGAATCATCAACTCAGCACTTGGCTCAAGGCGTTCACAACATTTCAACCATGTTTCTTGGAATAATTATTGGCAGCCCACCATATGTTGTTTGCCATGTGGATAGGGTAGTTTCCATGAAGATTTTCCTTTTAGTCAATGTTTAGTTGAGTTTATTTGTCTCAGGACATTAGTTGGGCTTTTTTTCCCTATTTCATTCATAATAATAAAGGTACTTAAAGGAAATTAGTTATTCACAATGAGGTTTACTGTCTGTTTTGTGGCAGGTATGAGCTATTGTCAAATTTATGTGTGGCCTTTGTTCTACTTTAATATTTAAAATCTCAACTAGAAAAGAATTGTCTTATCTCGTACCTATGAAATACATTTTCTAGACTGGTTTCTCTCTCTCTTCTCAGAACCATTCAAGGTTTGTTAACTGTGTGCGATATTCTCCTGATGGGACCATGTTTGCTTCAGCTGGTGCAGATGGGCAGGTAAAATTAAACTAAATTATTCTAGAGTACAGTATCTCATTTCCAAGTTTGTAAGTGCTCACTGCTTACGTTTCTTCAGGGTGAAAATTTCAGTGCTATGAACTCTGTCTCAACATGTAATTAGATCCGTTTGATCTTCCTGAATTTGCATGTTGGCAGAAGAGCAAAGCTGGTTTTCTTTCTTGCTGATGGTAATTTAAAAAAATTCCGATAGTGATCCAGTATGTACCTTTTTTTGCAGGGGCAATATTTAATCTATTAGCAGTCACAATTTGCTTCAGTGGCATTTCCAAAGGGTGGCAAGCTGGTCTAATTACCATACGGCATTGGGATCTGTTTCTTTAGTTTTTTTTAAATGTTTTTTATTGAGTTTTCATATTTTATATTGAACAAATAACAAATTATTAGAGAGAGAAAAAAAAACACGCAAAAATTAACATTTATGTTTATAGGTAAGCATCTTCATAATAACAACTGTGGCCACCCCCTTTAGCCGGCATACATATTTTACATTCCCCAATATGGCCGAGGCACATGTTTATAGGCATTTATTTACAGTATGGTTTTGGGCCTTAGCTAGCCATCAAACCCCCATAACGAACCCGTAGCCCTCTTTCCCCCCCCCCCCCCCCCCCCCCCCCCCCCACATTCCCGTCCTTTTCCCCCGATTCTTGGCCACCCGACTATTCTTCCTCTTGTACGTTGGCCACAAACAGGTCCCGGAACAATTGCATGATTGGCTCCCACGTTCTGTGGAAGCCGTCGTCCGGCCCTCTGATGGCGAATTTGATTTTCTCCATTTGGAGAGATTCCGAGAGGTCGGACAGCCAGTCTGCAGCTCTGGGCGGTGCTGCTGACCGCCAGCCAAACCGGATTCTACGGCGGGCGATCAGGGAGGCAAAGGCAAGGGTGTCCGCCCTCCTCCCCAGGAATAGATCTGGCTGGTCTGAAACCCCGAAGACTGCCACTATCGGGCATGGCTCCACCCTCACCCCCACCACTTTGGACATAGCCTCGAAGAAGGCTGTCCAGTGTTTCTTTAGTTTTAATGAAATCTTAGAAACGGCTACTGTGAATGTTAAATTATTTATCCCAATTCATGTCTTCAGAGAAGTGTCTTGTCTTTCCTCTGTACGGTGTGAACAACCTAGAAGGGGAAAAAGACATGCGTTCAGTTATGCAGATGACAGGGCTTGCAAATTGGTGCCTACAAGGATTTAAATGCCCTGCATTGAGTATAGTAAGTGTAAACATGCATATAGAAATATGACAGATATTTTAAGATGTGTTCACTGTTCAGTGCATAATTACTTTAACAGTTATACTGTGTATGCCTGCCAATAAATATTACTCAGCTGGCTCTTGATGGGGTATACTTTTCTTGCTCTTCCGTATACAAAAGTATTGTTAACATTAACTGAAAATGTGTCCTGTGAAATGCCACATTTTAAGCATAAAACTTGCAAATGTTGGCAAAAGTATCTTGTCAAACCATAATCATTGATCCTGATTGTCAACAAAAATAAATATTTAACTACCATCTCGAAGAAAGCAACAAATAAAGCTGGAAATAACCAAGAGACACGAGACAACATTTAGGCTTAAATTTAATACAATCCAAATCTGTTAAATAATTTTAAACAGTTACGAGCTAATATTCTGTCTCATCCTATAGATATGTAAATATACTTCCCAGCCCTTTATTTAAACATAAGATGGACACAGTATGTCAATTTATGGGCCCAAAATCTGTGCATGGCTGCCGCCATGTTTGTCCTCACTATTTTAAAAAGTGCCTGATGGCTACCTGAATTTGGCATTTGGATCAATTTACATACGCAAAGGTTCTGTGTCTGCTTCAGTTCCCTTTTGTGTGTGGAAAAACGAGGCCCTGCAGTTTTGATTAGTTTGTCTGGTTAATAACTGTTGGAGGCAAGGCTGCTGAATGAATGTTAGGGAAAGTTGTGATTTCAGGAGTCATTCAACATTTTAACATAAGATTTGGAATAATGGGCAGCTTTGAACACTGGATGATACAAAATATAATTCCATTATAACAAACAGGATTTTCTGTTTGTGGGGGAGGTGTTAAATATATTTTTATGTTATAAATGTTTCTTTCATTGTTGTATTTATAATAGTCAGTCAGTGCATGCATCTTATTTGGGAATCTCAACATGCAAATGCAATTTGGAGATTCTTGCAAAAATTCAAAACCTGATTTCAAGTTTTTCCTTGTACTTCTCTCCATTTTAAGTACTAATTAATTTGCGAATTTTTTCAAAATAGATTTTTATCTATGATGGGAAGACTGGGAGTCAGATATGTGCTCTTGGAGGTGACAGTGCCCACAGTGGAGGTGTATATGCTGTAAGTTTGTTTCAAGGCCCACCAGTCTGTTACATTAGGCTTAAAATGAACTTGTAAACATTTACTACAAAGCTAATGTTTGTTACTTTGTATAACTTTGAAATTCAGCTTAGCTTGGGAACTGAAAGACAAATATAATTTTTTTTTATTATCCCTCTTTCCATTGCTAATTTGATAACATTCTGGTGTATCATCTAACTATTGTATTTTTGTTCATCTTGGTTTTTTTAAAAAAAAGAAATACATTGAAGCTGTTGTTGTCATGGAGAAATCTTGATTAACTTCAGTGTACAGTTTGAAACTTGTATATACATGTTGACTTGGTTGTAATTTAGCAACTATTTTAAGCTGACAGCCAGTTAACGTTGAAACCCCATATTTTATTTTTTGTCATTTATCTTCCATAGGTTAGTTGGAGTCCCGAGAGTAAGCACCTACTTTCTGCTTCTGGTGATAAAACTGTTAAACTATGGGATGTTGAAGCCAACTCTGCAGTGACAACATTCAATTTGGGGTCTGATGTACTGGACCAACAATTAGGCTGCTTGTGGCAGAATAATCATTTGATGAGCGTTTCACTTTCTGGCTATATCAACTATTTGGATAAAGCAAATCCCAGCAAGCCTCTCCGTGTTCTCAAGGTATTGAAATTGCTGTATTCATGTGTTTGCCCCAAACACTGACATCTATAGTGCTGGATGTTCTGAAAGGGGTTAGTTCAGAGGTGCTAAACTGTTTTTATTGTTGCCCTTCTCTGAACAATTCAATAAATCACCATTAAAGCAACTGTAAACAATTACATAGCATACAAACTTATTACATGAAAAGCTGTGTACTTATTTTGCTGTAATTAGAATTATATTTTCCTTACAAATTTACCATTTTTACGCCAGAGGTTCTTTTTCTGAATTGAAATGGAATACTTTTCATGGCAATATTACCTAAAACTAGGTGGGAGAGAAGTAATTTTAATGTAGGCCTTGATAAAATACAGTGCTTGGAAAACTTTGTTCTAACATTTCTACTTGTGCTTTGGTGCCTGGCCCTAGTCCACCTCTGCCCCCAAGCTCCCTCAAAATTAAAAGTTGCCATATATTAACTCTGAAACGCAAGGTTCTGAATCTTTCATGCAGCATCATTGCCAAGTGAATAGCTGCTGCTCGCTTGATACTTGATACTGCTGTGTATCCCTTGGGGATCTCCAGAGTGGAGTACAGTCAGGAGACAACAGGACAACTCCCTTTCTATGGCATTGGCTGCTGTATGATAGGTTTAAAGGTCCAGTTTTTGACTGTTAGTGAATGGGGTGAGGTGATAGGTCTGTTTGTAGGTGTAGTTCGGATGGAAGTTGGTTGATTGTCAGGTGGGGAGTAGGGGCACTGGGGAGCAGTAACCCTGTTGGAGAATGATTGTGGGGGGGAAGAGGGTGGTCAGTTGTGTTGTTGCCCCTGTGTTATATCAGACTTTAATGTGTCCAGCATGTCCGTAGCTATCCAGGTAAGTACTGTGGACTCGAGAGCAGGGAGTTGCCCATCAGAACTTTTAACTTTCTGGTAAATTTTGATATAGGTACACCCATCAGGACTTCCACCGTTGATCTCAGCCATACATCTAGGGAGCCAGCAGATTTGGTCCATTAATACAAATGGTGCAAATGCGACAAGCAGACAAACAAACAACATTCAGCCACTACCACAAAATAACATTAGTTGCAGTATATGCCACCACAGTGTTACAATGTTACTGAGAACTAGTTTGTTTTATTGGTCTTCCACAAATCACGTATCTCTTAGCAAAAAATTTGTTAGTGTGTATTTCCCCCAAAAGATAACCAGAAATAGACCCACAATACTTTTTATTATTTCTTACAGTTGCACTGGTCAGCCTTGACTGGCTGATTTTCACAGGCAATGCCTTTTGCCTCCAGTAACATGACGACCATTATATCATGTGGGCTCTTTGATCTTTTCAGTCAGACTTATCCCTATGATTCCAATTCCCATTCTGCCCAACCATTTATCAAGTGTTGGAAAAAGGGCTAGCACATCTTGCATTGGAACAAAGGATTTGTGAGCAGGATTAGGCCATTCAGCCCATTGAGCATGCACTGCCATTCAATAAGCACAGCTGATCTGATTGTGGTCTCAACTTCACTTTGCAATCTTACCTCCATAAGCCAATATTCACTTGTCTATCAAAATCAGTCACATAGTGTGGAATTAATTTAATGACAACCTCTTCTGCTTTCTAGGAAAGAGAACTCTACATATAACCCTTTCAGAGAGAAAAATTCTCCCAATCTTTGTCTTAAATGATGACCTCTTATTCTTACACGGTGTTCCCTGGTTCTAGTCTCTACCGCAATAGAACCTTTTCCGGTATCTACCTTATCAAATCCCCTCAGCGTCTTGTGTTTCAATAAGGTCACCTCTTATTCTTCACTTACCATAGTTTCGTTGGCGGAATCTTCTAAACTCTAAGTCTCCACCACTGAAAACTAACCCATCAATTTCTAAAACTCCATTAATTGTTTTGTGATTTAAAAGGATGCAATGTTGCATAGAAATCTGGAGAACTATACTGTGGACGCTGGTTGCAGATGTATGATTCTGGGAAGATCTTTAAACTGCTATCAGAGAGTGAAGAGACTGGTTGGGGAATAAAAACTGGAGGAAGAATGGGAAAACATTGTCGAAACTTACTTAACTACTTTTCCTGTTTGGTTCAGGCTTGTGTTTTGCCGATGCAGTCTGTTTTTATCCGGTCCCGAGCCACTGTATCCAGAGTATGCTTTGAATTAGTTTAATTCAAAAAATTGTACGAAACATCCAGTTGAATAGCCGATCAATTGTGCGTCTATTGTATATTAAACAGATTTTAATACACCAACGTTTTTTTTAAATCTGCAAATCAGATATTTGGAGTTCAGGCTAGAGCTGAAAAAGACCACGGGCTGGATTCTCCACACCCCTACGCCAAAATCGCGGCCGGCGACAGGGCGGAGAATCCATTTCCCCGCACTGAATCGGGACTGGTGCCGGTTGTCCCATTCTGCGGGCCCCGGAAAGTGGCGTGCTTGGAGAGTACGCCACGCCGCATTTCACCTACCTGCGGTCATTGCTGGAGACCCACTCCGCCCTCGACCGGCAGAACTCCTGACAGCGTGGACCAGTCATGATCCTGCCAGTCGGGAAACTAGTGTGGCGGCTGTGGACTCAGTCCGCAGCCGCCCTGGTCAGGGGCGGGCCAATCGGAAGGCAGTGGGGGCCTTGTACGTGGCCGGGCAACGTTTGAGCAGCCGGTCAGGGTCTGGCACGTGACCAATCGGGGGGGGGGGGGGGGGGGGGGGGGGGGGGGGGGGGGGGGGGGGGGGGTCAATTTTTAATGTCCAGCTCTGCGGTCTAAGTCCTCCATGGAGCACGGCGTGGCCACTAGAGGCCCCCGCCATTTGCATGTGTGACTTCTGACCTAGAAGTGCGGAGGCTCGTATTTCTGCCTGGTCCCTACTAGCCCCCTGCAGGACTAGGAATATGTGGCCCTTTCCAAAGTCCACAGTTTTTATGGCGATGTGGGGACATTGTCCCAAAAACAGAGAATCCAACCCCAAGTGTTAAGAATAGATCATTTGACAGTAGGAGTAGGGGTGCAAAGGGAAGAATATACCAACAGCTGTGGGAGTGTGGGGTGCAGTAGTCGGGAAGCTGCAGCTGGAGCTGATGTGTGTAAACTAATTATCTTTCCATGGTCCAGTGGTTTGTATGCGCACCCTTGTTTATATGTCTAAATATATACAAAATAATTGCATGGTTATATTTGTTACTTTTTGGGAAAATATATTAATTGGCCATTAAAAAAAAATAAGGAAACTCATTACAAAAGGAATTTTGTATGAACTTGCTGCAATTTTTTGGACATCCTGAGCTGGCATTTGTAGCTATAATAGATATAAAGTAGGAAAGTGTTGATGCAACTGTACGAAGCATAGGTGAGACCGCACCTGGAGTATTGAGTACAGTTTTGTCCCCTTTATTTGAGGAAACATGTAGTGGCATTGGAGGCAGTTCAGAGGAGGTTCACAAGATTGATTCCAGAGGCGAGGGATTTATCTTGTGGAGAGATTGACCAGTTTAGGCCTATACTCTCTCGAGTTTAAGAGAATCAGGGGAGATCAATTGAGGTAATAAGATGATAAAAGGTATGGATAAACATGGAGTGGATGCTTCCTCTTGTCGGGCATTTTAGAACGAGAGTAGTGAATTTAAAACCGAGATGAGGAGAAACTACTTTTCCCAAAGGGTCATGAATCTGTGGAATTCGCTACCCCAAAGTACAGTGAATGCTGGGACAGTGAGGAAATTTAAGGAGGAGTTGGACAGGTGTTTAATTGGAAATGGGTTGAAGGGTTATGGAGAACGGGCAGATGAGACCATGATGAAATCAGCAATGACCTTGTTGAACAGTCGAGCAGGCTCAAGAGACTAAATTTCCTACTCCTGCTCCTAGTTCTTATGCTCGAAGAAAGAACTATTTTGTCTAATTCCAACTATTGGTCTGTAGCCCTGTGGGTAACAGCACCTTGAGCACAAATCTGATCTTGATTAATAAGGGGATATGGGGAAAATAATAATTACTTATTGTCACAAATAGGCTTCAATAAAGTTACTGTGAAAAGTCCCTAGTTGCCACATTCTGGCGCCTGTTCGGGATGCCGGTACGGGAATTAAACCTGTGCTGCCGCCTTGTTCTGCATTACAAGCCAGCTGTTTAGACCACTGTGCTAAGAAAAGGCAGGAGAATGGGGGTGAGAAAAATATCAGCCATGATTGAATGGCCTAATTCTGCTCCTTTTTCTTGTGCTTTATGAAAATGAAATGAAAATCGCTTATTGTCACAAGTAGGCTTCAAATGAAGTTACTGTTAAAAGCCCCTAGTCGCCACATTCCGGCGCCTGTTCGGGGAGGCTGGTACGGGAATTGAATCATGCTGCTTGCCTGCCTTGGTCTGCTTTCAAAGCCAACGATTTAGTTCTGTGCTAAACCAGCCTCATCTATATATGTATAATGCTTATACATTATGCAAATTTTTTTGTATGTGATAATATGCAGCTATGGTTGCACAGTGGTTAGCACTGCTGCCTCAGTGCCAGGTACCTGGATTCAATTCCGGTCTCCAGTGACTGTGTGGAGTTTGCACTTTCTCCCCAGGTCTGCGTGGTTTCCTCCCACGGACCAAAGATATGTAGGTTAGGTGGATTGGCCATGCTAAATTTCCCCTTAGTGTCCAAACGGTTAGGTGGGGCTATTGGTTTACTTAGATGGGGTGGTAGCATGGGCTTGGGAAGGGTGCTCTTTCCGAGGGTGGGCGCAGACTTGATGGGCTGAATAGCCTCCTTCTGCACTGCAGGGATTCTATGAATCAATCAAGATAATCTTCCTTAATTTGCTGTGATTTTTACATGTTTTATGACGTTATGTTCCTGGAAAATCATTTTTGCTAAAGATTAACTTTTCCGAAGAAACAAATCCTCTTGGGCTCGTGTTACTATTTATATTGAGATTATCATGACGAGAACAATCCTGAGCTATAACAATTGGAGAAATATTGTCCTTCAACAGAGGACATTGTAGAATAAAATGCCATAATTTGTGCTGTGGTGATTTGGCTTGGGCTTATTGGCATTGTTTGATAAGTGTTCAGAACGTTCTTAGTAAAATGCTCTCCGGATAGTGTGGCAATAAAGTTTTTCAATATATTTTTCATAAATAATTGGTGATACTTGCCAATAGAAAATCTTATTTCATTGTAGTTGACCATGAAAGGGCCAATCATCTTACAAGAACACCGATACTTTGCTTTTCCTATTCATTTTATGGGATGTGCCCTTCCCTAAATGCCCTTGAACTGAGTGGCTTTCTAAGCCATTTTATTGCTGTGGATCTAGAGTCGCAGGACTAGGAATGGAAGGCAGATTTCCTAAAGGACATTGATGAACCAGTTGGGGTTTCACCTGAGGAAGGAGCTGCGCTCCGAAAGCTCGTGTTTGAAACAAACCTGTTGGACTTTAACCTGGTGTTGTAAGACTCCTTACTATCATTATACTAATATTCAGATTTTAATAGGGTCTAAATTCCAACATCTGCCTTGATGGGATTCAAAACCGGCTCTCCTGAGACCTTCACCGTGTCTCTGGATTATTAATCCAGTGACGTTAACACAATGCTACTGTTTGCAGAGGGTGTAAATGATTTATCCAGGTTTACAAACGTTTTGTTCCTTGCAGAACAAATGATCTGTAATAATGTAAAAGATGTTCTGGCAACCACCAAATGAATTACATGGAATATGATTTTTTGTACTGGTGCAATGTGACTCACTTATGCTTGCTAATATGCAGCAACTTGTCCTCTGCAGGAAAAAGCAACATGTCCAGGCAATTGCACCTTTTGGAGTTAAACAAAAAGTGCAGGGAGGTAATAGTTCCCTGGTGCACTCTCATGGGAAGTCAAATTTGACTTGCCAACCAATCAGCACCTTTTTTCTCATGCAATATAAATTTTTTGCTTTCTTTGTCTTTCTTCATCCATGCTGATGAGCGCAAGACTAAAAACTTGCACAGCATGTCTCCTTTTTTTCACAATACCTCTGAAGTAATGTTCTACTGTTGGGTCTGAGAACTTTACAACAAGCATCTGGTGTTTGCTATAAACCACAGTCATATTTAAACTCGCCTTTGGTGATGTAATCTGGAGAGGGACACTTCATTGTGAATCCTATTGGGTCAGTTTCCAAATATACTGATCTTCCATGTAACTCCGTAAGCCTGCGGACCTCGCTGATTTGAACTGTAAATAGCTCTTTCAATCTCACTGAAGCAAATTCAGAAGTGACAGGCAAATGAAAGGATCTATGAAATACAAGGATGTTGATGAGCCGCCAATATCAATCTTGGGTTTTCTTAGTGCTAAATACTAACCATGAAGAGCATTCATCCTTGCACCTTTCAGAGGTGGATTAGGTTAATATCTTTCACTTAATCATATTCCTTAATTCTTAAGTTAATCAACTTTAATAAACAGTATTCATAGTTTCAAGAGCAAAATACCATGAATGCTAAAAATATGCAAAAAGCACAATGCTGGAAATTCTCCAGCCTGGTAGCATTTTGAGGGAAGAGAGGTAGTTCCAATGTTTCGGGTCAATAACTTTTCATCAGAACCGAAAATAATAATTTCATGCTGGAATTGATTTAAATGGAATTGTTAGTGGGCCTTGAGAGTTCAAATGTCCTGATCTAAATTCATAGCATGCAACTCCATTTTTCAGCAATGTCATAAGTGGGGGAAAGCTGTACATACAAATATTTGAGACAGCATGAATTCAGACTTTATATATTTGTAAAGTGTACTCTAGCTTCAAGCTCTTTGTAATAGCTGCAGTATGGATGATTTATCAACTGTAGTACACTATGCTGAGCATACCAATACTGTAATAGTTAAGCTTAACTAAATTAGTTAATCCAATTTTACAGTGGATGTAAATTGGTTGTGCTCTGAACAACAATAGAACCAACACACATTTATGAAGGCTAATTCCTGGTTTGAGTCACAGTCTTATTGCAAATGAAAGTTTGGAATAAGAATTTGATTTAATGGCTTGCTGCCACTTTTCAAAAAATGGTTTGAAATGCATCTATTTTTTATCTTGTCTCTCTATGCTAATTACTGAAGCTGTGATGATGCTTAAGATCGGTCAGAAATGTTGTCCTCAAAGTAATGATTCTCGAGGGCAATGAGTGATGGGCAAAACACCCTGGCCTGGACAGTGACACCAACATCCTGTGAAGGAAAAAAATAAATACGGTGATCCTAAGAATACAATCGTTGATACAGATACTCTGCATCAACCAACTTAACCATTAAGGACCATTCCTCCTTTCGCAATTTATGAATTGCTCATCATTAACTGGCCCTAAAAAGGTTTCCTGTGCAGCTCCTTTTTTTGATTAATTCATGGGATGTGGGTGTCGCTGGCTGGGCTAGCATTTATTGTCCATCCCTAATTGTCCTTTAGCTGAGTAGCTTGATATTCCATTTCAGATGGCATTTAAGAGTCAACCATATTGCTGTGGACCTGGTGTCTGAAAGGACATTAGTGAGCCAGATGGTTTTTTGCAACAATCAGCAATGATTGCATGGTGATTATTCGACTTTTAATTTTAGTTTGTTATTGAGTTCTGCTTTCCCCATTCACCACACTCCCAGGTCCGCAGAGCACTGCCCTCAGTCTCTGGATTATTAGTCCAGTGGCAATACCACTACACCAGCCCCATCTATTTTTCAATTGTCCAATCTAATATTAGTTGTTTATCTTGTTCACTTCTGTAGATTCTTAAAAGTACTGAATATTTGAGATTAAATCTAATATTTGGAGTATTCTACAGTATTCTACAGTGGAGAGATGTTTACCCAGGGCATTAATTTTATTTATTTATATATTTTTATTTTTCCAATTAATGTGGCCAATCCCCCTACCCTGCACATATTTGGTTTATGCGGGTGAGACCCCACAGACAAGGGGGTGAGAATGTGCAAACTCCACACAGTGACCCTGGGCCAAGATTGAACCCGGGTCCTCAGCGCCATGAGGCAGCAGTGCTAACCACTGCACCACTGTGCTGTCTTTACCCAGGCCATTTAATATTCTAACTATAATCATTTAGTAATTTACCTTGCATTTCCCTCAAATATTTTTCAGCATTGGTTTAAAGGAAAATATTTTAAAAAGCAGGCAAAAATATCTGTTCACTTTATTTCCTATATGCATCTCCCTTCTGTTCTTGGAAGTTATTGCTGGGCTGTGATTTCATGAGCATCATGTGCGGCCAGTATCCCTTGCAAATGACCTTTATTAATACCTTAATGATGACTGTCAAGATCATGGATTATCACAGTTGAGCTCGATCTTGTCTTTGCCTAAGATTTGCCCACATATTTTTGTCCAGGGTTGTTGATCAGTGATTAAATCAGGAAACCAAACCAAGGCATTTTACTTATGCTAACTAAAGAGGTCAGTTGTAATCCTGGTCTGGATTGGCTAATCAGCATAGCTCTTGAATCCACTTCTATGCTGCTTGGCTGCTGCACTGTGTAAACCCATTTGTCATTTGCAGTTCAGCTACTAACTAGCGTCAAACAATCTTGTACTGTTTCTGATGCATTTTCTTTGCTGAATTTTAGCTATTGTTCCATCTATTTGCCTAACGTTTTATTTATTCCTGAATTATACAGTTGATTTTGGTTGCAAAAGCAACTGCGTACAATAACTACCATTGTATTTATGCATTTGCCAAATATATCCAAAAATGTTTTGATTGGGCTGTTTTACTTTATAGGGGCACAGCAAATCCATTCAATCCTTGACAGTCCACACTGATGATGAGAAGCAGGCCATCTTCTCGGGCAGCCATGATGGTCATATCAATATCCTTTTTTCGGTGCATATATAAGTTCTGGTACTTTGACTGCTTCAGTTACCTGCCAAAATATCAAGCTGTGTAACTTGGAACCTGTTAGATGAAATGATTTAGCTTCTTTATTTTTCTCAATTCCTCCATCTTTTGTATGACTTTTTAAAAGAAATATCATCTGCATTTTCAGTTACTTCATTTCCTGTTTGTATTTTTTCATACAAATACAAAGACAAATACTGCAGATATAGCGGCACGTGGGTTAACATTACGGGTAGATGACTTTTAGCTCAACCGAAAGATTATCTTAAATGTCAGCTCTGCTGCTCTCCACAGGTAACCGCTGGACCTGTGATGTGTGTTTCCAGCAATTTCTGCTTTTATTTTAAATTTCTTCATTTTGTTCTACACTTCCTTGGCTTCAATCTGTTGAAATTTACTTATCAGTTTGTAGACATTTAATTATTGGAGCAATTTTGGAATTTGCCGTTAATGTATTGCTTTATTTAGGCAATATAGTAACATGTATTTTGCTTCCTTCTCTGCCAAGGCTCATGTTTTATAGTCCTGCTTGAAAATGCAAAAAAAATAAAATGCCTTAAAATTGGAAAAATTAGCCTTCCCTGTAGTTATATACTTGGTGATATGTTCTTTTTGTAACACGTTTGAGTTACTTTATTAGTCTGTGAATTCTATTTAGGTCTGAAGTATGGACCATTTAAAGCTCAGTGAAGTAGGACTTCAGGAATGACCTCCATGGCTTTTATCTTTTCTTTTCAGTTTTTGTAGTAAGGTAATGCTGTGGATCAGTTGTTCGATTATGTTTTAATGGTTGAGTTTCAGGTATTCATTATTCTGCCAGGTACAACAGTGCTGGTCTCTACTCTAGTCTAACAACAGCACTTCCCTTCAGTCTGAAAAGCAGAGACTGAAAATCTGAAACCAAAACAGAAACTGCTGGAATTACTGATGGAAATACTCAGAAGTCATTGACCTAAGAAAACATTTAACTCTGTTTCTCGCTCTAAAGAATACTGTCTGACTTGCTGGGTATTTCTCGTTTTCTGATTATGTATCTTGTGGTCTGAATTAAATATGTTTCAAGTATCCACTTGCTTTTCTGAAGCCAGACATTGGGAAAAAATGTTCTTTGGTTGTTGCAGTTCCATGTTGCCAAAATTAATGCAATTACGCTTTGCTTCTATGAGCAGACTTCACTTTCTCACCTGATTGAGGGCTTTATAAGCAAGTTTCTCCTCGCTGTACCAAGCTTTTACTTGGGTGCTGTTTAGTTGCATGACTATCTCTCTCTTCCTTTTCTCTCTAGGGAAACTTATGTTTCTTCTTCCTGGTTGGTGTTACATTACATGGATTTTAGTAAGGCATTTGATAAGGTTCCCCATGGTAGGCTTATGCAGAAAGTAAGGAGGCATGGGATAGTGGGAAATTTGGCCAGTTGGATAACAAACTGGCTAACCGATAGAAGACAGAGAGTTGTGGTGGATGGCAAATATTCAGCCTGGAGCCCAGTTATCAGTGGCGTACCGCAGGGATCAGTTCTGGGTCCTCTGCTGTTTGTGATTTTCATTAACGACTTGGATGAGGGAATTGAAGGGTGGGTCAGTAAATTTGCAGACGATACGAAGGTTGGTGGAGTTGTGGATAGTGAGGAGGGCTGTTGTCGGCTTCAAAGAGACATAGAATGCAGAGCTGGGCTGAGAAGTGGCAGATAGAGTTTAACCCTGACAAGTGAGAGGTTGTCCATTTTGGAAGGACAAATATGAATGCGGAATACAGGGTTAATGGTAGGGTTCTTGGCAATGTGGAGGAGCAGAGAGATCTTGGGGTCTATGTTCATAGATCTTTGAAAGTTGCCACTCAAGTGGATAGAGCTGTGAAGAAGGCCTATGGTGTGCTAGCGTTCATTAGCAGAGGGATTGAATTTAAGAGCCGTGAGGTGATGATGCAGCTGTACAAAACCTTGGTCAGGCCACATTTGGAGTACTGTGTGCAGTTCTGGTCACCTCATTTAGGAAGGATGTGGAAGCTTTGGAAAAGGTGCAAAGGAGATTTACCAGGATGTTGCCTGGAATGGAGAGTAGGTCATACGAGGAAAGGTTGAGGGTGCTAGGCCTTTTCTCATTAGAACGGAGAAGGATGAGGGGCGACTTGATAGAGGTTTATAAGATGATCAGGGGAATAGATAGAGTAGACAGTCAGAGACTTTTTCCCCAGGTGGAACACGCCATTACAAGGGGACATAAATTTAAGGTAAATGGTGGAAGATATAGGGGGGATGCCAGAGGTAGGTTCTTTACCCAGAGAGTAGTGGGGGCATGGAATGCACTGCCTGTGGAAGTAGTTGAGTCGGAAAAGTTAGGGACCTTCAAGCGGCTATTGAATAGGTACATGGATTAGGGTAGAATAATGGAGTGTAGGTTAACTAATTAAGGGCAGCACGGTAGCATTGTGGATAGCACAATTGCTTCACAGCTCCAGGGTCCCAAGTTCGATTTCGACTTGGGTCGCTGTCTGTGTGGAGTCTGCACATCCTCCCCGTGACTGCGTGGGTTTCCTCCGGGTACTCCTGTTTCCTCCCACAGTCCAAAGATGTGCAGGTTGGGTGGATTGGCCATGAAAAATTGTCCAAAATTCTATGATTAACCTAGGACAAAAGTTCGGCGCAACATCGTGGACCGAAGGGCCTGTTCTGTGCTGTATTTCTCTATCTATCTATCTATTAATAGACTGGTCAGTAAAACCAGCTTTTTCTTTCACACACCAGACGTTTGAATACCTCTTCAGTGCCTGCAACCTGTGGCTTTGTTGCTCACCCTGTGTGAATTTATTGTTTTAAAGCACTACACTTAAATATAATTCATTGACAAAACCTTTCCATTGTTTAAAAAAAAAGAAATGCAAGATATGTTGAAGTTCTATTGAATACATTTAATTTTTGAGAAAAAAACCTTATTATCAAACTTGGAATCAATCCATAAAGATTGCACTCAAATTATACTGCTTCCCTCAGATGTGTCATGCAATACTTTTGAATGTGTTTGACAAAGTGTTTGCTTTAATATTTCCTTGACTAATAAGGTCTCACATAATTGGAATGCTCAAACTGGAGAGAATGATACTTTTGCAGGGAAAGGGCACACGAACCAGGTGCAATGTATGGTGGTCAATGACTCAAATGAGCTGGTCACTTGTGGTATGGATGATGATGTGCGTTTCACAAATATAATCAAGAAAGAATACAAGTAAGATGCTGTTACATTGTTGCATATTTTACTGTTATCAGCTAGTATGTATCCTGTTTCAAAATCTGAAACTTTGCTGAGTCGTGTCCTTTTAGGATGTAAGGTCTCTCCTTAACAATTAGTTGCACTTGGTTAACACCTTTAGTATCGACTATGGGGTTGGAAAAGCTGCTTTTGCAAGCAGAATATGGTGGTTGTAAATGGTCTGGTGCAGACCAGGGATGGGGAATGGAGTTGAGTGCAAAAGACTGGAGTTTAGTGGGAGCCCAAAACAATATTTCAGTCTCGTGCTCAGAGGAGATTTAAGATTTAACAAACAGGCAGATTAATGGCTGGTTTAGCTCAGTGGGCTAGGTAGCTGGTTTGTAATGCAGCACAAGGCCAGCAGCATGGGTTCAATTTCCGTACCAGCTTACCTGAACAGGTGCCAGATTGTGGTGACTAGGGGCTTTGTAACTTCATACTTGTGGCAATAAAAGATTATTGTTGTTATTGGATGGGTCTTACCAGGGCGGCAAAGTGGCAGTGGTTAGCACTACTGCCTTGCACTGTCAGGGATCTGGTTTTCATTCTGATGACTGTGTGGAGTTTGTATATTCTCCCCATGTCTGCGAGGGTTTCATCCAGGTGCTCCGGTTTCCTGGATGTCTAAAGAATTGCAGGTTAGGTGGATTGGCCATGCTAAATTTTTCTTTTAGGTGGAGTTGCAGGAGTAGAGTGGTGGAGTGGTCTTTCAAGTGGTCGGTGCAGACTCAATCGGCCGAATGGCCTCCTCCTGCACTGTAGGGATTGTATGCTTCATTGCCAGTGGAGGATTCCAAATGGTAGATGTGGAAACCAATCTCACTTGTGCACATGATGTCACCAATTGACAGAATGTGGAAGAGGGAGTTGAGGATGAATCCTTGTGGACCCAGGGTTTATAGAGCTCAGAGGGAAAAGGAAGTTATTGCTGGGAGTGATTTTTTTTTTTAAAAAGCTTTTCATGTGAATGGTGTAGGTGACCATGTCAAAGGCTGCAGAGGGGTTGAGAGAAAGATTATGCACACAAGTGTATGTTGCTCAATGTTGTTGAGAGTGGAGTGGTGAGCAATTGATATTGGCAAGATGTCACCTTCGCCCAGATATCATGGCTTAATATCGTCAATTAAAGCCATGTTGCTCCACGAAATGTGGTAGAGTAAACCATTGGCATGTTGAAACAACATTTGGGGAATCTTGGAATATTCGGCAGATCAGTTGGCAAGGTTCATGGCCTGTAGCATGTTGTTCAACCTCTCTGACACAAAGACAACTCTTGGCATCAATTATATGGTGACCAGCTGAGAAGCAAGAGCACGAGGTAGAAGAGGTGGTGAGGAGGCAACCGAGGTGCCCCTTTCTACTCGGGCTATCTGCGAAGAACTAGAGAGCAATATCATTAATACAACTCCATTTGCTAACCATTCTGCACCTTGCTTCCCTCTGTCACTGCCATGATGCAAAAATTAAAGGTGTAACAAACTGAACATTCCAAAAGAAATTTCTAAAATGAAATTGTCAGATTGCATACAAAAATCAACAGATTTTTCTTTTGTATTCCCTTATTGTGTTTCTTGTCTGGGTGCCACTGTCTGTCCTCGTGTTCTTGCGTAATACTACCTCTGGCTGTGGATGGCTGCTGATGTTTAGCAGATGATCCACCATATATGGTCTTGGAGGTTGCCCTCTAGCAGCTCTGGGCTTAGCTGTGTTTTGGACCTAATAATTCATGAGAGGCAGCTGTTTGGGCTGGCTGGTTGAGTGTCAACAGCAAGGCACAGTGGCAAAACGAATACCCTCCTCTGACACAACTGCAATCTTCCTCATGCAGCCATGGTCACACTGGGGCATGCCCGATGGTCGCTTTTGGGCTGGAATTTCAACAGCTCCACTAAATGTAATATCAGTAACTGTGAATTCCTCAGATTAACAGATTTGGCATCATCCTGTTCCCTCACAAGGTTGCACTAAGAAACAAAGTAAGAAGTATTACAACACCAGGTTTAGTTCCAACATGTTTCTTTCGAATCAGCTAGTGATTCGAAACAAACCAGTTGGACTTTAACCTGATGTTGTAAGACTTCTTACTGTGCCCATTCCAGTCCAACGCTGGTGTCTCCACATCATGGCTAAGAAACAAAGGAGTTTGGTTGTGGTGTGGAACTAGGGAGGGGTGGAGAAGAATTAGTACTTACACCACCTGCAACTTGCAAGTCAGGAGTATGTTGGGTCAGAGGGAATCGGATGCATGAAGGATGAGGTATGATAATATGAACACTTTCTCATTTTAAACACAAACATCCACCTTTTTAAAAAACTGACTGGTGGTTGTATGGTAAATTAAGTAATATGAGAGGTCATTAAATTAGCACAGTGTCTCGATCCTTGGGGTATTGACCTCCATGGCTATCTGTTTCCACTGCCTTCTGAATGAGTGGCTTGGGTCACTGTCTGTGCGGTGTCTGTACGTTCTCCCTGTGTGCGCGTGGGTTTCCTCCTGGTGCTCTGGTTTCCTCCCACAGTCCAAAGATGTGCAGTTAGGTGGATTGGCCATGCTAAAATTGCCCTTTGTGTCCAAAATTGCCCTTTTGGGAGGGGTTACTGGGTTATGGGGTAGGGTGGAGGTGTGGTCTTGGGTAGGGTGCTCTTTGCAAGAGCCGGTGCAGACTCGATGGGCCGAATGGCCTCCTTCTGCACTGTACATTCTATGGTCTGAATGCCGTGACAGCCTCCTGGCCACATTTGCCCTCCTCGCCACCTGCTCCAACAAAGCCTTCAGTGCAGCATCCAATAACCTTGGAACCCACTCCCATGTACCAATGTTTCCAAGGTCATGCTCCCCACATATCTGCCAGCACTTGATGTATTGAGATGCCTTGTAAGAAGCGGAGGCTAGCTTTAAATGACTCTAAGCCTTTCTTTTCTTTACTTTTGTCTATATTTTGCCCAATATTTACAAGAATCCCACATTTACTGACGCCTTATTTTCTGAAGTTTCTCCAGCTCCATCGCATCTGTTCAGGTGAAGCAACTTTTATATTACTGATTTATTGCACCTTCCATTTTTATCAACGGACAATTGCCTCCTGTTGTGGTTGACTAGGCTTTCAATCATGTCCATTCTTTTTCTCTTCTGCTTTTGCTCGTTTTTCCCAGAACTTTAATAGGGTTCCCCTTGTCCTCACATTCCCCTCAAACCAGCTTCCATATTCAACAGGTCGTCTTCTGCCATTTCTGCCACTTTCAGCATAACGCCACCACCAAGCACACCTTCCCCTCTCCCTGCTTTCATATTCTGGAAAAAAAACTATTCCCGCTGTGATACTCTAATCCAGTGTTTTCAAACCTTTCTCCCGGGATCCAGTTTTGACAACCTTCGCAACAGACTGTTTTTGCTTGCCTTGATGTGACAGGTGGTGCTGCTTGGTCTTCACAATCTCACTCCAATCAGGTTTACAGGAAGAGAGCGCAATGTGTATATCAGGTGCAGACTTCAACCAATTCCTTTGTGCCGTCTTCATTTTTGAGAGGATGGAAAATCCAACTTCGCACATGTAGTTCATTGTGAAGGGCAAATAGCAAAATACTTGCTTTACTCAGCACTGGATGCTCCTCGGAGATGCGACTTCAGAATGATAGTCTCAAATGCTGACAGTCTCATGGACTTGTGGCGTGTGTTTAATGTGCTGCAGGTGAGGTGCAGATGTTCAGTCTCTTCATTTGGAGTCAGCTGTAGTTAATAATCAACTCTGGGGTCTCAAACTCAAAAGGATTTTCACTCGCCTCTTTTCAAAATCTGAAACTTCTGTAAAGTAGCGACAAAATCTGTTGATTAGCGCAGACAGATGTGACTGAATAAGGCTATTGATAGTTCCCCGACTAACACTTTTCTTTGATATGTCAAAGTAGTTTTGGCTTTGTATTCTCAATATCAATGACTTTTGGGATGCGTCTACGTTGTCAAAAACAATCATCCTTTGCAATTTGCAGTTTAGTTGTTCAGAATTGAAAAGATGTCTGCAAGCTAAGACATAATTAGCATTCAAGTTTCATCACCAAACAAATCAGCCAGACGGCATGATTTTCAAGGAGGAAAATGATTTCAAACAATGTCCTGACCAGCTTACTCCCTAATCCTTATTAGAACTCCGCTGTTTTGCCCAGCCATGTTGACTGGCCCATCACTTGTGATTCCTCTCCAATGAAGCTAGTCGAGCCCGCACTTTATAACCAGATAACTACAAGGCTTCAAAAATCTGTGCGCTAATTATGCTGGTTGGTAATGTCATGGTAGCACAGCAAATCCTCAACAAATTCATTGTGCTGAACATACCCAAGTTAAACTGGCACGGTTGCACAATCTTGAAATGTCTGTACTTCCATCTAGTTGTATTGAGAGTTCCTGTGCTGACTTTAAACAAGAAATAAACTGGGCTTCTAAATTCTCAGCAATATCACAAATTCGGCAAGCCTACTGTGTTATTACTAAGTTATTACTCCTGACTTTTCAGGAGCTTTTGAATTTTACCCCCTCAAGAATTTATTCACTTATGGTATAATTCTGTCAGTGGTTGGAACTTTCGGCCTTTCCTGTTGGGACGGCACATTATTTAGCTGACCTGGACCATATGAGCCATGTGTAATCTGCAGGGAGAATTAATCTCTTTGTTACAGTATGGGGCATTTTTTTCTTGAGCTACATGGTGAGGTATCATATAAGAGGCTAGCTGTGTTTTGTCATTCCATATTACATTCCTGCTAAGGACTAGAGCTGAAGTTCTCGCTGTATCTTTTGAAAAAATTTGGTTTGTCCTCCAAATCGCCATGCTTGGTCTTTAAATGCCTTTGAAGTCTTGAGGGTTTTAAACTCATTTACCAGTACTTCCCTGCATTTATTGCACATGGGCTTTGCATCCTGATTTGCATTGGCACAATTAACAAAGCCATTTCTCTATAAAACATTTTTATACTGCTTTGTTCCTGATTTCAATTCTTTGTTGGCTGTTCACCAGGGCACTGGAATTCTGTACAGCGCTGCGCTAGTGCTGTTTTTTCCTGCAATGACTCTCCAAGGCAGCACTGTCCATATTCAGTTGTGAGATCCTGGCCAGGAGGAACACTAGCCCTCTCTTCCTTTATAACAAAACAATCCATCTTCACAATCCTGTTGCTTTTTCTTTCTTGTAGTTCGAAAATGGAGGAAGCTCTTCTCCGTGATTGTGCGCCAATAGCCTGGCGTGTAGGGCGCTTGACGTCAAGCATACATAGTCGGTGCATGACCTGATTTCTGCTGCCCCTTCTGGCTGGAAGGGTATCGTCCGCGTTTAAAAACCAGTATGGGCCGTTCGTCGCTTCTCCCACGATCGGGAGCACTGCGACTGTTCATTCTGTGACCCTCCTGATGCTCTCGTGCCACCTGCACTTTGAAAATCCCTGCTCTAATTTATCCTGTTGTCCCTCCAGCATCCCTTCCCTTTCCATGCAAGTGCAGAAGGTGCAACACCTGCTTTCTTTACCTCATTCTGTACTTGTGCTACTTTCGTTTCAATATACTGGATCCACTCCTCGTATTGTGGTCTCCTTTACACTGGAGAGACCAAATGCTGGTTTTGCTGAACACCTCTGTCCAGTCTGTATGCGTGATCCTGATCTCCCAATTTCCTGTCATTTTAATTCCCCCATCTTGCTTCCAATCTGACCTTTCTGTCATTGGACTGCCACAGTGTTCCAATGAAGCTGAACACAAGCTTGAGGAACAGCTCCAATAATCGACTGGAAACTTTGCAGTCTTCTAGATTGATCGTAGGTTTGGTTATTTATGTTTTTCAAATTTCCATAACTTTTGCACTGCAGCTGCCATTTACATGAACTCTCGGCACAGATCTTTTATTTATTTACTTGCCCATTAACATGGCTTTGGCCCAGCGCTGAGATATTTTTTCATTTAATCCCTTCTGCTCTTCAACCTATCACAGGCCTTCCTTTTGCCGTTCTTCCCACCCTCCATCTTTCTCCTTGCTAAAAATGGAATTGGCTTTTAACTCTTCCCAATTCTAATGAAAGATCGCAGATCTAAAACGTTAACCTTGAGACGCCCTTCGTTGATGCTGCCAGACCTGAGTATTTTGAGCACTTTGTTTTTACTTTAACTTTATGTAGTGCTAGCTACTCGGGTCTTTTCCTTCTGATGTTTCCAGACAATCAGCAGCATAGTCAGCACTGGATGGTTACTAAAATCATAGAAACAAATCATAGTATCATAGAATTTGCAGTGCAGAAGGAGGCCCATCATGTTTGCACCGGCCCTTGGAAAGAGCACCCTACTTAAGCCCACACCTCCACTCTATCCCAGTAACCCCACCTAACCTTTTTGGACACTAAGGGGAATTTAGTGTGGCCAGTCCACCTAACCTGCACATCTTTGGACTGTGGAAGGAAACCGGAGCATCCGGAGGAAACCCACGCGGACACTGGGAGAAAATGCAGACTCCGCACGGACAGTGACCCAAGCCGGGAATCGAACCTGTGACCATGGAGCTGTGAAGAAACAGTGCTAACCACTGTGCTACCGTGCCGCCCATAGAAAGTTGGAGTGCTGCCTGCATTGCAGTCAAACGAGCACGGATTAATTACATATTGCAATCCCGGTGCTGACTTTTCAGGAGCCTTTGAATTTTACCCCCTCAAGAATTTATTCACTTATGGTATAATTCTGTCAGTGGTTGGAACTTTCGGCCTTTCCTGTTGGGACGGCACATCCCGCAACGGGTTTCATAGCGGAAAGGTGTGCATTCAACGGGAAACTCCATTGACAATGGCGGGACCAGAAGATCCTACCACCAGTCAATGGCTGACCACTCCTTGCCACTGCGCAACACATGATGAATTGTGCAGTAAATCCCAGCCTCACATGTCTGTTAGCAGTACTGCTTGCATATGTTCTATCTATGTTCTAGCTACGTAATATTTTCACTGCATATTGTTTATAGTACTGAAGACCGAGTAAAGATGGATGCCCAACCCAAGGGTGTTGCAGTTGGTCCTGGTGGCTATACAGTGGTCGTTTGCATTGGGCAGGTAATAACTATTGTCCACTTGTGGATAACATGCAGTTTTACATCTAATATAACGGTATTATTTTAAAGTTTTTAAAAAATATTTTATTAGCCTCTTAACTGTGCTTGTAATGAATAACTGCATCATTTGCTTAAGTGTAAATATATAGCTTTTATTTTTAGCTATAGGATTGAAGTGCTCAAGTTTTTCATCAAGGCACATGAAGTCCAATCTTAATAGTAGCTAGTGGACTGTGGAACAAATGGCTGCATTTGTGACCTTCACACCCAGTACACCGTGCATCCATAAAACATATAATGCACATCATTACAACTTTATTCTGCCTCCAATTCAATGAAAAAAATTAATTCGTTAGCTAATAATTTCTAACTGGTTAAATTAAAAGCAATTATTTAGCTTGTGACTCTGAAGGTTGTATTAATTCTCAAATTGGAACCCAGGACTTGTGTAAAAACGGTATTAAATTTGCTCATCTGTTCAGATTGTACTGCTAAAGGACAAGAAGAAAGTCTTTGTGATCGAGAACGTCGATTATGATCCGAGATGTGTAGCAATTCATCCTGGAGGAGGAACTGTGGCTGTGGGAGGAAATGTAAGATATGTCTTCTGTTTATCATTGTTGGAAAATATTTTTTAGTTGATACGGAGTCTTGAGGAATAAACCTCTTATAGAGACTTATTACTTGTTTAATTGAGCTGTAGTTGTGCCAAAATGTGCATCAAATATGCATAGTCAGTGAACATGAATATTGTCAAATATGCACCAATGTAAAAATATATTTATTCCTTCAAAATTGTAGTAATATGCTTGTAATACAAGCTCACTGGGGTATTAATTTTAGCATGACATTTTATATTAATATATGTATTTAATTTTCAATGTTGGTGTTCTATTGAAATATTCAGCTTCCGGTTGCATTTTAATTTTCTGGCATTTGTCTGCATGTTTGAATTAGTAATCTTTTAAAATTCTGTGACTATTGAAGGAAGTGGTAACTTTGATAATTGAGCAGATAGATTTTAAATAAGTGGGCGTCTGTCAGTAAGAAAACTGCATCATGGTGCAGTAGGATGCAGTGAAATATTTTCAATAGGCAAGGAAATGACATTTGCAAATTCTGTGTAGTATTATTTTGTTCTGCCTTTTAAAAATGACTAAGTAGGAAGTTACTGTATAATCTATAATTTTCAAACATGTTTTCTTTTACCATCAGGATTCCGCAGTGCATCTGTATTCTATTCAAGGAAATACATTGCAAAAAGATTGTGTTTTAATTTCTACACATTTGGCAGAAGTGCTTGCTATGGCTTATTCGCCTGATGGTGCAAACCTTGCTGTTTGTTCTGAAAATAGAGCCATAACAGTATTTGATGTCGCAGATGGATACAAGGTGATTTTATTTCTGCAATCATTTTAGAAATGACTCTTGTCTTTTAGTGTTATATCTGAACAGAATGGTTACAGTGCATTATCGACTTAAGTTTTGATTAGCTTAAGGGCTACACAACTGGTTTCCGGTGTGCATTAGAATATCTCTGTGACAAATAGGCAATCTTTGCTGTAATCTATATTTAACTTAATCTGTAAAACAATTTTTTCCATCATTTATGCAGGGGTGGTCACCAGGGGGAATAATCCTTCATTCTGGTGACCTTCCCTTTCTTCCAGCTTATTTTTGCCAGAAGTTATACTAGTACTGTTGCTATGTATTTGAATTTTAAGTAAATGCTAAAAGGCAAAGGGATGAGCTGTTGGTGGGGGTGGAAAGTATACCCAGGGACACCACTCTTAACATTTACTCAAGTTACTCTTGCTAGCAAGTGCAACCTAGTTCAGGCTCACTTGCACAGCCTTCTGACATTTGCTTCTAAGCTTGCGCAAGAAGAATGCCCAAGCAAAGTAAGGGAAGGCAAATAGCACAAATGTAACCCACATCAAGCATTGTGACCAATTTCAGGAGAAGATTAAGGAATGAGAAATCTGATTTGATTTTTGTTTAAATCAAAAAGTTGATGTTGAAGTTTTTGATAATAGAAATCTAGAGCAATATACACGGTGAAAATCTAGAGATGAAAGCAGATTCACCCACTAATGTATAGATGCTTCAGGAGGGATAGAGAGGGAGGTAGAAGGGGTGGAGGAGTTGCATTACTCGTCAGAGATGATATCACAGCTGTGATTAAGGAGGGCACGATGGAGGATTCGAGCACTGAAGCAATATGGGTGGAGCTGAGAAATAGGAAGGGTGCAGTAACATTGTTGGGACTTTACTACAGGCCTCCCAAAAGCGAGCATGAAGTAGAGGTACAAATATGCAGACAGATTATAGAAAAATGTAGGAGCAATAGGGTGGTTGTGATGGGAGATTTTAACTTCCCCAACATTAAATGGGATTCGTGTAGTGTTGGAGGCGTAGATGGAGCAGAGTTTGTAAGGAGCATCCTGGAGAGTTTCTTAGAGCAGTATGTAAATAGTCCAACTCGGGAACGGGCCATACTGGACCTGGTATTGGGGAATGATCCCGGCCAGGTGGTTGATGTTTCAGTCGGTGATTACTTTGGGAATAGCGATCACAATTCCGTAAGTTTTAGAATACTCATGGACAAGGACAAGAGGGGTCCGAAAGGAAGAGTACTAAATTGGGGAAAGGCAGAGTATAACAAAATTCGGCAGGAGCTAGGGAATGCGGATTGGGAGCAGCTGTTTAAGGGTAAATCCACATTTGAAATGTGGAAGTCTTTTAAGGAAAGGTTGATTAGAGTGCAGGACAGATATGTGCCTGTGAAAATGAAAGATAGAAATGGCAAGATTAGGGAACCATGGATGACGAGTGAAATTGTGAGACTAGCTAAGATGAAAAAGGAAGCAATCATAAGATCGAGGCAACTCAAAACTGATGAAGCTTTGGAGGAATATCGGGAAAGTAGGACGAATCTCAAACGCGCAAAAAAGAGGGCTAAAAGGGGTCATGAAATATCTTTGGCTAACAGGGTTAAGGAAAATCCCAAAGCATTTTATTCGTATGTAAGGAGCAAGTGGGTAACTAGAGAAAGGATTGGCCCACTTAAAGACAAAAGAGGGAATTTATGCGTGGACTCGGAGGAAATGGGTGAGATTCTTAATGAGTACTTTGCATCGGTATTCACAAAGGAGAGGGACAAGACGGATGTTTAAATACTCTCGGTCAAGTTGTCATACGGAAGGGGGAAGTTTTGGGTATTCTAAAAGACATTAAGGTGGACAAGTCCCCAGGACCGGATGGGATCTAACCCAGGTTACTGAGGGAAGCGAGGGTCGAAATAGCTGGGGCCTTAACAGATATCTTTGTAGCATCCTTGAGCACGGGTGAGGTCCCGGAGGACTGGAGAATTGCTAATGTTGTCCCTTTGTTTAAGAAGGGTAGCAGGGATAATCCAGGGAATTATTGACCTGTGAGCTTGACGTCAGTGGTAGGCAAACTGTTGGAGAAGATACTGAGGGATAGGATCTATTCACATCTGGAAGAAAATAGACTTATCAGTGATAGGCAGCATGGTTTTATGCAGGGAAGGTCATGTCTTACAAACCTAATAGAATTCTTTGAGGAAGTGACAAAGTTAATTGATGAGGGCAGGGCTGTAGATGTCATATACATGGACTTTAGTAAGGCGTTTGATAAGGTTTCCCATGGCAGGTTGATGGAAAAAGTGAAGTCGTATGGGGTTCAGGGTGTACTAGCTAGATGGATAAAGAACTGGCTGGGCAACAGGAGACAGTAGTGGTGGAAGGGAGTGTCTCAAAATGGAGAAGGGTGACTAGTGGTGTTCCACAGGGATCCGTGCTCGGACCACTGTTGTTTGTGATCTACATAAATGACCTGGAGGAAGGTATAGGTGGTCTGATTAGCAAGTTTCAGATGATACTAAGATTGGTGGAGTTGCAGATAGCGAGGACGACTGTCAGAGAATACAACAAAATATAGATAGATTGGAGAGTTGGGCAGAGAAATGGCAGATGGAGTTCAATCCAGGCAAATGCGAGGTGATGCATTTTGGAAGATCAAATTCAAGAGCGGACTATATGGTCAATGGAAGGGTCTTGGGGAAAATTGATGTACAGAGAGATCTGGGAGTTCAGGTCCATTGTACCCTGAAGGTGGCAACTCAGGTTGATAGTGGTCAAGAAGGCATACAGCATGCTTGCCTTCATCGGACGGGGTATTGAGTACAAGAGTTGGCAGGTCATGTTACAGTTGTATAGGACTTTGGTTAGGCCACATTTGGAATACTGTGTGCAGTTCTGGTCACCACATTACCAGAAGGATGTGGATGCCTTGGAGAGGGTGCAGAGGAGGTTCACCAGGATGTTGCCTGGTATGGAGGGTGCTAGCTATGAAGAAAGGTTGAGTAGATTAGGATTGTTTTCGTTGGAAAGACGGAGGTTGAGGGGGGACCTGATTGAGGTCTACAAAATTGTGAGAGGTGTGGATAGCAACAAGCTTTTCCCAAGAGTGGGGGTGTCAATTACAAGGGGTCACGATTTCAAAGTGAGAGGGGGAAAGTTTAAGGGAGATGTGCGTGGAAAGTTTTTTACGCAGAGGGTGGTGGGTGCCTGGAACGCTTTACCAGCGGAGGTGGTAGAGGCGGGCACGATAGCATCATTTAAGAAGCATCTAGACAGGTATATGAATGGGCGGGAACAGAGGGAAGTAGATCCTTGGAAAATAGGAGACAGGTTTAGATAAAGGATCTGGATCGGCGCAGGCTGGGAGGGCCGAAGGGCCTGTTCCTGTGCTGTAATTTTCTTCTTTGTTCTTAGACCTCCTTTGAATTCTCAAAATCGATCAGGCCAGAGGTGCTTGTTCTTTGCCATGTTGGAACTATGTTGTAGTTTAAGGCGTTCTCCCTCAACCCATTGGTTGATCTTGTGCACCCAGTGGATAGATCTTTCATCCCATTAATTGCGACAATGCCTAAATTTCTGAGAAGACTATTTTCAAACAGTTACGACAGCCGTGTCAACACTTTCTCAAATGGTGTGTGTCTCTACTGCGTGTACACTCCATGTAGGGCAAACGATGAAGACCTGTGTAATTTCTCAGTAACTTCAATAGTTTTTCATTTAAATGTTTTCAAGCTATGGTGGATGGTTGATTTTTGTTTTTGAAATGACTTGCATGTTGCCATTCCCAGAAAATTGTGACACTCCAGTATCATGGTTTGACTCCATTGAGCAAGGGAGATCTTTAGGAGATCTGGAATGATTATGCGGAAAGGAATGTCAAAAATAAAAATTGGATTTCCCTGTGTTCCATAGCAAAGTAAATTCTGGTGTCAGTTCAGGCCCAATGACGAGGTACACAAGTGGCTGTGAAATTTCTGTTTGCCGTGATGCCCTCCAAAAAATAAATAAATAATGTGGGAGGTGACAAACTGTTATTTAGACTTCCACATTAGTAAGAAACTCGGTGTGAGAATATTGATAAACTGTCAAATGTTCTACACTGCACAATCAAGTAAGATACTGTAGTCGTATAAAATTATATATATTGGTCGACAAGAAGCCGTATTGTAACTGCCTGCATTTCAACAGGAGGAAGGTGCATACTATGGACATCACGCTAAAGTTCTTTGCATATCCTGGTCTCCAGACAATCAACATTTTGCAACTGGTGGGATGGATGGATTAGTCTTTATTTGGACCCTGAAGGATCAAAATAAACTATTCAAAATGCCAGGTATTTATAGTGAGCTGTAAAGCATGCCTGTTTTAATCGTTGCGAGCAGTTTGTAAGGGTATAATGGATGTTATTTTAATTGTTGACCCTTGCATCTTTCTCATCAATGCCTCCATCAGTCACTACAAAGCTGAACTTTGCAACAACAGTGAATATTAGCTACAATGGAGGAAAGATTTTAATGCAATATTTATTGATTATTTTTGCATGTCGCACCAGCTATCATTCTCGAGCAATGTGTATTTTCACTGTAGGTGATCATTGTGAGGATCGTCAAGGTGTTGAGGACCTGGGCTTGATCCTGGCCCTGGATCACTGTCCGTGTGGAGTTTGCACATTCTCCCCGTGTCTGCGTGGGTCTCACCCCCCACAACATAAAAAAGATGTGCAAGGATGTGAATTGGCCATGTTAAATTGTCCCTTAATTGGAAAAAGAATTGAATACTCTAAATTTTTAAAAATCTTTGTGAGGATCTGGGCTTAGTACTGTTCTTTTTTTAGGAAAATAGTACAGTATTTCCCAGGATTGTATGTCTTGCTTTCCACCACAGAAAAACAACTTAAGAGGATGAATTTGCACAGAGGTCTCTTGCTTATCTACCATGAGGTTTGCAGAACATGCCATCTGAGAAAATTTAAGCGTATCTTCTCTTCTCAGACCTTTTTCCTTTCGGGGAATAGTGGGGACATGGTGGAAGGATCCCCGAGCTGATTTTCAGGCTGTTGAACGACGATATAAATGCTCCTTCCATGGCCAACAAGTCCTGCCATTGGACTTGAACCCAGAGCTTCTGATGCAGGGTAGGGATGCTACCACTGTGCCATAAGACCTCCTAGAATCTGTTTTGGGACTCCTAGAATCCTGCAGTGCAGACGTAGGCCAATCAACCCATCAGGTCAGCACCGACCCTCTGGGCCCAATCTCCTCCCCTATCCCTGTAACCCCCACCTAACTCTTGGACACTAAGGGCAATTTAGCATGGCCGATCCACCTAACTTGAACATATTTGGACTGTGGGAGGAAACCGGAGCACCTGGAGGAAGCCCACAAGATACAGGAAGAGCAACCTAGCTAGTCCCGACCATTATGACCAACTGATGACTAATCAGATTGCAAGAAAAAATGTACTCTCTCTACTGCATTATCCAGTCGACAAGGTGCCTTATTTTTAAACAAAACATTAGAAACTGTTGAGCATCAACTAACTATCTAAGCTTAGTACTGTTCTTTTTTTTTTTTAGGAAAATAGATGTTTTTCTTTTTGGTATTTCCCAGGATTGTATATCTTGCTTTCCACCACAGAAAAACAACTTAAGAGGATGAATTTGCACAGAGGTCTCTTGCTTGTCTACCATGATGTTTGCAGAACAGGCCATCTGAGAAAATTTATGCACTCAATTTTTTTTTTTTTTTAAATAATTTTTATTGAAAGAGTTTTTCCATACAGACATTTACCCCTACTAATTTTTAAATTATTTACAACACAATCCCTCTAGGCAAATGTCCCTCCCTCGCCCGCCCTCTCGCGCGCACCAGTCCTCCCCCCCCCCCCCCCCCCCCCCCCCCGGCAACCTTAACAACCAAGGCAGCCTACAGTTTCAGACATGAGCAGCGAGCAGGCTTGCCCGCGTTACAGTCGTGCGTGTCCCCCCACGACCCTTGCTGCCCCCCCCTCCCCTCCCCCCCCCTCCCTCCCCCCCCTCCCCCCCTCCCCCCCCCCTCCCTCCCCCCCCCCCCTCCCCCCCCCCCCCCCCCCCCCCCCCCCCCGGGTTGCTGCTGCCACGACCCCGAACGTCTATCTCTGATCTAAAAAGTCAAGGAAAGGTTGCCACCGCCTGGCAAATCCCTGTACCGACCCTCTCAGGGCAAATTTGATCCTTTCTAGCTGAATATAGCTAGCCATATCGTTAATCCAAGTTTCAACGCTTGGAGGCCTCGCGTCCTTCCATTGAATTAATATCCTTCGTCGAGCCACTAGGGACGCAAAGGCCAGTATTCCGGCCTCCCTAGCCTCCTGTACCCCCGGTTCTACCCCAACCCCAAAGATCGCAAGCCCCCATCCTGGTTTGACCCTGGACCCCACCACCTTCGACACCGTCCTTGCCACCCCCTTCCAGAACCCTTCCAGCACCGGACATGCCCAGAACATATGCACATGGTTCGCTGGGCTTCCCAGACATCTGACACACCTGTCCTCACCCCCAAAGAACCGGCTCATCCTTGTCCCCGTCATGTGAGCTCTATGCAGCACCTTAAATTGAATGAGGCTCAGTCTCGCACACGAGGAGGAAGAGTTGACCTTCTCCAGTGCATCCGCCCACGTCCCGTCTTCTATCTGCTCTCCCAGCTCCCCTTCCCACTTGGCTTTCAGCTCCTCCCCCGATGCTGCTTCCGCCTCCTGCATTATCTTGTAGATGTCTGATATCTTCCCCCCTCCGACCCAGACCCCCGAGAGCACCCTATCACTCGCCCCCTTACTGGGGAGCAGGGGAAACCCCTCCACCTGCCGCCTAGCAAATGCCTTCACTTGTAAATATCTGAACATGTTTCCCGGGGGGAGCTCAAACTTCTCCTCCAGCCCTCCCAGGCTCGCAAACCTCCCCTCTATAAACAGGTCCTTCAGCTGCCGTATGCCCACCCTGTTCCAGCTCTGAAATCCCCCGTCTATGTTCCCCGGGATGAATCTATGGTTCCCTCTTATTGGCGCCGCCAACAGACCTCCCATTTCACCCCTATGTCGCCTCCACTGCCCCCATATCTTGAGGGTGGCCGCCACCACCGGGCTCGTGGTGTACCTCGTGGGGGGGAGCGGCCATGGTGCCGTTACTAGGGCCCCCAGGCTTGTGTTGCCACAGGACGCCCTCTCCATTCGTTTCCAAGCTGCCTCCTCCCCTTCCATCATCCACTTGCGCACCATTGACACATTTGCCGCCCAGTAGTACCCCGAGAGATTGGGCAGTGCCAGCCCTCCACTGTCCCTACTCCGCTCCAAAAAGACCCTCCTCACCCTTGGGGTGCCATGTGCCCACACGTAGCTCATGATGCTACTCGTCACCTTTTTGAAGAAGGCCCTAGGGAGGAAGATGGGCAAGCACTGAAATAAAAACAAGAACCTTGGGAGGACCGTCATTTTGATTGACTGCACCCTCCCCGCCAGCGACAACGGTACCATGTCCCACCTCTTAAACTCCTCCTCCATCTGTTCCACCAGCCTGGAAAAGTTCAACTTGTGGAGGGTCCCCCAGTTCCTTGCCACCTGCACCCCTAAGTACCTAAAGCTCTTTCCTGCTCGCTTGAAGGGGAGTCTCCCAATACCCTCTCCCTGGTCCCCCGGGTGTATCACAAAAACCTCGCTTTTGCCCAAATTTAATTTGTACCCCGAAAAGTCCCCAAACTCTGCTAATAGTTCCATTATCTCCGGCATTCCCCCTTCTGGGTCTGCCACGTACAGCAGTAGATCATCCGCATACAGCGATACTCGATGTTCCTCCCCTCCCCTAGTCAGTCCTCTCCACCCCCCTGAACCCCTCAGTGCCATCGCCAACGGTTCAATCGCCAGTGCGAAAAGTAGGGGGGATAGGGGACATCCCTGCCTGGTCCCTCGGTGGAGCCCGAAATACTCCGACCTCCTCCCGTTTGTCACTACACTCGCCGTCGGGGCCGAGTAGAGCAACTTCACCCACTTAATAAACCCTTCCCCAAACCCAAACCGTTTCAACGTCTCCCACAGGTACTCCCACTCCACCCTATCGAATGCCTTCTCCGCGTCCAGCGCTACCACTATCTCAGCCTCCCCCTCCACTGCCGGCATCATAATTACATTCAGCAATCTCCGCACGTTCGTGTTGAGCTGCCGCCCCTTCACGAACCCCGTCTGGTCCTCATGGATTACCCCTGGCACACAATCCTCTATTCTAGCTGCCAGGATCTTTGCCAGCAACTTGGCATCCACGTTCAGAAGCGAGATAGGCCTGTAGGACCCGCACTGCACGGGGTCTTTATCCCGCTTCAATATCAGGGAGATCAGAGCCTGCGACATTGTCGGGGGCAGAACCCCCCCCTCTCGCGCCTCATTAAAGGCTCGTACCAGTACCGGTCCCACCAAGTCCACATTTTTCTTATAGAATTCCACCGGGAACCCATCTGGCCCCGGCGCCTTCCCCGCTTGCATCTGACCTATTCCCTTGACTAGCTCCTCTAGCCCTATTGGCGCCCCCAGCCCTTCTACCAGCCCCTCCTGGACCCTTGGGAACCTCAATTTGTTTAGGAAGTCCTCCATTCCCCCTCTCCTTGTCGGCGGCTCAGACCGATACAACTCCTTGTAAAAATCCCTGAAGACCCCGTTCACTTCTTGCCCCTTCTGCACTACCTTCCCGCCCCTCTCCTTCACTCCCCCAATCTCCCTAGCCGCATCTCGTTTGCGAAGCTGGTGTGCCAGCATCCTGCTCGCCTTTTCCCCATACTCATAGACCGCGCCCTGTGCCCTTCTCCACTGCGTCTCTGCCTTCCTGGTGGTCAGCAGGTCGAACTTGACCTGCAGGCTGCGCCGTTCTTCCAGCAGCCCCTCCTCTGGTGCCTCCGCATATCTCCTATCCACTTCCAATAGCTCCCCCACCAGCCTCTCCCTCTCCTGCCTCTCCTTTCTTTCTCTATGCGCCCTTATGGAGATCAGCTCTCCCCTGATCACTGCCTTCAGGGCCTCCCAGACCATCCCCACCTGCACCTCACCCGTGTCATTCAAGTCCAGATAGCTCTCAATGCTCTTCCGGACCCTTTTACACACCTCGTCGTCCGCTAACAGCCCCACATCCAGCCGCCACAGCGGGCGCTGGTCCCGCGCCTCCCCCATTTCCACATCCACCCAATGCGGTGCATGATCAGAGATCGCAATGGCCGAGTACTCAGCTTCCCGTACCCTCGGGATCAGCCCCCTGCTCAACACGAAGAAATCGATTCTGGAGTACACTCTATGGACGTGGGAGAAAAAGGAATACTCCCTCGCCCTCGGCCTACCAAACCTCCATGGGTCTACTCCTCCCATCTGCTCCATGTACCCCCTCAGCACTTCTGCCGCTGCCGGCCTCCTATTGGTCCTTGCGCTCGATCTGTCTAGCCCGGGGTCCAGCACTGTGTTAAAGTCCCCCCCCATGATCAAGCCCCCTGCCTCCAGTCCCGGAATGAGGCCCAATAGGCGCCTCATAAAACCCGCGTCATCCCAGTTCGGGGCATATACGTTGACCATCACCACTTTCTCCCCCTGCAGCTTACCCTTCACCATCACATACCTACCCTCCTTATCCGCCACCACCTCCTCCGCCACGAACGATGCACTCAATTTTTATAGAAGAAAAATATACTTTGCAAAAATATTTACGGAAACTAATGAAACAATTGGGTATTACAAACTTTATTATCTACAATAATACTGTGAACTGCACTCCACATAAGTTTTTAGAAGATCCTGCCTGATCAAACTGCTGAACTTTTAAAATAATATTCTAAATGAACTAAATGAAAAGCCCTCGGACTTGGTGTAGGTCCCAAAAGCATTTGACACAACATGAAATTGTATTAACTAAATTCAGAATAATGGGGATTCTGGGTAAATCCACTCAAATTAGCTGAACACAGCAAAATGTGTCCACACCTCCAGTGTAACTTTCCAATAACTCCTGGGTGATGCATCTGCAAATTTACAATCCAATCACTTTGATATCAGATTTGAAGTTATGCCAAAATAGGACTAAGAGGAGGCAATGTTCACCTCTATTCAAGGAGCAGAGAAAGATAAAGCAGATGCTTAGGTCTTGTATCAGTGTCATTCGGATCGAATTAACCAAACTGGCACAAAAGAGCAGTGAATTTAAATGCAAGTGGGTTACGTTCAAAACCACTTGCATTTTTATCTTCGCTAATCTTTCACGCTGCTTCACTTTTCCTTTCTGACTTGGGTCCTGCTCGTGAAACTGTCCAGGTTTGATTTTGGGAAAGTTCTTCAAACGGCATTCTTATTAGTATGGCTTAGGCACATTTTTGAGAGTTTATTATCCTAAATGTTTTAATTTACTATAACTGTGCACAAATCAAGTTATCAAATAGTTATATTTTTATTCACTTTTATCCAGTCATTCATAAGTGGAGACCTGGACGCTTAATGTTTGATTTATTTTTTTTAATTTAAAAAAATATTTTTACTGGCATTTTCAAAGTTTAGAAAAATGAAAGTTATGTACATTGTCGTTAGTCTTCGTTTATTATACAGTGCGAAAAGGCATTTTCTTATTTTACTCTATTTACATATTCTTCTCCGGCTCCATGTTTCCATTTCCAGCAATAAACTATCCACTAATATCCACTACAAGCTCACTGACTCCCACAGCTATCTGGACTACAGCTCTTCACACCCTACACCCTGTAAGGACTCCATCCCTTTCTCTCAACTCCTTCGCCTCTGTCGCATTTGTTCCGACGATGCCACTTTCCAAAATGGTGCTTCGAAAATGTGTTCCTTCTTCCTCGACCGTGATTTCCCACCTACAGTTGTGGACAGGGCCCTCAACAGTGTGCGGTCCATCTCCCGTGCCACTACCCTCACCCCCTCCACTGCCTCCCAGAACAAGGAAAGAGTCCCCCTCGTTCTCACATTTCATCCCACCAGCCTCCGTATCCTCCGCCATTTTTGCCAACTCCAGCGTGATGCCATCACCAAACACATCTTCCCTTCACTCCCTCTGTCAGCATTCCGCAGAGACTGTTCCCTCAGAGACAATCTAGTCCACTCCTCCACCATACCCAGTACCTCTCCCATCACCCATGGCACCTTCCCATACAATCGCAGAGGTGTAATACCTGCCCCTTTACCTCTTCCATGCTTAACATTCCAGGCCCAAAACACTCATTCCAGGTTAAGCAGCGTTTCACTTGCACCTCTTTCAACCTGGTCTACTACATTTGCTGCTCCCAATGTGGTCTCCTCTATAGCGGAGAGACCAAACGCAGTCTGGGTGATCGCTTTGCTGAGCATCTTCGGTCTGTACGCATTCAGGATCCTGACCTTCCTGTTGCCTGCCATTTTAACAAAGACCCTGCACCCATGCCAACATGTCTGTTCTTGGCCTGCTGCAATGTTCCAGCGCAACACAAAATGGAGGAACAACATCTCATCTTCCGGTTAGGCACACTACAGCCTTCCTGCCTGAACATTGAATTCAACATCTTCAGATGATCTGCCCCACCTCGACCCATTTGTTTTCATTTCATTTTAACTGTCTTTTACCATTTCTTTCTTAATATACATTTAATTTCCCCCCCCCCCCAATCTTATCCACCTTTCTTGCACCTTTCTCCTCTTTCCTTCCCCTCCCCCCACACCCACAGTCAATCCTCTGATGTTAGTTTCACTGCTGTTTGGCCTTTCACATCTTTTGTTCTCTCTTTCCCCTTAGTATCTGAAGCCATTAGCACCCAGTTTCCCTGGTTTCTGTGGCTATGACTCATCTTTCATTCTCACTCCACAGTATAAATATTTCCCACTCTCTCTGTCTGTTCGCTTTGACAAAGAGTCATTGGACTTGAAACGTTAGCTCTTTTCTCTCCCTACAGATGCTGCCAGACTTGCTGAGATTTTCCAGCATTTCCCTTTGGTTACATATTCTTGTTGTCTGATACGGCGAGTCCTCCCTCCCCGCCCACCTCCCCTGATGTTTCCCTCCTCCTCCCCCTCCCCTTGTTTCTCCTTCCGTCAGCATCAGCTGTACCTTTTCAGTGGATTCCCCCACCCCACTTGCATTGCTTCTCTTTGTCCCTCTCTGGCTCTGTCGTCTCAGCAGCAGCAGCTCCCCCCCCCCCCCCCCCCCCAACGTTCCTCCTTGTCGTTTTCCTTTCTATTCCTTCAGTTTCCCCCTCTACTGGCTGTTGTTGGCCTCAAACAGACCGACAGGTTTTGGAACAGACCGACAAATTGCCCACATGCAGTAAGGAAGCCTTCCCCCGACCCTGGGATGGCGTATTTTATCTTCTCCAGATGGAGAAATTCCGAGATGTCAGCGAGCCAGTCTGCAGCTGTGGGTGGTGCTGCTGATCACCAGCCGAGCAGGATTCTCCGGCGTGCGATTAGTGAAGCGAAAGCTAGGGCGTCGGCCCTCTTCCCCATGTATATCCCTGGCTGCTCTTATACCCTGAAGATTGCCACGTTTGGGCATTGCATCACCCTCACCCCCACAACCTTGGACATTGCCTCGGAGAAGGCTGTCCAGAACCCAGCAAGTTTGGGACCTGCCCAGAACATGTCGGTGTGGTTGGCTGGGCCCCTCTGGCACCGTTCACATTTATCCTCCACCTCCAGGAAGAACCTGCTCATTCTGGTTCTGGTCAGGTGTGCTCTGTGCACTACTTTGACTGCATGAAGCTGAGCCTTGCGCAGGAGGAGGTGGAGTTGGCCCTGCACAGTGCTACGCTCCAGAGTCCGCACCCCAGTTCCTGCTCCCATTTCCATCTGGTCTCATCCAGTGGTGTTCGGGCTCTGTCCAGTAGCTGTACATATATTTTCCCACCGAGTCCCCCTTTTTTACTGTTCTTATTCATCGGGTACTCTAATAGTATGGTCTCTGGGGCCCATGGGTGCCCTACTGTCTCTTTGCGGAAGAATTGTTTTATTTGCAGGTGTCTCATTTCCTGTCCTATTGTCCATTCCCATTCATCCGTCAGTTTGTTCAGTGTCGCTAGTCTGTGCCCTATGTAAATGCCCCTAACTGTCAGCCTTCCCCTGTCCTGTCTCCATTTTTTGAAACGTTGCATCTAGCATGAACCTGTGGTTACCATTGGTATGGGGGACATCTTGGTCAACCCCAAGTGCTGTCTTAGTTGACCCCACGCTTTCAGTGTGGCCGCCACCACTGGGCTCTGTGTATTTTGCCAAGGGGGGGTGGGAGTGCTGCCGTGGCTAAGGCCTGAAGTGTCTTCCCCTTGCAGGAGGCCTCCATCCGCACCCACTCCTCAGTTGGGTTTGTGAACCCACCCCCTCTTTCCACTATTGCTGTCCAGTGGTAGTATTTTAAGTTTGGCAATGCCAGGTCTCACTTGATCTTCCTCCTTTGCAGTGTTGATTTGGGAACTCTTGTTTCGTCACCCCCCTCCCCCCCCCACACCACACACAAACGCCATAATTACCCAATCTGTGCTTTGGAAGAGTACCTTGGGGATGACGATCAGTATGGGTCTAAACAGGAAGAGGAACCCTGGCAGTACGTTCATTTTGATCGTCTGCACTCTCCCCACCAGGGAGAGTGGGAGTGTGTCCCACCTCTGAAGGTCCTTTTTGACTTCCTCCACCAGGCTGGTCAGATTCCACTTGTGGATCTGTGTCCAGTCCCTGGCTATTTGGATCCCCAGGTAACGTAATCTATTTTGGGCTGTTTTAAACGGGAGCCCCTCCAGCACTTGACCCTCCCCTATTTGGGTTCACTGGACGTGCCTCACTCTTGCCTGCACAGTTTAAGTTTGTAACCCAAGAAGGCTGCAAACTCTTTCAGGATCCGCATGATTGCTTTCAGTCCTTCCTGTGGCTTTGAGATGTACTGGAGCAGATCATCCGCATAGAGCGAGACTCTGTGCGCTCTGTCTGCTCTTTAGATGCCCTTCTAGCTTTTTGCATCCCGCAAGCTATCGCCAGGGGTTTGATCGCTAGTGCAACGAGGAGCAGGGACAGTGGGCATCTCTGCCTTGTGCCTCTTTGCAGCTGGAAGTATTCAGAGCTAGTTGGTGTTAGTTTAAACACTCACCTTGGGAGCATTGTTACAGGAGTCTCACCGAGGCAGTGAATCCTGCTCTTAGCCCAAACCGTTCCAGTCAAGGAGGTACTTCCATTCGACTCTGTTGAAGACCTTTCCGTGTCCAGGCAGATGAGCACCTCTAGTGTTCTCTCCCGAGTGGGGGGGCTTTTTTGGACATCAGTGAAATTGTGGCCTGCTCTAGTGTAGGAGCCAAGGTGCCACTTGCTAGTGAGTCTGCGCACATGTCCCTTGGATGCAGGCCTGGACCGGTGCAAATTTTTTATAGAAGTCGACCGGGAACCCGTCCGGCCCCAGCGCCTTTCCCTTTCCCGCCTGCATGGAGCTGATGCTCTCCATGATTTTGCTGGATCTATTGGTGCTTCCCCCCCCCCCCCCCCCCACCTCACACAACTAGTATTTCCAGTCCTCGGTAGAAGGTCTCGAATGCTCGTTTTGTTCTGCTACCAGTCAGCCTCTGCTGTCTTTTACCTGTGCTACTTACCTCGTGGCTGCCTGCTTTCTCAGCTGGTGGGCCAGTAGGCGGCCAGCCTTTTGTCCATGATCATAAAAGGTCCCCCGTGTCTGGTGGAGTTGGTGCACTGCTTTCCTAGTGGATAGCAGGTTAAAATCCATTTGTAGCTTTTTTTTCACTCCACCAGCAGCTCTACAGTCGACGCCTCGGAGTACTTTCTGCTGACCTCCAAGGTGGAGTTGATGAGCTGTTGCTGGCCGCCCTCTCTTCTCTATCTCCAAGCGTCTTGTCAGCTATAATTTCCCCTCTGATCACAGCCTTCAGTGCTTCCCACAACGTGGAGGATGAGACCTCATTCCGATTGTTACTTGCGTAGTCGCGTATGGCCTGTGATGTTTTCTGGCAGAAGGCCTTGTTGGCCAGGAGGCCCGTGCCCAGCCTCCATGTGGGGCGCTGGGCACGGCCTGTCTCCAACCTCATCCACGTATTGTGGAGCGTGGTCTGAGATGGCTCCATCAATTCCTGAAAGCACTGATTTTCCCCACTGCAAAGAAGTCGATTGGGTATATACATTGTGTACTTGTGAAAAGAACAAGCATTCCTTTTCTCCCGGGTATAGGAACCTCCCATGGGTCCACAGCCCCCATCTGCTAAATGTTCCCAGTTCCTTAGCCATGTCTGGTTTTTTTTTCCCCCTTTCTGGGGTTTCATTGATTGGTCAGTGGGTCCTGTACACTTTTTTTTTTCTTTTTTATAAATTTAGAGAACCCAATTCATTTTTTCCAATTTAGCGTGGCCAATCCACCTACCCTGCACATCTTTTTTGGTTTGTGGGGATGAAACCCACGCAAACAGGGGGAGAATGTGCAAACATGGACAGTGACGCAGAGCCGGGATCAAACCTGGGGCCTCGGCGCCGTGAGGCACAACACTAACCACTGCACCACCGTGGTGCCCTCTGGGTCCTGTGCACAGTTAAATTCGCCCCCCTATAATCAGTCGGTGTGTGTCAATGTTGGGGATTTCCGCCATGGTCTTTTTCATAAATTCTGCCTCGTCCCAGTTGTGCACGTACATGTTTACCAGGACTACTGGTGCCCCTTCCAGGACACCACTGACCATGACGTACCATCCCCCTGGGTCCATCACTGTTCTGGTCTCAGTAAATCTCATCCTCTTGCTAATTAGTATGGCTACTCCCCTAGCCCGCGTCCTGTAACGTGAATGGTACATCTGCTCCACAAAGCCCTTCCTTACCAGTAACCTGTCCACAGGTGTGTCTCCGGTAGGTAGATTATGTCTGCCTTCTGTCTTCTCAGGTGGGTGAGGACTTTGGATCTTTTCACCGGGCTGTTAAGTATCCTTACATTCCAGGTGACTATCCTGATTTGGGGGGGGGTTCTGTTGCCCCATTCCTGCGGGATCACCCATACTTACCTGGTGATCGGGCCCCTGCGCCCCGGGGTTTCCCTTTTGTCCAGGGTGTACCAATATGACTACCAACTGTTTTTATGCCACGTGGGTGCGCCCCTGCACACTGGGGTCTCCCTTTGTTTAGGGGCCCTCCAGAGTTGATGATTGCAGCGCCATCTTGGATTCTCGGCCTGCTCCCTGTCTGCCAAAGCCAATACTTACCTTGCTGCCAACCCTTCTCCCTCTCTGTCACTTAGCTGTTCTGTGCACCCTCCATGCCTGCTCCCCTACTCCACCCCCCCCCCCCCCCACTCGTGTTCACCCTCCCCTTTGCTGTTCTCTCCCCCCACCTTGACCAGATGCTCCCTCTCCCCTTAGAGGTGTGCCGTGGCCCCCCCTTACTGCCTGTCTTCCCGTGCTAGCCCTCCCTGCTAGTACAGTGGCTCCCCTCCCCAGGCTGGTTCAGCCCTATGGCCAAGTTCTCTACCTACCTACATTCCCTTCATTTTCCCATCACCTGGTTTCCCTATCACCGTTCTCTCCTCTCTGTGGTCTAACCCTTGGTTCAAAACGAGGCAGAACAGTCCCGCTCAAACAGTCTATAAAATAATCTCTGGTGTACGCTTTTCTCTCCCATTCTCGTCCTTCTCCAACGCCTCTTCACCGCTGCCGAGCCTGTTCTCTGTCTAAGTCGTTGACTCTTACAAATTCGTTGGCCTCTGCCGGGGTGTTAAAGTAATGTTCTTTCTAGTATGTGATCCAGAGTTTGGCCAGGAAACAGCATGCCAAATCGTACCCCACTATAGTGCAGATTTTGCTCTATTGAATTCGGCCCTCTTCTTCGCAAGGTCCACCCCAATGTCCTGGCAGTCCCGGATTCTATGTCCTTCCCATGCACTCGACTTCATCTGCCGGCCCACCTCGGGATCTTTTTCTGGCCCTGACAGCTTAGCGATAATCACTCTGCTCTGTTTCCCTGCTGTAGGCTTTGGCTGGAGTGACTTGTGTGCCCTGGGGGGTTGGGGAATCTGTCCCTCCCGATTTAAATTACCCAGCATTTGTGCGATATAGTCTGTTGGGTCCCTGCCTCCAATGCCGCCCGGCAGACCCACAATCCAGATATTTTGCTGTTGAGACCTGTTCTCTTGGTCCTCGACCTTCCCTTTCAAGTTACTTTGGGCCGCCACCAAGCTTTTCACCTCTGCATCTAAAGCTCTTTTCGAGGTCCAGGATTGTTCTCTCCTGCTGCTCCACTTTCTTCCCCAAGCCCTCTACTGTGCGCTATCATCTCCGTCACCACCTCCTTCACTGGAACCTGGAACTCTGTTTTGATCGCTTCCCTCATGGTGGTCAGTTCCACCCATTCCCTGGTGGTAGAGGGAGAGGTTGTGGTTGGGGTTGCCTTCTGCTTCGGTGCCTCCGTTCGGGTCGCCGGCCTACACCATTCTTGGGTAGCCAGGGCTTTCAGGTTGCCTCGTGGTTCTGGCGTTCCGTCCGCTCGCTGATCTTGCCCTTTTCCTTCACTCCTGCCCTCATAGGCGTTCGCTAGCATCCTTTTTCCCATTGTTCGTCTTCGCATTGGGGTTTGTTTTATTTATGATGGCTTTTTGGGTTAAAAGACTCTGCAAATTAGCTCTTTTGGCTCTAGTTGAGAGGAGAGCCACCTGCTCAGCACATTGCCACCACCGGAAGTCTACTGAACGTTCTTCAAGATCTTATTGTTGATGAGCTGATTTTCAGCTGTACTAATAAAACTGAATTGGGTTATCACTCTTAAATACATCAACGGCTATATTAGACAATAAATATACTGTTACATTTTGTTACTTGCTGATGGCTCAAGGAAGATTTCACATTTGAGGTGATGTGTATTAATTTTAACAGAAAGTTGAGCCATCATCAAACAATAATTTCACATGCATCATAGGTGGAAACTACCCATATTAGTTGAGTAGGTTTATGAAAATGAAAATCGCTTATTGTCACGAGTAGGCTTTAATGAAGTTACTGTGAAAAGCCCCTAGTCGCCACATTCCGGCGCCTGTCTGGGGAGGCTGGTACGGGAATCGAACCATGCTGCTGGCCTGCTTGGTCTGCTTTAAAAGCCAGCGATTTAGCCTGGTGAGCTAAACCAGCCCCTATCCAAATTATCCAAATTGTGTTGTGGGTTGAATATTTGTCATATGTCCATGGATTTTTTAAAATCCATCTCTAGGGGGGCACGGGAGTGCAGTGGTTAGCATTGCTGCCTCACTGCGCCGAGGCACCAGCTTTGATTCTGGCCTCTGGTCACTGTCTGTGTGAAATTTGCACATTCTCTCTCTGTCTACATGGGCCTCACCCCCACAACCCAGAGATGTGGAGGGGCAGGTGGATTGGCCACGCTAAACTGCCCCTTAATCGGGAAAAAAAAAAAGAATTGGCTACTTAAAAAAAAAAAACATTTTTAAATCAATATTAAAATGCAGTACCTTTCATTTTGTGGTGAAATTTGTAATTTAAAATGTACAATTTGGTGAAGGCAGGCAGTTAGATTCAGATAAAAGCTGAATTGCACTAAATGCACGTGACCTGGTACGTCTCCACTTTAAAATTTAGACTTGCAGCAATATGCAAGAGGACCATTTAGAAGACCCAATATAATTCAATTTTAAACCTGCGGAAGTGACAAAGTATGTTAGTGTTTTCATTTGTTTGATTAATAATCCAGAACACTGCTACAGCAACTAGCTTTCAATGTGATTTTTGTTTTCAGTACCAACTGTCCTGCCCCAAATTAAAAATTGCAAAACACCAATTTTAAGTTCATGAACTTGAAGTAGGACTAATTGTTTTCTGTAGTGTAAATGTGGACAATGATGCTGTCTTTTTATTTTTGCAAAACTCTCCAATCCTGCGTGGACTTTGTATATAAAGTTTATTGCCTTTTTTCCTTAGATGCTCATCGATTATATCACGTCAACTGTATTGCTTGGTTGGATGAACATACTCTGGTGACATCTTCTCCTGATGCTTGTGTGAAGCAGTGGACCATCACCTACAACTGAACAAGAATCGCTGTTTTTGGGGAGAACATGTAGAATTTCAGGGACTAGGGTGCTGCTGTAGAAACTTAGCATTGAGCGGAATATTTCTTTATTGCCCATTGGGCCTCATATCACAATCCTAGTTCACCATAAGTGTTCATATCTAATATACTGTGTTTGGAAAGCTTTAGCAGAAAACAAATTGCACGTGAAAAGCACTTGTTAACCTAATCTCTGGAGCTTAACCTCGTATGTTCAACATTCCAGAGGCAACAGCCTTATTTCTATTCCTATAAAGCCCTATATGCAGCTTTTTTTTTGTTTAAGTCCAGATTTATGAAGTTGTATTGAGTTGAATGTAGAGATACTCAATTGCAACTAGAGAATATTTCTGTACAGTGACAAAAATTCTTGGAAAATTGTGATCTGAAATGATGTAAGTGCAGCTACTGTATATTGTACATGGTTATTTCTTTGCTTTAGAAATCTGTACTGCACAATTGTTGCCTCAGACTTTCTCCAGATGGTCAGAAAAGTACCTAATAAATTTTTAATGCTTTAAAAATTCATCTATGCATGGTTAGTTTAAGTGAAGTCTGCTGTGTTTTTTCATGAGGTGGTACAATTGATATTCAGTGAGCCAAATGAGTGAGACACATGACTTCAGGTGCTGAACACTTCCAGAAATGTCTATAATGTGAAACAAAAGATAGTTTGTTTTGATTTATGTCTTCATAAAATTACTGCAACTATTTAAAAGTGTGAATAAGTGGGCTTGTAAAGGGAAAGGAAAGAAACTGGTGGCTTTTCAAACTTTTTAAAATGCTGACAGACTTTTGAAAAATTTACATTCTGAGAGCATCCTTCAGTATTTTAACATTAAGAGCAGATATAGACAGAAAAGTCCAAATGGTTCCATCAAACCTTCTCTTGTGGCTTGTGCACAATCCATCTATTATATGTGTAACAATGGTAATGTTAGAATAAATTGATCATTTGAATCCTCAAGTGTAAAAAAAAAGAAACTGGTTATTGCCTGGGGGGGACATTCATGGTATTTAATTTCTGCCTTGGGGTACGATGCTTCAATCAAAGTGATACAACCAGTCCTTGAAATGTGTAGTTATTTTCTTAGTAAAAATGAAAGTGAATGCAATTGAGATAGATTGGAAATTAGTTTGGAAATGGGTCACAGCAGGAATACAATCTAGTACAACTCATGACAATTTTGTTAATTAACCTGAGCATTGCTTAAAAAAAATGTCAGATTTATCATAATTACTAAATAATTTCACGATTTCATTTCTGGTCTCAACTGCAGCAAGACAAATTTAATGGATACATATTCCTACAAACATTTGCTGCAATTATTTGCAATGTTTCAGGAAATTGGCTAAAGGTATCAAAAGAATTGGTGGAATAGATCCCTGAGATTGTAGAGAATGATGAGGGTTATAACGTGGCCATAAAATGGATTGAGCATAAAGTATGGCAAAAGAACCCTTCTGTTTTTAGGCTAACATGTTTGAATTTAAAAATAAGGAACACATAATTTGAAAGGAAGTAGAAAACACCCAGAGGAAAATAAGCAGACAAAAAAAACAGGGAAATTCAGAGAAAAGAAACATGACTGATTCCATTGTCTCATGATGTTGAAAGATTTTTAATGAACAAACATTGCACGGCGCACAGTGGTTTACACTGCTGCCTCACGGCATCAGGGACCTGGGTTCGTTTCCGACCTTGGGTGATGGTCTGTGTGGAGTTTGAAATTTCTCCCCATGTCTACATGGGTTTTGTTGTATAGCCAAAGATATGCAGGTTAGGTTTCAGGGATTGGGTGGGGGAGTGGACCACGGTAGAGGGCTCTTTCGGAGGGTCGGTGCCGACTTGATGGGCCAAACGACCACCTTCTGCACTGAAGAGATTCTATGATACTCGCTGCAGAGTTGGAATATTACAAGTGAGAGATAAACCTACCCAGAAAAATGGAACATTGAACTCCGAATCCAATGGTTGCAGGAGGCCATGTATCAACTAGCAAATTTTGCTGACCACAAGATGTGGCTCACTTGAACTCTGGGAAATGGTGATGATTAAACCACATTGAGATATTTTAAAAGATTAGGAAAATGAGGATGACTCAAGGATTTTGGAGATTATGGTAAACGAGCATTGCTGAGGCCTCATGAGATCGTCACTGCTGTTGTCAGGTGTAATTCATTCTATTGTGTGATTAGCATACCTCTGGGAGAGACCATTAACGTTTGAAACAGTGATTTTAGTCCAAGAGTGGCGACTAATTGGAAAAGCAAATAACCTAGTCAGGTTAGTGGTTTTGCTGCAGTTCATCAAATGAAGTGGGTCCGAAAGAGTGATAGATGCAGCATGTGAGCATATAATTAAGATCTCAGGCCCAAGTATTCATGCACTGACACCCATAAACAGGATCTTAATTTTGATATGCCTGCCTTGTGTATGAACCATATTAATGCTGCCAGTGTGAACCAGAAATGCCGGTGGGCTTTTCCAAATGGACTGTAGGAGTTGACTGAATTGGCTCAAGCCGGAGGACAATGATCACTAACTAGAGAACTCTTCAGGCAGTCTTTTATTGTTGGGATCTCACACTGGTAAAGGCTACTTTTAGCATAAATGTTAATGAAGCCACTCTGGCCGGCGATGGGGATGTGCTGAGCAGTCGCATATCAGGTGACTCTCCTCCAGAATACAGTAAAACAGGCACTTTAGGGATGGATTTAGCCTGAAAATTCAGACTTATTCAACCCTTAAACAGAAAATGAAGAGAAAAAGTGAAATATGCCAGCAAGTGGTGGCTCAAGAAGCCACAGGGAAACCAGAAGCGGTGGAAAAAGGCAGGAGCAGTGTGAGTCGGCGGATCCATGAGGCAAGGAGCCCCCGGCTACCCCGAGAGAGGGAGACCAATCACCCGGACAATGCATTTCCTCTTTCTCTGGATCCCCACCAACCTGGAGAGGGATGGAAGACATTCCCAACCAAGGAATTGACCGCGATGAAGGAGGAAGTCCAAGTGGAGATCCAGATGATGGTCAAGTTGGCGGCAGCGCTGTTAGCCATGCAGATGGCACTCGATGGAATGTGGAAGAAGCTGGAGTCTCAGGGAAAGACGTCCCAGGAGCTTGAAAAGAGTGACAGGATTGTAGCTATGGAAGCTGAGATAAAAAGGGTGGTGGCGACCCAAGGGTACCTGAAGAGGAAAGTTGAGGATTAGGAATACCGGTCTTGGGGCCAAAAGATTCGAATAGTGGGCCTGCTAGAGGAGATCGAGGGCAGAGACCCGGCTGACTATGTGGCCCAGGTACTGGGCAACCTGGTCAGAAGGGACAGCTTCCGTAACCAACTGGAGAATGACAGGGTCAACAGGTCACTCCGACCGAAGATCAAGGCCGGGGAGAGGATCCTGCTTTGGACTCTGACTACCAATGCAAACAGTTGGGACACCGGTATTCTGTGTCCTTTCCAAGACATTGGGAGCAGCCGTTGATTGTTTACCATGCTTCCCCTGCTTTCTACCCAATGTCAGAAAATAAGTCATAATGTTGACTGCCAGTAATATAATACCTTCTATGCTGAAAAAGTTTAAACAACAATTGTGTTATTAATGGCACAGCTGCTTCTTTGCAATTTTCACTTAAAAACCAGACTGACAGCAGTTGAGAACAAACTGATCGGGGGAAAGCTACATGTTAACGCAAATATAGCTTCAGGTTGATGAAAAAGGGGACCCATGTAGGTCAAGTGGCAAAAGGAAGCCAATCAAATGGAACAGAAGCAGATTCAAGCTTTAGAGGGCATGGGAAATGTATATTAAAAAGGCATTTTAAATTTGCGTAACGGAGGGAACATGTTTATTTCTGCTTTATTTCTATGAAATGAAAGAAGAAAGTAATCAAGCATCTCAACATCTAGAAACAAGTAGTAATGAATATTCAGCATAGATTTCAAAAGAAAAATCTCACTTTACCAACATTATTGATTTTTTTTTAGGTCAGAGAGTGATGCAATTTATTTGATTTTTCAAAGGCCTTTTTAAAATATGCCGATATAGAATGTGGAGTCGGGAGAAACAGCAGACTGGATTGCTAGCTGGTGCCATGACAGAAAGCAGAGTGGGAATAAAAGATGGTTTACTGGTGTCCATCATGGAGGGAAATCTGTCACCTTTACCTGGTCTTGTCTACATATGACTCCAGACCCACAGCAATATATGGTTGGCTCCTAAATGCCCTCTGAAATACCCACTCAGTTGTATCAAATTGCTATGAAGTTTCCAAGAAGGAATGAAACAAGATGGAATCAACCGAGGCAACAGCAAACCCAACCTTGATGACCCTGCAAAGTCCTCCTTACTAACATCTGGGGTCTTGTGCCAAAATGAGAGAGCTGTTGCTCAAATTGGTCAACCAACAGCTTGACATAGTCATACTCATGGAATTGTACCTGACAGCTAATATCCCAGACATCACCATCCCTGGATATGTCCTGTGTCACTGATAATACAGACCCATGAGGGGTGGTGGCACAGTGACATACAATCACTGGGAGTCCTCAACATTGCATCTGGACCCAATAAGGTTTCATGGTATCAGATCAAACATGGGCAACAAAACCTCCTGTTGATTACCACTTACCGCCACCCCTATATGGCGACTAGGTGATTTTCACAGTAACTTCATTGCCTTGTTAATGTAAGCCTACTTGTGACACTAATAAAGATTATTATTATGATAAATCAGTACTCCTCCATGTTGAGTGATATTCATAGGAAACACTGAGGTTGGCTGGAGCACCAAATATACTCTGGGTGGGAGATTTCAATGTCCATCACTAAGAGTGGCTCGGTAGCGTACAACTAAAGGACATAGATCCTATGCTGGATGTATGGCAAGTGGTCAGAGAAGCAACAAGAAGGAAAACCTACTTGACCTTGTCCTCACCAAACTACCTGTCACAGATGTGTCTGTCCATGACAGTTTTGGTAGTCGAGACCTCCGAGTAGGCTTTGTTGAGATAAAATCCTGTCAGTACCCTCCATTACGTGTGGCCCTATCACTCTAAGAAATGGGATAGCTGTTAACAGATATAGCAATTCAAGATTGGGCAACCATGAAGCCTGTAGTTCATCAGTGGCAGCATAATTGTGAACATCCACAATCAATGTCCTCATGATCCAGCATTTACAACAATCGTCAGCAAGATAATCCACTTCAGCCTCCTCATGAGATCCCCAGCATAACAGATGCCAGAGTCATACAGTACAGCAAAGGCCTTCGACCCATTGAGTCTGCACTGACAACGGGCTGCACTGTAGCACAGTGGTTAGCACAGTTGCTACACAGCTTCAGGGTCCCAGGTTCAATTCCCAGCTTGGGTCACTGTCTGTGCGGAGTCTGCACATTCTCCCCATGTCTGCGTGGGTTTCCTCCGGGTACCCCAGTTTCCTTCCACAGTCCAAAGATGTACAGGTTAGGTGGATTGGCCATGCTAAATTGCCCTTCGTGTCCTAAAAGGTTAGGTGGGGTTACTGGGCTACAAGGATGGGGTGGAGGCCTGGGCTTAGGTGGGGTGCTCTTTCCAAGGGCCAGTGCAGGCTTGATAGGCTGAATGGCCTCTTGATGCACTGTAAATTCTATAATTCTATGACAAAAGAACAGTAAATTTACACTAATCCCACTTTCCAGCACATGACCGAGCCTTGAATGTTATGTCATTTCAAGTGCTCATCCCTGCACTTTTTTTAAAGTTGTGAGATTTCCCGTCTCAACTACCGTCCCAAGCAGTGCTCTGGGTGAAAAGATATTTTCTCAAATTCCCTTTAAACCTCCTGCCCCTCATCTTAACATTATGTCACCCTCATTGTTGATCCTTCAATTAAGAGGAACAGCTGCTTCCTATCCACCGTGTCTATGCACCTCATAATCTTATCCACCTCAATCAGGTCGTCCCTCAGCCTTCTCTGCCTGAAAGAAAACAACCCAAACTTACCCAGCCTCTCTTCATAGCTCAAATGCTCCATCCGGGGCAATATCCTGGTAAATCTCCTCTGCACACTGTGATCACATCCTTCCTATCATAAGATGACCAGAATGGCACACAGTATTCCACCTGTGACCTAACCAAGGTTTTGTACAGCTCCAACATAACCTCTCTACTCTTATAACCTATGCCACGACTGACAAAGGTAGGTGTCCTATCTGCCTTCTTAACTACCCTAATAACCTTTCCTGCTGCCTTCATGGGTCTGTGGAGAAGCACCCCAAGATACCTCTGAGCTTTCTGGTGTCCTGTCATTCATTGAGTACTCCCTTGTCTTGTTACTCCTTCCAAAGTGCATCATCTCCCAGTTTTCTTTTTTAAAATATTTTTATTCCAGGCATTTTCACATATGTACACAAAATATCAGAACAAAACAACTCAATAAAAATCCACAACGTGCTGCCTGATACCAACCCCCATTTTAACCCCCTTACCTCCCCCAAAGCACAACCACCACCCCCCCCCCCCTCTCCCGCCCCACCTCTGCTGACCCCTCAATCCTCATTGAAGAAGTCAATAAATGGATTCTACCTTGGCAGCTCCGGGTCCTGAGGCCAAAACATCAACCGCTCTCACCCCCTGGACTCCGAGATCTTCTGACGCCCCAAATACCAAATACCACCACCGATGGACTCGGAACCACCCCTTGTCCAACACCTCGGACATCACGTCCGAGAACGCCTGCCAGAACACCTCAGTCTTGGACATGTCCAGAACATGTGGACATGAATAGCAGGTCCCCGCGCACCGCCCACACCTATCCTCCACCCCCGCATAGAAGCTACTCAACCGCACCACCATCATATGAGCTCTATGGACCACTTTAAACTGGATGAGGCTTTCACCCTCCGCATGGCCTCCATCCATGTTTCGGCCCCCACCTGCCCTCCCAGTTCCTCCTCCCATTTACACTTACTGTCCCCCACCAGGGCTCCCTCCCACTTCATCAATTCCTTATAGACTTCCGAAACCTTCCCCTCCCCTTTTCCATCCTTCAAAAGCACCTTGTCCTGCACCCCAGTGGCGACAGCCCAAGAAAGGACGACACCTCTCTCCTCACGAAGTCCCGAAACTTTAGGGGGAATTTGGCTAGCTATGGTAGCTAAAACCATTCGCTATGAGCAACTCATACACTTCCTCCAAGTCCTCCAGCCCCACAAATGTGTCCCCTACATTTGTCTCCAAAGCGGTCATTCCCCACCTGCTGCAGCCTCCTAAACCTCACATCCAGCCACACTGGCACAAACCTATGTTTATCGCAGATCGGTGCCCACACCAAGACACTGTCCAGCCCCAAATGCTGCCTCCACTGCCCCCACACCCTTAGGGCTGACATCACCACTGGGCTCACGGAGAATCTGGCCGGCGAAAACGAGAAAGGTGGTAACAAAGCCCTCAAATACGTACCCCTGCACGATGTCGCCTCCACCCGCCCCACACAGACTCCTCCCCCATGGCCCATTTCCACACCATTGCAATGTTCGCTGCTTGGTCATAATTTATTCGGCAAGGACAGTGACCCCGCCCCCCTCCTCATCCCGCTCCAAAAAGGCCCACCGCACCCATGGGGCCTTGCCCACCCACACAAACCTGGAGATCAGCTCATTGACCTTCCTAAAGAATGGGAACAAAGATCAGGAAACAGAAACCTAGGTAGCAGCACCATTTTTACTGTCTGCACCTTAAAATCTGCCTTCATCTGCTCCACCAGTCAGACCAAGTTCAGTTTATACAGCTGCACTCAGCTCCTTGCCACCTGGATACCCAAATACCTGAAACTCGCCTCCACCACCCTAAACGGCAAATCCCCTGGTTTCCTTTCCTGCCCTCTGGCATTTATTGGGAACACCTCGGGCTGACTTTTCTGCCAATCGGGATGCTCCGTTCTGCCAGCAGCCCTAGGGTTTCCTGACAGTGTGGAGCTGCCCCACAATGTGAAACCCCATTGACCAGCTGGTGAAATGGAGAGTCCCAATTTCTGGTGCAGCAGGATTGAGAAACCTGCCCTTCACCTTTCCCATGTTCAATCCCAAAAAACAGCCGAATTCCCCCCAAATATCCATAATGCCGCAAATGCTACCCACCAGATCCGAAATATTCAATAACTGGTCGTCCACGTACAGCGAGACCCCTATGCTCAGCAGCACCCCCCACACCTGCTCAATCCCTCTCCAATCCCTCAACACACTAAGCACCATTGCCAGCGGCTCTATCAACAAGGCGAAAAGCAATGGAATGGCTCATAGAGCCTCCTACAACAGGCCTCAAACACCCCATTCACCCACTTCGGGTTCATTACCTACCTTACCCTTATCATCATTCACTCTACCTTTCAGCCTCCTGCTTCCTCAACTGATGAGCCAACATCCTACTCGCCTTTCTCCGTACTCATACGGTGCCCCTCTGGCCATCCGCAGCTGCCCCCCGCCTTCCCTGTAGAAAACTCCATCTGGAGCCTCTGTCCTCTCCTTCAAAACTCTGCCTTCTGCAGCTCTGAGTATCTCCTGTCTCCCCTCAAAATCTCATCAACGAGCCTTGCCCTCTCCTCCCGTTCCACCTTCTCCTTGTGCGCCTTGTCATGTGAGAGTACCTTTAAGAAATGTGTGTTTATAAATGGGTATGTATATAGATATCTGCACTGAGAGTACCTTTAAGAAATGGGTGTTTACTACTGCAGTGTCAGCGAGTGGGTGGAGCTGGGCTGTCTGTCAGCTTTTTACTTTCGTTTTTGAGCAGGCTGCAGGGTGTGTTTTAGTTTTGTTTTCAGTGTTGGAGCTGAAGCCAGACCAAGCAGGTGTACTGCTGATCACTTTGCCATCAAAAGACTATCTCTTGATCATTTGGTGAATTCAGAATTATATATGTTCTCAGTAGTGACTTTAACCTGATGTGCTTCTGATAAAGGTTTTGTTTTTCAGTTGTATGGAGGTTACAAAGGAAAGCTTAAAGGTTTACTTAGTGTTGTAGTCTTTGGTGGTTGTATTTGAATTAATGGTTGCTAAGATGTTCACTGTATGTTTTAAAAAGGTTACCTTGAGTTCATAGAATAAACATTGTTTTGCTTTAAAAAATACTTTTCCATTTCTGCTGCACCACACCTGTAGAGTGGGCCGTGTGCTCCCCATACCACAATCTAGTAAACGTTGTGGGTCAGGTGAACTCCATGATACACTTTGGGGTTCTCTAAACCCTGGCCCATAACAGCCTGGATCAATATAAACTCCCCCCCCCCCGAATACAGCCTTCAGTGCCTCACACAACATGGCGGCTGTGACCTCCCCCATGTCGTTCAACTCCATGTAGTCCTGAATGGCAGCCCTCACTCAGTCAGACACCTTCTCATCCGGCAGCAACCGCTTGTCGATCCTCCACCGCGGCTGTTGCCCACCCCCGAGCCACCGCAAATCTACCCAATGCAGCGCATGGTTGGAAACCACAATTGGCAAATACAATTGGCCACCCCCGCCAGCAGCTCCTTGTCCCTGACGAAATGTAAATCCGGGAGTATGCCCGGTGCACATGGGAGAAGTATGAAAACCCCTTCACCCTCGGCTTGCAAACCTCCATGGGACCACCCCACATGCTCTCCATGAACTACCTCAGCTCTCTCACCACTGCCGACACCCTCAACGACTTGGGATTCGACCGGTCTAAATTCGGATATCTGACCGTATTAAAATCCCCCCCCCATAATCAACCGGTGCGAGTCCAAGTCAGGAATCTTCCCCAACACCCACCTCATAAAGTCCACATTGTCCCAATTCGGGGCATAAACGTTTACCAAGCTCACCACCTCGAACGCAACCCTCTTATTGACCAACACCGCCACACCCCTCATCTTCATATCCAACCCTGAATGAAAAACCTGCCCCATCCTTCCCTTTCTCAGCCTCATCTGATCCCCCAACTTCAGGGGGGGGTTCTCCTGCAAAAATACCACGTCCGCCTTCAGACTCATTAAATATGTGAACACACGCGACCGTTTAACTGGTCCATTCAACCCTCTCACAGTCCACGTGACCAGCCTGGCTGGGGGGGCTCCCCGACTCCCTTCCCCTGCCGATCAGCCATTTAAAACATTTTTGTTAGAGTACCCAATTCTATTTACCAATTAAGGGCCAATTTAGCATGGCCATTTCACCAACCCTGCACATCACTTTGGGTTGTGGGGGCGACACCCACGCAGACACAAGGGTTGATCAGCCATATCCCTTGTTGGGCCAAACCCCGGGCTACTACACGCACCCCTCCAGGACCGCCCATGGATATCCACCGCCATCAATTCCCTCCCAACTGCGCCACACAAACCACACCCTCGCCAGCAATCCTCCCCTCCGCTCACCCTCAAACAAGAAAAGAACCCCATTCCGCCCCCCCCACACCCACCTGCTTCCTGGCAACCCACTGCTTCACTCCCATTAACTAGCCCACCCAGCTAGCATCGTGGCCCCCGCCCAAGGCCTCCAACTTCATCTCTTCCCTCCAGCTCCAAGTACCCCCGCCCTCGACCAACCCAACACAAAGAGTAACAAAAGGAACACTCACCTTCAGTGCTTCCCAGCCAAGACCTGTCCCGGAATACCAAGCCCCAGACACTTAAAAAAGCACCAACTTCCCCAAAGTCCAATATCCTGACACTCCTCCCGGTCCATTGTCCTTCATAAAGTCCGTCACCTCCTCTGGCATGTCAAAATAGAGCTCCTGTTTCTGGAAAGACACTCACAGGTGGGCCGGGTATAATACTCCAAACTGCACCCTCTTCTCAAAGAGGGCCACCTTTATCCGGCTCTCCTCTTCGCCAACTCCGCACCCAGGTCTTGATAGATCCACGACTCACTTCCTGATTGGTCTGCCTCACCCAACGTAGGATCTTTTCCTTATCCAAAAAGTGATGCAGGTGCACCGCCATTGCACTTGGCGGCTTGCCCTCCTGCGGCCTCCTCCTCAGTGTCCTGTGCACTTGGTCCACCTCGAGCAGATGATCAAAGGCCCCCTCCCCCATCAACGTCTCCAGCATTCTCACCACACACACAACGGCCTCTGCACCTTCAATGCCTTCAGGTTGACCTTAGATTAAGTTAAGTGGTCGGCACAACTTTGTGGGCCGAAGGGCCTGTACTGTGCTGCGCTGTTCTATGTTCTATGTATCGTAACAATCCTCACATTTGCCCCCTGGAGCAGTTCTTCATGTCTTCCACCTTCTCCCTCAGCCTCTTCTATCTTTCCCGCATCACTCCCAACTCCATTGCCAACGATGCCACCTGCTCCTCATGCTCCGCCACCGTCTCCTCCACTTTCTGGATGGCCCGGCCCTGGGACTCCAGCCTCTGCTCCACTCGCTCAATCCCAGATCTCAGCGGCTTCACCACCTTGGCCAAGTCCTCCATGGCTTTTTTCCTCTGCTGCTGGAACTTGTTCAAGAACTCCACAAGCTGCTCCATCAACCACTGGGTGGGCAGCATTCCCCCCTTGCCCTCCACCATCTTTACCTGTGGCAAAAACTCTCCTGCTCTAAATGCTCTTTCGTTCTCGTGGCGCTCCTCTTCCGCTGGTCCATGTGCCAGCCACTTCAGAAGAGTGTTACCTTCCCCAGGCACTCCTGCACCTATTGCCCTCAAATACTACAACCTTTTTCTGGGGAGAGACCGAAAACAATCCACCTTGAGTGGGAGCCACCAAATGTGCGACCACTCAGTCCATGGCCGCCACTGGAAGTCCATCTTGCACTTTTCAGGGTTAAATACCATCTTCCATTGATCGGCCCATCTGACCAACCCACTTATACCTTCCTGCAACCTAAGACTTCCTTCGACACTATTAACCACCCTGCTAATCTATGTGTTATCCTCAAACTTACTTATCAACACCCCCACATTCTCATCTATATAGTTTGTATATATCGGGCGCGATATAGCGACCATGATGCACCCAACGCGGACCATTCGGCCGATTGAATATCTGGAGAGGGCAAAATCGAGATTCGAGCCAGGTGCAAACCATTTTGCGATTCACCTGACCCGCTCCCGATGGCAAGTTCCTGATCATGCCCACAAATGGTGCGAATATCATCAAACCCCATTTGCATTCATTTTTTTTTCTCATTATCAAAATTGAAGTTGAATGCATCAGCCAACTGGGAATTACCCAACCCGACTCCCCAGCGGGGAGTCACGGGGGCATCATGTCGTACTCCTTTTCAAAAATGGCAACCTGCAGCAATATCCACTGAGGGGAAGTGAGTAGCCATTTCTATTTGCCGGCATACAGCTCAAGGGCACGGTGGGTGTCAGCCTGGGTGGCCTTTCAGGGGGTTAAGCGTGGTTTGGGGAGGCTGAAGCATTCCAGGTTGGAACTTGCCCATGGGCCAGGAGGGGTGAGGGGCTTTTGCATCTATGAGGTCTTCAAGCTATCTTGAAATTTTGTGGAGACACACAATAGGAACAACCACAGCTGCAGACATCTGATTTCTAGACAAGAAATCCAGGTACGACCTCCGCAAAGTCATCAGGGATGGCAAGAGACAATATCAGACCACACTAGAGTCACAGACTAATGACACAGACTCTCGTTGGTTGTGGCAAGGTTTCAACAACATATCATACAAAGTGAAGCCGAGTAGAATCTCCGGCAGTAGCGTACCCCTCCCCGATGAACTCAATGCATTCTGCTCGGTTCGAGCAGGAAACCATCATTTTTTAAAGTTAATTTACGGGTGTGGGTGTCGCTGGTTAGGCCAGCATTTATTGCCCATCTCTACTTGCCCTCCAGAAGATAGTGCCGGGTAGATGCCAGTGTTGTAGCTATACTGGAACAGCTTGGCTAGGGGTGTGGCGTTCATTGTGGAATCGCTTAACTCTGTCTATTGCTTGCTGCTTATGCTGTTTGGCACACATGTAGTCCTGTGTTGTCGCTTCACCAGGTCGACACCCCATTTTTCGGTTTGCCTGATGTTGCTCCTGGCTTGCTCTCCTGCACTCTTCATTGAACCAGGGTTGATCCCCTGCACGTAAGGTTGCAGATTGTGGCTGAGTACAATTCTGCTGCTGCTGATGGCCCACAGCGCCTCATGGATGCCCAGTCTTGAGTTGCGAGATCTGTTCGAAGTCTATCCCATTTAGCATGGTGGTCGTGTCACGCAATATGATGGAGGGTATCTTCAATGTGAAGACAGGACTCTGTCTCCAGAAGGACTGTGCGGTGGTCACTTCTACCGATACTGTCATGGACAGATACAGCTACAGCAGGCAGATTGGTGAGGTTGAGGTCAAGTATGTTTTCCCTCTTGTTGGCTCCCTCACCACCTGCTGCATTCCCAGTCTAGCAGCGATGTCCTTTAGGATCCAGCCAGCTCAACTGCTCCAGCAGCCTCGGACACATCCATACCCACCGTCACAGCTTCCAAAGTCAGATCGGTCTTCTTGAAAGTGAATCCTCGGAAAGCAACGGGTCCTGACGGAGTCCCTGGTCGTGCACTCAGATCCTGCGTGGACCCGCTGGCAGATGTGTTTGTGGACATCTTCAACCTCTCCGCACTCCATTCCATGATCCCCACCTGCTTCAAGAAGACCATCATTGTACCAGTGCCAAAGAAAAACCTGGCAATGTGCCTCAACAACTATCGCCGGTGGCCTTGACATGATCATTATGAAGGGCTTCAAGAGGTTGGTCATGAGGTACATCAACTCCATACTCCCAGAATGCCTAGATCCACTGCAATTCGCATACCACCACAACCGCTCCACAGCAGACACCATCTCCCTGGCCCTACACTCATCCCTGGAGCATCTCGACACAGGGACCCCCACGTCAGATTCCTATTTATTGACTGAAGCTCCGCCTTCAACAGCATAAACCCAGCCAAGCTCATATAAAAGCTCCAAAACCGAGGACTCTGCAACTGGATCCTCGACTTTCTGACCCATAGACCACAATCGGTAGGGATAAACAACAACACTTCCTCCACAATAGTTCTCAATACCGGGGCCCCACAAGGCTGTATACATAGCCCCCTACTGTACTCCCTGTACACGCACGACTGCGTGGCAAAATTTGACTCTCACACCATCTACAAGTTTGCTGATGACACGACCATAGTCGGTCGGATTTCGAACAATGATGAGTCAGAATACAAGAGGGAGATAGAGAACCTAGTGGAGTGGTGTAACAACAACAATGGGGCTGAGGTGGAGATGGTTGACAGCTTCAAATTCCTAGGTGTGCACATCACCAACAATCTGTCTTCGTCTACCCACGTCGAAGCTACGACCAAGAAAGCACAACAGCTTTCTCAGGAAACTAAGGAAATTAGGCATGTTGACATTGACTCTTACCGACTTTTATAGATGCACCATAGAAAGCATCCTATCTGACTTCCGGTGGTAGCCATGGTGTGAGTGGTCGCACACAGGGTGGCTCCTGCTTGAAGGCACAAAAAAGAGCTCTTTTTACCTGATACTGTTGGGATTTTGATGAAATGGCGTAGGTGAAGATTGGAGGCGTAGTTTCCCCGGGAGTGGTATGTCTGCTGGTTATCTGACCGGGCAGAAAGCAGTGAGAGATTTGGCTGAAAAGTTGGAGCAGGCCTGTGCTGCAGCAGCCACTGTAAACATGCAGGAAGGGGAAAGGCTGATGCAATCTGGTAGGCCCAGTTGAAATTGATGGCTTTTATTAAGGTGGAATTCCAGAAGCAGAGGAAGGAAACGGGGGAGGATCGCTCGAAGGCCATCAAAGGAGCTGTGGCACCCCTGAAGAGTTCTTTGGAACGGGTGGAGAAGTGTTTTGAGGTGCACGGGTCACAGATTCGGGAGATTGAAGGAGTGATCTCAGACTACTGCGATCATGTGGTGACTCTGGAGGCGGAGGTGGGGCTCCTCGGAGACCTCTGTAAAACATTGAGGGCAAAGGTGGAGGAGCAGGAGAATACCTCGGGACGGCAGAACCTGCGAATAGTGGGCCTGCCTGAAGGAGTGGAAGGTGTGAGTGCCATAAGGTATGTCTCGAAGATGCTGGCAGGGCTGGTGCAGAAGGGGTGCTAGGTAAGGCACCTGAAGTGGACCGAGCATATAGGTTCCTGAGGCAGAAGCATAGAGCTGGGGAGCCGCCGCGGGCGGTGATCGTGAGACTCCACAAATTTGTGGAGATAGAGAAGCTTTTGCGTTCGGCCAGGGAGAAGCGCACCTGCGACTGGGAGGGGAATAAGATCCAAATTTATCAGGACATCGGAGCCGAGTTGGCAAAGGGGGGTGGGGGGGGGGGGCAGGGTTCAACAAGGCCAAGGCCGTGCTGTAATAACGGCAGATCAGGTTTGGGGTGCTCTACCCGGCGAAATTATGGCTGGCGTTCGGTGGCCGGGAGTATTATTTCAAGACCCCCGAAGCGGTCGAAGACTTCATTAAGGAGCATAAACTGGGGGAGAACTGAGTGGACAATTCTGGGGAACCGGCACTTTGTAATGGTTGGGAATATGTTCAAAGTGGGATTTTCGTCCCCTCAGGTTTGGAGAGGGTATTTTGGGGGTTTGTTGTTTACATTTATGGGGGGATAGATGCTCCCATCCCCCTACTATTTTATGCGACTGTTTGTGTTTAGCATTTGTTTATTTCCTTCTGGGGGTGACCGGGAGGTTGTTGAGATGTGGCAGGGGGTGAGATATTACATGGCCAGGTGCGGAGGAGGGGGCCATCTAGGATGGGCTAGGTATAGGAATAAAGGGGGCGGGGCTTAAGTGGGGAAGATGACGGACGGTAGAGGGGATTGGGGACTGAATATGCCAATTAGAAGGTCGCTGGTGTTCGCGCACCTCAGAGGCTTGAAATCTGTGGTGGTCTTTCTGCAGGAGTCGCACCTCCGCGTGAAGGACCAGGTTAGGTTAGGAAGAGGTTGTTCGGGCAGGTTTTTAACTCAGGGTTGGATCTGAAATCGAGGGGACTAGCGATTTTAATGAGCAAAATAATGGGATTTGTGAGTGCGAAGGAGGTGAGGGATCCGGGTGGGGCATATGTGATTGTGAGTGGGGTATTGGAAGGGGAGCCGGTGGTGTTGGTAAATGTGTATGCCCCAAATTGAGATGATGTGGGTTTAATGAGGGCGTTTCTGGCAGCGATACTGGATTTGGTCACGCACCAGTTGATCACGGGAGGAGATTTTAATTGTGTCCTAGAGCTGAGGGTTGACAGGTTGAGCCTCAGGTCGATGGGTAGGGTACGAATGGCAAGGGAGCTGGGGGGGTTTATGGAGAGGATGGGTATGGTGGATCCATGGCACTTTCTGAACCCAGGGGGAAGGGAGTATTCCTTCTTTTCACACAATCAGGGGAGTTTGGTTGGGGTGGAGGGGGCAGAGTATGCAGGGATAGTTATCTCAGACCATGCGCCCCATTGGCTGGTTTAGGTCAGGACAAGAGCAGAGGCCAGCATGGTGGTTATATTCGGGGTTTTTGGTGGATGGAGGTTTTTGTGATAAGGTGCAGACGTATGTGGAGTTGAATCAGAATGGGGAGGTGTTGGCAGCCATTTTCTGAGAAGCACTGAAAGTAGTGGTCCGGGGGGCAATTATTTTGTTTAAGGCTCATGCGGATAGGGAAAAGAGGGAGGAACATAACCGTCTCGTGAGCGAGATAGTGGGGGTGGACAGGGAATATTTGAGAGTGCCCACCGTGGAGGGATTGGTGAGGAAGAAAAGGTTGCGGGGCAGTTTGACAGGCTGACAACGGGTAGGGCGGTAGGGCAACTGCGCAGGGCAAGAGGAGTGCAATATGAATATGGGGAGAAGGTGAGTCGCATGCTGGCGCACCAGCTGTGGAGGCAGGCTGTGTCCAGAGGAATACTGCAGGTACAGACTGGGGCTAGAGATGTGGGGCAGGTTTCTCCCTCCCGCCAGCTGGTCAGTGAGGTTTCCCATCATGGGGCAGCCCCATGCTGCCGGGAAACCCCCAAGGTGCAGGCAAAACGGAGAATCCTGACGGTGGAGAATTCAGTCCGTGGTGTCGGAGCCACGGAAGATAAACGAAACGTTTAGGGAATACTACCAGGGATTGTACGAGGGGTACCCACGGGGGGGGAGGAGGGGGAGGAGGGGGACATGGGGCGGTTTCTGGACGAGCTGGAATTTCCCCAGGTGAAGGAAGCAAAGAGGCAGGCGTTGGAGGAGCCCCTGGGGCTGAGGGAGGTGCTGGATAGTGTCAGGGGTTTGAAGTCGGGGAAGGCCCCAGGGCCACATGGGTACTCGGTGGGATTTTAGAAGGAATTTCCGACTGGCCTGGTACCTCATCTGTTGGGGGCGTTTTAATGAAGCGCTGAAGAAGAGGGAGTTGTCAGAGACGATGATGCAGGCAGTAATCACGCTAATCCCGAAAAAGGGGATGGACCCAGTGGAATGTGGGTCGTATAGGCCCATATCATCATTGAACATGGATGTGAAAATATTGGCTAAGTTGTTGGCCTGGAGGATGGAGGATTGTGTCCTGAGGGTGGTTGCAGAAGACGAAACAGGTTTCGTGAAGAGCAGGCAGCTCGCGGGTAATATATGATGGCTGTTGAATGTAGGGATGAATCCGTCGGGGGCTCTGGTACCTGAGGTGGTGGTGTCCATGGAAGCGGAGAAGGCATTTGATCGGGTGGAGTGGCAGTACTTGTTCGAGGTTTTGGGAAGGTGTGGGTTTGGGCTGAGATTTGTGGCATGGGTGTTTTGCTGTATGTGGCACCAAAGGCGAGTGTGAGGATGAATAACATGAGTTTGTGAAGCGATGACTTACACACGGGTACAAGGCAGGGGTGCCCTGTTGCCATTATTGTTTGTGCTGGCCTTAGAACCGTTGGCAATGGGTCTCAGGGGGTCAACGGTGTGACAGGGGATTATATGGGGACAGTGGGAGCATTGGGTGTCGCTCTATGCGATGACCTGTTGCTGTATGTTTCACATCCTCTGGAGAGTATGGAAAGGATTATGGGCCAGCTGGGGAGGCTTGGAGGGTTCTCGGGATATAAACTGAATGGAGGGAAAAGTGAGTTTTTCCCTGTGAATGAGCTGAGACGGTGGGCAAATTTAGGGGGGATGCCATTTACGTTAGTGAAGGATAGCTTTAGGTATTTGAGGATTCAGGTAGCGAGGGAATGGAAGCAGCTCCATAAATGGAACTTAACGAAGCTGGTGGAGGAGGCGAGGGAGAATCATAAGAGGTGGACACACTGCACTTAACGTTGGCAGGGAGGGTCAAGTCATGAAAACAAATATTCTGCTGAGGTTCTTGTTTATCTTTCAGGCACTCCCAATCTTTATACCAAAGGCCTTTTTTCGGAAAGTAGACACGATCATCTTGGACTTTGTATGGGCGGAGAAGGTGCCGAGGGTGGGGAGGACTCTGCTACAGAGGCAGAGGTAGCAAGGAGAGGGGGGGGGGGGGGGGGGGGGGGGGGTTGGCGTTGCCGAACTTACTTCATTATTATTGGGAGGCGAATGTGAACAATGTGCGGCAATGGTGGGATGGAGAAGGGGTAGAGTGGGTTAGGATGGAGGAGGAATCTTGTAAGGGGTCCAATTTGAGGGCTAAGATGACGGCAGCATTGCCAATAGCTCCGAGTAGGTATTCAGGGAGCCCAGTGGTGCAGTCCACGGTAAAGATATGGAATCAGTTGAGGAGGCATTTTGGGGTGGAAGGGATGTCATTATTAACACCGCAGTGCGAGAATCAGGGGTTTGAGCCGGGGGAGGGAAATGGATAGTGTATATGGGTTTGAGACGGGGGGGATGGATAGTGTATACAGGAGGTGGAGTGAAGTGGGGCTGGTCAAAGTGAGGGATCTGTATTTGGAGGAAGGGTTCGCCAGTCTGGAGGTGGTAAGGGAGAGAGTAGAGCTGCTGAGGGGTAGTGAGTTCAGGTATCTGCAGGTTAGGGACTCTGTGTGAAAGGTCTGGAAGGGGTTCCCTAGATTGCCGGGATACACCCTGCTGGAGCGACTGCTGCTTCCGGATGTGGAAGGGGAGAGAAGAATTGGGGATTTATACAAGTGGCTGGAGGGGGGGGGGGGGGGGGGGGGGGGGGGGGGGGGGGGGGGGGCGGCAGGGAGCTGAGCAGGTGGAGAAGAATAAGGAGAAATGGGAAGCGGAGTTGGGAGGGGAGATCAATTGGGGAGCATGGAGTGAGGTACTGTGTAAACGGGAACTCCTCATGTTCAAGGATGAGCCTGATACAGTTTAAGGTGGTCCGCAGGGTGCATATGACTCGGGAGAGAATGAGTGGGTTCTTTCAGGGGGTAGCAGGTGAGTGTGAGAGGTGTGGGCGGGGGCCAGCGAAACACGCACATATGTTTTGGGGTTGTGAAAAATTGGGAATATTCTGGACGGGAGTGTTCGCGGTCTTAGCCAGGATAGTGGAGGAGGAGGTGGACCCGGACCCTTTGGTGGTGATATTTGGGGTTTCAGAGAAGCCGGAGCTCATGGAGAGGAGGAAGGCCTTCGCCTCTCAGATTGCACAGCGATGAATTTTGCTGGAGTGGCGGTCGGCATCGCCACCGGGGGTAGCAGCATGTTTGGGTGACCTGTACGACTTCCTGCGGTTAGAGAAGATAAAATATGAGTTAAGTGGCTCTGCAGAGAGGTTTGAGAAAAGGTGGAGGATGTTTGTGACCATGTTTTTAGGAGCTGTTCGGCACAGGGTGGGGGGGGGCATGGGTGGAAAAGGGCACAAATTTGTTTGGATTGTATAGTCGATTGCTGGGAAGCATGTTTCCCGGGGTATTTATGTGTTTTAATCTGTTTTGATACATGTTTGTCATAAAATACATTTTAAAAAATGTAAAGTATACTATCTGGTTGCATCGCAGCCTGGTATGGTAATTGCTCAGCCCAAGACCGTAAGAAACTAAAGAGTCGTGAACACAGCCCAGTCCATCACACGAACCTGCCTCCCATCCATTGGCTCTGTCTACACCTCCCGCTGCCTGGGGAAAGCGAGCAGCAGAATCAAAGACCCCTCCCACCCGGCATATTCACTCTTCCAACTTCTTCCATTGCGCAGGAGATACAAAAGTCTTAGAACACGCACGAACAGATTCAAAAACAGCTTCTTCCTCGCTGTTACCAGACTCCTAAACGACCCACTTATGGACTGATCTGATGTCTTCACACATCTTCTCCACTGAGTAGCACTAGACTCCTGTATGCTTCACCCGATATCTGCGTCTTTGTATTCACATTGTGTATTTATGTGTGCCCCATATTTTTTTTCAAGTATGGAATGATCTCTCTGAACTGCTTGCAGAACAATACTTTTCACTGTACCTCGGTACACGTGACAATAAACAAATCCAATCCAACACCTCCAGGATAGAGCCCTGTTTCTATCCTGAAATTCAATTTCACTCCATCTGACTGTGAGCAGCCTCTCGAATCACAGCTGAAGGCTATTTCAAATGATGAATTAGCCTTGTTATTTGTGATATCACTTCATGCTCCTCCTGCAGGATTCTCCATAGGCGGATCTGTGCCACATCCTCGCGGACTTGGCACCCCATGGAGGAAAGGCGGACACCCGCTCCCAGTGGCTGGGAAGCTCACTGCTGCTCTGAATCTTTCCAGGGCTCTATCAGGGACCAGTGTAGCATTTCCCAGTCTTCCATCCACAGGTGCATCCGGGAGGTTACAGATGCTCTGTATGCCCAGGAATCCGACAATATCACCTTCTAGCTGGATCAGGCCTACCAAGATGCATGGGCTTGGGCTGCACAATTTTCTGCCATCGCTGGGATGCCCCAGGTCCAGGTGGCGATCGATGGTGTGCATGTCACCTGCGAGCACCGACCCTCCCAATGAGCACCTACCTCGGCCAATCCTGCCCGATCCCTGTAACCCTGTTACCCCACCTAATGTAACCTTTGGACACTAAGGGACAATTTAGCATACCAGTCGTGATGGAGGAAAAGAGCAGGGACTGGAATCACCACGAGAACTTGGTGATTGGATGTCATGGAGAGCATTAACTCCATGCAGTCAGAGAAGGCACCGGGGAAGAGAGATTCCTGGTGGACTTCTATTAAAATTCGCGACAGCACTGGCCCCGCACCTGTGGAAGATGTTCAATGACTGGCTATCGAGAGGGACCCTGCCATCCACCCTGGCGCATGCCTCAATGTCACTGATCCATAAAAAGGACACAGACCCATCTCACTCTGAATCACTGATGCCAAAGCTCTGCCAAAGGCCCTTCTAGGTGACTGGAGAATTATATGCCAGCGGCAGTCTTCGTCTGAATCATACTGGGACCAGAGTCCTGGCGAATCATAAAACTAGGGCTGGAGATAGAGCTTCAAATTATATAGTGGGGGGGAGGGTTCAGTTGTAAGGAGAATTAGAAAATCAAAGTTAAAGGAGAAGGTAGAAGTGCAGGTTAATGATGAGGACTTTCAACTAGTTAAAGGAACCAAGGGCTTAGGAGAGGTAAGTAGTTTCCAAACTACGTAATAAAACAGAGAGTATAGAAGGTGGCAGGAATCTAACCTCAGGCAGAGCAAAGAACATGACAAGTATGAGAAGGGAGGTAGTCAATGCAGGATTGAGGGTGTTGTACCTAAATCCATGCAGCATACAGAACAAGTTAAATGAGATTGTTGCACACATTGAAATTGGCCGGTATGATGTGGGCATCACAGAGACGTGGCTATAAAGGTATCAGCACTGGGATCTAACTTACAAGGATATCTATCCTTTCGAAAGGACAGGCAGATGGGCAAAGGGGGCGGGGTTGCATTGCTAGTAAGGAATGAAGTTAAATTGATAGCAAGGAGCAATATAGGATCAGAAGGCATAGAATCTCTGTGGGTAGAGTTGAGGAATTGCAAACCCTGATGGGAGTTATGTATAGGCCTCCTAGCAGTAGTCAGGATGTGGGGCAGAAAATAAATCTGGAGATAGAAAAAGCATATAAAAAAGGCAATATTACAATAAGAGTGTAAGTTAGCTAGTAATATAGAAGAAGATAGGAAGAGTTTTTTCAATATATAAAAGGTAAAAGAGAGGCAAAAATAGACAATGGACCACTGGCAAATGAGGCTGGATAAGAATATAATAGGAAGCAAAGAAACGACAGACGAACTGAATAGCTACTTTGCATCAGTCTTCACGGTGGAAGACACTAGTGGAATGCCAGAGCTTCAGGAGAATCAGGACACAGAAGTGAGTGCAGTGACCATTACTAAGGAGAAGGTTTTGGGGAAACTGATAGGTCTGAAGGTGGATAAGTCACCTGGACCGGATGGACTACACCCCAGGATTCTAAAAGAGGGAGCGGAGGAGATTGTAGAGGCATTGGTGGTGATCTTTCTGGAATCACTGGAGGCAGGGAGGGTCCCAGAGGACTGGAAAGTAGTTAATATAACACTGCTGTTTAAGAAGGGAGGGAGGCAGAAGACTGGACATTTTAGGCCGGTTAGCCTGACTTTGGTCATTGGCAAGATTTTAGAGTCCATTATTAAAGATGAAATCGCGGAATACTTGGAAGTGCATGATAAATAGGACTGAGTCAGCACAGCTTCGTCTAGGGGAGGTTAGAGTTCTTTGAGGAGGTAACAAGGCAGTTAGACACAGGACAACCAGTGGACGTGATTTATTTAGATTTCTAGAAGACCTTTGAATTAGGTGCCACATAGGAAACTGTTAAATAAGAGCCCACGGTGTTAAGTGTAAGATTCTGGCATGGATAGAGGATTGGCTGACTGGCAGAAGGCAGAGAGTGGGGATAAATGGGTCTTTTTCAGGATGACAGCCAGTGACTAGTGGTGTGCCTCAGAGGTCGGTGTTGGGACCACAACTTTTCACAATATACATTAACGATTTGAAAGAAGGAACTGAAGGCACTGTTGCTAAGTTTGCAGATGATACAAAGATCTGTAGAGGGACAGGTAGTATTGAGGAAGCGGGGATGGGGGGCTGCACAAGGACTTAGACAGGCTAGGAGAGTGGGCAAAGAAGTGCCAGATGAAATACAATGTGGAAAAGTGTGAGGTTATGCACTTTGGAAGGAGGAATGGATGCATAGACTATTTTCTAAATGGGGAAATACTTAGGAAATCAGAAGCACAAAGGGAGTCCTTGTTCAAGATTCACTGAAGGTTAGCGTGCAGGTTCAGTTGGCAGCTGGGAAGGAAAATGCAATGTTAGCATTCATGTCGAGAGGGCTAGAATACAAGACCAGCGATGTACTTCTGAGGCTGTATAAGGCTCTGGTCAGACCCCATTTAGAGTATTGTGAGCAGTTTTGAGCGCCGTATCCGAGGAAGGATATGCTGGCCTTGGAAAGGGTCCAGAGGAGGTTCACAAGAATGATCCCTGGAATGAAGAGCTTGTCATATGAGAAGCAGCTGGAACTTAGAAGGATGAGAGGGGATCTTATTGAAACTTACAGGATACTTCGAGGCCTGGATTGAGTGGACGTGGAGAGGATGGTTCCACTTGTAGGAAAAACTAGAACCAGAGGCCACCATCTCAGACTAATGGGACGATCCTTACAACAGAGATGAGGAGGAATTTCTTCAGCCAGAGGGTGGTGAATCTGTGGAACTCTTTGCCACAGAAGGCTGTGGAGGCCAAATCGCTGAGTGTCTTTAAGGCAGAGATAGATAGGTTCTTGATTAATAAGGGGATCAGGAGTTATGGGGAGAAGGCAGGAGAATGGGGATGAGAAAATATCAGCCATGGTTGAATGGCGGAGCAGACTCCTTGGGCCGAGTGGCCTAATTCTGTTCCCATGTCTTATGCCTCATTGTCATGGAGGATCAGATGGGCTTTGTCAAGTGCAGACAACTAACAATGAACATCAGACGTCTGCTGAAAGTGGTAAGGACCCCACCAGGGGAGGAGACACCAGAAGTGATCATCTCCCTGGACGCAGAGGAGACCTCCGACAGAGTCGAATGGAGGTACCTCATTGAGGTTCTGGAACGGTTTGGGCCAGGGTTCACCTCGTGGGTGAAAATATTGTACAGTGCTTCCACGGCGGGCGTATGGACAAATGCCACCAGCTCTGAATACTTCCGGCTGCACAGAGGCACAAGGCAGGGATGCCCTTTATACCCGCTGCTATTTGCCCTGGTAATCAAGCCACTGGCTTTCGATCTCAGATCAGCGAAGGGGTAGAGAGGCATTCGGAAGGGGAGACAGAGCAAAGATTCTGACTCTATGCAGATGACCTGCTCCTGTACGTCTCAAACCCCCTGGCCGGATGGGAGGGATAATAGAACACCTGAGGGAGTTTGGAGCCTTCGCAGGTTACAAACTTAACCCGAATAAGAGCAAACTCTTCCCCATGAACCCGTGACGGGAGAGGGGGTGTGGGTGGAAATTAGAGCTGGGGAAGTCGCCATTCAAGCTGACCCAAACCAAATTCCAATACCTGGGGATCCAAATAGCCCACGAATGGACACGGATCCACAAGTGGAATCTGTTGACCCAAATAGAAGAGGTAAAGAGAGATCTGCAGAGGTAGCACTCGCTCCCACCCTCCCTGGTGGGGAGAGTGCAGACAATCAAAATGAACCTAGGTTCCTCTTCCTGTTCAGATCCCTCGCGATCTTCATCCCCAAGGCCACCTTCACTAAGGCAGACAAAGCAATCATTGTGCTTGCATGAGGGGGGGGGGGGGGGGGGGAGGAGGGGAGTGAATGGCTTGGGGTGGAATCTGCTACAAAGAAGGAGGAACATGGGAGGCCTGGCCTGCCCGAACCTCCTATTCTACCACTGGGCAGCTACCGCAGAAAGAGTACGGGGATGAGTACAGGAGTCGGAAGCGGAATGGGTCAAAATGGAGGTGAATTGCTGCACAGGACACCCTTTCAAGCACTGGCCACAGCTCCACTCCCATTTCCCCCAGCCAGATATTCAAGAAGCCCAGTTGTGTTTGCAGGTGGGTCCTGTTGGGGTGGAGGTCAGTTTCTCCATCCTGTGCCTGGGTGTGGCTGGGGGATTTAATGGAGTTCCGGCACTTGGAAAAGGTGAAATTTGCTCTGATGGAGGTAGTGAGGGTTCTGTAAGAGATGGGGTTTGTTTATACTGCACTTCAAGGAGCTGGTTACTATCAGCTGCTGGCAGGGGGGGGGGGGGGGGGGGAGGGGAGGAGGGGCCAAAAGCAGGGTTGGTTAGAGTATCGGGGGCGGGTTTTGTGGTTTTGTTCAATGTAAATGTTCAAATGTGAAACATTTTGAATAAAAATACTTTTGAAAAAAGAAACCCAGTGGTAATGGCCACACAGAGAATGTGGAATCAACTGAGACACCATTTTGGTCTGACCACAGTGTCCACCATGGCCCCATTTGCAATAACCATACGTTCCCCCACGACTATGGACACCCCCTTTAAAAGTGAGACAGGACGAAGGGGTACTGACAGTAGGCGACTTATTCATAGATGGTAGAGGTTGGGGGAACTCTCGGATAAGCTGCCACTCCTGAATGGAACGAGCTAAGAAACATACAAATAAGGAACTTCTTCCAAAAGAAAACAGCAACGTTCCCCCAGCAACCAGGACACTTCCTACTGGACAGACCTCTGACTGCGGGCTAACTAGAGAACGGGAATTGTGCCGACATGTATGGATGGCTACTAGAGGAGATAGGGTCCTGGATGAGGCGCGGGAGAAGTTGGAGGAAGAGTTGGCATGCAGATGGGGGGAGGACTCTGGATCGAAGCACTGCACAGGGCAAACTCCGCCTCCTCATTCGCAGGGCTGAGCCTAACGCAGCTAAAGATAGTGCACAGGACGGAGTTAACCAGCACACGAATGAGCGTGTTCTTCACGGAGGTGGAGGTCAAAGTGAACGGTGCCAGGGAGACCCAGTCAACCACACCCACATGTTTTGGTCTTGCCCCAGACTCGTCGGGTACTGGACAGCCTTCTTCGAGGTGATGTCCAAGGTTGTGGGAGTGAAGGTAAGGCCACGGCCACTAGTGGCGGTCTTCGGGGCTTCGGAGCAGCCAGAGCTCTTTAAGGGGAGAGGCGCAGATGCCCTACATTATCGGCGCAGGCTGGGAGGGCCGAAGGGCCTGTTCCTGTGCTGTAATTTTCTTTGTTCTTGTTGTACATTTTGCCTCTCTTAGTAATCAGCAGCGCCACCCAAGGCCGCAGACTGGCTGTCCAACTTGGCAGAATATCGCAAATTGGAAAAAACATTCAGGGAATGGAGGAAGGCTTCCACAACACGGGGAGACTATTCACCAACCTGTTCCAAGACCTGTTCATGACCAGCAACCAGTAAGCAAGGGGGAAGGGGGGGGAGAGAGGGACAAGTGAACAGGACAATGGAGGGAGAGATGGGAGGGGGAGGATAGGGAGGTGGGGATAGGAGTGTGGGGGGGTGAGGACGCCAAGGTGAACACGGGGCAAGCAGGGGAGGGGAGCCAGAAGGCACAATGAATTAAGGCACACTTGGGGGCGACCACAGTGACCACAGCAGCAAACCATAGGCATGCATGGCCGACACCCAAACACGCCACTGCACCCCCCCCCCCCCCCCCAACCCCCAGTATATTCTAATACCAGGGGTCAGCAGGGGCAACTAGCTCCAGGGTGCTCATTAACAGGCTCCCCATTCCTGTGCATTCATTGGTCTACTTGTGTGAATGTATAAAGGTTTGTTTGTCCTTCATTATTTCCATTTGTATACCCACTTTGTAGGTTCCCATTTTTTATTATTCTTTGTTTTTATTATTGTGTATTCTGCACAGCAAATGTTGCTGTAAATAAATGTAGGGGCAAATGTTGCTGTAAATAAATGTAGGGGCAAATGTTGCTGTAAATAAATGTTGGGGCTGGTTTAGCACACTGGGCTAAATCGCTGGCTTTTAAAGCAAACCCAGGCAGGCCAGCAGCATGGTTCAATTCCTGTACCAGCTTCCCCGAACAGGCGGCGGAATGTGGCGACTAGGGGCTTTTCACAGTAACTTCATTGAAGCCTACTCGTGACAATAAACGATTTTCATTTCATTTTTCATGTAAAACAAATAAAAGCATTTATAGAAACAAATGCAGCTCACCACCTTCTAATGGTCAATTATGAATTGGGCAATAAATGCTGGCAATAAATGCTTTCCTAGCCAGTGACGCCAACATTCTATAAAGAATAAAAAGTGATGTTCCACAAAGATTAGTACTGGGACCACTGTTTTTGCAATTTCTATTAATGGATTGGACTTTGGAGTCAAAAACTATTTCCAAGTTTGTGGATGACACTAAATTGCGGTAATGGTCAATACTGAGTATAGCTGCACAAAAATTACAGGAGGGTATTAATCAGCTTGCAGAATGAACAAGTAAACAAAGTTCAACACCAATACATGCAAGGGAGTTCAGTATGGCAGAAAAAATAGCAAGGTTAATTATTACTTGGAAGGTGCAAGTCTAGGTGCGGTAGAGGAACAAAGGGATCTCAAAGTACAAATACACCAATCACTAAATATTGCACCACAGGCTCGTAAGGTCATAAATAAATATGAATAGGAATCCAACCACAAACTTTACTTTTAAAGGGATAGAATTGGAAAAAACATGGGAAGTTGTCTTAAACTTGTATCGAATCTTGGTTCAATCACACTTTTGAGTCCTGCATGCAGTTCTGGTTGCCAGATTATGAAAAGTATACCGAGGCACGAGAGAGGGTGTAGGGCGCGCGGCACAGTAGCACAGTGGTTAACACTGTTGTTTCACAGCGCCAGGGTCCCAGGTTTAATTCCCAGCTTGGGTCACTGTCTGTGTGGAGTCTGCACGTTCTCCCTGTGTCTGCTTGGGTTTCCTCCGGGTGCTCCAGTTTCCTCCTACTGGTTCCGAAAGACGTGCTGATAGGTAATTTGGACATTCTGAATTCTCCTTCAGTGTACCTGAATAGGCGCTGGAATGTGGCGACTATGGGATTTTCACAGTGACTTCATTGCAGTTAATGTAAGCCCCCTTGTGACAATAAAGATTATTATTAATAAATGATCAATGATGATACCAGAAATGCACATCAGGAAAGGATTGATAGGCTGGGTTGCGTCTCTTATGTAAATAGAGGGGGATGCCATGTGTGGCGGTTTATTTGGATGACTTATTGGTCATGGGTACGATGTAGCAAGAACAGTTGAACAATCTGGTGAGGTGCTCTGCTGCTTTACAGAATCTGGTGTCTGCCTCACAGGAGAGAAGGTCATTTACCTGGGTTACCACGTAGACCGGGATAGACTACAGCCAGTAGACGAGAAAGTGTGAGCAATTCAATAGACCCCCCGACACTGGAGAACACAACTGAGATGCACTCATTTCTGGGGCTCGTGAATTACTATGGCAAATTAATTCCTGGACTCGCAACCTTACTCGCCCCCTGCACGTCCAGCTGAAAAAGAAAACAATCGTGGGTGTGTAGAACATCACACAGAGATATTTACTCAAGTAAAAAGGCAATTGACTTCATCGAGCCTGCTAACACACTAAGATCCCATCAAATCACTGGTAGTCACGTGCGATGCCTCACTGTATGGTATTGGCGCCATTTTGTCAGACCGCATGGATGACGGTAGAAAACGGCCAATTGTATCCACCTCCAGAAAACTGGCTGTGGCAGAGAGAAACTATGCACAAATTGAAAAAGAAGGATTGCCGTAATTTTTGCAGTCAAAAAGTTCCATCAGTACATTTTCCTCGTCGTTTTATAATACTGACAGACCACAAACTGTTGTTGGGGCTCTTCAAGGAGGATAAGACTATCCTGTCTATCGTGTCAGCCCAAGCATGATTAATCCCAGCTGTCCCCGGAGTGTACTCTGCATATAGTGTGCTTTGCAATAAAATGAGTTTCTTTACGTCTCTCGTTTTGGATTTCTCTGTGGCCACTAAACTTGTAAACCACCTTGGGACATAAATGAAAGTTGTTGTTGTTGGTCCAGGCCTCTAGAGAGAGAGAGCTGTGGAATTCCAGTGTTATCGTTGGAAGTGACAATCATCCCTGTTGTCAGTGTGGGAAGTCAACAATTATGATTGTACATGCTCCATTTCCTGACCACCACTCACGGAAAGGGGGAAAACTCATCACTGTTTTAAACGATCAACGCAATTTGTCTGAAAAGATGCAACAATTAAAAATGTGAATCATAGAGGAACTTTTGAACAGTGGTTACAAAGTGCCTGATGACAGTAGGGGTATCTAAGCATCTGACTTTTTATTGGTGCACCAGGAAGTAATAGATTACCAGCAGAAACCTACACCGCATAAATTTGTGGTCAAATTATACCTTTATTGCAATAGTACTCCTCTGCATGCAGGATTTCTAATTATCCTTTCATCAAAGTCTTCAACAGAATCAAAACATCCCACTCTGGCATATCTTCTTAAAGCTGTCCATTTGTAAAAACAGGCTTGCAATATGAATACAAATCTTGTCAGAAACTTGGCCTTGTGACTTATTCACTGTCGCTGAATAGGGAAGCCTAATTGGAAACTTGCCATAACCCCATGATTTCCATGGGGAAACCATCATTGATCTCCCCGTGGGATTCGTGGATTTCGAACATCCCAGATGGGGGCAGAGGCCACCCACATGGGGCTCGCTATGTACTAATATAAAAGCTGGCCCAATGCAGGGACTGGTGTGGTTTATTCAAGAACATTCAGGAGAGAAATAGTTAGTGAACTAAGTCCTTTCTCAAAGAATCCATGGGTTACAGGAGCCATATTTGAGCCATATATATGTTTCCACCTGGTGTGATCATATTATGCCGGCTAACCGAATTAATGACTGAAAAACTCAATCAATTAGTATTAGCCCACTCATTGTAAAATCAGCAAGCAATTTATTGACACATCGTCACCCCACACCACTGCCAATGGTGGCAACAATGACGGGGTTGGTGAGCTGGTGGCGTATAAAAGCAGCGGAAGGTAAAGGGATCCCAACAACAAGGTTATCCTACCTGAAGAGGGTGGGAGGTGTCGTGGGAGGGGTGGAAGGAATGAGATGGGGGTTGGCATGCGAGGGATGGCATATAAAAGATGGCAAGGCATGAGGGAGAGGGGACGATCTGGCAGAGGTGGATGAAATTATGGAATTGGTGAAAAGGCGGGGGACAATTATTTAACAATACTTATTATTGAAAATGATTCTTCAAGCTTAAAATGTTTAAGAAAAGCTGTCAGGTAAGAATTCTGTTGACGAAGAAAATGGTAACAGTTGATACCTTCCCGAGTTTCCAAACGCTCTAATTCCAAGAACTTGCCACAGTAGGAAGTTAGATTCAAGGAAAGAGCAGTTACAATGTTGCAATGAAATTTAAATCCTCCGTAAGAACTTAGTCATGAACCAAGGTTAGGAGTTAGGAAACTCTTTCCTTCACTGATAGAAGCTGGAATTATAACAGACAGATTCCAAGGAAATGCAGTGTTTATTCTTTGAACAATATTGAGCCCACATGATGTTAACTTGCCTTTTAACTCAGGTAAACAGTTCTTTAGTAACTTGACGCCATGGTAAATGAACATTAATTTATTAAACTGTTTCCAGAGTGCTGCTCAAAGTAGCATATATCTCCCAGTACAGACCTTGCTGGGAGAACCAACCACACCAGCCCGTGCTTTGGGCCAGCTTTTATATTAGTACATAAGGAGCCCCAAGCGGGTGGCCTCCGCTCCCTATCTGGGGAGCTGGTACTTCACGAGTCCCAAGGGAAGATCAGTGTGGTTTCCTATGGTCCTCGTGAGGGTTATGACACCCCTCTCCCCGCCCCAAAGTCCCTCTTCAGCTGCCAATGGCGGAATCCTTCTGCACCGCATTTCCCGCACCTGGGCTTCCGCCTGTTGCGGCTCTGGGTTGGGTGGAGTGTATCCATTTGCTGACCGTCATTTCCTGGCCGACCGCCGAAGAGTTCCATGGGACCTGGGACCTCCATCTACGATACGTTATCGTCTACCAGATTGGTTTCCTCTGCGTCCATGTCGGATTCAGCCTCCTCCCACTAGATTTGGGGTTGTGACCCGGACAGCTGGGTCTCCAGGCTGACGGGCGGTTCCTGCCGCGGCAGAGGTGGTCATCCCGCCAGTCAGGTGTCGAGCTGTCTGGGTTCCCGCTTCATGGGTGGTTCAAATGTTTCCGGTGGACCTTACCTTGAACCTAGACCTTATAGGAGATTGGACCCGTTCATTCCAGTACTACTCCTCGGAGCCACAACGCCAGAATTGTGAGCATAGACCGCATCCCCGAAGTGAAATGTGCGCCCAGGCGTCCTCAAGTCATGGAGGCTTTTCTGCATTTCCTGTTGTACCTCTACCTTTCTGCCTAGACTTGGAGATGTCAGATTCAGCCAGGTTCTGAGTCTGAAACCCATCAACAGTTCCGCCGGAGCGACTCCCATTGTCATATAGGGTGTCATGTGATAATTAGGGCCATGAGAGCTTTTCACAGTAGCTTCATTGAAGTCTCCTTGTGACAATAAGTGATTATTATTATTAATTAGAAAGGAACCGCACCAGACGTACGACCAGTGACCCCATGGATTGCTTCTTTAAGCCCCTCTTCAAGGTTTGAACTGCCTTTTCTGCTAGACCATTGGAGGAGGGATGATATGGATGGGTTCTGATATGGCGAATGCAGTTACTCTTCATAAATATGGTGAACTCTTCGCTAGTGAACAACATCCCATTATCTGTCACTTGAACCTCAGGGGATTCCATGGGTGCTAAATATACCTGGGAGCTTCTCTATCATGGCCTTGGACGTTGTGGAGGCCATCTGACACCTCTAGATACTTCAAGTGAGAATTCACGAGGAAAATAGAGCCTAGAAACGGTCCTGCAAAATCTGTGGACAGGCATACTCATAGGCATCTCAGCCATTCCCAAGGAAGATGAAAGGCTGCCAGTGGGAGTTTCTGATGCTCCTGGTACTCCGGAGAGCTGTGCATGATCCTTTCAATGTCCCCATCGATACCAGGCCATCAGACAGAACTGTGGGCCAACATTTCCATTTTGGATGCTCCCCAGCTATAAAGCCATTGGCAATGGCGCTTAGAGCATCGAGGGATTGGAGAACGTTGTGCGAGGGAGCACAACAGGGTTTTGCTGTATACGGACGTCCTGCTGTTATATATTTCGGACCCACTGGGTGGCATTGGGGGCATTATGGGGATTTTGTGGACTTTGGCCGGTTCTCCGGATACAAGTTAAATATGGGAAAGAGCGACGTGTTCCCGATTTAGACCAGAGGGCATGAGAAGAGATTAGGGGATTGAAGATAGTGGGAGGCGAGCGTTAGTTACCTGGGCATTCAGGTCTCGTGGGGCTGGGCACAGGTGCATAAGTTACATTTGATTAGTTTGGTGGAGCAGATGAAGAGGGATTTCAAGAGTTTGGATGTGCTGCCACTGTCATTGGTGGGATGGGTGCAGACAGTTAAGATGACAGTGCTGGCAAGGTTTCTGTTCGTATTTCAGAACCTCTTGATCTTTGCCCCAAAGTTGTTGTTTAAAAAGGTTAACGCACTGATCTCTGGGTTTGTATGGGCAGGAAGACCCCGCGGGTCAAAAGGGCTTTTTTAGACTGGGGGCGAGGAGTCGGGGTCGGGGGGGTGGTTGCATTGCCGATTATAATTAATTACTACTGGGCGGCGAACATCACCATGGTTAGGAAATGGGTAGTGGGAGAGAGGTCAGCGCTGGGGCGGATGGAGGAGACTTCTTGTCGGGGAACGAGCTTAAGGGCATTGTTAACAGCGACTCTGCTGTTCTCATTGGCAGTGTCGCCCATGAAGGTGTGGGGCAGTGGAGGCAGCATTTGGGACAGGAGGGTGCCTCGGCATGGGCACCGATCTGTGATGGTCATAGGTTTGTACCAAGGGGGGGCTGAATGCGAGGATTCAGGGTGGCGACAGGTAGGGATTGAGCGATTTGCTGACGTGTTTGTAGGGGACAGTTTCTTGAAATTAGAGACCCAGGAGGAAGAGTACGAGCTCCCCAGGGAGAACGGTTTCAGGTACCTGCAGGTCCGGGATTTTGTGAGGAGAGAGGTACTGTCCTTTCCTAGGTTACTGCCCTTGGGGTTGCAGCATAAGGCATTATCGAAGGAGGAGATAGGGGAGGGGAAGGTTCCGGAATTCTACAAGGAGCTGATGACTAGGAGGGGGCCTCGGTGGAGGATATAAAGCAGAGGTGGGAGGAGGATCTGGCTGGGGAAGTGGTGGCCGGGACGTGGGCTGAGGCCCTGCACAAGGTGAATGTGTCCTTGTGTGCAAGGCTAAGCCTCATCTAGTTTAAAGTACTTCACAGGGCGCATATAACGGTAGGGCGATGAGTAGGTTTTTGAGGGGGTAGAAGTTAGATGTGGACGGTGTGCTGGGAGGCCCGCGAATCACGTCCACATGTTTTGGGCCTGTCCGAAGATGAAGGGGTTCTAGCAGGGGTTTGTGGATGTAATGTCGGAGGTGCGGGGGGGTGAAGGTGGCCTCGAGTCCAGAGGTAGCGATATTTGGGGTTTCGGAAGATCCGGGTGTCCAGGGGACGGGAGAGGCCAACATTTTGGCCATCGCCTCCCTGATAACCCGGAGATAAATGTTACTTGGATGGAGGGAGTTGGAACCGCTGAAAGCGAGGATGTGGGTGAGCGACCTGGCAGAATTCTTGAGGCTGGAGAAGGTCAAGTTCGTCCTGAGGGGGCGGTTGACGGGTTCCCTCGGAGATGGAAGCCGTTAATTGACTTCTTTAAGGAGGATTGAGAAATCAGCAAAAGGGGTGGAAAGGGTGGATAAGGGGCTTAAAATGGGGAAGGCAGGACGGGAGGAGGGGGGCGAGGATGGGGAGCGGGAGGCTGATTGGGTGTTGTTTATTTATAATGTTGTATAACTTTGCTTCTGATTTGGTTTGTTTTTTATGAAAGTACCTGAATAAAATTTTTTTTTTAAAGAAATCGAAAGCACCGCCCACATGCCCATTGGCATACGGAGACCAGTCCGCGTGCCTACCATTGATGGTATTCTGCGGAAACGGGCCCAGCCTATTAGGGCGTGATTGGTTGTGTCAGCTACATTTGGATTGGCAACATGTGCGCCAAATGTACCCCCGTGGACCGGATGGAGTGCATTCCAAATTCCCTTTGGTTTTCGGCGAAGGCCTCAGTAGTATTGAAGAAGCAATGGCCGCGTTAAATGTGGAAGAGAACACTCAGCCCCGACATTATCGCGCGCTCTCTGTGCCGTAGACACTTCACGCCAAGATATCCCGGGAATTGGACCGTTTGGAACAGCTGGGTATTATTTGCTCTGTCCACTATGCCGATTGCGCCATGCCTGTAGTCGCCTTGTTAAAGCCAGACGGGTCAGTACGGTTCTGTGGGGATGACAAAATGACCATAAACCGTGTATCCCGCCCTGACTGTTACCCAGTCTCTCGGATTGAAGGTCTTTTCATCCGGCTCAGTGGGGGGGAAAACAGTAGCTAAGGTGGACATGAGACACACGTACTTTCAGCTTGTGTTCGAACCGAGTTCCTGGAAATATGTGATGCTCAATACCCATCGGGGACTATACGACAATATCTTGCGAGGGCTACCAAGGACTCGCATCACCAGGACCTTGCATCAGGAAAAATAGAGCACCTAACTGAGGTCCATGTGCGGTTTGATCAGGCCGAAGTCCGTCTCTTGAGGGAGAGGTATGTTTTTAACGTGCCAGAGGTCACATATCTTGGCTACTGAGTGGACAGCAGGGGCCTCCATCCAGTGGAGGACCAGGTGTGGGCGATTCGCCAGGTCCCCATCCTTTGTGACCACATGGAGCTTGCTCTTTCCTAGGCCTGGTGAATTACTATGGGAAGTTCATACCCAGGGTGGCCACACTACTCAACCCGCTCCTCCAACTGCTGAAGAAGGGGCAGAAATGGGACTGGGGCCCCCAAAAACTAGAGGGCATTTCAAGAGGTGAAGCAGCTTCTCACATCAGATGAACTGCTGACCCACTTCGAGACTAGACAAACCCCTGCTCCTCACGTGCGATGCCTTGCCTTACGTTGTCGGTGTGGTCCTGGCACATCGCATGCCCTACAGCTCAAAGCCACTGAGCGGAACTATGTACAGATAGAAAAGGGCGGCCAGGCTGTTGTATTCACGGTGAGGAAATTCCACCAGTATGTTTATGGACGGGCATTCACAGTATATACCTGCTGGGGTTATTAAAGGAAGATCCGTTGTGGAATTCTCCATTCTTGAGAATAAGGGCGATATTCTCCATCAGCTGACGGCAGAATGGGAAAAGGGGATTGGGCGGAGAATCAGTTTTGTCGCCAAAATCGTGGCTGGGGACGGTTTTACGCCAAATCGCAATTTTCCAGTGCATCAACAGTGGCGTCAATGATTTACATTCCACACGTTGGCATATTATTAGCGGGCCTGATCCCGTATTCTCCGCGGCCTCCATAATTCACTGCCTCCACTGGGGGGGGAAGTCCCAATGAGGTTCACTTGTGCTTTTAAAAATCGGGAAACATTCGCTGCGCCTGATGAGGCAGAGAGAGGAGGTAGGACATGCAGAGGGGCGATCATGGGCTACCGGGCCGGACATGGTAGGACTTCCTGGTGGTGAGGTGCCCTGCCAGGGCCGGGGTGGAAGGTGATGAGGGGACGGATTGTGGGGCCAGGGTGACCCCCCCACAGGACGGGGCAGTTTCCAGACATGGACCGCGATTGCCGCCGCCTGCAATGCAACCATCTTGCTGCACATCCCCTGACCACCTTCTTGGCCTTGATTCTGCAAAGTGCCATTGAACGTTTGGATGCCCCCACCCCACCACTCCCACACCCCAGCCTCCACACCAACATCACCATACCACAGACACCATCCTGCACCCCCGTCTCCACTACCACACCACTCTCATACCACACCCTCTACCACCATCCCACCACCCCAACCGGTTGCCACCTGCCGGCGGGGCATCACACGGCCCACCCCAGAGCAATGCCCACAGTAGCCGTTACAGCGGAAAGCCAGACAGGGGCTGCGGAATATACTACTGGCAAGGGCAGCGCCAGCCAACAGTACCCCTGGCAGCAGGGTCAGGTGCCAGGGCCCTCACGGTTCCGACCACTGACAGGGTCAGGGGTGCGGGGTTGGGGACTTGTAAAGGCAGAGTCCACAGTGCCAACTGGGGCCACCATGTAGCCTGTTGGACATAGTTGGGGACGGGGTTATGCACCATGCTAACATGTCGGCCTTTACCCGCTGCAGACAATGTATATTGGAATAGGACCAGCAATAGTGGCCTTTTTGCTAGTTGTCGCAGCCCTGGGGGATGCCCTGTGACTGTACGAGCTGGAGCTGCTCGAGGAGGAGGAAGCTGCAGCATTGAGACCGGAGGCAGCCACTGAGGATGGAGAGTCGGCCACCCAACAGACCAAAGAGGAGGAGGTGGTGCAGAGGAGGCACCGCATGAGGCCTCGTGTGTATCGGCAGTGCCTGTCATTCAAGGATCTGCTGGACCGGGCATGCCGTCAAAGACTACGGCTGAACAGGGAAACAGGAAGGCATATCTGCCAGATCATGGTGCACCAGGCACCGTGGGGGAATGGGGGTGGGCACCCGATCCCGGTGGCCATCAAAATGACGGTCACCCGGAACCTTTACTGTAGCCACCTGGGTTGGCCACTTCCTCACGCAAAATGGAAGAACGCAAAGGTTACAGGGAAAAATGGATATTGGCAAAGAAACAAGCAGTCTGCAGAATCCCCTGTGTATTCTAGCTGCCACAGAAACGCGACAGAATTGTAACTAACAAGCTGCGCATATTAATGAAGCGATTCACGGTGATTCCCAGGCACAATGGACACAACAGTTAAACATTCTATGGAAGGTCAGACATTCCGGCGCCAGTAGAGTCTAAGACAAAGGACACCAATAAGGTGTAAGGAACCGCCTGGTGATCGAGGAACGGCCCCGTTACTGGGGAAATTCAAATCAATCGATTGGGAAGAGACCCAATCGATTGCAGGTTTATAGAGGGTCCGCCCAGAAGGATGCGAAGCCCCTGGGACCTATAAAAGTCAGGTCCCAGGACTGATTCGCTCTCCTTGACCAGCCTCCCAGCGCTCTCCTTGACCAGCCTCCCAGCGCACTTCTTGACCAGCCGGCCCTCCCAGCAGAACACCTTTGCAGCAGAAGACCTTGAGAAGGAGAGGCCTGGTCAGCAGCCGCCATCAAGTAAGTGTCATACAACGCCCGCTACGAGAGTAGACACTCCTGACCCCTTTAGTCCACACCGACTGGAAGCCTGCGGATCCAGGACAAAGCAAGAGGCCATTGTTCCCTGATCCGGCAGTTCCCTTATTCCAGATAAGTATTGGCCTGTTAGTGGTAAGATTAGCCTAGTCTTGTAATTTTATATGCATAATTAATAGATAACTATTATAATAAACGTGTCTTGTTTGAACTTACTAACTGGTGTATTGAGTTATTGGTCTGAACTTGAACTTGAATCTTGTGGCGGTATCTTAACGATACCTGGCGACTCTAGTGCTAAGTAATAAAACAGAGCCAAATTGAGTGTAAAGCACACTCACCCAGAACGAGCAACATTACTTCATAGGGTCTTTTCAGGTGCCGAGTGGGGACCTGTCCGGTATCTCAGAGCTCGGTGCAAAGGTGCATAAACACCATCATATAGGCCCTATATGCCAGTGAGCGCTGGCAGAACTTCAGTCCATGAGCCAAGTCCACCCATAACGTCCATCCATTCCCCCCTCCTCCTTCATCCCCTCTGCAGCCAGCCCAGATGTACCCACCCTTCTGACAGAGCAGCGAGGTAGGTTGGAATATTGTGAACAGCTGTTCAATGTGAAAACATACATACAGATTCATGCCGTAGCCCCTATCACTAAACTGTGACCTGCACCCGTGCCAACCTAACTGGTGTCTACTTTTCTGACCTTACGGGCCCTAACACTACATCTAGGTGGACCCCAGTATGTTAGGAGTGGAGGTTGTCATTCCCGCCCTGCGACTCGGGTCCCCTTTGGCGGGCGTCTTCTTGGGAGACCAAGCCCGCTGATGCTCGGATTTCCCAGGTGATGTGGTGCCACCCTGTTCTGCCCACTGCCTACCAGATGCGTCGGAGGGGGGGGGGGGGGTGAGGCAAAGGTGCTGCGGTCTTCTGGCATCTCCCCTGCGGGGGTCACTGGAAAGGGCCCCATCACCTCATTCCTTGGGGTGCCCGATGGTCCACGGACTATCCCATGGGACAAGGGTGCGAGCGGAGCCATCCCCTGAGGCCCCCCAACACCTGGCGCTGCCAGTCCTGGAGGCCCACTCTGGTCTCGACCAGGGTCTGCATGCTCGCGGCCATGGAGCACAGGGTGTGGAGCATCTCCGTCTGGGACTGCGCCACAACAGTCTGTTACTGTGCCACCACTTCTGGATCTGTACCACATCAGCCAGTTTCTGGGCCACCTCCCTCTGGGCGGTTATGGGCTGCCTTTTCCTGGGGAGGGGGAAACACAAAATGCAGTGTAGGATATTCTGATACATGCAGCCCAGGGGGTGGGCAATATTAACCTTTTTTAGTGTCACAAGTAGGCTTACATTAACACTGCAATTAAGTTACTGCGAAAATTCCCTAGTCGTCACACTCCGGCGCCTGCTCGGGTACACAGAGGCAGAATTCAGAATGTCCATTTCACCTAACAGCACGTCTTTCGGGACTTGTGGGAGGAAACCAGAGCACCCGGAGGAAACCTACGCAAACATAGGGAGAATGTGCAGACCCCACACAGACAGTGACCCAAGCAGGAATTGAACCCGGGTCCCTGGCGCTGTAAAGCAACAGTGTTAACCACTGTGCGACCGATAGCTGGCGGTTTCAGTGGCCAGGGCACCCAGCCATGTCGGCCGGTATGGGTGCCAGCAGGTGGTGCAGGGTGGGGTTTCAGCTGCTCTCTGTGTTGGGGGAGTGTGGTTATGGGTGTATGGGATGGGGGTTGGTGCCAGGGGCACAGTGCTGCCTACTCACCCTGGCTGCCCTAAGGGAATTGTGCAGTTTCTTCCGGAATTTCTGGCCTGGACGGTGTTGCTAATGGTGCTGACAGCCTTTGCCACCTGCACCCAGGCACGGCGAACGGCTGTGCCTGCCAGCTTCCTGAATGAAATGAAATGAAAATCGCTTATTGTCACGAGTAGGCTTCAATGAAAAGCCCCTAGTCGCCACGTTCCGGCGCCTGTCCGGGGAGGCTGGTACGGGAATCGAACCGTGCTGCTGGCCTGCTTGGTCTGCTTTAAAAGCCAGCGATTTAGCTCAGTGAGCTAAACCAGCCCCTGGACTCAGGACAGGAGAATTCCGTCTTAAGTGTTGACGCTGGGGCAGGATTCGCGGAGTTCTATGACAACAAAACTAGCGCCGCACCTGGACCGTTCAGGTGGGCCACATGGAACACAATCGATTCCAATAAGAAATGGTGCGGGATTCGTCGGGTTTGCAATTGACACTCAGGAGGCTGACAAGCTGCAGCTGCTTCTCCACACTGCAATGCCCACACACACCATCCCAGCCAACAAGATGGCAGCAAGGAGACCGCAACCCCATTTTACGGACACCTAGCTTGAAACCCTGCTAGACGCCATGGATGAGAGGCAGGAGACCCTGTACCCCGGCCAGGGAAGGAGGCTACCAGCCACTGCTGTATGCCATGCCTGGTCACAGGCGGCAAAGGCGGTCAGTGCCATCAGCGACACCATCCAGACTGACCAGTAGTGCCAGAAAAAACTGCACAACCTCCTCAGGGCGGTCAATGTGAGCAGGCAGCACTGTGCCCATGGCACCGGACCCCCCCCCCCCCCCCCCCCCCCCCCCGCAGAGACAGGCGAACCCCCACCCGGCACCACCTGCCTGCGGGGAGTGGAGAGGGGTGATTGCTGTATCTAATTTGAGAAGAAAAGAGAGTTGTACCCTGTCAGCCTGGCCTCTTGTGCAGTCTTTGCCTCCATCTACAAGATGGACCTTGACAGGATGCTTGATGCAGTGGAGGAGAGGTGGGCGTAGGATAAGGTGGCAGAGGTGTTAGTGCTGCCAATCTCACCAGGAGGACAATGCAGGAAGAAGATGAATGACCTCCTTAGGGCAGCTCGGGTGAGACACCACCTCTGTGCCCCTGGCATCACTCCTGTCCCTCATTCCCCACATTCCCGCCCACTCCCCTAGAGACCAACCAAAACCTATCTGCCCACCTCTCCCTCACATCCCACCCTGCACCAAACCCCAACATATGTGTTGTCCTCTTTGGCCAGATGCCTTGCATACGCATGCCACCAGCAACAGACCCCCCCCCCCCCCCCCTGTGGAACTCGCCTCTATACATCTCGCCATGTCCTTTATGTGTCCCCATGGAAAAGGCAGCCCATAACAGGCGAGAGCAGGAGAAGACTGGGGGGGGGGGGGGGGGGGGCGTACCAGATCTCAGGGTTCACAGCCCTGCTGGAGCCTGTCAGCGATTTTACAGGAGTGTTGTCTCTGAGGACGAGGTCAACATGCTTCAATCAAGTGAATCCCTGATGCAAAATGGTGTCCTAACAGCAAGTGAGGCACCTCTCTCCCGCAGACCACTCCTTCCCAAGGTCTCACCGTGTGTCTTATCTTTTGTCTTGCAGGATCACCAATAGACCAGGCCAGCCCGTCCAGGGTACCTCGCCCCCAGCCCATTCCCCAGCACTTCCCAGAGCACCACTCCGGGGATGATACCTACTTCTCGTCACTGCTGTCAACTCCCCTCTCCACCATCGCAGAGATGATTACCTCAGTGGGGTATTTTAGTGATGCGGCTCCTTGGTCACCTTATGGTGCAGCACGTCACACATGCTGTAGCACATCAGGTGGAGGTTGGGACTCACAAGGGAGCGGGCAATCAGAGGGCTTCCCGAGCCCAGGAAGCAGCTGCAGTCCAGACAGGTATCGCGCTTCTGGAAAGTATGATCCCATCACTGGTGGAAATGCAGATGCACAGCCCCAAGATTGACAGGAGGGTGTGTCAGCAACTTTCTCACTCCGGAGGTACAGTTAGAGGAGTCCTTCAAATGATGGTGATGGTGTCGACAATGTGTGGTACCCAGGCCAACACTACACGGGTGGCGTCTGCAGTGGAAAGCCTGAGTCAAATGTCACAACCATAGGTCTAGCCACACTTGCACATTGTGCGGTCAACGATTGAAGCTCAGGACAGGGGAGCCCAGTCACAATTAGACATGTTCTGGGACCACATGGACATTGCTGCGGTGCTCTAGGGCTTGGCCCATTCACTAAGGACTGAGCAAATCAAGAGCATTGGACTGTCGCTGATTTGCCTGGGCCAATCACAGAGGGAAGTGGCACAGTCCCAGAGGAAGATTGCACAGTGCCAGAGGGATGTTGCACCGTCCCAGAGGGATGTTGCACAGTCCCAGAGGAATATTGCACAGTCCCAGAGGGATATTGCACAGTGCCAGAGGGATATTGCACACAGCCAGAGGGATATTGCACACTGCCAGAGGGATATTGCGCAGCCCCAGAGGGATATTGCACAGTGCCAGAGGGATATTGCGCAGCCCCAGAGGGATATTGCACAGTGCCAGAGGGATATTGCACAGTGCCAGAGGGATATTGCACAGTGCCAGAGGGATATTGCACAGCCCCAGAGGGATATTGCACAGTGCCAGAGGGATATTGTACAGTACCAGAGGGATAATGCACAGTGCCAGAGGGATATTGCACAGCTCCAGAGGGATATTGCACAGTGCCAGAGGGATATTGCACAGCCCCAGAGGGATATTGCGCAGCCCCAGAGGGACAATGCACAGTTCCAGAGGGATATTGCACAGTGCCAGAGAGATATTGCACAGTGCCAGAGGGATATTGCACAGTGCCAGAGGGATATTGCACAGCCCCAGAGGGATATTGCACAGTGCCAGAAGGATATTGCACAGTACCAGAGGGATAATGCACAGTGCCAGAGGAATATTGCACAGTGCCAGAGGAACATTGCACAGTGCCGGAGGGATATTGCACAGCCCCAGAGTGATATTGCGCAGCCCCAGAGGGATATTGCACAGTGCCAGAGGGATATTGCACAGTGCCAGAGGGATATTGCACAGTGCCAGAGGGATATTGCACAGTGCCAGAGGGATAATGCACAGTGCCAGAGGGATATTGCACAGTGCCAGAGGGATATTGCACAGCCCCAGAGGGATATTGCACAGTGCCAGAGGGATATTGCACAGTGCCAGAGGGATATTGCACAGTCCCAGAGGGATATTGCACAGTGCCAGAGGGATATTGCACAATGCCAGAGGGATATTGCACACTGCCAGAGGGATATTGCGCAGCCCCAGAGGGATATTGCACAGTGCCAGAGGGATATTGCGCAGCCCCAGAGGGATATTGCACAGTGCCAGAGGGATATTGCACAGTGCGAGAGGGATATTGCACAGCCCCAGAGGGATATTGCACAGTGCCAGAGGGATATTGCACAGTACCAGAGGGATAATGCACAGTGCCAGAGGGATATTGCACAGCTCCAGATGGATATTGCACAGTGCCAGAGGAACATTGCACAGTCCCAGAGGAACATTGCACAGTGCCAGAGGGACATTGCACAGTGCCAGGGGGATATTGCACAGTGCCAGAGGGATATTGCACAGTGCCAGGGGGATATTGCACAGTGCCAGAGGGATATTGCACAGTGCCAGAGGGATATTGCACAGTGCCAGAGGGACATGACTCACTCGCTAAGGAACGTATCCCAATCTCAGTGCTCCATGGTCGAGGGCATCAAGACCCTGGTTCAGACAAGAGAAAGCCTCCAGGACTGGCAGTGCATATGTTGGTGGAGGCTCCGGAGCTCCCTCTGGCCTAACCTTTGTCCCACGGAGTAGCCCGGGGACAATCGAGCACCCTGAGGGAGTAATAAGTGATGGGGCCCATGCAGGTGCCTCCATTGGGGAGGTACTGGAGCACCTCAGCACTTCTGAATGCACCCCCCCCAAACCCCCTCCCCCCCCCCCACCACCACCACCTGGCATCTGCTGGGCAGTGGGCAGAACAGTGCAGCAACTTGTCATCTGTGACATCCGAACGTCGACAAGACAAATCCAGGTCCAACCGTTCCAGAAGACGGCTACCAAAAGCATCTCAGTTCAGAGGGCGAGAAACACAGCAGGTCTAATCAATGTCTGATGAGGTGTCTGGGGTCACACCTAGAAGGAGAGTCAGAGCAACGTAAGATAATAAAGTTAGACATCAATTAAGTTGGCACGGGTGCAGCACATAGGTTAGAGGTAGGGGTAAAGGCACAACAATGTATACAGTCACCATTAAATACCTTTTCACCAACATGCTGGAGAATCCTGCCTCAATCCTCGAGGTGTGATGGATGTGCTTGACTGGGTGTAGAGGGTTTGTCGAGTGTGAGATGTGGGAGATTGGTGGTGGGGGGGAACCGGTGGGGATGTGTGGGGGAGGATGATGGGGGAGAGGGGTGTTGTAGGATGGCATGGAGCAGGGCCCCCAGGACACTTGAACATTCCACCTAGGATCACCCTCAGAGGTGGCAGGGAACGGGGCTTGAAGTGTAAGGCTGCCTTGTAGGACAACTTACCAGAGAAGGCTCGAAGGGCCAAAAGGTCTCCTCCTGCTCCTATCTTCAATTTATCCATGTATATATGTATGTGATCCTGAAGGTAGGAGTCAAACTTTGTCAAACTATGAGGAGCACCAGACCTCATCCCACAGAGAGCCGTCATCATCCTCTGCCCTATGGACAAGACTCACTGATACTACCTGCCCATGGCCAAAGCTCTGCCGTGATGCTGGTAGGACCCTTGGAAGGGGTGGAGGGTGTTGGAGTGGTGGGATGGGATGAAGGGCAATTGGTCAGGGGAGGAGGAGTGAAGGGAGGAGGAACAGTGAGGGTGCAGTGAAGGGAGGAGGAACAGGGGAGATGCAGTGAAGGGAGGAGGAACAGGGGAGGTGGAGTGAAGGGAGGAGGAACAGGGGAGGTGGAATGAAGGGAGGAGGAACAGGGGAGGGGAGTGAAGGGAGGAGGGACAGGGAAGGTGGAATGAAGGGAGGAGGAACAGGGGAGGTGGAATGAAGGGAGGAGGGACAGGGAAGGTGCAGTGAAGGGAGGAGGGACAGGGAAGGGGAGTGAAGGGAGGAGGGACAGGGAAGGGGAGTGAAGGGAGGAGGGACAGGGAAGGGGAGTGAAGGGAGGAGGGACAGGGAAGGGGAGTGAAGGGAGGAGGGACAGGGAAGGTGCAGTGAAGGGAGGAGGGACAGGGAAGGTGGAGTGAAGGGAGGAGGAACAGGGAAGGTGCAGTGAAGGGAGGAGTGACAGGGAATGTGGAATGAAGGGAGGAGGGACAGGGAAGGTGGAATGAAGGGAGGAGGGACAGGGAAGGTGCAGTGAAGGGAGGAGGGACGGGGGTGGAGTGAAGGGAGGAGGGACAGGGAAGGGGAGTGAAGGGAGGCGGGACAAGGGAGGTGGAATGAAGGAGGAGGAACAGGGAATTTGGAATGAAGGGAGGAGGGACAGGGGAGGTGGAGTGAAGGGAGGAGGGACAGGGGAGGTGGAGTGAAGGGAGGAGGGACAGGGAAGGTGCAGTGAAGGGAGGGACAGGGAAGGTGGAGTGAAGGGAGGAGGGACAGGGAAGGTGGTGTGAAGGGAGGAGGAACAGGGAAGGTGCAGTGAAGGGAGGAGGGACAGGGAAGGGGAGTGAAGGGAGGAGGAAAAGGGTTAGTGCAGCGAGGGGAGGAGGAACAGGGGAGGTGGAGTGAAGGGAGGAGGGACAGGGAAGGTGGAGTGAAGGGAGGAGGGACAGGGAAGGTGGAGTGAAGGGAGGAGGGACAGGGGAGATGGAATGAAGGGAGGAGGGACAGGGAGGTGGAGTGAAGGGAGGAAGGACAGGGGAGGTGGAATGAAGGGAGGAGGGACAGGGAAGGTGGAGTGAAGGGAGGAGGGGACAGGGAAGGTGGAGTGAAGGGAGGAGGGACAGGGAAGGTGGAGTGAAGTGAGGAGGAACAGGGAAGGTGCAGTGAAGGGAGGAGGGACAGGGAAGGTGGAATGAAGGGAGGAGGGACAGGGAAGGTGGAGTGAAGGGAGGAGTGACAGGGAAGGTGGAGTGAAGGGAGGAGGGACAGGGAAGGTGGAGTGAAGTGAGGAGGAACAGGGAAGGTGCAGTGAAGGGAGGAGGGACAGGGAAGGGGAGTGAAGGGAGGAGGGACGGGGAAGGTGGAGTGAAGGGAGGAGGGACCGGGAAGGGGAGTGAAGGGAGGAGGAAAAGGGTTAGTGCAGCGAGGGGAGGAGGAACAGGGGAGGTGGAGTGAAGGGAGGAGGGACAGGGGAGGTGGAGTGAAGGGAGGAGGGACAGGGAAGGTGCAGTGAAGGGAGGAGGGACAGGGAAGGTGGAGTGAAGGGAGGAGGGACAGGGAAGGTGGTGTGAAGGGAGGAGGAACAGGGAAGGTGCAGTGAAGGGAGGAGGGACAGGGAAGGGGAGTGAAGGGAGGAGGAAAAGGGTTAGTGCAGCGAGGGGAGGAGGAACAGGGGAGGTGGAGTGAAGTGAGGAGGAACAGGGAAGGTGCAGTGAAGGGAGGAGGGACAGGGAAGGTGGAGTGAAGGGAGGAGGGACGGGGAAGGTGGAGTGAAGGGAGGAGGGACCGGGAAGGGTAATGAAGGGAGGAGGAAAAGGGTTAGTGCAGCGAGGGGAGGAGGAACAGGGGAGGTGGAGTGAAGGGAGGAGGGACAGGGGAGGTGGAGTGAAGGGAGGAGGGACAGGGAAGGTGCAGTGAAGGGAGGAGGGACAGGGAAGGTGGAGTGAAGGGAGGAGGGACAGGGAAGGTGGTGTGAAGGGAGGAGGAACAGGGAAGGTGCAGTGAAGGGAGGAGGGACAGGGAAGGGGAGTGAAGGGAGGAGGAAAAGGGTTAGTGCAGCGAGGGGAGGAGGAACAGGGGAGGTGGAGTGAAGGGAGGAGGGACAGGGAAGGTGGAGTGAAGGGAGGAGGGACAGGGAAGGTGGAGTGAAGGGAGGAGGGACAGGGGAGATGGAATGAAGGGAGGAGGGACAGGGGAGGTGGAGTGAAGGGAGGAGGACAGGGAAGGGGAATGAAGGGAGGAGGGACAGGGAAGGTGGAGTGAAGGGAGGAGGGACAGGGAAGGTGGAGTGAAGGGAGGAGGGACAGGAAGGTGGAGTGAAGGGAGGAGGGACAGGGAAGGTGGAGTGAAGTGAGGAGGAACAGGGAAGGTGCAGTGAAGGGAGGAGGGACAGGGAAGGGGAGTGAAGGGAGGAGGGACAGGGAAGGTGGAGTGAAGGGAGGAGGGACGGGGAAGGTGGAGTGAAGGGAGGAGGGACAGGGAAGGTGCAGTGAAGGGAGGAGGGACAGGGAAGGGGAGTGAAGGGAGGAGGAAAAGGGTTAGTGCAGCGAGGGGAGGAGGAACAGGGAGGAGGAGTGAAGGGAGGAGGGACAGGGAAGGTGCAGTGAAGGGAGGAGGGACAGGGAAGGGGAGTGAAGGGAGGAGGAAAAGTGTTAGTGCAGCGAGGGGAGGAGGAACAGGGGAGGTGGAGTGAAGGGAGGAGGGACAGGGAAGGTGGAGTGAAGGGAGGAGGGACAGGGAAGGTGCAGTGAAGGGAGGAGGGACAGGGAAGGGGAGTGAAGGGAGGAGGGACAGGGAAGCTGGAGTGAAGGGAGGAGGGATGGGGAAGGGGAGTGAAGGGAGGAGGGACAGGGAAGGTGGAGTGAAGGGAGGAGGGACAGGGAAGGTGGAATGAAGGGAGGAGGGACAGGGAAGGTGGAGTGAAGGGAGGAGGGACAGGGAAGGGGAGTGAAGGGAGGAGGGACAGGGAAGGTGGAGTGAAGGGAGGAGGGATGGGGAAGGGGAGTGAAGGGAGGAGGGACAGGGAAGGTGGAGTGAAGGGAGGAGGGACAGGCGAGATGGAATGAAGGGAGGAGGGACAGGGAAGGTGGAGTGAAGGGAGGCGGGACAGGGAAGGAGAGTGAAGGGAGGAGGGATGGGAAAGGTGGAGTGAAGGGAGGAGGGAAAGGGTTAGTGCAGCGAGGGGAGGAGGGACGGGGAGGTGGAATGAAGGGAGGAGGGACAGGGAAGGGGAGTGAAGGGAGGAGGAACAGGGGAGGTGGAATGAAGGGAGGACGAAAAGGGTTAGTGCAGCGAGGGGAGGAGGGACGTGGAGGTGGAATGAAGGGAGGAGGGACAGGGAAGGTGGAGTGAAGGGAGGCGGGACAGGGAAGGAGAGTGAAGGGAGGAGGGATGGGAAAGGTGGAGTGAAGGGAGGAGGGAAAGGGTTAGTGCAGCGAGGGGAGGAGGGACGGGGAGGTGGAATGAAGGGAGGAGGGACAGGGAAGGGGAGTGAAGGGAGGAGGAACAGGGGAGGTGGAATGAAGGGAGGAGGAAAAGGGTTAGTGCAGCGAGGGGAGGAGGGACGTGGAGGTGGAATGAAGGGAGGAGGGACATGGGAGGTGGAATGAAGTGAGGAGGAAAAGGGTTAGTGCAGCGAGGGGAGGATGTGTGTGACAATGGGGAAGAGGACACCACTTGGAAGAGTGGAGGAAGTGTGGAAAGGTGGGACAGGATGGCAGAGCTGCTGGGGGCCAGGCCTGTTCAATGGCAAACCGGGAGGTAATGAGGTTGTCCCATGTGTGGCAGATCTGGAACACACACTGTGCATCCTGCCATGCCAGACTGGGCTCCATGCTTCGGTTCCTCGTGGCCATCCTCCTCGTCAGATGCAGCCTGGCATTACATAGACATAGAACAGTACAGCACAGAACAGGCCCTTCGGCCCTCGATGTTGTGCCGATCAATGATCACCCTACTCAAACCCACGTATCCACCCTATACCCGTAACCCAACAACCCCCCCTTAACCTTACTTTTCAGGACACTACGGGAAATTTAGCATGGCCAATCCACCTAACCCGCACATCTTTGGACTGTGGGAGGAAACCGGAGCACCCAGAGGAAACCCACGCACACACGGGGAGGACGTGCAGACTCCGCATTCTTCCTCCTCTTCCAGAATGTCTCCTGGAATGTTCTTGTCGGATGGCCTGATTTATATTACAGGAACATTTGTAGCTAAAGCTATGAACAACATATTAACATTAACTGTGGGTCAAATATAGACAAAACAACAGATAAATAACAGTATGAACTACATTGTGAAAGTGAGGTCACATGACTTTGACATTCACTTATATACCAATGAGACTCCTAGTGGTCAGTCGGTGAATTATAACACAACCATGATATCACTGCACGAAAAAGAAAATGCTGGAAAATCTCAGCAGGTCTGGCAGCATCTGTTGGGAGAGAAACGAGCTAACGTTTTGAGTCCGATGACTCTTTGTCAAAGCTTTGAGGGGGAGAGCTGACTGGTGGTGATTTAACCAGAAGATCACCACACATCAGGCAAGGGACAGGGTTGAGCCATGAATAACCTCAACCAGTACGGGAATTGATCGCACGCCGGTGGCCTCACTCTGCATCACGAATCAGCTGTCCAGCCGATTTAGCTAAACTGTCTCCCATAGTTCAAAGGGTAGGTAGGTGGGATTACAATTCACAGAATTTCTGTAACATTGACTGTGCCAGGAAAAAGTGATTACTATTGTAATATTCCTTTGTGAAATCCCTGAAGTGACCTTTTTTTGGTGAAATAAATGCCTTGCTAATGACACCTTGATTGAATCTCCCTTGTGCAAAATTAGTCTTGACACCAAGTTCTAACAGACCTTTTGACAGCTGCATCGCTGAGATTAACATGTGGCCAACTGAATTCTGAACAACAAGGGTATCAAAGGCATTCATTGTCACCAATTTAATTACAAAGTAATGAAGTGCGAATCACAAAGTTTAAATGTTGGATTTTGGAGAATTATAAAGGATTGGTGTTACAGGTAACTCATGGTCAACAGGCTGAAAGCGAAATGGAGAAATTTGTAAAGAAAGAATGTGAAGGAAAGTAAGTGCTCGATTCTCCCCTTTGCGATGCTGGTATCATTAGCCATGATCGGGCGGAAATCCGGGCATCACTGAAAATTGAGGTTGGTGCCAGACGTCGAACTGACTGCCATGCTCCAGTGGCCCATGGTGGCATCAACGCGCACCCCGCCCCACGCCACCATCAGCATGCAAAACCGGCGTTAGCATTCGTTAGAAAATCATTGCCGGGTTCGGCCCGGCATTCTCCAGGTCTCTGCGATGCCCCGCCTCTGCCAGGCGAAAGCAACCAGCACGGTTCTCGTGTGCTATTTTAAAACGGGGACCAGGCGCCATGGCTGCTGAGGGAGAGAGAGGAGGGAAGAGAAATTTCCAAACTCGCAATAGCGTGCAGACAGATGTGCTGCTGGCTGGGGGGGGGGTATAAGCAGGGAGCCACCCAGAGATGGGCCGTGGGTTCAGAGTGTGTGTCCCCCTCCGCCCCCCCCCCCCCCCCCCCCAGGGATTGGGGTGGCCGGGCACAGACCATCGTTTCCACGGCCTGCAAGGTGGCCATCTGGCTGCGCATTCCTCCGACTGCTCACTGTGTCCTGTAAATGCGCAAAGCACCACCGGTTGTTTGGGTGCCTCCCCCCCCCCCCCCCCCCCCCCCCCCGAGACCATCCCCATCGGAACCTTCAGGCCCCAGCTGACCAATCAACGGGATGGGCATGGCCATGGGCACCCAGCACCCCTCGAAGTGGTGGCACTCAGTTCACTCATCAGGAGCGCAGCCTCACTGCAGGGGAAGAGCAGAGTGCACCCTGGACAGAGGACACATGCACTGTGACCTTTGGCACCCTCCCTGGCACACTGTCACCTCAGAAGCCCCATCAGTGACACTATCAGCCAGCCCACACCACAGGAACACCAGCTGTCTCCAAGCCCTGTCTGCCTACTGTGCGCCTGCTCTCATCCATCCTGACCCAGGTCAGGATGTCACAACTGTGTGCTGGACACAGGACCCACAGCACACTACAGCTACAGTCCCAACTGCTGCACCCCCCCCCCCCCCCCCCTCACCCAGCCAATCTGTGGGCCCTGCCTGCATGCTTGCCAGCAAGCATAGAGATGGTCGGTGGCACACGGTGATCCCCCCACCCCACAACCTGGTGCCACCCTGCTGCCGGGGTATCACATGGCCAACACAAGGAGGGCACCCACAGTAGACCCTCCTAGAGGGCGCAAGACAGGGGTCGCCTATCGCTGGCATGGGTATCGCCAGCCACCGGTACACCTGCTGGCAGGGATGGGTGATGGAGCTAGAGGCTCCCCAGTGCCAGTCACCGATTGGACCAGCGGTGTGGTGCGGAAGGCAGGATGTCGCCGGAAACAGCTGGGGGTGGGAGGTAGGATAGGGAGGGGGGGACATCGGAGTCTGGAGCTGCGGAGTCTGGAGCTGCAGTCCAGGCCAGGGCCACCGTGTAGCCTCTTGGACCTGGATGTGCCCGGGCGTACTCACCATGGTAACATTTTCCCCCTGCAGATAATGGACTTCAGTGTTCAGCCAGAAATGGTTGGTATCTACCTGGCTGCAGCAACCCTTGCGGACGCACTGAGGCTGCAGGCACAGGAGGGCCCTACACAACAGGAGCCTGCCCCAGCGGAGCAAGGGCCTGCTGGGGAGGCCACAGAGCCAGCCATCCAACAGGCTGGGAGGGAGGAGTGAACATAGAACATAGAACATAGAACAGTACAGCACAGAACAGGCCCTTCGGCCCTCGATGTTGTGCTGAGCAATGATCACCCTACTCAAACCCACGTATCCACCCTATACCCGTAACCCACCAACCCCCCCCCCCCCCCCCTTACTTTTTTAGGACACTACGGGCAATTTAGCATGGTCAGTCCACCTAACCCGCACATCTTTGGACTGTGGGAGGAAACCGGAGCACCCGGAGTAAACCCACGCACACACGGGGAGGACGTGCAGACTCCACACAGACAGTGACCCAGCCGGGAATCGAACCTGGGACCCTGGAGCTGTGAAGCATTGATGCTAACCACCATGCTACCGTGCTGCCTCAATGAAGGAGACATTGCATCAGGCCACATGTATACCGTCAGCGCATGTCCCTCGAGGACCTGCCGGACCCAACAAGTTGCTGATGGCTTTGGCTAACCATACAGACATCTGTGCCAAATGATGGCGCAGCTGGAACCAAGGGGGAATGGGGAGGATACCTTCTCCGGGTCGCTATCAAGGTGGCGGTCGCCCTTGGCATTTTTGCCACCAGGTCCTTCCGGGGTCTCACAGACGTCCGTTCAAAGGTGCATCTGCACCATATGGATGCTAGATGGCAGCAGATTATATAAACTTCAATGTGGAGAGAGTCCGGGCAGTGGGATTCACCACCATCGCTTTCATGCCTCAGGTCCAGAGGGTGATTGGTGGAACACATGTCCCCCTCCGGGCACTGCTGCATGAGGGGGTGCCCTTCATCAATCGGAAGAGGTTCTGCTCCCTGAATGTGAAGGCGGTGTTTGACTACTGGATGCAGATAATGCACATCTGCAGCCGCAATCCAGGCGGTGTGCACAACACATTTGTACTGGCACATATGATGTTTCCAACACCTTTGAGGTGCCCCTTGGTGAGGGGTTGGCTCTAGGGTGACAGGGGTTATGTGCTGCGGTCGTGGCTAACGATGCCTGCCCAGGGGACCCAGCCTGACGTGGAGAACCGTTACAATGACACCTATGCAGCAACGAGGCGCGCCATTGAGCGGTGCATCGGCGTCCTAAAAATGCTGTGGTGAGACCCTCCAATATAGCCCTAGGAGGGTCCCCTACATCGTGCTGGCCTGCTGTGTCCTGCACAACATCACGCTGCAGAGGGGGGGCATGCTGGAGGTGGAACACCAGGCCTCATCCAGCAAGGAGGATGCAGAGGATGGCGAGGATGGACAGGGCATTGGGCCCGAGCAGGCACAAGAGACACCACAACGTGCGCCAGGGCCACCACACATGGGAAAATCTCATAACCTCCAGGTTCACCAACTTGGAGGCCAGGCAATTGGCAGCCCAGCCTCCCTCTCCCACCTCCCCACACTACACTCACATAGCCACCCACCCCCTCCACTGTCTCCCTTCCTGCACGTCATCACCCCCCAACCAAGCACCTCCACCTCCCTCCAAGCCTCCCATTAGCATCATTACAGGATGTTGGCCCTGGGTGGCAGTATCAGTGGGTCTGGTCCATGGGATAGAGGATGAAGATGACCCACTCTGCTCTGGTGCTCCACATCATTAAGAGAAGTCCTACTCCTTCGGTACCACACTCCAATATCTGCCTGGTTGATCCCTACATGTGTGCTGGCCATTCCATCTAACGGGCTGAGAGACCTTATGGGGAGGCGGAGGGAGGGAGGAGGTTTGGGGGTGATCATGGGGGTGGTGAGTGGTGATGGGTCACTCTCGGAGTAGGTCCTGCCATTGGCGCCCCCACATCTCTGGCCAAGACCCATGCCACCTCCATGGGTGAACCCCCGGGGGAATGTCAGATTGTCCTGAGGGCCCTGCCCTGTGCCTTCCTCCAACAACTACACCCCAAACCACCGGCCTCCCATTCCCCACTACCCTAACCACCCCACCTGGCACGCACTCTCTACCCAACCCACCCCTTACACCCTTCAGGAAGAGGACCAAGGCAGTTTGGAACGTTGGTGAACAGGATATAGATAGATTGGAGACTTGGGCACAGAAATGGCAGATGGAGTTTAACCCGGACAAATGCGACATGATGCATTTTGGAGGATCAAATCTAGGTATGAATTATACTGTAAATGGCAGAACCCTGAGGAACATTAACATTCAGAGGGATCTGGGCGTGCAGGTCCACAGTTCCCTAAAAGTGGCAGCACAGGTGGCCAAGGTGATTAACAAGCCATATGGCACGCTTGCATTCATCAGCCGGGACATTGAGTACAGGAGTTGGGAAATCATGTTGCAGCTGTATAAAACCTTGGTTAGGCCGCATTTGGAGTATCACGTGCAGTTCTGGTTACCACATTATCAGAAGGATGTGGAATCTTTGGAGAGGGTGCAATGAAGGTTTATCATCATAGGTTGCCTGGTCTCGAGGGTGTTGGCTATGCGGAGAGGTTGAATAAACTAGGATTGTTTTCACTGGAAAGATGGAGGCTCAGGGGAGAACTGATAGAGGTCTACAAAATTATGAGAGGCTATTTCCAAGGGTGGAAGTATCAATTACAAGGGGGCACAGGTTCAAGGTGAGAGGGGCAAAGTTTAAGGGAGATCACGTGGAGAGTGGTGGGTGCTTGGAACACGTTGCCAGTGGATGTGGTGGAAGCCGGTACATTAACATAATTTAAGAGGAACCTGGATAGATACATGAATAGGGAGGAAATATAGGGACATGGACTGAGTAAGGACAGAAAGTTTTTTTTAGTTCGGATCATGATCGGCACAGGCTTGGAGGGCCGATGGGCCTGTTCCTGTGCTGTACCTTTTTTTGTTCATTGTTCTCGGTATTTATTGTGCCATGTGCAAGCCTTGTGCCCTTACCCCTAATGCTAAGCTGTGTGCCAGACCCATGCCAACTTAACTAGTGTCAAACTTTCTAATCTTACGTGACCTAATGCTCCTACTGGGTGGGTTCCCAGATGGTATATCAGATGTGGAGGCGGCCTGCTGCATATCCCGCCCTGTGACCTGGGTCCCCTTTGGTGGCCGGCCTCTGGAACAACTGGGTTTGGATTGACCCGGCTGACTTTCGGGTGTCAGAGGTGATGTAGTGCCCCCTGTTCTGCCCGCTACACATCAGATGTGCCAGTGACAGGTGGGGGAGGGGGTGGATTTAGATACACTGTGGTGTTCCGGCCCTCCCCTGCAGGAGTTGCCAGCACAGGTCATATCACCTCCTCCTCCCTTGGGGTGCCCGATGGCCCCCAGGCTACTCCCTGGGACAGCTGTGCGGCCTGAATAAGCCTTGGTCCACAGTCAACTGGCAGTGCCATCTCTGGAGGCCTGCTCTTGTCTTGACCAGGGTCTCAATGCATGTGGCCAGAAAGCACAAATCCCTCCGTGACTGGCTCAGGTCAGCCAGCGCCTGGCTAATGCTCTCAACACCTGCAGCCATGGCCTGTTGTGACTGGGCCACACCCTGGTACATGGGTGCCTGAGACAGCCACCACCCAGACACTGTGCCCCAGGCCTTGGACATCCTGACCCATGGCCATGACTCTCGCACCCAAGGCTTCCACCACGGATGCCACCCGTTTGGTGTTGTCTGGGTGGAACGCATTGTGGGCACTGCCTCTTTCTCCAGCAAGTGCTTGAATGCCTCCAACTGCACCTTAGTGAAGAGGTTCCTGGAACACTTTCTGATGCGCATGGAAGGGTACTGGCACCCCTCATGTTGTCCCTGACTCTGCATCTCCAAAATGAATGAAATAGTCGTCTCCAGATGCGCGAGAACCAGCTGGTCGGCAGCTAGCCTTTGGGGTCGGGTCGCCTTCCGACTGTACATCTCCTCGGATGTTCCTACCTCCACCTGATATACTGCGGTATGTGTGACATGCGCACCAGATAGTGTCCCAGGAACTTCTTCACTAAGGATGCCCAACTGATGTGAGAGTCTCTGGGATGGTGGAGGGTGCGGGTGACAGCATTGACGAGAAGTCGGCGTCGTCCCTGGACTGGTGCTCCGAGGTGACACAGGGTTGCAGCTGGGGGCGACGTATGCCAGACAGTCTTGCCTCGTCAGATGGTGATCGTGCAAGACAAAAGACAAAACACATGGTGAGAATTCAAGTGGCCTTGGAGTGGTGGGGAGGGGGTGACTCACTTGCCATAGGGATGTTGTCATTCATTGGGGGCTCACTTGGTTGTCCCATGCCGACATCTGCCTGGGCGACTGCCCACTCTCCCATCTCCTCGACCAGGTCCATCGCCCTCTGCTCCATGACAGACCGGGCCCAGAAGTCCGGCGGGCCATTCCTGGCGGTTGTGGGCCGTCTTCTTCTGAGGGGACAGTGTGGAACGTTCGGACTTGGATTGCACAGGGGGTCCGCAATTAGTGGCCTGTGTGTACAAGGTACTAATTTCACCTGGAAAGAGTGCTGACCCAATAGTATGTAATGAATGGCCCTGGGGCTGGTGCCCCCATTGGGACCATGGAAGACTCCCTGTTCAGTCCCAGCGTCAGCACACAGGGCTGGATTCTCCGATTGCCAACGGCAAAATCACATTCGGCGATTGGCAGGAGAATCCGTTTTGATGCCGGAATCGGGGGTGGTGCTGTTCTTTGGATGCTCTGCCCCCTCAAAAGCAGCGTCATTGCTGAGTACACCGCACGCAGTTAGGACGGCCTCAGACAGACCTCCCCCGTTGCTCCGCCCCCAATGGGCCGACTTCTCGACGACGTGGGGCGCGTGTGCTCTCAGGTTTCGGGGACCTCCCGAGGCGGCTGCGGACTGTGTCCAGCGCCACCACAATTGGGGGGGGGGGGGGGGGGGGAGCCATTCCACTGGCTTTGGGCCAATGGGGACATTGTCCTGACTTTTAACATTATTTTTAAAAAAATAAATTTAGAGTAGACAATTCTTTTTCCTAATTAAAGGGCAATAATTAGCATGGCTAATCCACCTACCCTGCACACCTTTTTGGGATGTGGGGGGTAAGACCCACACAGACAAGAGGAGAAAGTGCAAACTCCACATTGACAGTGACCCGGGGCTGGGATCGAACCCAGGGCCTCGGCGCTGTGAGGCAGAAGTGCTAACCACCGTATGCCCTAACTTTCAACATTGTACCTCTTGTTTACAATGCTCTCCTGCCCCTGAGCAGATACAATGGAGGGTTTGTTTTGACAGTCAGCACTTTCTATGAACTTGCTTCAAAAACAGGAGTGACATTGGCGAATTTTGTTTATTTCTACCACTATGCATCCTTTCAGCGATCATCCATACGGTAATAATGTAACCTCAAAATAACACACATTGTGCATTATTTTGAAGTTAAATGCTAACATTCTGGGATGTCTGCCTGCATTCACCACCATGTGCGATTCTGTTCCTTTTCCCTATTCAATATGAATCTATTGTTTTTTTTTAATTTTGCCTCAATGCTAACAGAAATATTTCTGTAATTTATTTCACTTTCCTGAATTCTTTCCCTCCCTCATGAAAACATGTGAGATGCACAATGTGAAGTCATCTCAACAGTGGTACTCATAGTGTCTTGAAAACAGTCTAAGTGCTACCTGTTGTGTTGCCTTGTTTGTCATATGATCATCAGCAAGTCCAGTTCACAGATTTAAAAAAAAATTAATTTAGAGCACCCAATCATTTTTTTCTCCAATTAAGGGGCAATGTAGTGTGGCCAATCCACCTTAGCTGCCCCGTTTTGGGCCGTGGGGTGAAACCCGCATGTGCTCTCAGTTTTCGGGACCTTGCGAGGCGGCTGCGGACTGTGTCCAGTGCCGCCACAGTCGGGGGGGGGGGGGGGGGGGGGGGGGGGGGGACTGGCTTTGGGCCAATGGGGACATTGTCCTGACTTTCAACATTTAAAAAATTTTTTTTTAGAGTAGACAATTCTCTTTTTTCCAATTAAAGGGCAATTTTGCATGGCTAATCCACCTACCCTGCACATCGTTTTTGGGTTGTGGGGGTGAGACCCACGCAGACACAGGGAGAATTTGCAAACTCCACACAGACAGTGACCCAGGGCCTGGATTCGAACCCGGGTCCTCAGCACCGCAATCCCAGTGCTAACCACTGTGCCACATGCTGCCCTCAGTTCACAGATTTAATAGTAATAATAATATTTATTAATGTCACAAGTAGGCTGACTGCAATGAAGTTACTGTGAAAATCCTGTAAAGTTGATTGTGCCTGCCAAATGTGACTCCAATAGTAACATTCATTTTGTGATATAAGAGTAGTCAGCTTCTTATGCATGAACTAAGTACCTGATTGATGATGCTTTGATTTAATCTCCATTTTCCAAAACAGGTCCAGCCACCAAGTTCTAACAGATCATTTTAGGAACAGCATGCATCTAGTTTCTGCCTCATTACTGAGATTAACATGTGACCAACTGAATTCTGAGCAACACAGATATCAAAGCCATTCATTAGCACCAATTCAAATATTAGCTAATGATGTGTGAATGGCGTATTTTAAATGTTGAGCTTTGAAGAACTGAAAATGAAATGGAGAGATATGCAAAGAATGTGAAGCAATCTAAGTTTGCAAAAATGACATATTCACTTTGAAAACTGATTGAAATTGCTGCTTCCTGAGGTAAGATTCAGATGCCTCCTCAGTGAAAAAATTGTGTTTATGTCAACCTTATCCGATCTGGCCGTGCCATTTCACATTACAGCTGATTGTTACCTGAACAGTCGCATTTGCTATGGCAGGTGTTACCCTGTTTGGGTCCATATAACCACAGAATCCATACAGGGCAGAAGGAGGCCATTCAGCCCATCAAGTCTGTATCACCCCTCTGAAAGAGCACCCCACCTCGGCGTACTCCCCCACCCCACCCCATCCTCATAACCCCACCTCACCTGCGCATCATGGCCAATCCACCTGCAGATCTTTGGACCGTGGGAGGAAAACAGATTACCCATCGTGAACTCAGCTCATTGGAGGCAGAGCATCAGGGGAGGGCCTTCAGGTAATGACCTGAGGCCGTCCCAACGGCGTGTGGCGTACACCTCGATGAAGCCGGTTTAGAGGGACAGAGCATCCGAAAACAGGCATCACCCCTGATTCGGTCATGAAATGAAATCAAATGAAAATCACTTATTGTCACGAGTAGGCTTCAATTAAGTTACTGTGAAAAGCCCCTAGTCACCACATTCCGGCGCCTGTTCGGGGAGGCTGGTACGGGAATCGAACCGTGCTGCTGGCCTGCTTGGTCTGCTTTAAAAGCCAGCGATTTAGCCCTGTGCTAAACAGTCATAAAAAGGGATTCTCCGCCCAATCTCCGATTACGATATCCACGTCGGGGAATGGAGAATCCCACCCTGACATCGGAGCAGGATGCGTGGACTTCCACAACAGCAAAACCGATGCCAAACCTGGACTGATTCAAACACCGTTAAGGGGCCAGCACCAGCGCCACGTGGAACACAATCGATTCCAATGAGAAACAGTGCCGGATTCGCCGGGTTCGGGATTAACACTCAGGAGGCTGCAGCCGCAAATACACACTTCACTCCCCACGCTCAGCATCCCAGTCAACAAGATGGTAGCGAGGAGAGCGGGCGCACGATTCTTGGATGCCGTTTGCCGTGCCTGGAGGTGGCAGGTGCAGGTGGCAGAGGTCGTCAGCACCGTGGGCAACACCGCGACGACTGGCTCGCAGTGCAGAGAAAACAGCACAGTGCCCGTAGCACCAACCCAGTCCCACACATCCGTAACCCAGCTTCTCCCCCTGCCACCAGGATGCGGCCGAACCCCCACTCTGCACCACAACGGCACCCATACCGTCCACCATGGCCAGGTGCCCAGCCACCGAAGCCACCAGCTACCCACCCCCTAGGCTGCATGCACGGACTGGCTAGCACAGTGCGTTTTTGTTCCCCCACCATCACAATCGCCTAGAGAGGGAGAAGACTGGCGAGGGACCGCTAGACCTATAACCCTTCACTGCAGCGGGACAGGGGGCACTGGACATGGTCGGTGGGCCCGAAGAAAGGGCAGTCGCCAGGGCATCGGGCAAGGAAGTGAGACCCTGCTGAATTGGGGTTCCCCAGGGCACGTGTGTCACACACCCCCACCATCATAGAACATAGAACATTACAGTGCAGTACAGGCCCTTCAGCCCTCGATGTTGTGCTGACCTGTGAAACCACTCTAAAGCCCATCTACACTATTCCCTTATATAGAACATAAAACCCTAACACCCTAATCATCCCTAACGCCACTCAACCACATACCCAAACCACCACTCCAGAACCCTCCACCCCTGCCCACCACCATCCCCTCCCCACACAGCCCCCTCTCCCCACACCCCTCCTCTGCCCCAACTCCCCCCCGGCACAGCGATGCAATCCTGCATCTTATGTTGTGTCTTGCAGGAGTTGCCAGTGTTGGCGCAGGCCCTTCTGGTGTCCCGTGCCGCCACCCTAAACACAAGTGGAGAGCAGCGACAACTAGTACAAGGACACGGATGGGAGCCCTCAACTCACATAGAATAAAATCTCTACAGTGTAGAAGGAGGTCATTCGGCCCATCAAGTCTGAGCCGCCCCAACCTATGCCTGTCCCTACCCTGCACTCATCCTGACTCAACCCTATCCCTGTAATTCAGAAGCCCCACCTAACATTTTGGATACTAGGAGGCAATTTAGCATGGCCAATCCACCTAACCTGCACATCTTTGGACTGTGGGAGGAAACTGGAGCACCCGGAGGAAACCCACGCAGACACGGAGAAAATGTGCAGACTCCGCACAGACAGTGACCCAAGCCGGAATCGAACCTGGGACCCTGGGCTGTGAAGCAAGTGTGCTAACCACTGTCTGGAATTCTCATGATGTGGAGATGCTGGCATTGGACTGGGTTGAGCACAGTAAGAAGTCTTACAACACCAGGTCAAAGTCCAACATGTTTGTTCCAAACACTAGCTTTCGGAGCACTGCTCCTTCCTCAGGTGAATGAAGAGATATGTTCCAGAAACATTTATATAGACAAAGTCAAAGATGCCAGACAATGCTTTGAATGTGAGCATTTGCAGGTAATCAAGTCTTTACAGATCCAGAGATAGGGGTAACCCCAGGTTAAAGAGGTGTGAATTGTCTCAAGCCAGGACAGTTGGTAGGATTTTGCAAGCCCAGATCCAGAGATAGGGGTAACCCCAGGTTAAAGAGGTGTGAATTGTTACAGGGTCACAGGGAGGTCACAGACACAGGGAGAAAGTGCAAACTCCACACAGTCACCTGAGGCTGGAATTGAGCCCAGGTCCCTGGTGCTGCGAGGCAACAGTGCTAACCACTGTGCCACCGTGCATCCTGTAATACAGCGGAGTCTGAGTCCGAGAAGACATCAACTTCCCATCACAACTGTCTCCAACACCCTCAACCATCCCAGAAGCACTCACCTCGGATGGGCACTTCAGCGAAAAGCCTCCTGGGACACTATCTGGTGCGCTCCACACACATGCTGCAGTACAGCAAGTGGAGGTAGGGACACCTGAGAGGGAGGACAGTCAGAGGACAGGCCGACCCCAGGGACTAGTTACCATCCAGGGTTTCTGTAACGGACAGTCCCATTGATAGTGGAGATGCAGTTGCAGAGCCAGGGACTACATGAGGGGTTGTCGGTGAGTGTCCAGCACCTGCAGGTGCAGTTGGAGGGGTCCAAACATGCGTGCCACCCAGACCAACACTGCACGGCTGCTGTCCGCAGTGGAACACTTGGGGTCGAATGTTTCGGCCATGGGTCAAGATGTCCAAGGCCAGGGGCAATCTGTGCAGGTGGTGGCTGAGGCCCAAGACAGGGTTGCTCTAACACAAGCAGCTATGTACCAAAGCACCCTGGATATTTTAATGGCACTTCTGAGCATGGCCCAGTCACAGCGGGAAACCACTGAGGTGGTTGCAAGGGCAGGGTGTGGTTGTGGCAGCATGGGAGCACAGTGGTTAGCACTTTAGCTTTACAGCTCCAGGGTCCCAGGTTCGATTCCCGGCTTGGGTCACTGTCTGTGCGGAGTCTGCACGTTCTCCCCCTGTCTGCATGGGTTTCCTCCAGATGCTCCGGTTTCCTCCCACAGGTTAGATGGACTGGCCATGCTAAATTGCCCTTAGTGTCCAAAAGTGTTCGGTGGTTTAAGGGGATAGGGTGGAGGTCTGGGCTTAAGTGGGGTGTTCTTTTCAAGGGCCGGTGCAGACTTGATGGGCCGAATGACCTCCTTCTGCACTGTAGATTCTATGAGAGTGTTCATGGGAGGCGGTGGCCGGCCGGGGTGGATGTGGGCTTGGGTTGCAGCGTCCGTGCTGCTGACCATACTCCTTATTCGGTGAACATGGAGATGGTTTGAGTGTCCCATGTGTGCCGACCCAGGCGCAATGCTGATGGCCTCCTGTGCCTGCCCATGTCTTGTCCATCCCTGCCCTTCTCCGCATCCTCCTCGTCGGACGAGGCCTGGCATTCATTCTCCGCCTCCAGGATGTCACCCCTCTGCTGCACCATGTTGTGGAGGACACACAGCAGGCCACCACGATGTGGAAGACCCTCTCAGCATCATACTGGAGGCCCCTCCAGAGCATGTCAGGCACCCGAACTGCATCTTCAGGAGACCGAAGCACCGCTCGATCATGCCCCTGGTCGCTGCATGTGCTTCGTTGTAGTGGGCTTCCACGTCGGTCTGTCGCCTCCGGATTGGGGTCATCAGCCATGGATATTAGGGGCAGGAATGCATGATGTGCAGCTCATGGTCACACATCAGCTGCACATTCATCGAGTGGGGTGCTCTTTCAAAGAGCCGGTGCAGACTCGATGGGCTGAATAGCCTCCTTCTGCATTGTAAATTCTATGATTCTATGAGTGGAAACACTTTTGGTTTGTGTAGAGCAGCGTATCATCTGCAGGTACTCCTAGGGGGACAGGCATCCCGTTGATCACCTCCTGGAGCCGGTGCATTTTGGTGATGGTGGTGGACCCCACTGCTGGGCAGCCAGATGGGCTTGGTCCATGTTGAAATTGATATATTTTGCCAACTGGGTATAAAGGGCACCTGTGTACCGAGCTCTTCTAGATCCCGGACAGGTCCCCACTCGGCGCCTGGAAGGACCTCGTTGTGTCGACGTTCAGGGCGGCTAGCACTTTGACGACCACTGGGAGTGAGTATCCTCCCCCATTCCTCCGCAGTGCCAGTTGCACCATTATCTGACAAATACGTTGCACTGTCCCCCTGCTCAGCCAGAGTCTTCAACGGCGTTTACTATATGCGTGGAGCAGAATGCATTGACGCCATTATCGAGACACTGGCGCCACATAAACGTTCATGGAGTGGTACCCCTTTTGATGGTGAACAGCGGCCTGTTACCGCCGGTGGCCACAGAGCAACATGCACTCCATCGATTACCCACTGAACCCGGGGCATCCCGGCGACGACAGCAAACTCCGCTGCCCGGGCAGCCTGCTGGGTGCGGTCCACAGGGTACTGGATGTATATTGCTGCAAGGGCATACAGGGCTGGAGCGACCCCGTCACGTAGACGTTCAGCATCACCATCACCATAACGGCCACCGGGAGCAGGTGTCCGTCCCCCTTCCCATGTGGTGCCAGGTGTGCCATCATGTGGCAGATATGTCCGACAGTCTCCCTGCTAATCCGCAGTCTCCTCCTGCATGCCTGGTCTGGGAGGTCCTCAAAGGACATGCGGTCACGTGATAGACGCATGGTCTCATCCGGCACCTCCTTGACACCTCCTCCTCCTCTTCATCCTGTTGGGCGGGCTGCACTCTAGCCTGAGTGGCTGCCACCTGCCCCTCTGCAGACCGCTCCTCTGCTGCAGCCTCTGCCTCCTCTCTGAGCAGTCACCGCTCACGCTGCCACAGGGCTGCATGCAGGGCAACGTCCATCGCCACGGCGGCCAACATCGCTGGTTGATGACCGAACATAATTATCTGCAGGGGTGAGGGGAAAACATGTCATCATGGCGCATACTCCCGTGCCCAACCAGTTATCATGGCGCATACTCCCGTGCCCAACCAGTTATCATGGCGCATACTCCCGTGCCCAACCAGTTATCATGGCGCATACTCCCGTGCCCAACCAGTTATCATGGCGCATACTCCCGTGCCCAACCAGTTATCATGGTGCATACTCCCGTGCCCTCCTACCACCTCCCGCAGCCGCCTCAGCCAGCACGCCCGCTTCCCAATTTTCTATAGCACATTAGAAACATGCTGTCAGGAAATCGGACCATCCGGGGTGCAGAATCGCTGAGGACCCGCAGAATCAGTCATCAGGGCAGATAATGAGATTTGTACTGGACGTCTGGGCGCCACTGTGGGTGCCGCTATTTCGTCAAGTTGGGGGTCCGGAGAAATCCGAATCGGCGCGAAACCAGCATCAAGCCCGGTTTTGGCGGCAGAGCCGAATCTACAGCCGATCGCGATTTTGCCACAATGTGACGGAGAATCCAGCTCATTGTATGTCCCAGAGATACCTGCAAAAAAGCAAATTACTGAGGATGCTGGAATCTGAAACGAAAGGGAAAATGCTGAAAAATCTCAATGGATCTGGCAGCATCTGCAGGGAGAGAAAAGAGCTAATGTTTCCAGTCCGAAGACTGTCAAAGCAGAGATCTGTAATCCTGGGTGGATTCAAATTATGAGGGTGGAACTTGATTTGGAATCAACATGTGAATTGGGGACAAAGACAAGGCAAGGAAGAAAATATAGTTGTGAATTTTGGTAAACATCTTTTCAAACACCAGGGGAGAAATGGAAAGCAATGAAGGTAGACAGGGTGAAACAGACAGATGGAAGGCCTGTTGGAGAGAAGAACAGCACTTCTTCGGGTCAGGGATTTTTCAAGAGAAGTCAATTTACTTTCATTTTTTTAATCGATCCGCTTTGCCCTCAGCATTGCCTCACCTCCCCCCCAACCCACCTGACTAGGGCCATCTGTTCCCTGTTTCAGGTTGCCCTTTGACACAATGCTTATCTTTGTTCTTCCATTAACACATTCTGATCTCTTCATATGCCACTATCAGCACCTTTCTTAGTCATTATCACCAACATTTACACTCCCTTTGTCTTTTTGTCCATGGCATCTTTGTCAATCTCCACCTATGGCTGGCTCCCTATCCAGCCCCACCGCTCCCCACCCCCTCCCCCAAAAAACAATATAAATCTGATCCTATTTCCAGTCCTCTCCAGCTTTGACGAAGAGTCATCCACACTCGGAACGTTCGTGCGTTCTCTCTCCACAGATGCTGCCAGACCTGCTGAGATTGTCGAGCAGTTTTAAATCTGTGCTATGAACGATTGCTGTTCCATTTAACCGGTGACCAAAGGCAGAAAGTGAAATGTAGAGATCTGCAAAGAATGACTGTTGTGGAATTTGGGTTTGTAAGTATGTGATCTTCACTTTGGAACTTTATTGAATTTGAATTTCATTGAGCCAACAACGTAGATGTACAGCTACCTCAGGTAAGAACATTTTATGTTGGTGTTACCCCAGTACGGTTTGGCCTTGCCATTTCACATTACAGACACTGAACGCTAGCACTTGATTTTAGTTAGCTGAGGTAAGTGTTTTCAACCTGTTTGGGTCACAGTTGTCTGGCTATGAACCTGCGACCCTGTAATTAATCTGAAAACCTGAGCACTGTCATGTCCGGATGAATCCCTGTTTTGTTATGCTATGTGTTATCTGCTCTCTTACTTAAATAAGCTCTCTTTTCGTTATACTTCGTCTGTCAGAATGATTCGGCATTTCAGCCGACCGTTTATAACAATGCAACCTGTGCGGCCTAAAGACACCAAAATCTGAGTGCAAACAGCTTCTTCCCATCAAAATACCGTCAGTGCGGCTCGTTGTGGTGACTTTTTGCTGCAATGCACAAGATATCTGTTGAGATATTAGCCTGACTTTCCACATTATACCACTCGTTTACCGTGCTCTCTGCACCTGAGCAGAATTCACTGGAGGTTCTGTTTTAACAGCCAGCACTTCCTAAAAGTTGCTTCAAAACCGGGAGTGGCATTGATTAATTTTTCACCCATTGCATATCTTTCTGCGACCATCCATTGTAGATTAATGGGTCCGCAATAAGACATCTTAAATTATTTGAAAGTTAGGTTCTAACCTCGTGGGTTGAGTTTCGACTGTTTTACCCACCCTGTTTTACCTGTTCAATCGGCCAACAATTCTTTCAAACTTTTGCATGGAGTGACTGAATTCTACAGCTCTCAACACGACTATTTGTACTTTGTTTTATTTTCCTGAACTCTCTCTCCCTCACGATAGCAGGGTGTATCATCTGAGAGGTGGAATGTGAAGTCACCTCAACTGTGGCACCGAGACCTTCTTTGCCATCATCAGCAAGTCCTGTTCTGTGAATGTGATTGTGCCTGGCAAGTAGAAACTCTGATAGCGATATTTCCTATGTGAAATTGCTGAAGTGAGCTGCTTTTCATGAATTATATACCAGGCTGTTGACACCGCACCATTTTTCAAAACTTCTCCAGCTACCAAGTTCTCACAGATCATATTAGTAACCGCGTACATCGAGTTTCTGTGTCAAAACTGCGATTAACACGTGACCAGCTGAATTCTTAGCAACGGGGATATCAAACGCATTCCTCGGCACCAATTCAAATATCAGGTAATGGCGTGTGACTTGAGTTTGGAAGAACTAGGAAGGATTGCTGTTCCATTCAGACTCAAAGTGAAATGGAGAGATGTGAAAATCTAGGATGTGAAGGAATCTGAGTTTGGCAGAAAGATCTTCACTTTCAAAACTGACCCAAAATGCAGCTTCCGAAGGTGAGATTTCAGGTAACTTCATTGCAGTGTTTATGTAAACCAGGTGTGACACTAATAAAGATTATTACAATACATTATTATCTGTGAAGAATAAAGGGATTAAGGGTTATGGTGTCCGGGCCGGAAAGTGGAGCTGATTCCACAAAAGATCAGCCATGATCTCATTGAATGGTGGAGCAGGGTAGAGGGGCCAGATGGCCTCCTCCTGCTCCTAGTTCTTATATTTACCTGCTATCTCAGGGAAAGTACACTGTTGATATCATCCCGGTCTAATTCGGCCTTGCCATTTCACATTACAGACAATTGTGCGATTGCGTGCCTGCTTTAGCCACGAGAGCCCTTTCAACCCTTTATCCCGAAATTATGTTTGCATTTTGCTTATGCTAACTCAATTCCACGGCTTCTGGAATTGTACTTTATTGTAACACTTGTACTTTATTTTACTTTGCTAAAGTATTTCTCTCGCCTCACGGTAAAATGTGCAATACGAAGAAACCTCAACAGTGGTACTCATAGCATCTTGAAAACAGTCTAAGTGCTACCTGTTGTGGTGCCTTGTTTGTCATATCATCACCAGCAAGTCCAGTTCACAGATTTACATCGCTGAAATTAACATGGGACCAACTGAATTCCGAGCAACAGGATTATCAAAGTCATTCATTGGCACCAATTCAAATATCAGGTCATGAATGATGTTTGTCTTGGAAAGTTAATTTAAATGTTGAGTTTTGAAGAACTATGAAGTATTGGAAAGTTAATTTAAATGTTGAGTTTTGAGGAACTATGAAGGATCTGTGTCCCATTCAACCAGTGATCAAAAACAGAAAGTGAAACGGAAAGATATGCAAAGAATGAATGTGGAGGAATTAAGGTTTGTAAGTATGTGAGCTTCACTTTGGAACTGTATTGAATTTACAATTAATGAAGTTTGCAACATAGGTTTAGGATAAGTTATGACAAGAACATGTTGTGTTGCGATAATCACTGTTTAATTTAGTCCTTGCCGTTTCATATTGCACCCAATTGTCATCTGAACACTAATATTTGCTTTTCTTTGCTGTGGTAAGTGCAAAGTGACCCTGTTTGGGTCATAGATGTCTGGCTATCCACTTGAGACTTTGTGAGTAATTTGTACAACATATAGACGGATCTCTGCAACATAAGTGCTGCTTGCTGTGATGGCTTTTTGCTGCGCTGAACAAGGTGTCCATTGAGAAACAGAAAGGAATTGATACAGAATGGCTCAAGATTCCAAAGTAATTCATTTCACATTACAGACAATTGTGACCTGAACAGGAGCATTTGCTTTTTCTTTGCTGTTGTAAGTGCTACCCTGTTTGGGTCATAGATGTCTGGATATCTACTTGAGACTTGGTGAGTAATCTGCAGAGCAGATATGTCAGGACAATCTGTGCATGCATATCCTCATACCAACTAGCAGTATCTGCGGACTAAAGACACCACAACATGAGCTTCTTCCCATCAAAATACAGTAAGTGCTACTTGTTGTGGTGACTTTTTGCTGCAATGAGCAAGGTGTCCATTGGGAAAGCGAAAGAAATTGATACAAATGGCTCTTGATATCACTGGAGATGGGCCGAATGGCCTCCTTCTGCACTGTAAATTCTATCATAATCATCAGCAAGTGCAGTTCACAGATTTACTGTAATGCTGACTGCATGGAGAATGTTAGTCCAACACTTTACTGCTTCGAAATCTAAGATATAGCTGCAAATCGGAGGAAATATATTGTGTTGATTCCTTCTCTGTCCAGCGTGGCCATACCATTTCACATTGCAGATAATTGTGACCTGAACAGGAGCATTTGCTTTTTCTTTGCTGTGGTAAGTGCTACCCTGTTTGGGTCATAGATATCTCGATATCTACTTGGGACCTTGTGAGTAATCTGCAGAGTAGATATGTCAGGACGATCTCTGCATGGCAATCCTCAGACCAACTAACTTAACTTGCTTCGCCGAACACGCTCTTTGTATGCAGACGACACCTTTCACAATGTTTCTTCATTTCAGCCTACCGTTTGTAACTCTGCAACCTGTGCAGACTAAAGTCACCACAACATGAGTGCAAACAGCTTCTTCCCATCAATATAATTATTTTTGTGCGAGTGTTTGCCTGCTTTAGCCACGCTGTGTCAACCTGTAGGTTTCAGCCGATGATCCGATAATCGTCTTTGTATTTTGCTTATGACAACTGATTTCCACAGCTCTAACAGCACTGTTTGTCTTTATTTCACTTTGCTGGATACTTTCTCTCCCTTCACGATAACTGGGTCTATCATGTAAAATGTGCAATGTGAAGTTACATCAACAGTGGTACTCATAGCATCTTGAAAACAGTCTAAGTGCTACCTGTTGTGGTGCCTTGTTTGTCATATCTTCACCAGCAAGTCCAGTTCACAGATTTACATCGCTGAGATTAACATGGGACCATCTGAATTCTGAGCAACAGGGTTATCCATGTCATTCATTGGCACCAATTCAAATATCAGATAATGCCCTGTGAATGGCATAGTTTAAATATCGAGTTCTGAAGGAATATAAAGCATTGGTGTTATGTTGAACAAGTGACCATCAGACTGATAGTGAAACATAGACAACCGTGCAATGAAAGAATGTGATGGAACCTCATTTTGCAAGAGTGAGATCTCATTTTTGAAAATTCATTGATTTTGCTGCTTTGTAAGCTAAGGTTTAGCTGGAATTCAGGGGAAATATATTGTGTTGATTTCCTATCTGTCCAGCTTGGCCTTACCATTTCACATTGCAGACAATTGTGACCTGAACACTAATAATAAGCAACTTTAGCTGATTCCTAAATTCAACTCTCATTCTATATTCTACACCTTTCACAAAGATACTTCATTTCGTGCTGAGATTTGTAACACTGCAACCTGTGCAGTCTAAAGACACCACAACATGAGTGCAAACAGCTTCTTCCCAACAAAAGACTGTAAGTGCTACTTGTTGTGGTGGCTTTTTGCTGCAAATGAGCAAGGTGTCCATTGAGAGACAAACATGAACTCAGTTGATATCATCGCTCTTTTACTTGGTCCTTGCTGTTTCACATGACAGACAATTGTGACCTGAACAGGAGCTTTATACTTGCTGTGGTAAGTGCTACCCTGTTTGGTAATAGATGTCTCGATATCTACTTGGGACCTTGTGAGTAATCTGCAGAGAAGATATGTCAGGACGATCTCTGCATGGTAATCCTCAGACCAACTAACTTATCTTGCTTCGCTGAACACGCTCTTTGTCTGCAGACGACACCTTTCACAATGTTTCTTCATTTCAGCCTACCGTTTGTAACTCTGCAACCTGTGCAGACTAAAGTCACCACAACATGAGTGCAAACAGCTTCTTCCCATCAATATACTGTAAGTGCTACTTGTTGTGGTGGCTTTTTGCTGCGATGAGCAAGGTGTCCATTGAGAAACAAACATGAATTGATACAGCATGGCTCTTGCTGTCACGATGCTTTTCACCACCGAAGCAGATTTCATTGGAGATACTTTAACCGACTGTATCATAAAATGTGCAACCAAAAGTCACCTCAACAGTGGCACTCGTAGCGTTTGGAAAACAGTCTCAGTGCTACCTGTTGTAGTGACTTGTTTGTCATATCATCAGCAAGTCCAGTTCACAGATTTACATCGCTGAGATTAACATGGGACCAACTGAATTCCGAGCAACAGGATTATCAAAGTCATTCATTGGCACCAATTCAAATATCAGTTAATGAACGACGGGTGTATTGGAAAGTTAATTTAAATGTTGAGTTTTGAGGAACTATGAAGGATCGGTGTCCCATTCAACCGGTGATCAAAAGCGGAAAGTGAAAGTGAGTGATATGCAAAGAATGAATGTGGAGGAATTAAAGTTTGTAAGTATGTGAACTTCACTTTGGAACTGTATTGAATTTGCTCGCTATCTACTTGAGACTTTGTGAGTAATTTGTAGAGCCTATAGACGAATCAACATGAGTGCAAACAGCTTTTCCCCATCAAAATACTGCAATTGGGACTTGTGGTGGCTTTTTGCTGCAATGAGCAAGGTGTCCATGAGAAATAACATGAATTGATACAGCATGGCTCTTGATGTCACTGGAGATAATTTAGCCGACTGAATTTGTTAGAGTTGCTTCGCAGACATGATTTTATTTGGTTAATTTTGTTTATTCTTGACCACAGACAATTTTAATGTTGAAAATGTATTCTGGAACAATATGACTTTACAATAATATGTTCATGTTTTCTACAGCAACTAAGGGATAAATTATTGTTCTGCAAGTGTTTGCCTCCTTTACACGCGTGGTGTCGACCTGTACGTTCCAGCCATTTATCCTGCCATTGTCTTTGCCTTTTGTTGATCACAACTGAATTCCACAGCTCTGACACGTTATTTCACTTTGCAAAAGTATTTCTCTCCCGTCACGGTAACAGAGCGCATCATATAAACTGTGCAATGCGAAGTCACCTCAACAGTGGCACTCATAGCATCTTGAAAACAGTCTAAGTGCTACCTGTTGTGGTGCCTTGTTTGTCATATCATCATCAGCAAGACCAGTTCACAGATTTACATCGCTGAGATTAACATGGGACCATCTGAATTCCGAGCAACAGGGTTATCCATGTCATTCATTGGCACCAATTCAAATATCAGATAATGCCCTGTGAATCGCATAGTTTAAATATCGAGTTCTGAAGGAATATAAAGCATTGGTGTTATGTTGAACAAGTGACCATCAGACTGATAGTGAAAAATAGACATGTGCAAAGATAGAATGCAAAGTAACCTGATTTTGCAAGGTTGAGATCTTCCTTTTGAAAACTTCTTGACTTTACTGCTTTGAAATCTAAGATTTAGCTGCAAATCGGGGGAAATATATCGTGTTGATTCCTTCTCTGTCCAGCGTGGCCATACCATTTCACATTGCAGATAATTGTGACCTGAACAGGAGCATTTGCTTTTTCTTTGCTGTGGTAAGTGCTACCCTGTTTGGGTCATAGATGTCTCACTATCTACTTGGGACTTTGTGAGTAATCTGCAGAGCAGATATGTCAGGACGATCTCTGCATGGATATCCTCATACCAACTAACTGTACTTGCTTCACCAAACATGCTCTCTGTCTGCAGACGACACCTTTCACAAAGTTTCTTCATTTCGGCACACCGTTTGTACCACTGCATCCTGTGCAGACAAAAGACACCACAACATGAGTGCAAACAGCTTCTTCCCATCAAAATACTGTAAGTGCAACTTGTTGTGGTGGCTTTTTGCTGCGATGAGCAAAGTGTCCATTGAGAAGCAAACATGAATTGATGCCGCATGGCTCTTGTTGTCACAATGCATTTCACCACCGAAGCAGATTTCATTGGAGACACTTTAACCGACTGTATCATAAAATGTGCAACCTAAAGTCACCTCAACAGTGGCACTCACAGTCTTTGGAAAACAGTCTCAGTGCTACCTGTTGTAGTGACTTGTTTGTCATATCATCAGCAAGTCCAGTTCACAGATTTACATCGCTGAGATTAACATGGGACCAACTGAATTCCGAGCAACAGGATTATCAAAGTCATTCACTGGCACCAATTCAAATATCAGTTAATGAACGACGGGTGTATTGGAAAGTTAATTTAAATGTTGAGTTTTGAGGAACTATGAAGGATCGGTGTCCCATTCAACCGGTGATCAAAAGCAGAAAGTGAAAGTGACTGATGCAAAGAATGAATGTGGAGGAATTAAGGTTTGTAAGTATGTGAACTTCCCTTTGGAACTGCATTGAATTTGCTCGCTATCTACTTGAGACTTTGTGAGTAATTTGTAGATGCCTATAGACAGATCAACATGAGTGCAAACAGCTTTTCCCCATCAAAATACTGCAATTGGGACTTGTGGTGGCTTTTTGCTGCAATGAGCAAGGTGTCCATGAGAAATAACATGAATTGATACAGCATGGCTCTTGATGTCACTGGAGATAATTTAGCCGACTGAATTTGTTAGAGTTGCTTCGCAGACATGATTTTATTTGGTTAATTTTGTTTATTCTTGACCACAGACAATTTTAATGTTGAAAATGTATTCTGGAACAATATGACTTTAGAATAATATGTTCTTGTTTTCTACAGCAACTAAGGGATAAATTATTGTTCTGCAAGTGTTTGCCTCCTTTACACGCGTGGTGTCGACCTGTACGTTCCAGCCATTTATCCTGCCATTGTCTTTGCCTTTTGTTGATCACAACTGAATTCCACAGCTCTGACACGTTATTTCACTTTGCAAAAGTATTTCTCTCCCGTCACGGTAACAGAGCGCATCATATAAACTGTGCAATGCGAAGTCACCTCAACAGTGGCACTCATAGCATCTTGAAAACAGTCTAAGTGCTACCTGTTGTGGTGCCTTGTTTGTCATATCATCATCAGCAAGACCAGTTCACAGATTTACTGTAATGCTGACTGCCTGGAGATTTTGAGTTCAACACTCATATTCCTTTTGTGAAATGGGGGAAGTGAGCTTCCTCCCCTGAAATAAATGTCTGGCTGATGACAGTTCGATTAAATCTCCATTTTCCAAAATTTGTCTCAACACCAAGTTCTAGCAGATCATTTTAGTAACAGCATGTAATTTCTGCTACATCGCTGGGATTAACGTGTGACCAACTGAATTCTGAGCAACACAGATGTCAAAGTCATTCTTTGCCACCAATTCAAATATCAGGTAAGGCCCTGTGAATGGCATAGTTTAAATATCGAGTTTTGAAGAAATATAACGCATTGATGTAATATTCAAGAAGTGACCATCAGACTGATAGTGAAACATAGACAACCGTGCAATGAACGAATGTGATGGAACCTCATTTTGCAAGAGTGAGATCTCATTTTTGAAAATTCATTGATTTTGCTGCTTCGTAAGCTAAGGTGTAGCTGGAATTCAGGGGAAATATATTGTCTTGATTTCCTATCTGTCCAGCTTGGCCTTACCATTTCACATTGCAGACAATTGTGACCTGAACACTAACATTTGCTTTTCTTGCTGTGGTAAGTGTTACCCTGTTTGGGTCATAGATTTCTGGCTTTTCACAAGACTTTGTGAGTAATCTGCAGAGCTGAAATATCACAATGGATCTCTGCATCGCTATGCTAATAATAAGCAACTTTAGCTGATTCCTAAATTCAACTCTCATTCTATATTCTACACCTTTCACAAAGATACTTCATTTCGTGCTGAGATCTGTAACACTGCAACCTGTGCAGTCTAAAGACACCACAACATGAGTGCAAACAGCTTCTTCCCAACAAAAGACTGTAAGTGCTACTTGTTGTGGTGGCTTTTTGCTGCAAATGAGCAAGGTGTCCATTGAGAGACAAACATGAACTCAGTTGATATCATCGCTCTTTTACTTGGTCCTTGCTGTTTCACATGACAGACAATTGTGACCTGAACAGGAGCTTTATACTTGCTGTGGTAAGTGCTACCCTGTTTGGTCTCGATATCTACTTGGGACCTTGTGAGTAATCTGCAGAGAAGATATGTCAAGACGATCTCTGCATGGTAATCCTCAGGCCAACTAACTTAACTTGCTTCGCCGAACACGCTCTTTGTCTGCAGACGACACCTTTCACAATGTTTCTTCATTTCAGCCTACCGTTTGTAACTCTGCAACCTGTGCAGACTAAAGTCACCACAACATGAGTGCAAACAGCTTCTTCCCATCAATATACTGTAAGTGCTACTTGTTGTGGTGGCTTTTTGCTGCGATGAGCAAGGTGTCCATTGAGAAACAAACATGAATTGATACAGCATGGCTCTTGCTGTCACGATGCTTTTCACCACCGAAGCAGATTTCATTGGAGATACTTTAACCGACTGTATCATAAAATGTGCAACCAAAAGTCACCTCAACAGTGGCACTCGTAGCGTTTGGAAAACAGTCTCAGTGCTACCTGTTGCAGTGACTTGTTTGTCACACCATCAGCAAGTCCAGTTCACGGATTTACATCGCTGAGATTAACATGGGACCAACTGAATTCCGAGCAACAGGTTTATCAAAGTCATTCATTGGCACCAATTCAAATATCAGGTAATGAACGACGAGTGTATTGGAAAGTTAATTTAAATGTTGAGTTTTGAGGAACTATGAAGGATCGGTGTCCCATTCAACCGGTGATCAAAAGCGGAAAGTGAAAGTGAGTGATATGCAAAGAATGAATGTGGAGGAATTAAAGTTTGTAAGTATGTGAACTTCACTTTGGAACTGTATTGAATTTGCTCGCTATCTACTTGAGACTTTGTGAGTAATTTGTAGAGCCTATAGACGAATCAACATGAGTGCAAACAGCTTTTCCCCATCAAAATACTGCAATTGGGACTTGTGGTGGCTTTTTGCTGCAATGAGCAAGGTGTCCATGAGAAATAACATGAATTGATAGCCATGATGTGGAGATGCCGGCGTTGGACTGGGGTGAGCACAGTAAGAAGTCTTACAACACCAGGTTAAAGTCCAACAGGTTTGTTTCAAACACGAGCTTTCGGAGCACGGCTCCTTCTTCAGTGGTGGTGAAGAAGGAGCCGTGCTACGAAAGCTCGTGTTTGAAACAAACCTGTTGGACTTTAACCTGGTGTTGTAAGACTTCTTAATGAATTGATACAGCATGGCTCTTGATGTCACTGGAGATAATTTAGCCGACTGAATTTGTTAGAGTTGCTTCGCAGACATGATTTTATTTGGTTAATTTTGTTTATTCTCGTCCACAGACAATTTTAATGTTGAAAATGTATTCTGGAACAATATGACTTTACAATAATATGTTCTTGTTTTCTACAGCAACTAAGGGATAAATTATTGTTCTGCAAGTGTTTGCCTCCTTTACACGCGTGGTGTCGACCTGTACGTTCCAGCCATTTATCCTGCCATTGTCTTTGCCTTTTGTTGATCACAACTGAATTCCACAGCTCTGACACGTTATTTCACTTTGCAAAAGTATTTCTCTCCCGTCACGGTAACAGAGCGCATCATATAAACTGTGCAATGCGAAGTCACCTCAACAGTGGCACTCATAGCATCTTGAAAACAGTCTAAGTGCTACCTGTTGTGGTGCCTTGTTTGTCATATCATCATCAGCAAGACCAGTTCACAGATTTACTGTAATGCTGACTGCCTGGAGATTTTGAGTTCAACACTAATATTCCTTTTGTGAAATGGGGGAAGTGAGCTTCCTCCCCTGAAATAAATGTCTGGCTGATGACAGTTCGATTAAATCTCCATTTTCCAAAATTTGTCTCAACACCAAGTTCTAGCAGATCATTTTAGTAACAGCATGTAGTTTCTGCTACATCGCTGGGATTAACGTGTGACCAACTGAATTCTGAGCAACACAGATGTCAAAGTCATTCTTTGCCACCAATTCAAATATCAGGTAAGGCCCTGTGAATGGCATAGTTTAAATATCGAGTTTTGAAGAAATATAACGCATTGATGTAATATTCAAGAAGTGACCATCAGACTGATAGTGAAACATAGACAACCGTGCAATGAACGAATGTGATGGAACCTCATTTTGCAAGAGTGAGATCTCATTTTTGAAAATTCATTGATTTTGCTGCTTCGTAAGCTAAGGTGTAGCTGGAATTCAGGGGAAATATATTGTCTTGATTTCCTATCTGTCCAGCTTGGCCTTACCATTTCACATTGCAGACAATTGTGACCTGAACACTAACATTTGCTTTTCTTGCTGTGGTAAGTGTTACCCTGTTTGGGTCATAGATTTCTGGCTTTTCACAAGACTTTGTGAGTAATCTGCAGAGCTGAAATATCACAATGGATCTCTGCATCGCTATGCTAATAATAAGCAACTTTAGCTGATTCCTAAATTCAACTCTCATTCTATATTCTACACCTTTCACAAAGATACTTCATTTCGTGCTGAGATCTGTAACACTGCAACCTGTGCAGTCTAAAGACACCACAACATGAGTGCAAACAGCTTCTTCCCAACAAAAGACTGTAAGTGCTACTTGTTGTGGTGGCTTTTTGCTGCAAATGAGCAAGGTGTCCATTGAGAGACAAACATGAACTCAGTTGATATCATCGCTCTTTTACTTGGTCCTTGCTGTTTCACATGACAGACAAATGTGACCTGAACAGGAGCTTTATACTTGCTGTGGTAAGTGCTACCCTGTTTGGTAATAGATGTCTCGATATCTACTTGGGACCTTGTGAGTAATCTGCAGAGAAGATATGTCAGGACGATCTCTGCATGGTAATCCTCAGACCAACTAACTTAACTTGCTTCGCCGCACACACTCTTTGTCTGCAGACGACACCTTTCACAATGTTTCTTCATTTCAGCCTACCGTTTGTAACTCTGCAACCTGTGCAGACTAAAGTCACCACAACATGAGTGCAAACAGCTTCTTCCCATCAATATACTGTAAGTGCTACTTGTTGTGGTGGCTTTTTGCTGCGATGAGCAAGGTGTCCATTGAGAAACAAACATGAATTGATACAGCATGGCTCTTGCTGTCACGATGCTTTTTACCACCGAAGCAGATTTCATTGGAGATACTTTAACCGACTGTATCATAAAATGTGCAACCAAAAGTCACCTCAACAGTGGCACTCGTAGCGTTTGGAAAACAGTCTCAGTGCTACCTGTTGCAGTGACTTGTTTGTCACACCATCAGCAAGTCCAGTTCACGGATTTACATCGCTGAGATTAACATGGGACCAACTGAATTCCGAGCAACAGGTTTATCAAAGTCATTCATTGGCACCAATTCAAATATCAGGTAATGAACGACGAGTGTATTGGAAAGTTAATTTAAATGTTGAGTTTTGAGGAACTATGAAGGATCGGTGTCCCATTCAACCGGTGATCAAAAGCGGAAAGTGAAAGTGAGTGATATGCAAAGAATGAATGTGGAGGAATTAAAGTTTGTAAGTATGTAAACTTCACTTTGGAACTGTATTGAATTTGCTCGCTATCTACTTGAGACTTTGTGAGTAATTTGTAGAGCCTATAGACGAATCAACATGAGTGCAAACAGCTTTTCCCCATCAAAATACTGCAATTGGGACTTGTGGTGGCTTTTTGCTGCAATGAGCAAGGTGTCCATGAGAAATAACATGAATTGATAGCCATGATGTGGAGATGCCGGCGTTGGACTGGGGTGAGCACAGTAAGAAGTCTTACAACACCAGGTTAAAGTCCAACAGGTTTGTTTCAAACACGAGCTTTCGGAGCACGGCTCCTTCTTCAGTGGTGGTGAAGAAGGAGCCGTGCTCCGAAAGCTCGTGTTTGAAACAAACCTGTTGGACTTTAACCTGGTGTTGTAAGACTTCTTAATGAATTGATACAGCATGGCTCTTGATGTCACTGGAGATAATTTAGCCGACTGAATTTGTTAGAGTTGCTTCGCAGACATGATTTTATTTGGTTAATTTTGTTTATTCTCGTCCACAGACAATTTTAATGTTGAAAATGTATTCTGGAACAATATGACTTTACAATAATATGTTCTTGTTTTCTACAGCAACTAAGGGATAAATTATTGTTCTGCAAGTGTTTGCCTCCTTTACACGCGTGGTGTCGACCTGTACGTTCCAGCCATTTATCCTGCCATTGTCTTTGCCTTTTGTTGATCACAACTGAATTCCACAGCTCTGACACGTTATTTCACTTTGCAAAAGTATTTCTCTCCCGTCACGGTAACAGAGCGCATCATATAAACTGTGCAATGCGAAGTCACCTCAACAGTGGCACTCATAGCATCTTGAAAACAGTCTAAGTGCTACCTGTTGTGGTGCCTTGTTTGTCATATCATCATCAGCAAGACCAGTTCACAGATTTACTGTAATGCTGACTGCCTGGAGATTTTGAGTTCAACACTCATATTCCTTTTGTGAAATGGGGGAAGTGAGCTTCCTCCCCTGAAATAAATGTCTGGCTGATGACAGTTCGATTAAATCTCCATTTTCCAAAATTTGTCTCAACACCAAGTTCTAGCAGATCATTTTAGTAACAGCATGTAATTTCTGCTACATCGCTGGGATTAACGTGTGACCAACTGAATTCTGAGCAACACAGATGTCAAAGTCATTCTTTGCCACCAATTCAAATATCAGGTAAGGCCCTGTGAATGGCATAGTTTAAATATCGAGTTTTGAAGAAATATAACGCATTGATGTAATATTCAAGAAGTGACCATCAGACTGATAGTGAAACATAGACAACCGTGCAATGAACGAATGTGATGGAACCTCATTTTGCAAGAGTGAGATCTCATTTTTGAAAATTCATTGATTTTGCTGCTTCGTAAGCTAAGGTGTAGCTGGAATTCAGGGGAAATATATTGTCTTGATTTCCTATCTGTCCAGCTTGGCCTTACCATTTCACATTGCAGACAATTGTGACCTGAACACTAACATTTGCTTTTCTTGCTGTGGTAAGTGTTACCCTGTTTGGGTCATAGATTTCTGGCTTTTCACAAGACTTTGTGAGTAATCTGCAGAGCTGAAATATCACAATGGATCTCTGCATCGCTATGCTAATAATAAGCAACTTTAGCTGATTCCTAAATTCAACTCTCATTCTATATTCTACACCTTTCACAAAGATACTTCATTTCGTGCTGAGATCTGTAACACTGCAACCTGTGCAGTCTAAAGACACCACAACATGAGTGCAAACAGCTTCTTCCCAACAAAAGACTGTAAGTGCTACTTGTTGTGGTGGCTTTTTGCTGCAAATGAGCAAGGTGTCCATTGAGAGACAAACATGAACTCAGTTGATATCATTGCTCTTTTACTTGGTCCTTGCTGTTTCACATGACAGACAAATGTGACCTGAACAGGAGCTTTATACTTGCTGTGGTAAGTGCTACCCTGTTTGGTAATAGATGTCTCGATATCTACTTGGGACCTTGTGAGTAATCTGCAGAGAAGATATGTCAGGACGATCTCTGCATGGTAATCCTCAGACCAACTAACTTAACTTGCTTCGCCGCACACGCTCTTTGTCTGCAGACGACACCTTTCACAATGTTTCTTCATTTCAGCCTACCATTTGTAACTCTGCAACCTGTGCAGACTAAAGTCACCACAACATGAGTGCAAACAGCTTCTTCCCATCAATATACTGTAAGTGCTACTTGTTGTGGTGGCTTTTTGCTGCGATGAGCAAGGTGTCCATTGAGAAACAAACATGAATTGATACAGCATGGCTCTTGCTGTCACGATGCTTTTTACCACCGAAGCAGATTTCATTGGAGATACTTTAACCGACTGTATCATAAAATGTGCAACCAAAAGTCACCTCAACAGTGGCACTCGTAGCGTTTGGAAAACAGTCTCAGTGCTACCTGTTGCAGTGACTTGTTTGTCACACCATCAGCAAGTCCAGTTCACGGATTTACATCGCTGAGATTAACATGGGACCAACTGAATTCCGAGCAACAGGTTTATCAAAGTCATTCATTGGCACCAATTCAAATATCAGGTAATGAACGACGAGTGTATTGGAAAGTTAATTTAAATGTTGAGTTTTGAGGAACTATGAAGGATCGGTGTCCCATTCAACCGGTGATCAAAAGCGGAAAGTGAAAGTGAGTGATATGCAAAGAATGAATGTGGAGGAATTAAAGTTTGTAAGTATGTAAACTTCACTTTGGAACTGTATTGAATTTGCTCGCTATCTACTTGAGACTTTGTGAGTAATTTGTAGAGCCTATAGACGAATCAACATGAGTGCAAACAGCTTTTCCCCATCAAAATACTGCAATTGGGACTTGTGGTGGCTTTTTGCTGCAATGAGCAAGGTGTCCATGAGAAATAACATGAATTGATAGCCATGATGTGGAGATGCCGGCGTTGGACTGGGGTGAGCACAGTAAGAAGTCTTACAACACCAGGTTAAAGTCCAACAGGTTTGTTTCAAACACGAGCTTTCGGAGCACGGCTCCTTCTTCAGTGGTGGTGAAGAAGGAGCCGTGCTCCGAAAGCTCGTGTTTGAAACAACCTGTTGGACTTTAACCTGGTGTTGTAAGACTTCTTAATGAATTGATACAGCATGGCTCTTGATGTCACTGGAGATAATTTAGCCGACTGAATTTGTTAGAGTTGCTTCGCAGACATGATTTTATTTGGTTAATTTTGTTTATTCTCGCCCACAGACAATTTTAATGTTGAAAATGTATTCTGGAACAATATGACTTTACAATAATATGTTCTTGTTTTCTACAGCAACTAAGGGATAAATTATTGTTCTGCAAGTGTTTGCCTCCTTTACACGCGTGGTGTCGACCTGTACGTTCCAGCCATTTATCCTGCCATTGTCTTTGCCTTTTGTTGATCACAACTGAATTCCACAGCTCTGACACGTTATTTCACTTTGCAAAGTATTTCTCTCCCGTCACGGTAACAGAGCGCATCATATAAACTGTGCAATGCGAAGTCACCTCAACAGTGGCACTCATAGCATCTTGAAAACAGTCTAAGTGCTACCTGTTGTGGTGCCTTGTTTGTCATATCATCATCAGCAAGACCAGTTCACAGATTTACTGTAATGCTGACTGCCTGGAGATTTTGAGTTCAACACTCATATTCCTTTTGTGAAATGGGGGAAGTGAGCTTCCTCCCCTGAAATAAATGTCTGGCTGATGACAGTTCGATTAAATCTCCATTTTCCAAAATTTGTCTCAACACCAAGTTCTAGCAGATCATTTTAGTAACAGCATGTAATTTCTGCTACATCGCTGGGATTAACGTGTGACCAACTGAATTCTGAGCAACACAGATGTCAAAGTCATTCTTTGCCACCAATTCAAATATCAGGTAAGGCCCTGTGAATGGCATAGTTTAAATATCGAGTTTTGAAGAAATATAACGCATTGATGTAATATTCAAGAAGTGACCATCAGACTGATAGTGAAACATAGACAACCGTGCAATGAACGAATGTGATGGAACCTCATTTTGCAAGAGTGAGATCTCATTTTTGAAAATTCATTGATTTTGCTGCTTCGTAAGCTAAGGTGTAGCTGGAATTCAGGGGAAATATATTGTCTTGATTTCCTATCTGTCCAGCTTGGCCTTACCATTTCACATTGCAGACAATTGTGACCTGAACACTAACATTTGCTTTTCTTGCTGTGGTAAGTGTTACCCTGTTTGGGTCATAGATTTCTGGCTTTTCACAAGACTTTGTGAGTAATCTGCAGAGCTGAAATATCACAATGGATCTCTGCATCGCTATGCTAATAATAAGCAACTTTAGCTGATTCCTAAATTCAACTCTCATTCTATATTCTACACCTTTCACAAAGATACTTCATTTCGTGCTGAGATCTGTAACACTGCAACCTGTGCAGTCTAAAGACACCACAACATGAGTGCAAACAGCTTCTTCCCAACAAAAGACTGTAAGTGCTACTTGTTGTGGTGGCTTTTGCTGCAAATGAGCAAGGTGTCCATTGAGAGACAAACATGAACTCAGTTGATATCATTGCTCTTTTACTTGGTCCTTGCTGTTTCACATGACAGACAAATGTGACCTGAACAGGAGCTTTATACTTGCTGTGGTAAGTGCTACCCTGTTTGGTAATAGATGTCTCGATATCTACTTGGGACCTTGTGAGTAATCTGCAGAGAAGATATGTCAGGACGATCTCTGCATGGTAATCCTCAGACCAACTAACTTAACTTGCTTCGCCGCACACGCTCTTTGTCTGCAGACGACACCTTTCACAATGTTTCTTCATTTCAGCCTACCATTTGTAACTCTGCAACCTGTGCAGACTAAAGTCACCACAACATGAGTGCAAACAGCTTCTTCCCATCAATATACTGTAAGTGCTACTTGTTGTGGTGGCTTTTTGCTGCGATGAGCAAGGTGTCCATTGAGAAACAAACATGAATTGATACAGCATGGCTCTTGCTGTCACGATGCTTTTTACCACCGAAGCAGATTTCATTGGAGATACTTTAACCGACTGTATCATAAAATGTGCAACCAAAAGTCACCTCAACAGTGGCACTCGTAGCGTTTGGAAAACAGTCTCAGTGCTACCTGTTGCAGTGACTTGTTTGTCACACCATCAGCAAGTCCAGTTCACGGATTTACATCGCTGAGATTAACATGGGACCAACTGAATTCCGAGCAACAGGTTTATCAAAGTCATTCATTGGCACCAATTCAAATATCAGGTAATGAACGACGAGTGTATTGGAAAGTTAATTTAAATGTTGAGTTTTGAGGAACTATGAAGGATCGGTGTCCCATTCAACCGGTGATCAAAAGCGGGAAAGTGAAAGTGAGTGATATGCAAAGAATGAATGTGGAGGAATTAAAGTTTGTAAGTATGTAAACTTCACTTTGGAACTGTATTGAATTTGCTCGCTATCTACTTGAGACTTTGTGAGTAATTTGTAGAGCCTATAGACGAATCAACATGAGTGCAAACAGCTTTTCCCCATCAAAATACTGCAATTGGGACTTGTGGTGGCTTTTTGCTGCAATGAGCAAGGTGTCCATGAGAAATAACATGAATTGATAGCCATGATGTGGAGATGCCGGCGTTGGACTGGGGTGAGCACAGTAAGAAGTCTTACAACACCAGGTTAAAGTCCAACAGGTTTGTTTCAAACACGAGCTTTCGTAGCACGGCTCCTTCTTCACCACCACTGAAGAAGGAGCCGTGCTCCGAAAGCTCGTGTTTGAAACAAACCTGTTGGACTTTAACCTGGTGTTGTAAGACTTCTTAATGAATTGATACAGCATGGCTCTTGATGTCACTGGAGATAATTTAGCCGACTGAATTTGTTAGAGTTGCTTCGCAGACATGATTTTATTTGGTTAATTTTGTTTATTCTCGCCCACAGACAATTTTAATGTTGAAAATGTATTCTGGAACAATATGACTTTACAATAATATGTTCTTGTTTTCTACAGCAACTAAGGGATAAATTATTGTTCTGCAAGTGTTTGCCTCCTTTACACGCGTGGTGTCGACCTGTACGTTCCAGCCATTTATCCTGCCATTGTCTTTGCCTTTTGTTGATCACAACTGAATTCCACAGCTCTGACACGTTATTTCACTTTGCAAAAGTATTTCTCTCCCGTCACGGTAACAGAGCGCATCATATAAACTGTGCAATGCGAAGTCACCTCAACAGTGGCACTCATAGCATCTTGAAACAGTCTAAGTGCTACCTGTTGTGGTGCCTTGTTTGTCATATCATCATCAGCAAGACCAGTTCACAGATTTACTGTAATGCTGACTGCCTGGAGATTTTGAGTTCAACACTCATATTCCTTTTGTGAAATGGGGGAAGTGAGCTTCCTCCCCTGAAATAAATGTCTGGCTGATGACAGTTCGATTAAATCTCCATTTTCCAAAATTTGTCTCAACACCAAGTTCTAGCAGATCATTTTAGTAACAGCATGTAATTTCTGCTACATCGCTGGGATTAACGTGTGACCAACTGAATTCTGAGCAACACAGATGTCAAAGTCATTCTTTGCCACCAATTCAAATATCAGGTAAGGCCCTGTGAATGGCATAGTTTAAATATCGAGTTTTGAAGAAATATAACGCATTGATGTAATATTCAAGAAGTGACCATCAGACTGATAGTGAAACATAGACAACCGTGCAATGAACGAATGTGATGGAACCTCATTTTGCAAGAGTGAGATCTCATTTTTGAAAATTCATTGATTTTGCTGCTTCGTAAGCTAAGGTGTAGCTGGAATTCAGGGGAAATATATTGTCTTGATTTCCTATCTGTCCAGCTTGGCCTTACCATTTCACATTGCAGACAATTGTGACCTGAACACTAACATTTGCTTTTCTTGCTGTGGTAAGTGTTACCCTGTTTGGGTCATAGATTTCTGGCTTTTCACAAGACTTTGTGAGTAATCTGCAGAGCTGAAATATCACAATGGATCTCTGCATCGCTATGCTAATAATAAGCAACTTTAGCTGATTCCTAAATTCAACTCTCATTCTATATTCTACACCTTTCACAAAGATACTTCATTTCGTGCTGAGATCTGTAACACTGCAACCTGTGCAGTCTAAAGACACCACAACATGAGTGCAAACAGCTTCTTCCCAACAAAAGACTGTAAGTGCTACTTGTTGTGGTGGCTTTTTGCTGCAAATGAGCAAGGTGTCCATTGAGAGACAAACATGAACTCAGTTGATATCATCGCTCTTTTACTTGGTCCTTGCTGTTTCACATGACAGACAAATGTGACCTGAACAGGAGCTTTATACTTGCTGTGGTAAGTGCTACCCTGTTTGGTAATAGATGTCTCGATATCTACTTGGGACCTTGTGAGTAATCTGCAGAGAAGATATGTCAGGACGATCTCTGCATGGTAATCCTCAGACCAACTAACTTAACTTGCTTCGCCGCACACGCTCTTTGTCTGCAGACGACACCTTTCACAATGTTTCTTCATTTCAGCCTACCATTTGTAACTCTGCAACCTGTGCAGACTAAAGTCACCACAACATGAGTGCAAACAGCTTCTTCCCATCAATATACTGTAAGTGCTACTTGTTGTGGTGGCTTTTTGCTGCGATGAGCAAGGTGTCCATTGAGAAACAAACATGAATTGATACAGCATGGCTCTTGCTGTCACGATGCTTTTTACCACCGAAGCAGATTTCATTGGAGATACTTTAACCGACTGTATCATAAAATGTGCAACCAAAAGTCACCTCAACAGTGGCACTCGTAGCGTTTGGAAAACAGTCTCAGTGCTACCTGTTGCAGTGACTTGTTTGTCACACCATCAGCAAGTCCAGTTCACGGATTTACATCGCTGAGATTAACATGGGACCAACTGAATTCCGAGCAACAGGTTTATCAAAGTCATTCATTGGCACCAATTCAAATATCAGGTAATGAACGACGAGTGTATTGGAAAGTTAATTTAAATGTTGAGTTTTGAGGAACTATGAAGGATCGGTGTCCCATTCAACCGGTGATCAAAAGCGGAAAGTGAAAGTGAGTGATATGCAAAGAATGAATGTGGAGGAATTAAAGTTTGTAAGTATGTAAACTTCACTTTGGAACTGTATTGAATTTGCTCGCTATCTACTTGAGACTTTGTGAGTAATTTGTAGAGCCTATAGACGAATCAACATGAGTGCAAACAGCTTTTCCCCATCAAAATACTGCAATTGGGACTTGTGGTGGCTTTTTGCTGCAATGAGCAAGGTGTCCATGAGAAATAACATGAATTGATAGCCATGATGTGGAGATGCCGGCGTTGGACTGGGGTGAGCACAGTAAGAAGTCTTACAACACCAGGTTAAAGTCCAACAGGTTTGTTTCAAACACGAGCTTTCGGAGCACGGCTCCTTCTTCAGTGGTGGTGAAGAAGGAGCCGTGCTACGAAAGCTCGTGTTTGAAACAAACCTGTTGGACTTTAACCTGGTGTTGTAAGACTTCTTAATGAATTGATACAGCATGGCTCTTGATGTCACTGGAGATAATTTAGCCGACTGAATTTGTTAGAGTTGCTTCGCAGACATGATTTTATTTGGTTAATTTTGTTTATTCTCGCCCACAGACAATTTTAATGTTGAAAATGTATTCTGGAACAATATGACTTTACAATAATATGTTCTTGTTTTCTACAGCAACTAAGGGATAAATTATTGTTCTGCAAGTGTTTGCCTCCTTTACACGCGTGGTGTCGACCTGTACGTTCCAGCCATTTATCCTGCCATTGTCTTTGCCTTTTGTTGATCACAACTGAATTCCACAGCTCTGACACGTTATTTCACTTTGCAAAAGTATTTCTCTCCCGTCACGGTAACAGAGCGCATCATATAAACTGTGCAATGCGAAGTCACCTCAACAGTGGCACTCATAGCATCTTGAAAACAGTCTAAGTGCTACCTGTTGTGGTGCCTTGTTTGTCATATCATCATCAGCAAGACCAGTTCACAGATTTACTGTAATGCTGACTGCCTGGAGATTTTGAGTTCAACACTAATATTCCTTTTGTGAAATGGGGGAAGTGAGCTTCCTCCCCTGAAATAAATGTCTGGCTGATGACAGTTCGATTAAATCTCCATTTTCCAAAATTTGTCTCAACACCAAGTTCTAGCAGATCATTTTAGTAACAGCATGTAATTTCTGCTACATCGCTGGGATTAACGTGTGACCAACTGAATTCTGAGCAACACAGATGTCAAAGTCATTCTTTGCCACCAATTCAAATATCAGGTAAGGCCCTGTGAATGGCATAGTTTAAATATCGAGTTTTGAAGAAATATAACGCATTGATGTAATATTCAAGAAGTGACCATCAGACTGATAGTGAAACATAGACAACCGTGCAATGAACGAATGTGATGGAACCTCATTTTGCAAGAGTGAGATCTCATTTTTGAAAATTCATTGATTTTGCTGCTTCGTAAGCTAAGGTGTAGCTGGAATTCAGGGGAAATATATTGTCTTGATTTCCTATCTGTCCAGCTTGGCCTTACCATTTCACATTGCAGACAATTGTGACCTGAACACTAACATTTGCTTTTCTTGCTGTGGTAAGTGTTACCCTGTTTGGGTCATAGATTTCTGGCTTTTCACAAGACTTTGTGAGTAATCTGCAGAGCTGAAATATCACAATGGATCTCTGCATCGCTATGCTAATAATAAGCAACTTTAGCTGATTCCTAAATTCAACTCTCATTCTATATTCTACACCTTTCACAAAGATACTTCATTTCGTGCTGAGATCTGTAACACTGCAACCTGTGCAGTCTAAAGACACCACAACATGAGTGCAAACAGCTTCTTCCCAACAAAAGACTGTAAGTGCTACTTGTTGTGGTGGCTTTTTGCTGCAAATGAGCAAGGTGTCCATTGAGAGACAAACATGAACTCAGTTGATATCATCGCTCTTTTACTTGGTCCTTGCTGTTTCACATGACAGACAATTGTGACCTGAACAGGAGCTTTATACTTGCTGTGGTAAGTGCTACCCTGTTTGGTAATAGATGTCTCGATATCTACTTGGGACCTTGTGAGTAATCTGCAGAGAAGATATGTCAAGACGATCTCTGCATGGTAATCCTCAGGCCAACTAACTTAACTTGCTTCGCCGAACACGCTCTTTGTCTGCAGACGACACCTTTCACAATGTTTCTTCATTTCAGCCTACCGTTTGTAACTCTGCAACCTGTGCAGACTAAAGTCACCACAACATGAGTGCAAACAGCTTCTTCCCATCAATATACTGTAAGTGCTACTTGTTGTGGTGGCTTTTTGCTGCGATGAGCAAGGTGTCCATTGAGAAACAAACATGAATTGATACAGCATGGCTCTTGCTGTCACGATGCTTTTCACCACCGAAGCAGATTTCATTGGAGATACTTTAACCGACTGTATCATAAAATGTGCAACCAAAAGTCACCTCAACAGTGGCACTCGTAGCGTTTGGAAAACAGTCTCAGTGCTACCTGTTGCAGTGACTTGTTTGTCACACCATCAGCAAGTCCAGTTCACGGATTTACATCGCTGAGATTAACATGGGACCAACTGAATTCCGAGCAACAGGTTTATCAAAGTCATTCATTGGCACCAATTCAAATATCAGGTAATGAACGACGAGTGTATTGGAAAGTTAATTTAAATGTTGAGTTTTGAGGAACTATGAAGGATCGGTGTCCCATTCAACCGGTGATCAAAAGCGGAAAGTGAAAGTGAGTGATATGCAAAGAATGAATGTGGAGGAATTAAAGTTTGTAAGTATGTGAACTTCACTTTGGAACTGTATTGAATTTGCTCGCTATCTACTTGAGACTTTGTGAGTAATTTGTAGAGCCTATAGACGAATCAACATGAGTGCAAACAGCTTTTCCCCATCAAAATACTGCAATTGGGACTTGTGGTGGCTTTTTGCTGCAATGAGCAAGGTGTCCATGAGAAATAACATGAATTGATAGCCATGATGTGGAGATGCCGGCGTTGGACTGGGGTGAGCACAGTAAGAAGTCTTACAACACCAGGTTAAAGTCCAACAGGTTTGTTTCAAACACGAGCTTTCGGAGCACGGCTCCTTCTTCAGTGGTGGTGAAGAAGGAGCCGTGCTACGAAAGCTCGTGTTTGAAACAAACCTGTTGGACTTTAACCTGGTGTTGTAAGACTTCTTAATGAATTGATACAGCATGGCTCTTGATGTCACTGGAGATAATTTAGCCGACTGAATTTGTTAGAGTTGCTTCGCAGACATGATTTTATTTGGTTAATTTTGTTTATTCTCGCCCACAGACAATTTTAATGTTGAAAATGTATTCTGGAACAATATGACTTTACAATAATATGTTCTTGTTTTCTACAGCAACTAAGGGATAAATTATTGTTCTGCAAGTGTTTGCCTCCTTTACACGCGTGGTGTCGACCTGTACGTTCCAGCCATTTATCCTGCCATTGTCTTTGCCTTTTGTTGATCACAACTGAATTCCACAGCTCTGACACGTTATTTCACTTTGCAAAAGTATTTCTCTCCCGTCACGGTAACAGAGCGCATCATATAAACTGTGCAATGCGAAGTCACCTCAACAGTGGCACTCATAGCATCTTGAAAACAGTCTAAGTGCTACCTGTTGTGGTGCCTTGTTTGTCATATCATCATCAGCAAGACCAGTTCACAGATTTACTGTAATGCTGACTGCCTGGAGATTTTGAGTTCAACACTAATATTCCTTTTGTGAAATGGGGGAAGTGAGCTTCCTCCCCTGAAATAAATGTCTGGCTGATGACAGTTCGATTAAATCTCCATTTTCCAAAATTTGTCTCAACACCAAGTTCTAGCAGATCATTTTAGTAACAGCATGTAGTTTCTGCTACATCGCTGGGATTAACGTGTGACCAACTGAATTCTGAGCAACACAGATGTCAAAGTCATTCTTTGCCACCAATTCAAATATCAGGTAAGGCCCTGTGAATGGCATAGTTTAAATATCGAGTTTTGAAGAAATATAACGCATTGATGTAATATTCAAGAAGTGACCATCAGACTGATAGTGAAACATAGACAACCGTGCAATGAACGAATGTGATGGAACCTCATTTTGCAAGAGTGAGATCTCATTTTTGAAAATTCATTGATTTTGCTGCTTCGTAAGCTAAGGTGTAGCTGGAATTCAGGGGAAATATATTGTCTTGATTTCCTATCTGTCCAGCTTGGCCTTACCATTTCACATTGCAGACAATTGTGACCTGAACACTAACATTTGCTTTTCTTGCTGTGGTAAGTGTTACCCTGTTTGGGTCATAGATTTCTGGCTTTTCACAAGACTTTGTGAGTAATCTGCAGAGCTGAAATATCACAATGGATCTCTGCATCGCTATGCTAATAATAAGCAACTTTAGCTGATTCCTAAATTCAACTCTCATTCTATATTCTACACCTTTCACAAAGATACTTCATTTCGTGCTGAGATCTGTAACACTGCAACCTGTGCAGTCTAAAGACACCACAACATGAGTGCAAACAGCTTCTTCCCAACAAAAGACTGTAAGTGCTACTTGTTGTGGTGGCTTTTTGCTGCAAATGAGCAAGGTGTCCATTGAGAGACAAACATGAACTCAGTTGATATCATCGCTCTTTTACTTGGTCCTTGCTGTTTCACATGACAGACAATTGTGACCTGAACAGGAGCTTTATACTTGCTGTGGTAAGTGCTACCCTGTTTGGTAATAAATGTCTCGATATCTACTTGGGACCTTGTGAGTAATCTGCAGAGAAGATATGTCAGGACGATCTCTGCATGGTAATCCTCAGACCAACTAACTTAACTTGCTTCGCCGCACACACTCTTTGTCTGCAGACGACACCTTTCACAATGTTTCTTCATTTCAGCCTACCGTTTGTAACTCTGCAACCTGTGCAGACTAAAGTCACCACAACATGAGTGCAAACAGCTTCTTCCCATCAATATACTGTAAGTGCTACTTGTTGTGGTGGCTTTTTGCTGCGATGAGCAAGGTGTCCATTGAGAAACAAACATGAATTGATACAGCATGGCTCTTGCTGTCACGATGCTTTTTACCACCGAAGCAGATTTCATTGGAGATACTTTAACCGACTGTATCATAAAATGTGCAACCAAAAGTCACCTCAACAGTGGCACTCGTAGCGTTTGGAAAACAGTCTCAGTGCTACCTGTTGCAGTGACTTGTTTGTCACACCATCAGCAAGTCCAGTTCACGGATTTACATCGCTGAGATTAACATGGGACCAACTGAATTCCGAGCAACAGGTTTATCAAAGTCATTCATTGGCACCAATTCAAATATCAGGTAATGAACGACGAGTGTATTGGAAAGTTAATTTAAATGTTGAGTTTTGAGGAACTATGAAGGATCGGTGTCCCATTCAACCGGTGATCAAAAGCGGAAAGTGAAAGTGAGTGATATGCAAAGAATGAATGTGGAGGAATTAAAGTTTGTAAGTATGTGAACTTCACTTTGGAACTGTATTGAATTTGCTCGCTATCTACTTGAGACTTTGTGAGTAATTTGTAGAGCCTATAGACGAATCAACATGAGTGCAAACAGCTTTTCCCCATCAAAATACTGCAATTGGGACTTGTGGTGGCTTTTTGCTGCAATGAGCAAGGTGTCCATGAGAAATAACATGAATTGATAGCCATGATGTGGAGATGCCGGCGTTGGACTGGGGTGAGCACAGTAAGAAGTCTTACAACACCAGGTTAAAGTCCAACAGGTTTGTTTCAAACACGAGCTTTCGGAGCACGGCTCCTTCTTCAGTGGTGGTGAAGAAGGAGCCGTGCTACGAAAGCTCGTGTTTGAAACAAACCTGTTGGACTTTAACCTGGTGTTGTAAGACTTCTTAATGAATTGATACAGCATGGCTCTTGATGTCACTGGAGATAATTTAGCCGACTGAATTTGTTAGAGTTGCTTCGCAGACATGATTTTATTTGGTTAATTTTGTTTATTCTCGCCCACAGACAATTTTAATGTTGAAAATGTATTCTGGAACAATATGACTTTACAATAATATGTTCTTGTTTTCTACAGCAACTAAGGGATAAATTATTGTTCTGCAAGTGTTTGCCTCCTTTACACGCGTGGTGTCGACCTGTACGTTCCAGCCATTTATCCTGCCATTGTCTTTGCCTTTTGTTGATCACAACTGAATTCCACAGCTCTGACACGTTATTTCACTTTGCAAAAGTATTTCTCTCCCGTCACGGTAACAGAGCGCATCATATAAACTGTGCAATGCGAAGTCACCTCAACAGTGGCACTCATAGCATCTTGAAAACAGTCTAAGTGCTACCTGTTGTGGTGCCTTGTTTGTCATATCATCATCAGCAAGACCAGTTCACAGATTTACTGTAATGCTGACTGCCTGGAGATTTTGAGTTCAACACTAATATTCCTTTTGTGAAATGGGGGAAGTGAGCTTCCTCCCCTGAAATAAATGTCTGGCTGATGACAGTTCGATTAAATCTCCATTTTCCAAAATTTGTCTCAACACCAAGTTCTAGCAGATCATTTTAGTAACAGCATGTAGTTTCTGCTACATCGCTGGGATTAACGTGTGACCAACTGAATTCTGAGCAACACAGATGTCAAAGTCATTCTTTGCCACCAATTCAAATATCAGGTAAGGCCCTGTGAATGGCATAGTTTAAATATCGAGTTTTGAAGAAATATAACGCATTGATGTAATATTCAAGAAGTGACCATCAGACTGATAGTGAAACATAGACAACCGTGCAATGAACGAATGTGATGGAACCTCATTTTGCAAGAGTGAGATCTCATTTTTGAAAATTCATTGATTTTGCTGCTTCGTAAGCTAAGGTGTAGCTGGAATTCAGGGGAAATATATTGTCTTGATTTCCTATCTGTCCAGCTTGGCCTTACCATTTCACATTGCAGACAATTGTGACCTGAACACTAACATTTGCTTTTCTTGCTGTGGTAAGTGTTACCCTGTTTGGGTCATAGATTTCTGGCTTTTCACAAGACTTTGTGAGTAATCTGCAGAGCTGAAATATCACAATGGATCTCTGCATCGCTATGCTAATAATAAGCAACTTTAGCTGATTCCTAAATTCAACTCTCATTCTATATTCTACACCTTTCACAAAGATACTTCATTTCGTGCTGAGATCTGTAACACTGCAACCTGTGCAGTCTAAAGACACCACAACATGAGTGCAAACAGCTTCTTCCCAACAAAAGACTGTAAGTGCTACTTGTTGTGGTCGCTTTTTGCTGCAAATGAGCAAGGTGTCCATTGAGAGACAAACATGAACTCAGTTGATATCATCGCTCTTTTACTTGGTCCTTGCTGTTTCACATGACAGACAATTGTGACCTGAACAGGAGCTTTATACTTGCTGTGGTAAGTGCTACCCTGTTTGGTAATAAATGTCTCGATATCTACTTGTGACCTTGTGAGTAATCTGCAGAGAAGATATGTCAGGACGATCTCTGCATGGTAATCCTCAGACCAACTAACTTAACTTGCTTCGCCGCACACACTCTTTGTCTGCAGACGACACCTTTCACAATGTTTCTTCATTTCAGCCTACCGTTTGTAACTCTGCAACCTGTGCAGACTAAAGTCACCACAACATGAGTGCAAACAGCTTCTTCCCATCAATATACTGTAAGTGCTACTTGTTGTGGTGGCTTTTTGCTGCGATGAGCAAGGTGTCCATTGAGAAACAAACATGAATTGATACAGCATGGCTCTTGCTGTCACGATGCTTTTTACCACCGAAGCAGATTTCATTGGAGATACTTTAACCGACTGTATCATAAAATGTGCAACCAAAAGTCACCTCAACAGTGGCACTCGTAGCGTTTGGAAAACAGTCTCAGTGCTACCTGTTGCAGTGACTTGTTTGTCACACCATCAGCAAGTCCAGTTCACAGGATTTACATCGCTGAGATTAACATGGGACCAACTGAATTCCGAGCAACAGGTTTATCAAAGTCATTCATTGGCACCAATTCAAATATCAGGTAATGAACGACGAGTGTATTGGAAAGTTAATTTAAATGTTGAGTTTTGAGGAACTATGAAGGATCGGTGTCCCATTCAACCGGTGATCAAAAGCGGAAAGTGAAAGTGAGTGATATGCAAAGAATGAATGTGGAGGAATTAAAGTTTGTAAGTATGTGAACTTCACTTTGGAACTGTATTGAATTTGCTCGCTATCTACTTGAGACTTTGTGAGTAATTTGTAGAGCCTATAGACGAATCAACATGAGTGCAAACAGCTTTTCCCCATCAAAATACTGCAATTGGGACTTGTGGTGGCTTTTTGCTGCAATGAGCAAGGTGTCCATGAGAAATAACATGAATTGATAGCCATGATGTGGAGATGCCGGCGTTGGACTGGGGTGAGCACAGTAAGAAGTCTTACAACACCAGGTTAAAGTCCAACAGGTTTGTTTCAAACACGAGCTTTCGGAGCACGGCTCCTTCTTCAGTGGTGGTGAAGAAGGAGCCGTGCTACGAAAGCTCGTGTTTGAAACAAACCTGTTGGACTTTAACCTGGTGTTGTAAGACTTCTTAATGAATTGATACAGCATGGCTCTTGATGTCACTGGAGATAATTTAGCCGACTGAATTTGTTAGAGTTGCTTCGTAGACATGATTTTATTTGGTTAATTTTGTTTATTCTCGCCCACAGACAATTTTAATGTTGAAAATGTATTCTGGAACAATATGACTTTACAATAATATGTTCTTGTTTTCTACAGCAACTAAGGGATAAATTATTGTTCTGCAAGTGTTTGCCTCCTTTACACGCGTGGTGTCGACCTGTACGTTCCAGCCATTTATCCTGCCATTGTCTTTGCCTTTTGTTGATCACAACTGAATTCCACAGCTCTGACACGTTATTTCACTTTGCAAAAGTATTTCTCTCCCGTCACGGTAACAGAGCGCATCATATAAACTGTGCAATGCGAAGTCACCTCAACAGTGGCACTCATAGCATCTTGAAAACAGTCTAAGTGCTACCTGTTGTGGTGCCTTGTTTGTCATATCATCATCAGCAAGACCAGTTCACAGATTTACATCGCTGAGATTAACATGGGACCATCTGAAATCCGAGCAACAGGGTTATCCATGTCATTCACTGGCACCAATTCAAATATCAGATAATGCCCTGTGAATCGCATAGTTTAAATATCGAGTTCTGAAGGAATATAAAGCATTGGTGTTATGTTGAACAAGTGACCATCAGACTGATAGTGAAAAATAGACATGTGCAAAGATAGAATGCAAAGTAACCTGATTTTGCAAGGTTGAGATCTTCCTTTTGAAAACTTCTTGACTTTACTGCTTTGAAATCTAAGATTTAGCTGCAAATCGGGGGAAATATATCGTGTTGATTCCTTCTCTGTCCAGCGTGGCCATACCATTTCACATTGCAGATAATTGTGACCTGAACAGGAGCATTTGCTTTTTCTTTGCTGTGGTAAGTGCTACCCTGTTTGGGTCATAGATGTCTCACTATCTACTTGGGACTTTGTGAGTAATCTGCAGAGCAGATATGTCAGGACGATCTCTGCATGGATATCCTCATACCAACTAACTGTACTTGCTTCACCAAACATGCTCTCTGTCTGCAGACGACACCTTTCACAAAGTTTCTTCATTTCGGCACACCGTTTGTACCACTGCATCCTGTGCAGACAAAAGACACCACAACATGAGTGCAAACAGCTTCTTCCCATCAAAATACTGTAAGTGCAACTTGTTGTGGTGGCTTTTTGCTGCGATGAGCAAAGTGTCCATTGAGAAACAAACATGAATTGATGCCGCATGGCTCTTGTTGTCACAATGCATTTCACCACCGAAGCAGATTTCATTGGAGACACTTTAACCGACTGTATCATAAAATGTGCAACCTAAAGTCACCTCAACAGTGGCACTCACAGTCTTTGGAAAACAGTCTCAGTGCTACCTGTTGTAGTGACTTGTTTGTCATATCATCAGCTAGTCCAGTTCACAGATTTACATCGCTGAGATTAACATGGGACCAACTGAATTCCGAGCAACAGGATTATCAAAGTCATTCACTGGCACCAATTCAAATATCAGTTAATGAACGACGGGTGTATTGGAAAGTTAATTTAAATGTTGAGTTTTGAGGAACTATGAAGGATCGGTGTCCCATTCAACCGGTGATCAAAAGCAGAAAGTGAAAGTGACTGATGCAAAGAATGAATGTGGAGGAATTAAGGTTTGTAAGTATGTGAACTTCCCTTTGGAACTGCATTGAATTTGCTCGCTATCTACTTGAGACTTTGTGAGTAATTTGTAGATGCCTATAGACAGATCAACATGAGTGCAAACAGCTTTTCCCCATCAAAATACTGCAATTGGGACTTGTGGTGGCTTTTTGCTGCAATGAGCAAGGTGTCCATGAGAAATAACATGAATTGATACAGCATGGCTCTTGATGTCACTGGAGATAATTTAGCCGACTGAATTTGTTAGAGTTGCTTCGCAGACATGATTTTATTTGGTTAATTTTGTTTATTCTCGCCCACAGACAATTTTAATGCTGAAAATGTATTCTGGAACAATATGACTTTACAATAATATGTTCTCGTTTTCTACAGCAACTAAGGGATAAATTATTGTTCTGCAAGTGTTTGCCTCCTTTACACGCGTGGTGTCGACCTGTACGTTCCAGCCATTTATCCTGCCATTGTCTTTGCCTTTTGTTGATCACAACTGAATTCCACAGCTCTGACACGTTATTTCACTTTGCAAAAGTATTTCTCTCCCGTCACGGTAACAGAGCGCATCATATAAACTGTGCAATGCGAAGTCACCTCAACAGTGGCACTCATAGCATCTTGAAAACAGTCTAAGTGCTACCTGTTGTGGTGCCTTGTTTGTCATATCATCATCAGCAAGACCAGTTCACAGATTTACATCGCTGAGATTAACATGGGACCATCTGAAATCCGAGCAACAGGGTTATCCATGTCATTCACTGGCACCAATTCAAATATCAGATAATGCCCTGTGAATCGCATAGTTTAAATATCGAGTTCTGAAGGAATATAAAGCATTGGTGTTATGTTGAACAAGTGACCATCAGACTGATAGTGAAAAATAGACATGTGCAAAGATAGAATGCAAAGTAACCTGATTTTGCAAGGTTGAGATCTTCCTTTTGAAAACTTCTTGACTTTACTGCTTTGAAATCTAAGATTTAGCTGCAAATCGGGGGAAATATATCGTGTTGATTCCTTCTCTGTCCAGCGTGGCCATACCATTTCACATTGCAGATAATTGTGACCTGAACAGGAGCATTTGCTTTTTCTTTGCTGTGGTAAGTGCTACCCTGTTTGGGTCATAGATGTCTCACTATCTACTTGGGACTTTGTGAGTAATCTGCAGAGCAGATATGTCAGGACGATCTCTGCATGGATATCCTCATACCAACTAACTGTACTTGCTTCACCAAACATGCTCTCTGTCTGCAGACGACACCTTTCACAAAGTTTCTTCATTTCGGCACACCGTTTGTACCACTGCATCCTGTGCAGACAAAAGACACCACAACATGAGTGCAAACAGCTTCTTCCCATCAAAATACTGTAAGTGCAACTTGTTGTGGTGGCTTTTTGCTGCGATGAGCAAAGTGTCCATTGAGAAACAAACATGAATTGATGCCGCATGGCTCTTGTTGTCACAATGCATTTCACCACCGAAGCAGATTTCATTGGAGACACTTTAACCGACTGTATCATAAAATGTGCAACCTAAAGTCACCTCAACAGTGGCACTCACAGTCTTTGGAAAACAGTCTCAGTGCTACCTGTTGTAGTGACTTGTTTGTCATATCATCAGCAAGTCCAGTTCACAGATTTACATCGCTGAGATTAACATGGGACCAACTGAATTCCGAGCAACAGGATTATCAAAGTCATTCATTGGCACCAATTCAAATATCAGGTAATGAACGACGAGTGTATTGGAAAGTTAATTTAAATGTTGAGTTTTGAGGAACTATGAAGGATCGGTGTCCCATTCAACCGGTGATCAAAAGCGGAAAGTGAAAGTGAGTGATATGCAAAGAATGAATGTGGAGGAATTAAAGTTTGTAAGTATGTGAACTTCACTTTGGAACTGTATTGAATTTGCTCGCTATCTACTTGAGACTTTGTGAGTAATTTGTAGAGCCTATAGACGAATCAACATGAGTGCAAACAGCTTTTCCCCATCAAAATACTGCAATTGGGACTTGTGGTGGCTTTTTGCTGCAATGAGCAAGGTGTCCATGAGAAATAACATGAATTGATAGCCATGATGTGGAGATGCCGGCGTTGGACTGGGGTGAGCACAGTAAGAAGTCTTACAACACCAGGTTAAAGTCCAACAGGTTTGTTTCAAACACGAGCTTTCGGAGCACGGCTCCTTCTTCAGTGGTGGTGAAGAAGGAGCCGTGCTACGAAAGCTCGTGTTTGAAACAAACCTGTTGGACTTTAACCTGGTGTTGTAAGACTTCTTAATGAATTGATACAGCATGGCTCTTGATGTCACTGGAGATAATTTAGCCGACTGAATTTGTTAGAGTTGCTTCGCAGACATGATTTTATTTGGTTAATTTTGTTTATTCTCGCCCACAGACAATTTTAATGTTGAAAATGTATTCTGGAACAATATGACTTTACAATAATATGTTCTTGTTTTCTACAGCAACTAAGGGATAAATTATTGTTCTGCAAGTGTTTGCCTCCTTTACACGCGTGGTGTCGACCTGTACGTTCCAGCCATTTATCCTGCCATTGTCTTTGCCTTTTGTTGATCACAACTGAATTCCACAGCTCTGACACGTTATTTCACTTTGCAAAAGTATTTCTCTCCCGTCACGGTAACAGAGCGCATCATATAAACTGTGCAATGCGAAGTCACCTCAACAGTGGCACTCATAGCATCTTGAAAACAGTCTAAGTGCTACCTGTTGTGGTGCCTTGTTTGTCATATCATCATCAGCAAGACCAGTTCACAGATTTACTGTAATGCTGACTGCCTGGAGATTTTGAGTTCAACACTAATATTCCTTTTGTGAAATGGGGGAAGTGAGCTTCCTCCCCTGAAATAAATGTCTGGCTGATGACAGTTCGATTAAATCTCCATTTTCCAAAATTTGTCTCAACACCAAGTTCTAGCAGATCATTTTAGTAACAGCATGTAGTTTCTGCTACATCGCTGGGATTAACGTGTGACCAACTGAATTCTGAGCAACACAGATGTCAAAGTCATTCTTTGCCACCAATTCAAATATCAGGTAAGGCCCTGTGAATGGCATAGTTTAAATATCGAGTTTTGAAGAAATATAACGCATTGATGTAATATTCAAGAAGTGACCATCAGACTGATAGTGAAACATAGACAACCGTGCAATGAACGAATGTGATGGAACCTCATTTTGCAAGAGTGAGATCTCATTTTTGAAAATTCATTGATTTTGCTGCTTCGTAAGCTAAGGTGTAGCTGGAATTCAGGGGAAATATATTGTCTTGATTTCCTATCTGTCCAGCTTGGCCTTACCATTTCACATTGCAGACAATTGTGACCTGAACACTAACATTTGCTTTTCTTGCTGTGGTAAGTGTTACCCTGTTTGGGTCATAGATTTCTGGCTTTTCACAAGACTTTGTGAGTAATCTGCAGAGCTGAAATATCACAATGGATCTCTGCATCGCTATGCTAATAATAAGCAACTTTAGCTGATTCCTAAATTCAACTCTCATTCTATATTCTACACCTTTCACAAAGATACTTCATTTCGTGCTGAGATCTGTAACACTGCAACCTGTGCAGTCTAAAGACACCACAACATGAGTGCAAACAGCTTCTTCCCAACAAAAGACTGTAAGTGCTACTTGTTGTGGTCGCTTTTTGCTGCAAATGAGCAAGGTGTCCATTGAGAGACAAACATGAACTCAGTTGATATCATCGCTCTTTTACTTGGTCCTTGCTGTTTCACATGACAGACAATTGTGACCTGAACAGGAGCTTTATACTTGCTGTGGTAAGTGCTACCCTGTTTGGTAATAAATGTCTCGATATCTACTTGTGACCTTGTGAGTAATCTGCAGAGAAGATATGTCAGGACGATCTCTGCATGGTAATCCTCAGACCAACTAACTTAACTTGCTTCGCCGCACACACTCTTTGTCTGCAGACGACACCTTTCACAATGTTTCTTCATTTCAGCCTACCGTTTGTAACTCTGCAACCTGTGCAGACTAAAGTCACCACAACATGAGTGCAAACAGCTTCTTCCCATCAATATACTGTAAGTGCTACTTGTTGTGGTGGCTTTTTGCTGCGATGAGCAAGGTGTCCATTGAGAAACAAACATGAATTGATACAGCATGGCTCTTGCTGTCACGATGCTTTTACCACCGAAGCAGATTTCATTGGAGATACTTTAACCGACTGTATCATAAAATGTGCAACCTAAAGTCACCTCAACAGTGGCACTCACAGTCTTTGGAAAACAGTCTCAGTGCTACCTGTTGTAGTGACTTGTTTGTCATATCATCAGCAAGTCCAGTTCACAGATTTACATCGCTGAGATTAACATGGGACCAACTGAATTCCGAGCAACAGGATTATCAAAGTCATTCATTGGCACCAATTCAAATATCAGTTAATGAACGACGGGTGTATTGGAAAGTTAATTTAAATGTTGAGTTTTGAGGAACTATGAAGGATCGGTGTCCCATTCAACCGGTGATCAAAAGCGGAAAGTGAAAGTGAGTGATATGCAAAGAATGAATGTGGAGGAATTAAAGTTTGTAAGTATGTGAACTTCACTTTGGAACTGTATTGAATTTGCTCGCTATCTACTTGAGACTTTGTGAGTAATTTGTAGAGCCTATAGACGAATCAACATGAGTGCAAACAGCTTTTCCCCATCAAAATACTGCAATGCAATTGGGACTTGTGGTGGCTTTTTGCTGCAATGAGCAAGGTGTCCATGAGAAATAACATGAATTGATACAGCATGGCTCTTGATGTCACTGGAGATAATTTAGCCGACTGAATTTGTTAGAGTTGCTTCGCAGACATGATTTTATTTGGTTAATTTTGTTTATTCTTGACCACAGACAATTTTAATGTTGAAAATGTATTCTGGAACAATATGACTTTACAATAATATGTTCTTGTTTTCTACAGCAACTAAGGGATAAATTATTGTTCTGCAAGTGTTTGCCTCCTTTACACGCGTGGTGTCGACCTGTACGTTCCAGCCATTTATCCTGCCATTGTCTTTGCCTTTTGTTGATCACAACTGAATTCCACAGCTCTGACACGTTATTTCACTTTGCAAAAGTATTTCTCTCCCGTCACGGTAACAGAGCGCATCATATAAACTGTGCAATGCGAAGTCACCTCAACAGTGGCACTCATAGCATCTTGAAAACAGTCTAAGTGCTACCTGTTGTGGTGCCTTGTTTGTCATATCATCATCAGCAAGACCAGTTCACAGATTTACATCGCTGAGATTAACATGGGACCATCTGAAATCCGAGCAACAGGGTTATCCATGTCATTCACTGGCACCAATTCAAATATCAGATAATGCCCTGTGAATCGCATAGTTTAAATATCGAGTTCTGAAGGAATATAAAGCATTGGTGTTATGTTGAACAAGTGACCATCAGACTGATAGTGAAAAATAGACATGTGCAAAGATAGAATGCAAAGTAACCTGATTTTGCAAGGTTGAGATCTTCCTTTTGAAAACTTCTTGACTTTACTGCTTTGAAATCTAAGATTTAGCTGCAAATCGGGGGAAATATATCGTGTTGATTCCTTCTCTGTCCAGCGTGGCCATACCATTTCACATTGCAGATAATTGTGACCTGAACAGGAGCATTTGCTTTTTCTTTGCTGTGGTAAGTGCTACCCTGTTTGGGTCATAGATGTCTCACTATCTACTTGGGACTTTGTGAGTAATCTGCAGAGCAGATATGTCAGGACGATCTCTGCATGGATATCCTCATACCAACTAACTGTACTTGCTTCACCAAACATGCTCTCTGTCTGCAGACGACACCTTTCACAAAGTTTCTTCATTTCGGCACACCGTTTGTACCACTGCATCCTGTGCAGACAAAAGACACCACAACATGAGTGCAAACAGCTTCTTCCCATCAAAATACTGTAAGTGCAACTTGTTGTGGTGGCTTTTTGCTGCGATGAGCAAAGTGTCCATTGAGAAGCAAACATGAATTGATGCCGCATGGCTCTTGTTGTCACAATGCATTTCACCACCGAAGCAGATTTCATTGGAGACACTTTAACCGACTGTATCATAAAATGTGCAACCTAAAGTCACCTCAACAGTGGCACTCACAGTCTTTGGAAAACAGTCTCAGTGCTACCTGTTGTAGTGACTTGTTTGTCATATCATCAGCAAGTCCAGTTCACAGATTTACATCGCTGAGATTAACATGGGACCAACTGAATTCCGAGCAACAGGATTATCAAAGTCATTCATTGGCACCAATTCAAATATCAGTTAATGAACGACGGGTGTATTGGAAAGTTAATTTAAATGTTGAGTTTTGAGGAACTATGAAGGATCGGTGTCCCATTCAACCGGTGATCAAAAGCAGAAAGTGAAAGTGACTGATGCAAAGAATGAATGTGGAGGAATTAAGGTTTGTAAGTATGTGAACTTCCCTTTGGAACTGCATTGAATTTGCTCGCTATCTACTTGAGACTTTGTGAGTAATTTGTAGATGCCTATAGACAGATCAACATGAGTGCAAACAGCTTTTCCCCATCAAAATACTGCAATTGGGACTTGTGGTGGCTTTTTGCTGCAATGAGCAAGGTGTCCATGAGAAATAACATGAATTGATACAGCATGGCTCTTGATGTCACTGGAGATAATTTAGCCGACTGAATTTGTTAGAGTTGCTTCGCAGACATGATTTTATTTGGTTAATTTTGTTTATTCTCGCCCACAGACAATTTTAATGTTGAAAATGTATTCTGGAACAATATGACTTTACAATAATATGTTCTTGTTTTCTACAGCAACTAAGGGATAAATTATTGTTCTGCAAGTGTTTGCCTCCTTTACACGCGTGGTGTCGACCTGTACGTTCCAGCCATTTATCCTGCCATTGTCTTTGCCTTTTGTTGATCACAACTGAATTCCACAGCTCTGACACGTTATTTCACTTTGCAAAAGTATTTCTCTCCCGTCACGGTAACAGAGCGCATCATATAAACTGTGCAATGCGAAGTCACCTCAACAGTGGCACTCATAGCATCTTGAAAACAGTCTAAGTGCTACCTGTTGTGGTGCCTTGTTTGTCATATCATCATCAGCAAGACCAGTTCACAGATTTACATCGCTGAGATTAACATAGGACCATCTGAAATCCGAGCAACAGGGTTATCCATGTCATTCACTGGCACCAATTCAAATATCAGATAATGCCCTGTGAATCGCATAGTTTAAATATCGAGTTCTGAAGGAATATAAAGCATTGGTGTTATGTTGAACAAGTGACCATCAGACTGATAGTGAAAAATAGACATGTGCAAAGATAGAATGCAAAGTAACCTGATTTTGCAAGGTTGAGATCTTCCTTTTGAAAACTTCTTGACTTTACTGCTTTGAAATCTAAGATTTAGCTGCAAATCGGGGGAAATATATCGTGTTGATTCCTTCTCTGTCCAGCGTGGCCATACCATTTCACATTGCAGATAATTGTGACCTGAACAGGAGCATTTGCTTTTTCTTTGCTGTGGTAAGTGCTACCCTGTTTGGGTCATAGATGTCTCACTATCTACTTGGGACTTTGTGAGTAATCTGCAGAGCAGATATGTCAGGACGATCTCTGCATGGATATCCTCATACCGACTAACTGTACTTGCTTCACCAAACATGCTCTCTGTCTGCAGACGACACCTTTCACAAAGTTTCTTCATTTCGGCACACCGTTTGTACCACTGCATCCTGTGCAGACAAAAGACACCACAACATGAGTGCAAACAGCTTCTTCCCATCAAAATACTGTAAGTGCAACTTGTTGTGGTGGCTTTTTGCTGCGATGAGCAAAGTGTCCATTGAGAAGCAAACATGAATTGATGCCGCATGGCTCTTGTTGTCACAATGCATTTCACCACCGAAGCAGATTTCATTGGAGACACTTTAACCGACTGTATCATAAAATGTGCAACCTAAAGTCACCTCAACAGTGGCACTCACAGTCTTTGGAAAACAGTCTCAGTGCTACCTGTTGTAGTGACTTGTTTGTCATATCATCAGCAAGTCCAGTTCACAGATTTACATCGCTGAGATTAACATGGGACCAACTGAATTCCGAGCAACAGGATTATCAAAGTCATTCATTGGCACCAATTCAAATATCAGTTAATGAACGACGGGTGTATTGGAAAGTTAATTTAAATGTTGAGTTTTGAGGAACTATGAAGGATCGGTGTCCCATTCAACCGGTGATCAAAAGCAGAAAGTGAAAGTGACTGATGCAAAGAATGAATGTGGAGGAATTAAGGTTTGTAAGTATGTGAACTTCCCTTTGGAACTGCATTGAATTTGCTCGCTATCTACTTGAGACTTTGTGAGTAATTTGTAGATGCCTATAGACAGATCAACATGAGTGCAAACAGCTTTTCCCCATCAAAATACTGCAATTGGGACTTGTGGTGGCTTTTTGCTGCAATGAGCAAGGTGTCCATGAGAAATAACATGAATTGATACAGCATGGCTCTTGATGTCACTGGAGATAATTTAGCCGACTGAATTTGTTAGAGTTGCTTCGCAGACATGATTTTATTTGGTTAATTTTGTTTATTCTTGACCACAGACAATTTTAATGTTGAAAATGTATTCTGGAACAATATGACTTTACAATAATATGTTCTTGTTTTCTACAGCAACTAAGGGATAAATTATTGTTCTGCAAGTGTTTGCCTCCTTTACACGCGTGGTGTCGACCTGTACGTTCCAGCCATTTATCCTGCCATTGTCTTTGCCTTTTGTTGATCACAACTGAATTCCACAGCTCTGACACGTTATTTCACTTTGCAAAAGTATTTCTCTCCCGTCACGGTAACAGAGCGCATCATATAAACTGTGCAATGCGAAGTCACCTCAACAGTGGCACTCATAGCATCTTGAAAACAGTCTAAGTGCTACCTGTTGTGGTGCCTTGTTTGTCATATCATCATCAGCAAGACCAGTTCACAGATTTACATCGCTGAGATTAACATAGGACCATCTGAAATCCGAGCAACAGGGTTATCCATGTCATTCACTGGCACCAATTCAAATATCAGATAATGCCCTGTGAATCGCATAGTTTAAATATCGAGTTCTGAAGGAATATAAAGCATTGGTGTTATGTTGAACAAGTGACCATCAGACTGATAGTGAAAAATAGACATGTGCAAAGATAGAATGCAAAGTAACCTGATTTTGCAAGGTTGAGATCTTCCTTTTGAAAACTTCTTGACTTTACTGCTTTGAAATCTAAGATTTAGCTGCAAATCGGGGGAAATATATCGTGTTGATTCCTTCTCTGTCCAGCGTGGCCATACCATTTCACATTGCAGATAATTGTGACCTGAACAGGAGCATTTGCTTTTTCTTTGCTGTGGTAAGTGCTACCCTGTTTGGGTCATAGATGTCTCACTATCTACTTGGGACTTTGTGAGTAATCTGCAGAGCAGATATGTCAGGACGATCTCTGCATGGATATCCTCATACCGACTAACTGTACTTGCTTCACCAAACATGCTCTCTGTCTGCAGACGACACCTTTCACAAAGTTTCTTCATTTCGGCACACCGTTTGTACCACTGCATCCTGTGCAGACAAAAGACACCACAACATGAGTGCAAACAGCTTCTTCCCATCAAAATACTGTAAGTGCAACTTGTTGTGGTGGCTTTTTGCTGCGATGAGCAAAGTGTCCATTGAGAAGCAAACATGAATTGATGCCGCATGGCTCTTGTTGTCACAATGCATTTCACCACCGAAGCAGATTTCATTGGAGACACTTTAACCGACTGTATCATAAAATGTGCAACCTAAAGTCACCTCAACAGTGGCACTCACAGTCTTTGGAAAACAGTCTCAGTGCTACCTGTTGTAGTGACTTGTTTGTCATATCATCAGCAAGTCCAGTTCACAGATTTACATCGCTGAGATTAACATGGGACCAACTGAATTCCGAGCAACAGGATTATCAAAGTCATTCATTGGCACCAATTCAAATATCAGTTAATGAACGACGGGTGTATTGGAAAGTTAATTTAAATGTTGAGTTTTGAGGAACTATGAAGGATCGGTGTCCCATTCAACCGGTGATCAAAAGCAGAAAGTGAAAGTGACTGATGCAAAGAATGAATGTGGAGGAATTAAGGTTTGTAAGTATGTGAACTTCCCTTTGGAACTGCATTGAATTTGCTCGCTATCTACTTGAGACTTTGTGAGTAATTTGTAGATGCCTATAGACAGATCAACATGAGTGCAAACAGCTTTTCCCCATCAAAATACTGCAATTGGGACTTGTGGTGGCTTTTTGCTGCAATGAGCAAGGTGTCCATGAGAAATAACATGAATTGATACAGCATGGCTCTTGATGTCACTGGAGATAATTTAGCCGACTGAATTTGTTAGAGTTGCTTCGCAGACATGATTTTATTTGGTTAATTTTGTTTATTCTTGACCACAGACAATTTTAATGTTGAAAATGTATTCTGGAACAATATGACTTTACAATAATATGTTCTTGTTTTCTACAGCAACTAAGGGATAAATTATTGTTCTGCAAGTGTTTGCCTCCTTTACACGCGTGGTGTCGACCTGTACGTTCCAGCCATTTATCCTGCCATTGTCTTTGCCTTTTGTTGATCACAACTGAATTCCACAGCTCTGACACGTTATTTCACTTTGCAAAAGTATTTCTCTCCCGTCACGGTAACAGAGCGCATCATATAAACTGTGCAATGCGAAGTCACCTCAACAGTGGCACTCATAGCATCTTGAAAACAGTCTAAGTGCTACCTGTTGTGGTGCCTTGTTTGTCATATCATCATCAGCAAGACCAGTTCACAGATTTACTGTAATGCTGACTGCCTGGAGATTTTGAGTTCAACACTCATATTCCTTTTGTGAAATGGGGGAACTGAGCTTCCTCCCCTGAAATAAATGTCTGGCTGATGACAGTTCGATTAAATCTCCATTTTCCAAAATTTGTCTCAACACCAAGTTCTAGCAGATCATTTTAGTAACAGCATGTAGTTTCTGCTACATCGCTGGGATTAACGTGTGACCAACTGAATTCTGGGCAACACAGATGTCAAAGTCATTCTTTGCCACCAATTCAAATATCAGGTAAGGCCCTGTGAATGGCATAGTTTAAATATCGAGTTTTGAAGAAATATAACGCATTGATGTAATATTCAAGAAGTGACCATCAGACTGATAGTGAAACATAGACAACCGTGCAATGAACGAATGTGATGGAACCTCATTTTGCAAGAGTGAGATCTCATTTTTGAAAATTCATTGATTTTGCTGCTTCGTAAGCTAAGGTGTAGCTGGAATTCAGGGGAAATATATTGTGTTGATTTCCTATCTGTCCAGCTTGGCCTTACCATTTCACATTGCAGACAATTGTGACCTGAACACTAACATTTGCTTTTCTTGCTGTGGTAAGTGTTACCCTGTTTGGGTCATAGATTTCTGGCTTTTCACAAGACTTTGTGAGTAATCTGCAGAGCTGAAATATCACAATGGATCTCTGCATCGCTATGCTAATAATAAGCAACTTTAGCTGATTCCTAAATTCAACTCTCATTCTATATTCTACACCTTTCACAAAGATACTTCATTTCGTGCTGAGATCTGTAACACTGCAACCTGTGCAGTCTAAAGACACCACAACATGAGTGCAAACAGCTTCTTCCCAACAAAAGACTGTAAGTGCTACTTGTTGTGGTGGCTTTTTGCTGCAAATGAACAAGGTGTCCATTGAGAGACAAACATGAACTCAGTTGATATCATCGCTCTTTTACTTGGTCCTTGCTGTTTCACATGACAGACAATTGTGACCTGAACAGGAGCTTTATACTTGCTGTGGTAAGTGCTACCCTGTTTGGTAATAGATGTCTCGATATCTACTTGGGACCTTGTGAGTAATCTGCAGAGAAGATATGTCAGGACGATCTCTGCATGGTAATCCTCAGACCAACTAACTTAACTTGCTTCGCCGAACACGCTCTTTGTCTGCAGACGACACCTTTCACAATGTTTCTTCATTTCAGCCTACCGTTTGTAACTCTGCAACCTGTGCAGACTAAAGTCACCACAACATGAGTGCAAACAGCTTCTTCCCATCAATATACTGTAAGTGCTACTTGTTGTGGTGGCTTTTTGCTGCGATGAGCAAAGTGTCCATTGAGAAGCAAACATGAATTGATGCCGCATGGCTCTTGTTGTCACAATGCATTTCACCACCGAAGCAGATTTCATTGGAGACACTTTAACCGACTGTATCATAAAATGTGCAACCTAAAGTCACCTCAACAGTGGCACTCACAGTCTTTGGAAAACAGTCTCAGTGCTACCTGTTGTAGTGACTTGTTTGTCATATCATCAGCAAGTCCAGTTCACAGATTTACATCGCTGAGATTAACATGGGACCAACTGAATTCCGAGCAACAGGATTATCAAAGTCATTCATTGGCACCAATTCAAATATCAGTTAATGAACGACGGGTGTATTGGAAAGTTAATTTAAATGTTGAGTTTTGAGGAACTATGAAGGATCGGTGTCCCATTCAACCGGTGATCAAAAGCGGAAAGTGAAAGTGAGTGATATGCAAAGAATGAATGTGGAGGAATTAAAGTTTGTAAGTATGTGAACTTCACTTTGGAACTGTATTGAATTTGCTCGCTATCTACTTGAGACTTTGTGAGTAATTTGTAGAGCCTATAGACGAATCAACATGAGTGCAAACAGCTTTTCCCCATCAAAATACTGCAATTGGGACTTGTGGTGGCTTTTTGCTGCAATGAGCAAGGTGTCCATGAGAAATAACATGAATTGATACAGCATGGCTCTTGATGTCACTGGAGATAATTTAGCCGACTGAATTTGTTAGAGTTGCTTCGCAGACATGATTTTATTTGGTTAATTTTGTTTATTCTTGACCACAGACAATTTTAATGTTGAAAATGTATTCTGGAACAATATGACTTTACAATAATATGTTCTTGTTTTCTACAGCAACTAAGGGATAAATTATTGTTCTGCAAGTGTTTGCCTCCTTTACACGCGTGGTGTCGACCTGTACGTTCCAGCCATTTATCCTGCCATTGTCTTTGCCTTTTGTTGATCACAACTGAATTCCACAGCTCTGACACGTTATTTCACTTTGCAAAAGTATTTCTCTCCCGTCACGGTAACAGAGCGCATCATATAAACTGTGCAATGCGAAGTCACCTCAACAGTGGCACTCATAGCATCTTGAAAACAGTCTAAGTGCTACCTGTTGTGGTGCCTTGTTTGTCATATCATCATCAGCAAGACCAGTTCACAGATTTACATCGCTGAGATTAACATAGGACCATCTGAAATCCGAGCAACAGGGTTATCCATGTCATTCACTGGCACCAATTCAAATATCAGATAATGCCCTGTGAATCGCATAGTTTAAATATCGAGTTCTGAAGGAATATAAAGCATTGGTGTTATGTTGAACAAGTGACCATCAGACTGATAGTGAAAAATAGACATGTGCAAAGATAGAATGCAAAGTAACCTGATTTTGCAAGGTTGAGATCTTCCTTTTGAAAACTTCTTGACTTTACTGCTTTGAAATCTAAGATTTAGCTGCAAATCGGGGGAAATATATCGTGTTGATTCCTTCTCTGTCCAGCGTGGCCATACCATTTCACATTGCAGATAATTGTGACCTGAACAGGAGCATTTGCTTTTTCTTTGCTGTGGTAAGTGCTACCCTGTTTGGGTCATAGATGTCTCACTATCTACTTGGGACTTTGTGAGTAATCTGCAGAGCAGATATGTCAGGACGATCTCTGCATGGATATCCTCATACCAACTAACTGTACTTGCTTCACCAAACATGCTCTCTGTCTGCAGACGACACCTTTCACAAAGTTTCTTCATTTCGGCACACCGTTTGTACCACTGCATCCTGTGCAGACAAAAGACACCACAACATGAGTGCAAACAGCTTCTTCCCATCAAAATACTGTAAGTGCAACTTGTTGTGGTGGCTTTTTGCTGCGATGAGCAAAGTGTCCATTGAGAAGCAAACATGAATTGATGCCGCATGGCTCTTGTTGTCACAATGCATTTCACCACCGAAGCAGATTTCATTGGAGACACTTTAACCGACTGTATCATAAAATGTGCAACCTAAAGTCACCTCAACAGTGGCACTCACAGTCTTTGGAAAACAGTCTCAGTGCTACCTGTTGTAGTGACTTGTTTGTCATATCATCAGCAAGTCCAGTTCACAGATTTACATCGCTGAGATTAACATGGGACCAACTGAATTCCGAGCAACAGGATTATCAAAGTCATTCATTGGCACCAATTCAAATATCAGTTAATGAACGACGGGTGTATTGGAAAGTTAATTTAAATGTTGAGTTTTGAGGAACTATGAAGGATCGGTGTCCCATTCAACCGGTGATCAAAAGCAGAAAGTGAAAGTGACTGATGCAAAGAATGAATGTGGAGGAATTAAGGTTTGTAAGTATGTGAACTTCCCTTTGGAACTGCATTGAATTTGCTCGCTATCTACTTGAGACTTTGTGAGTAATTTGTAGATGCCTATAGACAGATCAACATGAGTGCAAACAGCTTTTCCCCATCAAAATACTGCAATTGGGACTTGTGGTGGCTTTTTGCTGCAATGAGCAAGGTGTCCATGAGAAATAACATGAATTGATACAGCATGGCTCTTGATGTCACTGGAGATAATTTAGCCGACTGAATTTGTTAGAGTTGCTTCGCAGACATGATTTTATTTGGTTAATTTTGTTTATTCTTGACCACAGACAATTTTAATGTTGAAAATGTATTCTGGAACAATATGACTTTACAATAATATGTTCTTGTTTTCTACAGCAACTAAGGGATAAATTATTGTTCTGCAAGTGTTTGCCTCCTTTACACGCGTGGTGTCGACCTGTACGTTCCAGCCATTTATCCTGCCATTGTCTTTGCCTTTTGTTGATCACAACTGAATTCCACAGCTCTGACACGTTATTTCACTTTGCAAAAGTATTTCTCTCCCGTCACGGTAACAGAGCGCATCATATAAACTGTGCAATGCGAAGTCACCTCAACAGTGGCACTCATAGCATCTTGAAAACAGTCTAAGTGCTACCTGTTGTGGTGCCTTGTTTGTCATATCATCATCAGCAAGACCAGTTCACAGATTTACTGTAATGCTGACTGCCTGGAGATTTTGAGTTCAACACTCATATTCCTTTTGTGAAATGGGGGAACTGAGCTTCCTCCCCTGAAATAAATGTCTGGCTGATGACAGTTCGATTAAATCTCCATTTTCCAAAATTTGTCTCAACACCAAGTTCTAGCAGATCATTTTAGTAACAGCATGTAGTTTCTGCTACATCGCTGGGATTAACGTGTGACCAACTGAATTCTGGGCAACACAGATGTCAAAGTCATTCTTTGCCACCAATTCAAATATCAGGTAAGGCCCTGTGAATGGCATAGTTTAAATATCGAGTTTTGAAGAAATATAACGCATTGATGTAATATTCAAGAAGTGACCATCAGACTGATAGTGAAACATAGACAACCGTGCAATGAACGAATGTGATGGAACCTCATTTTGCAAGAGTGAGATCTCATTTTTGAAAATTCATTGATTTTGCTGCTTCGTAAGCTAAGGTGTAGCTGGAATTCAGGGGAAATATATTGTGTTGATTTCCTATCTGTCCAGCTTGGCCTTACCATTTCACATTGCAGACAATTGTGACCTGAACACTAACATTTGCTTTTCTTGCTGTGGTAAGTGTTACCCTGTTTGGGTCATAGATTTCTGGCTTTTCACAAGACTTTGTGAGTAATCTGCAGAGCTGAAATATCACAATGGATCTCTGCATCGCTATGCTAATAATAAGCAACTTTAGCTGATTCCTAAATTCAACTCTCATTCTATATTCTACACCTTTCACAAAGATACTTCATTTCGTGCTGAGATCTGTAACACTGCAACCTGTGCAGTCTAAAGACACCACAACATGAGTGCAAACAGCTTCTTCCCAACAAAAGACTGTAAGTGCTACTTGTTGTGGTGGCTTTTTGCTGCAAATGAACAAGGTGTCCATTGAGAGACAAACATGAACTCAGTTGATATCATCGCTCTTTTACTTGGTCCTTGCTGTTTCACATGACAGACAATTGTGACCTGAACAGGAGCTTTATACTTGCTGTGGTAAGTGCTACCCTGTTTGGTAATAGATGTCTCGATATCTACTTGGGACCTTGTGAGTAATCTGCAGAGAAGATATGTCAGGACGATCTCTGCATGGTAATCCTCAGACCAACTAACTTAACTTGCTTCGCCGAACACGCTCTTTGTCTGCAGACGACACCTTTCACAATGTTTCTTCATTTCAGCCTACCGTTTGTAACTCTGCAACCTGTGCAGACTAAAGTCACCACAACATGAGTGCAAACAGCTTCTTCCCATCAATATACTGTAAGTGCTACTTGTTGTGGTGGCTTTTTGCTGCGATGAGCAAAGTGTCCATTGAGAAGCAAACATGAATTGATGCCGCATGGCTCTTGTTGTCACAATGCATTTCACCACCGAAGCAGATTTCATTGGAGACACTTTAACCGACTGTATCATAAAATGTGCAACCTAAAGTCACCTCAACAGTGGCACTCACAGTCTTTGGAAAACAGTCTCAGTGCTACCTGTTGTAGTGACTTGTTTGTCATATCATCAGCAAGTCCAGTTCACAGATTTACATCGCTGAGATTAACATGGGACCAACTGAATTCCGAGCAACAGGATTATCAAAGTCATTCATTGGCACCAATTCAAATATCAGTTAATGAACGACGGGTGTATTGGAAAGTTAATTTAAATGTTGAGTTTTGAGGAACTATGAAGGATCGGTGTCCCATTCAACCGGTGATCAAAAGCGGAAAGTGAAAGTGAGTGATATGCAAAGAATGAATGTGGAGGAATTAAAGTTTGTAAGTATGTGAACTTCACTTTGGAACTGTATTGAATTTGCTCGCTATCTACTTGAGACTTTGTGAGTAATTTGTAGAGCCTATAGACGAATCAACATGAGTGCAAACAGCTTTTCCCCATCAAAATACTGCAATTGGGACTTGTGGTGGCTTTTTGCTGCAATGAGCAAGGTGTCCATGAGAAATAACATGAATTGATACAGCATGGCTCTTGATGTCACTGGAGATAATTTAGCCGACTGAATTTGTTAGAGTTGCTTCGCAGACATGATTTTATTTGGTTAATTTTGTTTATTCTTGACCACAGACAATTTTAATGTTGAAAATGTATTCTGGAACAATATGACTTTACAATAATATGTTCTTGTTTTCTACAGCAACTAAGGGATAAATTATTGTTCTGCAAGTGTTTGCCTCCTTTACACGCGTGGTGTCGACCTGTACGTTCCAGCCATTTATCCTGCCATTGTCTTTGCCTTTTGTTGATCACAACTGAATTCCACAGCTCTGACACGTTATTTCACTTTGCAAAAGTATTTCTCTCCCGTCACGGTAACAGAGCGCATCATATAAACTGTGCAATGCGAAGTCACCTCAACAGTGGCACTCATAGCATCTTGAAAACAGTCTAAGTGCTACCTGTTGTGGTGCCTTGTTTGTCATATCATCATCAGCAAGACCAGTTCACAGATTTACATCGCTGAGATTAACATAGGACCATCTGAAATCCGAGCAACAGGGTTATCCATGTCATTCACTGGCACCAATTCAAATATCAGATAATGCCCTGTGAATCGCATAGTTTAAATATCGAGTTCTGAAGGAATATAAAGCATTGGTGTTATGTTGAACAAGTGACCATCAGACTGATAGTGAAAAATAGACATGTGCAAAGATAGAATGCAAAGTAACCTGATTTTGCAAGGTTGAGATCTTCCTTTTGAAAACTTCTTGACTTTACTGCTTTGAAATCTAAGATTTAGCTGCAAATCGGGGGAAATATATCGTGTTGATTCCTTCTCTGTCCAGCGTGGCCATACCATTTCACATTGCAGATAATTGTGACCTGAACAGGAGCATTTGCTTTTTCTTTGCTGTGGTAAGTGCTACCCTGTTTGGGTCATAGATGTCTCACTATCTACTTGGGACTTTGTGAGTAATCTGCAGAGCAGATATGTCAGGACGATCTCTGCATGGATATCCTCATACCAACTAACTGTACTTGCTTCACCAAACATGCTCTCTGTCTGCAGACGACACCTTTCACAAAGTTTCTTCATTTCGGCACACCGTTTGTACCACTGCATCCTGTGCAGACAAAAGACACCACAACATGAGTGCAAACAGCTTCTTCCCATCAAAATACTGTAAGTGCAACTTGTTGTGGTGGCTTTTTGCTGCGATGAGCAAAGTGTCCATTGAGAAGCAAACATGAATTGATGCCGCATGGCTCTTGTTGTCACAATGCATTTCACCACCGAAGCAGATTTCATTGGAGACACTTTAACCGACTGTATCATAAAATGTGCAACCTAAAGTCACCTCAACAGTGGCACTCACAGTCTTTGGAAAACAGTCTCAGTGCTACCTGTTGTAGTGACTTGTTTGTCATATCATCAGCAAGTCCAGTTCACAGATTTACATCGCTGAGATTAACATGGGACCAACTGAATTCCGAGCAACAGGATTATCAAAGTCATTCATTGGCACCAATTCAAATATCAGTTAATGAACGACGGGTGTATTGGAAAGTTAATTTAAATGTTGAGTTTTGAGGAACTATGAAGGATCGGTGTCCCATTCAACCGGTGATCAAAAGCGGAAAGTGAAAGTGAGTGATATGCAAAGAATGAATGTGGAGGAATTAAGGTTTGTAAGTATGTGAACTTCCCTTTGGAACTGCACTGAATTTGCTCGCTATCTACTTGAGACTTTGTGAGTAATTTGTAGATGCCTATAGACAGATCAACATGAGTGCAAACAGCTTTTCCCCATCAAAATACTGCAATTGGGACTTGTGGTGGCTTTTTGCTGCAATGAGCAAGGTGTCCATGAGAAATAACATGAATTGATACAGCATGGCTCTTGATGTCACTGGAGATAATTTAGCCGACTGAATTTGTTAGAGTTGCTTCGCAGACATGATTTTATTTGGTTAATTTTGTTTATTCTCGCCCACAGACAATTTTAATGTTGAAAATGTATTCTGGAACAATATGACTTTACAATAATATGTTCTTGTTTTCTACAGCAACTAAGGGATAAATTATTGTTCTGCAAGTGTTTGCCTCCTTTACACGCGTGGTGTCGACCTGTACGTTCCAGCCATTTATCCTGCCATTGTCTTTGCCTTTTGTTGATCACAACTGAATTCCACAGCTCTGACACGTTATTTCACTTTGCAAAAGTATTTCTCTCCCGTCACGGTAACAGAGCGCATCATATAAACTGTGCAATGCGAAGTCACCTCAACAGTGGCACTCATAGCATCTTGAAAACAGTCTAAGTGCTACCTGTTGTGGTGCCTTGTTTGTCATATCATCATCAGCAAGACCAGTTCACAGATTTACATCGCTGAGATTAACATAGGACCATCTGAAATCCGAGCAACAGGGTTATCCATGTCATTCACTGGCACCAATTCAAATATCAGATAATGCCCTGTGAATCGCATAGTTTAAATATCGAGTTCTGAAGGAATATAAAGCATTGGTGTTATGTTGAACAAGTGACCATCAGACTGATAGTGAAAAATAGACATGTGCAAAGATAGAATGCAAAGTAACCTGATTTTGCAAGGTTGAGATCTTCCTTTTGAAAACTTCTTGACTTTACTGCTTTGAAATCTAAGATTTAGCTGCAAATCGGGGGAAATATATCGTGTTGATTCCTTCTCTGTCCAGCGTGGCCATACCATTTCACATTGCAGATAATTGTGACCTGAACAGGAGCATTTGCTTTTTCTTTGCTGTGGTAAGTGCTACCCTGTTTGGGTCATAGATGTCTCACTATCTACTTGGGACTTTGTGAGTAATCTGCAGAGCAGATATGTCAGGACGATCTCTGCATGGATATCCTCATACCAACTAACTGTACTTGCTTCACCAAACATGCTCTCTGTCTGCAGACGACACCTTTCACAAAGTTTCTTCATTTCGGCACACCGTTTGTACCACTGCATCCTGTGCAGACAAAAGACACCACAACATGAGTGCAAACAGCTTCTTCCCATCAAAATACTGTAAGTGCAACTTGTTGTGGTGGCTTTTTGCTGCGATGAGCAAAGTGTCCATTGAGAAGCAAACATGAATTGATGCCGCATGGCTCTTGTTGTCACAATGCATTTCACCACCGAAGCAGATTTCATTGGAGACACTTTAACCGACTGTATCATAAAATGTGCAACCTAAAGTCACCTCAACAGTGGCACTCACAGTCTTTGGAAAACAGTCTCAGTGCTACCTGTTGTAGTGACTTGTTTGTCATATCATCAGCAAGTCCAGTTCACAGATTTACATCGCTGAGATTAACATGGGACCAACTGAATTCCGAGCAACAGGATTATCAAAGTCATTCATTGGCACCAATTCAAATATCAGTTAATGAACGACGGGTGTATTGGAAAGTTAATTTAAATGTTGAGTTTTGAGGAACTATGAAGGATCGGTGTCCCATTCAACCGGTGATCAAAAGCAGAAAGTGAAAGTGACTGATGCAAAGAATGAATGTGGAGGAATTAAGGTTTGTAAGTATGTGAACTTCCCTTTGGAACTGCATTGAATTTGCTCGCTATCTACTTGAGACTTTGTGAGTAATTTGTAGATGCCTATAGACAGATCAACATGAGTGCAAACAGCTTTTCCCCATCAAAATACTGCAATTGGGACTTGTGGTGGCTTTTTGCTGCAATGAGCAAGGTGTCCATGAGAAATAACATGAATTGATACAGCATGGCTCTTGATGTCACTGGAGATAATTTAGCCGACTGAATTTGTTAGAGTTGCTTCGCAGACATGATTTTATTTGGTTAATTTTGTTTATTCTCGCCCACAGACAATTTTAATGTTGAAAATGTATTCTGGAACAATATGACTTTACAATAATATGTTCTTGTTTTCTACAGCAACTAAGGGATAAATTATTGTTCTGCAAGTGTTTGCCTCCTTTACACGCGTGGTGTCGACCTGTACGTTCCAGCCATTTATCCTGCCATTGTCTTTGCCTTTTGTTGATCACAACTGAATTCCACAGCTCTGACACGTTATTTCACTTTGCAAAAGTATTTCTCTCCCGTCACGGTAACAGAGCGCATCATATAAACTGTGCAATGCGAAGTCACCTCAACAGTGGCACTCATAGCATCTTGAAAACAGTCTAAGTGCTACCTGTTGTGGTGCCTTGTTTGTCATATCATCATCAGCAAGACCAGTTCACAGATTTACATCGCTGAGATTAACATAGGACCATCTGAAATCCGAGCAACAGGGTTATCCATGTCATTCACTGGCACCAATTCAAATATCAGATAATGCCCTGTGAATCGCATAGTTTAAATATCGAGTTCTGAAGGAATATAAAGCATTGGTGTTATGTTGAACAAGTGACCATCAGACTGATAGTGAAAAATAGACATGTGCAAAGATAGAATGCAAAGTAACCTGATTTTGCAAGGTTGAGATCTTCCTTTTGAAAACTTCTTGACTTTACTGCTTTGAAATCTAAGATTTAGCTGCAAATCGGGGGAAATATATCGTGTTGATTCCTTCTCTGTCCAGCGTGGCCATACCATTTCACATTGCAGATAATTGTGACCTGAACAGGAGCATTTGCTTTTTCTTTGCTGTGGTAAGTGCTACCCTGTTTGGGTCATAGATGTCTCACTATCTACTTGGGACTTTGTGAGTAATCTGCAGAGCAGATATGTCAGGACGATCTCTGCATGGATATCCTCATACCAACTAACTGTACTTGCTTCACCAAACATGCTCTCTGTCTGCAGACGACACCTTTCACAAAGTTTCTTCATTTCGGCACACCGTTTGTACCACTGCATCCTGTGCAGACAAAAGACACCACAACATGAGTGCAAACAGCTTCTTCCCATCAAAATACTGTAAGTGCAACTTGTTGTGGTGGCTTTTTGCTGCGATGAGCAAAGTGTCCATTGAGAAGCAAACATGAATTGATGCCGCATGGCTCTTGTTGTCACAATGCATTTCACCACCGAAGCAGATTTCATTGGAGACACTTTAACCGACTGTATCATAAAATGTGCAACCTAAAGTCACCTCAACAGTGGCACTCACAGTCTTTGGAAAACAGTCTCAGTGCTACCTGTTGTAGTGACTTGTTTGTCATATCATCAGCAAGTCCAGTTCACAGATTTACATCGCTGAGATTAACATGGGACCAACTGAATTCCGAGCAACAGGATTATCAAAGTCATTCATTGGCACCAATTCAAATATCAGTTAATGAACGACGGGTGTATTGGAAAGTTAATTTAAATGTTGAGTTTTGAGGAACTATGAAGGATCGGTGTCCCATTCAACCGGTGATCAAAAGCAGAAAGTGAAAGTGACTGATGCAAAGAATGAATGTGGAGGAATTAAGGTTTGTAAGTATGTGAACTTCCCTTTGGAACTGCATTGAATTTGCTCGCTATCTACTTGAGACTTTGTGAGTAATTTGTAGATGCCTATAGACAGATCAACATGAGTGCAAACAGCTTTTCCCCATCAAAATACTGCAATTGGGACTTGTGGTGGCTTTTTGCTGCAATGAGCAAGGTGTCCATGAGAAATAACATGAATTGATACAGCATGGCTCTTGATGTCACTGGAGATAATTTAGCCGACTGAATTTGTTAGAGTTGCTTCGCAGACATGATTTTATTTGGTTAATTTTGTTTATTCTCTGCCCACAGACAATTTTAATGTTGAAAATGTATTCTGGAACAATATGACTTTACAATAATATGTTCTTGTTTTCTACAGCAACTAAGGGATAAATTATTGTTCTGCAAGTGTTTGCCTCCTTTACACGCGTGGTGTCGACCTGTACGTTCCAGCCATTTATCCTGCCATTGTCTTTGCCTTTTGTTGATCACAACTGAATTCCACAGCTCTGACACGTTATTTCACTTTGCAAAAGTATTTCTCTCCCGTCACGGTAACAGAGCGCATCATATAAACTGTGCAATGCGAAGTCACCTCAACAGTGGCACTCATAGCATCTTGAAAACAGTCTAAGTGCTACCTGTTGTGGTGCCTTGTTTGTCATATCATCATCAGCAAGACCAGTTCACAGATTTACATCGCTGAGATTAACATAGGACCATCTGAAATCCGAGCAACAGGGTTATCCATGTCATTCACTGGCACCAATTCAAATATCAGATAATGCCCTGTGAATCGCATAGTTTAAATATCGAGTTCTGAAGGAATATAAAGCATTGGTGTTATGTTGAACAAGTGACCATCAGACTGATAGTGAAAAATAGACATGTGCAAAGATAGAATGCAAAGTAACCTGATTTTGCAAGGTTGAGATCTTCCTTTTGAAAACTTCTTGACTTTACTGCTTTGAAATCTAAGATTTAGCTGCAAATCGGGGGAAATATATCGTGTTGATTCCTTCTCTGTCCAGCGTGGCCATACCATTTCACATTGCAGATAATTGTGACCTGAACAGGAGCATTTGCTTTTTCTTTGCTGTGGTAAGTGCTACCCTGTTTGGGTCATAGATGTCTCACTATCTACTTGGGACTTTGTGAGTAATCTGCAGAGCAGATATGTCAGGACGATCTCTGCATGGATATCCTCATACCGACTAACTGTACTTGCTTCACCAAACATGCTCTCTGTCTGCAGACGACACCTTTCACAAAGTTTCTTCATTTCGGCACTACCGTTTGTACCACTGCATCCTGTGCAGACAAAAGACACCACAACATGAGTGCAAACAGCTTCTTCCCATCAAAATACTGTAAGTGCTACTTGTTGTGGTGGCTTTTTGCTGCGATGAGCAAAGTGTCCATTGAGAAGCAAACATGAATTGATGCCGCATGGCTCTTGTTGTCACAATGCATTTCACCACCGAAGCAGATTTCATTGGAGACACTTTAACCGACTGTATCATAAAATGTGCAACCTAAAGTCACCTCAACAGTGGCACTCACAGTCTTTGGAAAACAGTCTCAGTGCTACCTGTTGTAGTGACTTGTTTGTCATATCATCAGCAAGTCCAGTTCACAGATTTACATCGCTGAGATTAACATGGGACCAACTGAATTCCGAGCAACAGGATTATCAAAGTCATTCATTGGCACCAATTCAAATATCAGTTAATGAACGACGGGTGTATTGGAAAGTTAATTTAAATGTTGAGTTTTGAGGAACTATGAAGGATCGGTGTCCCATTCAACCGGTGATCAAAAGCAGAAAGTGAAAGTGACTGATGCAAAGAATGAATGTGGAGGAATTAAGGTTTGTAAGTATGTGAACTTCACTTTGGAACTGCATTGAATTTGCTCGCTATCTACTTGAGACTTTGTGAGTAATTTGTAGATGCCTATAGACAGATCAACATGAGTGCAAACAGCTTTTCCCCATCAAAATACTGCAAATGGGACTTGTGGTGGCTTTTTGCTGCAATGAGCAAGGTGTCCATGAGAAATAACATGAATTGATACAGCATGGCTCTTGATGTCACTGGAGATAATTTAGCCGACTGAATTTGTTAGAGTTGCTTCGCAGACATGATTTTATTTGGTTAATTTTGTTTATTCTCGCCCACAGACAATTAAATGCTGAAAATGTATTCTGGAACAATATGACTTTACAATAATATGTTCTTGTTTTCTACAGCAACTAAGGGATAAATTATTGTTCTGCAAGTGTTTGCCTCCTTTACACGCGTGGTGTCGACCTGTACGTTCCAGCCATTTATCCTGCCATTGTCTTTGCCTTTTGTTGATCACAACTGAATTCCACAGCTCTGACACGTTATTTCACTTTGCAAAAGTATTTCTCTCCCGTCACGGTAACAGAGTGCATCATATAAACTGTGCAATGCGTAGTCACCTCAACAGTGGCACTCATAGCATCTTGAAAACCGTCTAAGTGCTACCTGTTGTGGTGCCTTGTTTGTCATATCATCATCAGCAAGACCAGTTCACAGATTTACTGTAATGCTGACTGCCTGGAGATTTTGAGTTCAACACTAATATTCCTTTTGTGAAATGGGGGAAGTGAGCTTCCTCCCCTGAAATAAATGTCTGGCTGATGACACTTCGATTAAATCTCCATTTTCCAAAATTAGTCTCGACACCAAGTTCTAGCAGATCATTTTAGTAACAGCATGTAGTTTCTGCTACATCGCTGGGATTAACGTGTGACCAACTGAATTCTGAGCAACACAGATATCAAAGTCATTCTTTGCCACCAATTCAAATATTAGGTAAGGCCCTGTGAATGGCATAGTTTAAATATCGAGTTTTGAAGAAATATAACGCATTGATGTAATATTCAAGAAGTGACCATCAGACTGATAGTGAAACATAGACAACCGTGCAATGAACGAATGTGATGGAACCTCATTTTGTAAGAGTGAGATCTCATTTTTGAAAATTCATTGATTTTGCTGCTTCGTAAGCTAAGGTGTAGCTGGAATTCAGGGGAAATATATTGTGTTGATTTCCTATCTGTCCAGCTTGGCCTTACCATTTCACATTGCAGACAATTGTGACCTGAACACTAACATTTGCTTTTCTTGCTGTGGTAATTGTTACCCTGTTTGGGTCATAGATTTCTGGCTTTTCACAAGACTTTGTGAGTAATCTGCAGAGCTGAAATATCACAATGGATCTCTGCATCGCTATGCTAATAATAAGCAACTTTAGCTGATTCCTAAATTCAACTCTCATTCTATATTCTACACCTTTCACAAAGATACTTCATTTCGTGCTGAGATTTGTAACACTGCAACCTGTGCAGTCTAAAGACACCACAACATGAGTGCAAACAGCTTCTTCCCAACAAAAGACTGTAAGTGCTACTTGTTGTGGTGGCTTTTTGCAGCAAATGAGCAAGGTGTCCATTGAGAGACAAACATGAACTCAGTTGATATCATCGCTCTTTTACTTGGTCCTTGCTGTTTCACATGACAGAAAATTGTGACCTGAACAGGAGCTTTATACTTGCTGTGGTAAGTGCTACCCTGTTTGGGTAATAGATGTCTCGATATCTACTTGGGACCTTGTGAGTAATCTGCAGAGAAGATATGTCAGGACGATCTCTGCATGGATATCCTCATACCAACTAGCTGTACTTGCTTCGCCAAACATGCACTGTCTGCAGACGATACCTTTCACAATGTTTCTTCATTTCAGCCTACCGTTTGTAACACTGCAACCTGCGCAGACTAAAGTCACCACAACATGAGTGCAAACAGCTTCTTCCCATCAAAATACTGTAAGTGCTCCTTGTTGTGATGGCATTTTGCTGCGCTGAGCAAGGTGTCCATTGAGAAAGCGAAATAAATTGTTACAGAATGGCTCTAGATATCACTGGAGATGTTGTAACTGACGGAACCGGTTCTGACTTGCTTCACAGAGATGCTTGGGTTTGGTGTATTTTGTTTATTCTCACCGACAGCCCCTTTTATTGTTGAAAATATATTCTGGATTGTAATGACTTTTCGATATAATGTCCATTTTTCAACAGACGTGCACTAAATTATTTTGTGCGAGTGTTTGCCTGCTTTAGCCACGCTGTGTCAACCTGTAGGTTTCAGCCGATGATCCGAAACCGTCTTTGTATTTTGCTTATGACAACTGATTTCCACAGCTCTAACAGCACTGTTTGTCTTTATTTCACTTTGCTGAATACTTTCTCTCCCTTCACGATAACCGGGTCTATCATGTAAAATGTGCAATGTGAAGTTACATCAACAGTGGTACTCATAGCATCTTGAAAACAGTCTAAGTGCTACCTGTTGTGGTGCCTTGTTTGTCATATCATCACCAGCAAGTCCAGTTCACAGATTTACATTGCTGAGATTAACATGGGACCATCTGAATTCCGAGCAACAGGGTTATCCATGTCATTCATTGGCACCAATTCAAATATCAGATAATGCCCTGGGAATCGCATAGTTTAAATATCGTGTTCTGAAGAAATATAAAGCATTGGTGTTATGTTGAACAAGTGACCATCAGACTGATAGTGAAAAATAGACATGTGCTAAGATAGAATGCAAAGTAACCTGATTGTGCAAGGTTGAGATCTTCCTTTTGAAAACTTCTTGACTTTACTACTTCGAAAACTAAGATTTAGCTTCAAATCGGGGGAAAAATATCGTATTGATTTCTTCTCTGTCCATTGTCTGTCACATTGCAGACAATTGTGACCTGAACAGGAGCATTTGCTTTTTCGTTGCTGTGGTAAGTGCTACCCTGTTTGGGTCATAGATGTCTCACTACCTACTTGGACGTTTTGAGTAATCTGCAGAGCAGATATGTCAGGACGATCTCTGCATGGATATCCTCATACCAACTAAGTGTACTTGCTTCACCAAACATGCTCTCTGTCTGCAGATGACACCTTTCACAAAGTTTCTTCATTTCAGCCTACCGTTTGTACCACTGCATCCTGTGCAGACAAAAGACGCCACAACATGAGTGCAAACAGCTTCTTCCCATCAAAATACTGTAAGTGCTACTTGTTGTGGTGGCTTTTTGCTGCGATGAGCAAGGTGTCCATTGAGAAACAAACATGAATTGATACAGCATGGCTCTTGCTGTCACGATGCTTTTCACCACCGAAGCAGATTTCATTGGAGATACTTTAACCGACTGTATCATAAAATGTGCAACCTAAAGTCACCTCAACAGTGGTACTCATAGCATCTTGAAAACAGTCTAAGTGCTACCTGTTGTGGTGCCTTGTTTGTCATATCACCAGCAAGTCCAGTTCACAGATTTACATTGCTGAGATTAACATGGGATCATCTGAAATCCGAGCAACAGGGTTATCCATGTCATTCATTGGCGCCAATTCAAATATCAGATAATGAACGACAAGTGTATTGGAAAGTGAATTTAAATGTTGAGTTTTGAGGAACTATGAAGGATCGGTGTCCCATTCAACCGGTGATCAAAAGCAGAAAGTGAAAGTGACTGATTCAAAGAATGAATGTGGAGGAATTAAGATTTGTAAGTATGTGAACTTCACTTTGGAACTGCATTGAATTTGCTCGCTATCTACTTGAGACTTTGTGAGTAATTTGTAGATGCCTATAGGCAGATCAACATGAGTGCAAACAGCTTTTCCCCATCAAAATACTGCAAATGGGACTTGTGGTGGCTTTTTGCTGCAATGAGCAAGGTGTCCATGAGAAATAACATGAATTGATACAGCATGGCTCTTGATGTCACTGGAGATAATTTAGCCGACTGAATTTGTTAGAGTTGCTTCGCAGACATGATTTTATGTGGTTAATTTGTTTATTCTCGCCCACAGACAATTTAAATGCTGAAAATGTATTCTGGAACAATATGACTTTACAATAATATGTTCTTGTTTTCTACAGCAACTAAGGGATAAATTATTGTTCTGCAAGTGTTTGCCTCCTTTACACGCGTGGTGTCGACCTGTACGTTCCAGCCATTTATCCTGCCATTGTCTTTGCCTTTTGTTGATCACAA